>NC_056613.1:14807550-15554217 GCF_018340385.1 Cyprinus carpio | reverse complement strand
TTGTTTGACAGCAAACCTTATGGTCTTATAAAAAGTAGTCAGAACAGAATCAACTCTCTGAAAATGTACAGTATTGCACATTGGTGTGTTTTGTGTTTGAATGAAGAGATCCCCTTGGACTGGCTAACCGCTGACGCTGAACCCGTAAACCCCGAGACACACTGCACCATTTTCAGCTGTCGTAGACGAAAGATTGGCATCGTGTAAAAATCGTGGCAATTTCTGTGATCGTGGCTCCTAATTGGTGGTCTTGTGTCACACAGTGAGAGAGGTTCAAAGATGGCCGTTGTCATGGTCTTGCGACCAAAGTAAGCCTACGATAATTTTCTGACAGTACCAGACATTCAGCATGGTAATCGCACAGTTTGTTTGCTGCTAAGACCCACGTTTACTGACCAGCCAATAAAAATGTGACATGAAATCAACGCGATGGTGCTAAAACATAAAACTGCTTACCTCATTCTCTTATCCCTTCCGCTTTTGCCGCTTCCACTTTTTTTCAGCACACTACAACTGCCTAAATGTGATTTGTGATGCTCTTTTTGTTTACCACTAGTGCATGCTGATGACGTTTTATTCTTTTATAGTAACGTAGCGTACGAGTCAATAGGTGTCATCATCATACAGTCTACATGCATGTTGTACCCAAGTTTATAAGTTCCATGTCTTATTCCATGCCTTATTGGATTGCCAAAATCTCATCGTTTTTAGAAGGCTTAAGACCTTTGTTCATCTTCAAAACAAATTAATATAATCCAAGAGTTTTCTGACCCTGCAGAAGCTATGTGAATACATTTTGTGTGCAAAGAAAACAAAAATAATGACTTTATTCAACAATTTATTCTCTTCTGTGTCACAATTCAATTCGTGTTCACTACAGTACCACTACACATGAGACTTCTGTTTTCTTTGCACACAAAAAGTATTCTTGTAGCTCCATAAAATTACGGTTTAACCACTGATGTCACATGGACTATTTTAATGGTATCCTTACTACCTTTATGGGCCTTGAACCTGTCAGTTGTGTTGCTGTCTATGGAAAGTCAGAAAGCTCTCGGATTTCATAAAAAATATCTTAATTTGTGTTCCAAAGATGAACAAAGGTCTTACGGTTTTAGAATGAGATGAGGGTGAGTAAATAATAACAGAATCTTCATTTTTGAGTGAACTATCCCTTTCAGTCCTTTGTATCACGTTTTTGTGAAAACTTAAAGACATATACATGTATTCAATTCAATTGAACAAACAAATATAATATCTCTAATGCTTGCTTTTCTCAAATCTTTTACTGTCTCTGTTGTAAAGTCATTCAGGAAGACTACTTTTGTGTCTTTGACTGAGAGGTGTGTGTTACAGGACATAAATCAGCAGGCTTTGGATCTGTTTACTGTCCTTTATCTTTGCTGAATATTAATGCATGCAGAAATACCTTGAGAGTGGATGGTCCTAGTGAGGCTAGTCTCTCCTCCTTGAACCTGCTGACTCCTTTAATTACTCCTGACCTCCTTGTGTGGAATGTGTTGTGCAGTGTTGGATTCAAGCTCACAAATCATACACTACTATATTGTTGTGTCTGACAGGTGACAATGAGCGTAGCTGTGATTTAGTGCCGGAGATGGACACCCAGAGAGCCAAATGCTGCTAAGAGTATGTTACTATATTTTAAGGTAGTCATACTGACAATAGTTTGTATAGATATTAGTGCAACATCTATTCTGCACAACCAAAACATCACCAAGGTGCCAAGTTTTTAACTGACTTTACAATATTTTATTTACTAGATCTTATATTTGACTTATTTATTAAATATATACAGTATGTATTTACCTAAAGGCACATGATTTGTTGCACACAGTCAAATATTCTGCCATTTTTATTGACAGCTTGTTACTGTTACAGACGACCTTGTTAACTCTGCGGTATCGTATTAAGTTAGTTTTTGTTGTCAAGCGATTTGTTGCTGTACATTTAAATCAAGAATTGAAGCGAGTGCCCCTGGACAAGGCCTTCATACACCTGCCAACGTTTCTACATTATTTCTCAATATTCCCTATAAATCATTCTGTCGTTTATGCATCCATATCATTCAGGACAATACTGATTTAAATGGAGGAAAGTTTTATAAATAAACACCTCACAGCATGCATGACTTTAAAACAGACATTTCCACTCCTCACTAGTTTGACATGGCTATAATTCAATGTGTGAGTTTGGGGATCTTGAGTTATGGCGGTGGCTCTATGTTGAAATAACCCGTACGATTTGTCCTTGTCTGGACAGTATTAAACTTTGCCCGCCATTTTCACTGGGCATCACAATACTGTTCTCTGTAATTTGACTTTTGCTTTATCTTCCTATTATTACCCCGGAATGGATGAATGACGGGTGACACACTGAAATTTAACAAGAATTAGCATTTCATTTAGATCTCTTTCTGTTTCACTGTCATTTTCATGTGGACAGTTCACAGTCTCTTCCTAAGGCCTGAAGATCTGAGCAGAGGGCAACATTTCACCTTGACCTGAAGCTGAGGTGACCAGGCAAGCACAAAAAAAACTCTTTCACAGAATTAAAAATAGGCCGTGGCCTGGCTGTCATGCACTTCCCGTGGCCTCAGTGTGGCTGCGGGGTCTCGCTGGCTCCTCCAGCTCTGTCTTTCACATGAGATTTGAGGAGACTGGGCCGCTGTTGCTGGTTCTGCTTGCAGGCCGAGCGCAGGGTGTGCGCTTCTGCAACGAGAAGAGAGGGAGAGCCCGGAGACATCAACACCAATTGGCACTAATTAGGAGGCCTGGGCTTGCTGGGGTTGCAGCCATGTTCATGTCAGGAATACTGATGCCAGCCGAGTGTTGAGACACTGCCGCTGTCACCACTGAACTCACAAGTGGTGTGGGGAGGGGCAGAGGCCTCGGTAATTATAAATGCCTCATGTGTCCTATGAGTAGGTACATTACTACTGCTAAAGACAATGGCTATCATGCTTAGTTCCCACTTACACACAGATCGGTGATCTACAATAGGTTACATGGCTTTTGATTAGTCCGTTGGGAATGAATGTTGTGTTTACAAGTTAATAATTAGTGGATTTTTCAAGTTTGTGAGGATTGTAAGACAGTTTTTGTGTGTTTGAAACTCCCAACTCAGTATCTAGATGTATTTTCTAATTTTAGTGGTTATGTCTTTGCACTATCTTTTGAAAAGCTCTTTTCTTTCATGAGTGTATCTTGGGGTAAGTTGCTGTACACATAAACAATTGTGTTATTTTAGCATAACTATTATAGTTTGTATTGATGTGTTGAATTAGCTATTCATTTTATATTTTTAGTTTATTTTCAGTGTAATTGTGTGTGTGTGTGTATGTGTGTATATATATATATATATTTTTATTTGATGTTTTTTATTTATATTGTGAATATAGTTTAATTTCAGTGTAATTGTGTGTGTGTGTGTATGTGTGTATATATATATATATATATGTATATATATTTCTATATGCTATATATATATATATATATGTATATGTGTGTGTGTGTGTATGTGTGTATATATATGTATATAAAATGATATATATATATATACACACACACTGCTGTACAAAAGTTTCTCATGCTCAACAAGGCTGTATTTATTTGATGAAAATACAGAAAAAAAAACAGTAGTATTGTGAAATATTATTGCAATTTCTAATATTGTTTTCCTATTTTAATATACTTTAAAATATAACTTATTTCTATGGCCCAGCGCTGGATTATTTTACTCCAGTCTTCAGTGTCAGATGATCCTTCAGAAATCATTCTAATATTCTAATTTATAATTATTAGTGTTAAACTGTTGTGCTGCTTAATATTTTTTTGGAACCTGTGATACTTTTTTCTTTGACTCTTTGATGAATAAAAAGTTAAAAAGAATAGCATTTATTCAAAATAGAAATATTTTCTAACAATATAAGTCTTTACTATCGTTTTTATCCGTTTAACGCATCCTTGCTGAATAAAAAGTATTAATTTCTTTAAAAAAAGAATTGAAAAACATTTATTGACCCCAAACTTGAATAGTGGTGTTTTTGTAACAAAAAATGTATATTTTGAATAAACACTGTTCTTTTAAACTTTTTATTTATCAAGGAATCCTGAAAAAAAGTATCACAGGTCCCCAAAAATATTAAGCATATTGATTTAATTAAATGTAATTTTATTTCAGTCAACAAAAATGTTATATTAAAGTATAATATATACTTATATTATTACATACAATCAAACCAAAATGTATTCAGACACATTCAACATTTCTCACATTATCACAGTTTATTCGCTATCGTTTAGAAAATGGTAAGAAAATATGACAAGAACTCAGAGTTAAACTGTGTCAGAACAAATTCATCTTGATAATGCCATCCTTCTGTTAGACTGTATCTCAAATGAATTAGCTTGAATAGCTGTCAGCTGTTAAATTTAAGTACACAATTAGATAATACTATAAGATAATTTGTCAACCAATTACCAAGTAATGCTTATTTTTGTTCAGTCTGTGGTGTAAAAAGGTTGCATTAGCAGTTAAAGAAAAAACATGGTCAGGTCAAAGTGTCTGAATAATTTCTCAGTTTACTTTATTTTGCTATACTCACTTACATACATAAATTATCTATCAGGGGTCGGCAACCTTTTCGGCATGATGTGCCATTTTTAATTTCTCTGGTTAAACACTGTGTACCCACCCCCTTTAATGCATTCTGTATTTATACAGTACATACACAAATTTAAATGACACGATAAAAAACAATAGGCCTATTTGATTTCCATGCAAATAGTTTCTGAAGATTTTTTTTTCATGAATTGTTTTTTAAACTTTTCAAAAGTTTCTTGAATAACAGATATACAGTGTGACCATACTGAACACCACTGTGTGTGTGTGTGTGTGTGTGTGTGTGACAAGGCAAATGCATTAAAACCATTCAGTTTATTCACCGTTCTATATTAATGTGCTACTTTAATTAATGCGCGCGCACACACACACTACTCGCACACAGAGATCTGAGATCGCGCTGTGCAAAAAGTAAGCGCTGCCACACTTTTTCATCGATACTGAAGCTCGAGCGGCAGCCTTGTCAGCGCTGCCATGCGACTTTTGAATAATCGATACTGTCCGCTTGAGGCTGGCTGAATCGCTACATTATTTACAGCAGAGAAAAGCAATGACAGGGGTCAAAAATCTTTTGTTTTTTGCTAATTTTTGCCCTTTGTGACAAACTCATTTTTTTTTTTCATCCGTTTTGTTTAAACCTTAAAGAGAGACACAGACGCAGACAATTTACACTCATCTCTTAAACTGACGCTTCGTGCTCTGCTTCTGGTGAACAACCGCTATTGAGGAAATCACGCACTACTTTTTTTGATTCGGCCATCTCAGTCACTGTTTTTTGACATTGATGAGCACTGTTATATCTCGCTGACGCGGCGCTTGATCTGAAGTCACATTTGACATTGATGAGCCACCGTGAGGGTTTGTGAAGCACCGCTGAGGCTTTGATCTGAAGTGCCAGTATGTGCAGCGGTCGCTCGCGCTTCCGTAGACTAGAGGATGTTTGATTGTGTTTATTTATTATATCAGGATGTGTGTCTGTGTGAAGTTTTTTTTCTATTGCTCACGTGCCAGCAATGCTCTCGTGCCGTAGGTTGCAGAGCCCAGATCTATAGTGTCCTGCACCAACTAGTATTAAAATAACAAAAAATAAATCTGGTGTCTGGATAATTTTTGGTTTGACTGTATTATATCAAGTAATAATCAGCCATACTTTTTCATTATTGCTTCATCCCTACTTGCTTTGTCAGTGTTATGTATACAGCCTTTCACATTGGCTACTATACCATTTTTTGACTGAGCTACCACTTTATTGCTTGTTGATCTGTTGGGGTATCATCCATTTTTTTTTTTTTTTTTTTTTTATTACCATTTGTGAGACTAGCCTCCCCTTGCTTCTGCACATGATTCTCAGTTATGGAAAAACATCTTAGGAAAATCTTCCTGACTTCCTAATCCTGCTATTCCAGTGACAATTTAGACCCTGGCTGGTCTGTTTCCCATCCAGCTGTGTCTTAGCCCCCGTCCTGGACAATCACTGCTCTTTATGGGATTATCCAGCCCCCATAATGTCCTCTGCCCTCATCGTCCCCAGAAAAATCACTCTGGCCAAACACAGCAGGGATCTCACCTGTGGGAGAGCATGGCTCAGATGATCTGCAGCAGACCGCGTTGTTTACTGATAATGTGCCTTTGGCAGATATGAGAGAAGATGTATATGAAATGTGCAGTTCTCTTTCCAAAATGCAAATCTACGTGTTCAGAGAACAAAATTGCCAGGTTTAGCCAGTGGTAAAGAAAATGGCAGTGAAAGCACTTCTTTGACCAAACAGATGTTGCGTCTCATTACCACGGGAATCATCATATGCATTTCTATCCTGGTGTGTTTTTAGTCATTGAGACATCATGGAGTTTAGGTTTATTGAGCTTAATCCAAGAGGAAAAATGAATCTCATGCAGAGAGCATGATAGAGTCTTTATTTATCTTTATTCATCGCCACATGACCAGGGCTGCTGAAATTCGTTTCTGCAAATGCTTAGCAAAGCCAGAATGATAGTAGCTTCGATGATAGTAGCGTAAAACAAACCAAATGTTTGGTGTAATTCAATTATTGTATAATACAGTGTAACTGAACGGAACTGTTTTCATATTCATAATGCCGCTTTCTTTTATTTGCTTACCCACAAATCACTGTTGATATCTGATCATTTCACTGTGGTAAGCCTGTGTTTGCTACTAAGTTTAGTTCAGCCAGCCTATTTTAGGAAAGGAGCTTGACACAGGACTGCGCCAGTGAAAAATCTTCCCCAGATTGGATTCCATAGAAGCATCACCAGGAAACAATCAATAAGTGAGCGGAAAGAGGCCCGTCTCCCTTGATCGCTATGTCCCAGCGCCCTCAGAGCCGAAAGAGGGAAGAGTCAAGCATGTGTGCTTTCTAATGAACCCATTCCCCTTTGCTATGAAAAGGCTTGTACCACTGTTACTATTGCTTTTACTGTATGGGTTATGGGATAAACAAACACCTAGCCCTAATAGTTTTGTCATTTTAGTTTTTTCATAGATTTCTAGTTTATTCAGTTTTATGTAAATTTGTAGTATTTTAGGATGGCCAACCCCCAGCTGGAATCATTTAAAAATGTAAAATTTATTTGGCACATAACCCCTCTCAGTTTTTATGCTATACAGACACAATTGCCATTTTTAATTTTTTTTTAATCAATTTAACAAAATAAAAAATAAAAAGTCAATTAAAAATGCAGTTTGATTTCCATTACTTTTCTATATTTTAATTTTTTTTCTTCATATTTTAGTTTATTTATTTTTGACTAAAATTAATGCACCAGAAGGAATCATTTAAAAATGTTACATTTCTCAGCACAGTCTAGTGTTATTAATATCTAGAAGGAGTTTCTTGTTTGCAGTAATGCAATTTTTTGACCTGCATGCTGGGAATAGTTATAATATAGTATCAAAAAAATATTTAAAAAAACAGCTCAATAGTGTTGTAGTCATGAAAATGTTTGTTATTTTAGTTTCAGGTTTACCCTGTTATACTAAGTTTTTTTTTTTTTTTTTTATTTTAACAAACATATTTCATTTAGATTCTCTACTCTTCCATTTAGTTTCTCTACTTAGAACATCCTAGCAACCATTTTGCAACGCCCTGGTAACTTACAAGAACACCCTGCCATTGTATCAATGAGTTTTGGGCCACTCATATTTTCTTTCAGTAATTTAAGACTGTATTATTATTCTGTGATGTATTTGAAGTTAGTAGTATAGCATCTCATATTCCTTTCAGCATTTGTGGCATTGCACAACCATCCACACTCACACACACTTTGTCTTGCAAAAGCTGCCCTCATCAGAAAAAGTTAAAGATGACAGAGATGTAGAGGGGCAGGAAACCCTCAATTTTCCTTGCCTGAGCAACCAATCTCCATCAAGATCAATTAGGAGCCTGCAGCAGCAATGGCTTCAGACAGGTTCAAGTGTCCTGGCATCCTCGTATCATGCCTGCTGGTCACACCTCCCTGTGGCTGCCTCAATGCCCGCAAATACTTGCTCTTTTTTTTATACCTTTGTCCTCACATCTGGGATATTCCCTTGAATGTCAAGAGAGGTGTTTAGAGCTATTTCTCTCTTGCAATTTATGTAGCTGTGTTTATTGTCTAAACCAAATGTTTTATGTATAAGTCTATGTACAGTATGTATGTATTTATTTAAGTGCAGTAATCATTATTGTATTTTTTTCAGCTTTACACATTTAGTGCAAAACATACCCCCATTTACAATATCCCATTTAAATGTAATTTCTAGTAATTTACTAATCTAGAAAAAAAATAAAAAATAAATTTGGTTAGAATTCTAAAAAATAATGAATGAAGTAAATCAATAAATATTTCAGTAGATAGATAGATAGATAGATAGATAGATAGATAGATAGATAGATAGATAGATAGATGGATGGATGGATGGATGGATGGATGGATGGATGGATGTGAAATTCCTTTAAGATTTCAGGCCTTTCCCCCCGCATTTCAGCTCTTATCCTGACAGTGTTCCAGTCTCGTCACGTGACATGACGGCAAACGGAAAAACCAACATTCTCTGGAAGAGAGAGCGTTTTCTTACACAACGACTTATCCAGTTAAAGTAAAATCCCCCTGAGTGTTATAACCCATTTTAAGCACTACCAAGCAGCTTGTTACTGCCTCTCTCCTCTGGCTGCCTGTCTGCCTTTTCACTCCGTCATTCCACACTTCTATCGCCATGTGTGCAGACAGAGATGGACTGTGACAGCAGGCGGTGGGCAGTGCCTGGTCCCAGACCTGCGCCCACCCCCCATTGCCCCACAGGGAGGGCAGGAGATGAGCCCCGTGCGCCGGTGGCCGGAGGAGCTCTGCAGAGAACACATGTATCACTGTAATGTCTTGTGAAGGGCCACTTTGCCAAGAGTATTAATTAGAGGTCAGGCTTTTGGGGAGCTGCTTTGTTTCAGCCCCAACTCCACGCTCTGCCAGGTCAGGGCTCCACTCCAGCATGGCTACAAGGGAGGCTGCTCAAGGCCTGTGTGTGTGTGTGTGTGTATGTGTGTGTGTGTGTACGAATGTTGGCAGGAGGTTACGCATCATACTGCTTGTTCTCCATACCACATTTTATGTGCAGAGAAATTAAGAGTAACTACAAAGGGTGAAAGTTCATTTAAATCATGTAAACATTTGATTTGCTTTTCATCTGACAAACAGTTGAATTTTACACTTGCATTGGTGTGTTCTGTATCTTACAATGTACTCTTTTTGCTTTGTATTCATCCTCACCACTCCCTAATTTTCAATGCTACAGTATTTAACATAGTAAACATAAACATTGGAGTCGTTTCTTATCGGTTAGTGCACATGCTCCAAATATTTGAGCTGTTAACCTTACCTGAAATATCTGCTAGTAATGTATGTTTTGTTATAAACATGCTATTCATTAGAAATATAATATAGTATAATATAATATAAATTATTAAAAATACGAATTTATATTTTTATAATATATAATCAATTTATAAAATGAAGTGTATATTGTATATGTTATATTATGTTATATTAAATAATATACTTAAAAAAAAAAAAAAAATACTGTATATTTGTAACTTTTCCTTGCAATGATTGAATCCCTGACACATTTTAAATGGAAATAAGTTTTGAATCAATGATAAAGACAACCCCCCCCCCCACTCACACACACTTTCTTTGAATTGAAATTTTAATTATTAAAAGTTTTCACCTTTTATCTTTTGGGTGGAGGGGTTCTTTAATCTTATGTAAACACATTTTTTTGTGGGTAATGTGAGTATGAGACTGGCTTCATTTTCTGATTTTGGCCTTCTTTTTAAAAAAATTACTTTTCCAGTCCTTTCTCGTTTCCTCTGTTCTCAAATACACATCCTTCCGCCCCATACACAGTTTGTTAGTGCTGTGGCAATCAGTGCAGACAGGCCTGTAAAGGTGTTTGGGAGATGACCGTGTCAGAAGTTAACAGGATTTTGCCTCTGCTATGGAAACCAGAGATAGAAATCAGAAAATGTTTATGTGATATTGCATCCAGAGTGACAACTGTCAATAGGTTCTGGATGGAGGTGAGGCAGGTATGGATTTTTGAAAGGCGCTCTTCCAACCCTGCCTGTCATTAGATAGAAACCAACTTCAGTTTGCCTGTGCATGTTGAAAATTTAATCTGTCGACAAATACTCTATTAATAGGGTCCAGCGAGACTGGTGGAAGAAAATGAGGGGAGGTCGGAACACGCCAGGTAGTGTAGAATCACATCCTAGGGGCCTTACAGACAATGTGTTATCACAAGTGATTGAAAGAGTGATATAACATATACTGTATATTGTAGATGGAGTGCAGCATTTAATAAATCATATTCTTAATTTCCTAGGGAAATATTGTGTCATGAAAAAGTCCAGGAATCAAAGCAGTGGCAGATTGTATATGTTAATGTGGGCTTGTGAGAATGGCTGTATATATATATATATATATATATATATATATATATATATATATATATATATATATATATATATATAAAATATTAGTGTTAACATATGATTACACTTCAGACGATTTCAGTATAATGTAAATTCAAGTGAATAAAAGTGGGTTATACTTTTAAAGGTGTCCTTGTTACAGTGTAATTGTATATGTAAATACTGAGTAATATACTTACTATAGGGTTAGACTTAGGGTTTTGTTTAGGGTTAATTGCATGTAATTATGAATATTTTATTCTACAGTAAATACATATAACGTGTAACAAAGAACATTGTAAAATAAAATGTTACCTACAAAATGTTATGGAAACTTGTGATGTTGAACCTCAACACACAGATGTATTAATTTATTCTCCTTTTTTGAAAGCCATTTTTATTATAAATGGTCAGTTTTATTATTATTATTTTTAAAAGAACTATTTAATGAACATTTCACCTAAAAAAATCTGATCTGTCATTATTTGCTCACCTTCATGCATGAGTATATGATGACAGTTATTATTTTTTTTTTAGTGAATTATTCCTTTAAGTGTTTGTACTTCACCATAATGTTTAACTGCTGCACAAACACTTAAATCTCATCTTGGTTTTCCTGATAAATCCCATGTTTGCACAAACTAATTTGTTATAAAATCCAATCCTACTTCCTATCTCTAAATTTCACACCTCTCATACCAGAATGACAAATATCTGAAATGACATCTCACTACATAACAGCAAATAAAGAAAATTAATTAAAGCCTTGCAATGATTAGCCTTTGTTTCTCCATGCAGCCATAGATGTAGATGTTGTAGATGTGTCTTGCAGATTTAACTCTGCAGCTCTTTATCCCGTGTGTCCAGGGGTCTGTTTTACTGAGCACTCATTCTCTGAAATACACACTGTGGGAGTGAAAAGGCATGACCGCACCAGCAATTACTGACTCCGCACCTCTGACTCTTTAATTTGTTCCTCACGGACTTGCCTGCAGCCAATACGCAAAATCAATAGTCTCTCCTCCAGAAGAACTACTGCCAACAGCTCCACTGACATATGAAGATACATGTTCTTACATGAAGTCAAAAAAGAGAGGATTGCCCATATTGTTTCTTGTAACGTTTTCGTAATGTTCAGTGATGGGCGTAATTGTTTGTTTGTGTTTTTTTCTTGCCAGTCTTTATTCTTCTGCAAATCCGCTAAGTGGCTGTCTGTCAACATGAGGTAAATTGTTCTTACTGAGCTGTTAATCTATGCTAGATCCATGAGCTATTTAGTTGTAGTGCAGTAAGTGTTTCTCTGTTCGGAGGAAACCACTCATTAACACAGCATGTAACAGGATTTGCTCTTAGCACTTAGTAGTTGTCGAAATCCGCTTTACCTGGTTTTTCTCATTATGTGATAATGGACGGAGAATCACAGTGGCTCGATAGCCTCCCAATTAATCTCATCTGCATTGTGTTAACTGTGTTACCGGGAGAGTGTTGCTGCTTTACAACATTTTGCCAGATACTTTTTAGAGCACACAGTAGGTTAATATGAAATGAGACAGGGGTTGCACTGGGGTCGCCCAACAATGCTTTACATTTTCATTAACATAACTTATGTAATTAAATAGAACAGGATCTGTTTTGTTGATGAAATCACAACCGTTTTCCTGTACGCAACTCCCTGTTGTAAACCAATACCTATACAGAAGATAAGAAGCACGCAAAGGTAATTCTTGATCATTTTTGGAGTGTGTTTCTATTTTAAGATTAGATTGAACTTCTGTTCAGTCTAAGAAGATTATGTATTAATATTTTAAAAATGTAAAAAAAAATGGAGAGGGAAAAAACCTTAGATGATAAGTAAACAAAAATAAAAAAATATATATATATATATATATATATATATATATATATATATATATATATATATATATTAAATTAACTATTTTACTTGTTTTATAAAAAGGAAATCTTTTCCACTAATAAATCATATAAGTTTAAATTTCTTTTATATATTTTATATATATATATATGCCTTTATGTCTTTTTTTCCTTAAAGTTCTTCTGTAACTTTCTGTGTGGTTTTTACTGTGAGTCAAGAGTGAGATCTCTCTCCCTAAGCGTCTTATTTTTAGACATTGTACATATTCTCCCTCTGAACATAGGCTAAAGAGACCCAACAACATTAATTGTGACTTCAAGCTAAGTTTACAAACTTTGAGGCCCAGAACATGACCGGTGGCCTGGCGTTAGACCTGTTGGAGAGCCCCTGTTCATTAGTGTTATGGGCAGGGGGCGGTCCGTGCTCCTTATGTGTGTGCGTGTTGGGGCTTTTTGAGGGCTGGACTGTGAAGTGCCGGTGAGGAAGCAGCCTGCAGACTGTTTGCGCTGATGTCACAGAGGTATGATGACGTGTATGCACCAACAGTGCAGTTAGGTCTGTCAGTGTGCATCCATCATGGACGTGGCCGGTCACTGGCCTCTCTCCATCCCCACAGCTGAGACCAATGTGGACAGACAGTTGGAGTCCCTTGTATTTAAAGCTAAGAAGTTCAGACAGATGACACCCCTCAGGGAGGGCTGCAAATGTGCGTCCCCTCCCCTGCGCTTTTTGAAATTCCCGGAGTAAGGCAAGAGATCCTGGTTATTGCCTGTCACTGTTTCGATTCGGTTGTTGACTAGCTGGTCATCCAAGAGTCTATTGAATCTCAGCTCTGTTCTCTGGTTGTGTCTCTCCTGGAGCTCTTCAAATGAGATGTAAAGGGAGAAAATAATGCTGGTTGCCATTAAGCCTAATACTAAGAGACACTTTGAACAAGTCGAAACATGACCTGTGGACCACAAGCCACAAATTCTAAATCATTGATGAGATGCTCCTCTTAGCTATACGCTCTGGCCACCCCTGTCAATCTTTTACGCCAATTATACGCCACCATCCTTTATGTTTTTCAAGGAAGAGGTTGTATTTTTGACCTTCATGACCTTCCATTTATGCTGGATTCAGTTTTGAAGCGTCCTATGATATTATTCTTTTCAGTCACATCAGAATGATTGTTATCATATTTCATCTTATTTGATTGCCTTCTACCAAGATTAACTACATGGCTGAAATACATACCTACGGCAAATGTGTTCATTGAGAATGCCCAGAGGATCATTTTATTCCTCAGAGGTTGCTCCTTCATAGCTCTGGAACCAAGTGGAGTTTTCAGTTATATTTCTCTAAAGCATCAGTTTTGTTTCGTATATTTTTATCTGAAAATTTGAAGCTTAGTTCAGATGATCTGGTCTTGAAAGAATTTAATTTAAGAAGTTGTAATTGAAGACTTTAGTAGCTTGACATCTTGACAAATCGAAGTCATGTTTGTGGCTTTTTTTCTCTTTTCTTTTACTGTTTGTGTGTGTGTGTGTGTGTAGTGTGCGTTATTGTGGTGTGTGTTTTGTGTGTGTAGTGTGCGTTATTTAAAAAAAAAATCTTACTATACTGTCTTACATCATTATGCAAGTACGCCATCCTTATGAATGAGTCACTGAATCATTAATTCAAATCATTCATTCAAAATGTAGGTTCACTGAGGAACAAGTGATTGTCTTGATGAGTGAGTCATAGAATCATCCATTCAACCGATTCAGTCAAAAACGTTGTTTTATTCAGGAAAACAAAAAACCTACATCTATTTGGAACACTGGCGGAGAAAATTTAGACAAAGTAACCTGCGATATTACTCATTATTAACTTTTTTTGTTTGTTTGTTTAAAACTGTTGTATAAAAGCAACATCTGATTTTCAATCTGTTTTTAGAATATTGGTACCAATACGATCACAGCCATACCTACTGTGTTGATGGCTGGTATATGAGAACAACATCATGGAATGAATGTTGAAAGAATGGAAAATATATATTCTTCTGCAATTACTCTAAGCAGTTTTACACATTTTCATTGTCACTCTGGTGTGTTGTTTTCATGTTTCAAAGGGAAAAATCAAGCTTATTCAGGCTTACTCACTTATTATTAAATGTGAATATTTAAAAAGGAAAATAAGAGATGGAGAGAAAACACTTAAATCTTTAGCTCTCTGGATACACTGAGCTTGTACATGCATTAAACTCCAGAAACAAATGTTTTCTGAGAACTTCAGATTGTTTATTGATTTTCATCTCTGAAGCTTGAGTAAGTCTGTCTGAGGGGCTCCCACGGGACTCCAGGGGTTCGATGAGGGTGTCATGTTTCAAACCTGGCTGCACACTGTGCCATGTCAACTCCTGGGATATGATAACAGGTAGAATGAGTGGAGAGGACAGCAGTCCTGTTTTATCTGGGTTCCTTACTAGTTCTCATTACAGGGTTGCATTTCACCATGACTTAGATTTTTAAGTCCTCTCTGCACAGCTGTGATCCAACTGAGAAAAAAACATTGTAGCAGTGGAGTTGATACCCACAAGGACTTAATTCTACTTGATCTGACCTTTACTTTGTGTTACATGTGTGTACTGCATGAAGCACATTTTAAGTTGCCTTACATTTTTTTTAAGTAATATGCAATTAAGTATTAAAATTCTAATAATAAATATATATATATATATATATATATATATATATATATATAAATATATATATATATATATATATATATATATATATATTTTAAGTTTTCAGTTAATTTTATTCTGTAACCTAATATATTTCTACACATATATATATATATATATATATATATATATATATATATATATATTTTTAAAGTTTTCAGTTAATTTTACTTCTGTAAACTAATATATTTCTACAGTAATTGTATCAAACTCAATTCTCATGCTTTGTTTCTGTGAAAATTAAATGGGGCAGGAGTTAAGTGTTAAACTTTGTCAATGTTTTATAAATGCATAATTTATATAATACATAATAATAATTTTATTCATGCATATTTGTATTTTTATTTCATATTCTCAATAATTGTTGTCTGTGTGCATAATTTCAAGCAATAATTTCATAATATTATTTCTTCAATTTTAATTCATGTGCAGTTGTGAAGGCACCTTTTTGTGGTATACATGCAGCTTCAAATGCAGCTTCTTGCAGTGTAAAGATATAGTAACAACTTGTTTTTGTTTGTGTACA
This sequence comes from Cyprinus carpio, assembly GCF_018340385.1. NCBI lineage: Eukaryota > Metazoa > Chordata > Actinopteri > Cypriniformes > Cyprinidae > Cyprinus > Cyprinus carpio. The sequence continues at coordinate 15,538,504 of NC_056613.1, read as the reverse complement.
CATGTGAGAGCCAGACAGAGATCTGACCAGCATCTACTTAGCAGACACACTCTGCTTGTTTTCTTACGTATGTCATGCTCATATAAATAGCATTGATTTAAGTACCAACCATTCACAGCATCTGTGCTTTTTGGCAAAGGCTTACTTTTGGCACATGGACCTCTTTATTTAGGTCCTTGCGTTTTCTTCTCAAATGGACCTTGAGGACAAACAGCCACCTAGCCAGTGGCTCCATGGTGACAGTCCCCAGATTAGGAAGATCTGCAGCCTGACCTTAGCACACGCTGTGTCTGAGAAGGTTCCTGGTATCGCATGACCAGTCATAATGGTGCGTAAGCCACATTGGGGATGCTGTCAGCACTGTGCTTCTGTTCACTTTGCCTACTCAGAAACCATTGGCCAGCACCTCTGGAAAAGCAGATTATCCTCCCAGTCATTGGCGGTGACTTGGTTTTAAATGATCCCCAACATTTATTAAAGGAAGATGTTTGAAAACAGAATATTCAACTCTCAGATAAATGTCCAGTAAGATCTACTGGCATGATAACTAATAAACATTAATGTCTGAAATGCATTGCAAATATATTTATGCAACAACTTGGAGCACATCTGTTGCTGTGAATCATAATTTGAATCACAGCTTGGTGCCCTAGTAATTACAAAATCTAATACGTTTGCTCTCACTTAAAAGCCTTCATGTTCCATACACATGAAACAGCAAACAAGAGATAAGACTTCAAACCACGGCTGCTTTCAAGGTAAAGGCAAGATTCAGGTCTAGATGCTCGGGCTTGTTTTTCAGACCACCTTTTTGGGCTCTGGTGAGGATGATGTTAGGCATTTATTACTCTATTTTATTTTATTTTTTTCTCTAGTAGTAGATAATATTTTTTAGATTCAAGATTTTAGATTCAGAGATCTTTTTTTCTCTACACTGCCTCTTAAGTAGATAATATTTGTTTGATTTTAGGAATTATGTATGTTTGTTTCTATTATTGTTTCTATTTTCTATTAGAAAGAATATGTTTGTTTGATGCTAGGCATTCATCACTAGATTGATTGTTTATTTATTTATCTATACTACTGGTAGATGATGTTACTCTGATGTTAGAAATGTATTACTGTGTTCTGTTAGTTTTCTATTTCCATCTGCTTTCTATTTATTTATTTTACTAGTAATATAGACCATGTTTTTTATTTTAGGAATTTATGTATAATTTATTTGTGTTATTTTTTTATTTATTATTATTTAGAAGTAGTTTATTATTATTATTATTATTATTATTATTATTATTATTATTATTATTATTATTTGCTAGCTTTTGTTACTACATTCATTCATTTATTGTTTTCATAATACTAGATGTTTGATGTTAGAAATGTGTTACTGCTAATTTTTTGTTTCTTTAATAGTTTAATTACTTATTTTACAAGTAGTAGAATTTTTTTGTTTGTTTTCTTTTTTATGGTGTTTTGTTTTTGAGTTTGTTTGTTTGTTTGTTTGTATGTTTAATTTAGTAATAGTCTATGATGTTTGTTTGATGCCAGGCTTTCGTTATTACATTCATGCATTTGTTGTTTTCATTATACTAAATGATATTTGTTTGATGTTTGAAATGTATTACTGCTTTCTGTTTGTTTCTTTATTAGTTTATTTATTTATTTTTCAAGTATTAGACCTTTTTTGAATGTTAAGAATTTTGGGTGTTCAGGTTTTTTTTTTTTTCTTTAATTTAGTAGATGGTGTTTGTTTGATGCTAGACTTTTACTTTATTATTTTTTTTATAATACTAGAATTTATTGCTGCATTCTTATTTATTTATTTATTTATTTATTTATTTATTATTATTATTATTATTATTTTGTTTTATTTATTTATTTAAATAGTATGTTTTTTTACATTAGAAATTTGCTACATTCTGTTTGTTTATTTGTATTAGTAGATGAAGATTGTTTAACATATAACTGGAGCCTTGTTTGTATGTATTTATATTTTACTAAATTGTTCCTGCTTTTAATATTTTAAGTAGTATATTTAGATGTTTATATGTTTAGTATATTTAGAAGATTGTTTGCACTGATGCTATCAAATATAGGTGCCATGGTACCAAAATTTTTTGGGAATGTACCATGGAATTACCGGTTCTTGGACATAATACATGCTGCCATTTCATGTCATCCTGTCATCCTGTCATTTCTTTCAGTTTCAACTGGAACTGGAACCTGTACAGATCAAACTTTGAGAACGTTGACAGTGTACAACTGAACACCCCCATTATGTCTTTGAACAAGCCCTGGTCAGCAGGAACGTGCTCTACCAGCACCTTGTTATGGCTTCTCAGATGAGGAAGAAGACTCTCATCACCGAGGCATGTCCTGTATAAAGAGCTTGAAACGGAGAAGACGATGTTTGTTACATATTGATGCCTATCAGCCCTGAAGATGGGAGCCATGTTTCATCCCCCCTGCGCTTCTCCGCTGCTTGGCAGACATGCCCCTTGCTGCTGCTGCATAATCATATTAATTTATGCCCTGAATCAATTATGCATTCAGATTCTCCTGATAGCTTGTCACTTTTTATCCATTAGTCTTTGTGCGCTGGTTGTGGGATGGTAAATAAATAGAGAACACAACACGCCCCGCGTCGCTGGAGGTGTGGTGAGGCATCTGAGTGTATTTGTGGAGATTTAAGGGTTATTAAGCGAAAAGGGGGCAGTCTCTTTCATTTTTCTTATCTTGTTTGACACCTCGGCGGGTTTTTTAATGGCGGTGAAGGAGGGGCCGACAGGGTTGAAGGTGTCACATCCGAGTCGTATTTAACAAAGAGAGAGGAAGTTAACCAGGACGCTTGCCATAAACGATCACGCCACAAAATGCAAATAGTTCCTCTGATGAGGCATGTTGCTGCACTCTTGACAGTGTCAGAATAGCGCAATTACCTGAGAGAAGAGAGCTGGCACTGGAGGGAGGTACGAGCTGGAGGAGACAGACTAAGGCATCTGGGCTCGTGTTCACAAATTGTCTTATTGCCGAGAGTGTTGATGTGGAATGAGATATCTGCCTCCGAACTGACCTTAAACAAGATATGTAAGGATGATTCACAAGCACTGTCAGGAAGACCAGCTGTGACGTGGACTTCTCATTGAGAGACTGCACAACTCTTATTTTGTCAAAGCGGGCAGACAATGCTATCACTGTGTGTTTGCTGCTAATGGCAAAACTAATTTGTTTAAATATATGCTATCTGGATAGAGAGCTAATGGTTAGCAGCTCTCCCGGGCTAAAAGTTGCACTTGCATGTTTGGTAGTCCAGCAAACTGAATGCATGCTGAGGGGACCAACTACACTTCTAATGTAGATGTTTCACAGAGACGACAGGGCAAATGTGGAGTGTGTTATTTTTGCATTCATCATAGCTTCAGATATTTGCATTTCATTGGAATGTTTTCTGTTTTCTCCATATTTAGACAAACCAATTAATTACACAAACTCAAATTTTGCAAGAAAAAAATTAAATGAAAATAAGTTGTCCATCTGTCTGACGTAACCCGTTCAAACAAATTTCATTCAGAAATTGTCGGTGAATTTCTTAAAATAATTACATAAATACAGCAAGTAACAAAATCTAATTTAACATTAAATTGTTGACTGAAAAAAAATAATTTCCTGTAAAAAATATACTACTTTTTACTAAAATTCTAGAATTTTTACTCCACAAACCAAAACACTGGTGTGTCCACAAATCCCTTATTAATAAATAGACACAAAAAATGTTCAATATTCAAAAAACAAACAACAAAAACATATGGAAAGTCTTGGATCACTATTTTAGAATTAAATCAGTTAACCTCAAAACTGTTTGGACTGACTAAATGTCTCAGATGTTGATATTTGTGAGATTATTCAGCAAAAGTTTTGGGATGAGATTATATATATCTCTCTCACACACAATTCTTCTATGAGAAAATTCACTAATATAGGAATTTACAATAAGTGCATGTATGAGGAGGAAATCAGAGAAGTGATTTAAAGCAAATGGCATTCCCTTTACGTAATAATAGGAAACCTATCGGGTTTCTCCAGGGTTGGGGTTACACATCAATTAATGCCTAAATGCGGAGCAATCCGATCCATTTTCAAGCTGTGAGCTTCAGCAGTGTCTTATATTACGCAACGATGAGCGAGATATCTAACACCTTTCATTTCATTTTCTGCTGCTACAAAATGTTCAAATAAAAATAGCATTCCTCCATAAGGCCATGTACAGAGATTCTCTGAGAAGTCTGCATGCCTGATATACATTTTGTTGGGTGTTATACATTTTGTATTTTTAACACCGCAAACGTTGTAAAAAATACAAGGATTCCTTAATACTAAAGGAAGAAAGTTTAAAATGTTTTCTTGATTATGCATCTGTAATTAACACTTGCATTATTATTATTATTTTTTTAATTCAGCCATCCATTTTATTTGTCCAATATGGAAATACATAGAAGGTAGTGATGACATACAGTCTTCGTCACAAACTGAAGTGTTGTTTTATATTTGAACATCTTTCAATACAAGAAAGAAAGACAAAGAATTCTACTGAGGTGTGATTTTATGGTATGCAGGTGTGTAATATTACATCTGGCATACTGGCATTGACCTTCGACCCATATGTTCCCTGACTTATAACGTACTAACAACAGCTGCAAAAATAAATGACTCTGCTATTGTTAAAAGTCCAATTTAACCACAAGGAAAGTACCTATACAGCAGGTACACTTTAAAAGAGCCATACAAATCTGAGGACTCCCGTGGCCTTGTGGGATAACAAAGTGTCCACTAGCTGCATAGTGCAAATTTTCAGCATATGCATTGTTTTAAATGATCCTGCTCATTTGACATAGTTGATTTTATCATATTATACAATAGGGATATATGCTTATAAAGACACCTAAAGAATGAAAGAGACTTTGAAGAGAGCAGATCAGGACCATGGACAGCAGTCAGGGGCTAGTGCAGGCCTACATCTGAAAGAATGACTGCACACACATTTCTGAACTATGAATTGTCATGAAATAAACGTGTGCCCACTGAACAAACAAAGCATTCATTTCTATGTTAAAAAAAGTTGTAAACCTACTTCAGTTGACGGTACAATAAAAAGGTTTTGCGAAACTTTTCCAAGTGCCCGACTGTTCATTCGTTCATATTAGCAAAATCAACGAGTAAAAAAGACACGTGAGAAGAAGTATCGGCCGGGCATGCTATTATGTATTATTTCATGCAGAAGAAATTGTTTAAATGTTTTTGTCTACATACCAGAATGATCTGAAAACGCACCTACTCGCTCTCCTAAGCGCGTCTCGTGTCGCTTTCTCTGACGGGCACGTGCAACGCTCTTTATCTGCGCGTGCTGCTCTCACCAAACATGCTCCTCTACAAAATGACGTCTAATTAAGTTTAATGTTAATTAAGAGTTGAAAACATGTCTGTAATGTGAGGCTTAGTGTGCTAGTATACATATAGGTTACAGAACAAGAACAGCTTAACCAAAAACTGAGGGAAGTATTACATAAATGGACACGTTACACACACACACACACACACACACACACGCACACAGATAAAAAAGGATAGCCTATAGGTTGAACTCTATAAATCATGACGCAAACATCCGCTTGCCTTTTGTCTGTCTCTTGTCATCGAATGGATTAATTCGAAACGTCTTTATGTTATTAGTTTATGGGCCATGAGATTAGATATGAATATGAAACAGTCAACCTGCACTGCGACAATATATCAAAGGCAATATAAAGGCGTTAATACGCAGACAGGGTAAGGTGTAAGAAAGCTGACCGTCTCTATTTGATGCTTACAGATTTTTAACAAGTTAGTGATAAATACTGGTTGCTTAGTGATTGTAGTTAAATGTACACAAAAATCTATTCAATATATTTATTTTCATTAAGACATTGTTTAGCAATGTTGTTTTATTGTTGTGCATAATAAGTTGGATTTTTTAAAACATGTTCTTTCTAAAATAGTTTCATTTCAGTTACACTGACAGTTCACAGACAGCGGGTAAACTTTTTTTCTGCACTATCTGAAACACATACGATACTTCACAGTTAAGATGATGTTTGGAATATTTGAATGTATTTGAATGATACATTCAATGAATTTGAATGAATGTTTTTGTCCATGTAATAATAGTGAAAAAATAAACTTTTTGACATTCTTGATTCAACAATTGCAGCATTTGTAGTGAAATTGTATAAGGGACCTTAAAAAAAAAGTAAAAGAAAAACAACCGACACAGTCTGTCAGACATGTGTTTCTCTACTTTATTTTGATTCCTTGACGAAATCAGCCGAGTTTGAATAATTCATCTAATGATCTGTTGAAATTTACATGGCAGGTTCCGGGAGCAGATCATGCTGAGAGGGAGCTCCTGTGCAAAATTACGCCCCCCCTTCTCATTTGTTAGCCGTTTTCATCTAAAAAGTTACCTATTTATAGCCAAGTGTATACAACAACCCGAAGGCATCGTAAAGGGCGCCGTGGCGTTTGAAGCTGAACAGTGATCGACACCTGCACTGACTGCACACTATAGGAGAGAAAAGAAAAGACGCCGCGCGCTCCAGCCAATTATCCGCCAGCAGAAGTGACACCCAGTGACCATGTGAGTACCGACATAATTACGTTTATAGATTGCGATGATACCGAGCGTCATATGTTACTTTTATCTGTATGTGTAACTTCACTTAATTATATTTGCATATCAATGGCCACCCCTCATCGCGCGCCTCTGCACAGCTCTCCACACTGAAAGCGCGCGATTCCGACTGCATGAGGACAGCTTTGGACGTGATTAAAGATTAACTCTCAGTGCTTAGTTACTGATACATTCTTGTTTTGTCAAAATAATCAGATCAAATGCATTTAGATTAAATAAAATTCTAGCGGGCTGCATTTATTAAAATATATAGATAATGAAAACGTTATATGTAATAGACGCAGTAAAAACAAATGTATTAAAAGTTAAGCATTATAGGCTACATTAGAGGAAACCAGAGATGCTGTGCTGTAACACGGAGTGAGTTGTAACGTCATCAATTCAACCAATTAGAAATGAGCCACAGGGGTGAAATCACTATCATACACGAGCACTATCATCATGGGGTGACATTACAAGACTCTTTGTAAAAATAAATATTATTTAAAAGACCAAAAAAGTTTGAGGTATAAAGAATAACTTAATGTTTAACTTATAAACGTTAAATGCCAGAGCTGGTGTCTTCTGAATCAGCAGGTTCTCTTATTTAATATAATATAAAACAAGCTTTTCATCTACATGTTTAAATATAATAGAAATACCATGTTAAATATTGAGTAGTGTAAAGGTTTCCAGCGTACTTCTAATATACATACAAAGATTGTGGCACAGAGTATATTAGGCCACATTTGCCTCAGTCGTTAGTCATTAACATGCAAATTCTTTGTTACTTTTATAGTTCTATGTGTTCTATTTGAGTTTTTTTTAAATATTTCTTGTATGTTCACCATTTTGAATTAAGGGTTGAGTGGTGATAGAAGATGCCATAATAACTGAATTGGATTATCGCTGTATGCACAACATTACAATTTTCTAGAGTTAGGCTGCAGGGTGTGTAGGGTGTAAAACAGCACTCTTTGAACTTGACAAATTCAACGATTTCTAAATTACTTAAATTTGTAGCAGCAAAGTATGAGGATATTATATAAAATCGAAATACCGTGGAAAAAGCGTTACATGTAAATGGTACGACACTGCGCGCTCTCCTCAATGTTTATTCAAGTGCGCACGCGCACAAGCGAGCAACTCTCTCCCCCTCACACACACACACACACACACACACACACACACACACACACACACACACACACACACACACACACACACACACAGGACCTTCATACTATACAAAATCTAAGCAGCTCCAAACATATGAACCAAAAACTGTTAACCAGACATAATATACTTTACAAAAATGTTGCATTTATAGGTCACTTCAAAGAGAGAAAACAATAGCTTTGTGTAATGTGGCATTAATCGAAGGAGCGCGAGCACGACAAGAGCTCCTAAAGATTTATAGATTTATATTGGCGTTGTTGAATTATCTCCGAGGTGCCTTTAATCTTGATTTAATTAACATTAAAGTGAAGCATCAGTGAGAGAGGACACATCGGATCAAAGGCTGCTGTAGTATTTGTGCACGAGAGAATGCTGATGATATGATTAGACTGATAGACAGCAGATTAAATGAGCAGATCTCCACAATCCTGTGCTTGTTTAAAGCCCTGTCGCGTGTACCCATATGAGGCGCTTCCAGCTCGGATCAGGACAAGCTTTGGGACGGATATACATTAGGTGGCAGCAAAGAGACTCTATTTCTGAGCAAAGCACATATACTAGGCCATGCATGCGATGTATATTAAATATGGTGAATAAAAGAGTGCAAAAAGTGATGCCGTTATTTTAATACACAAATGAGGGATTTAAAAGGCTTGTACGTGAATCTGCATATATTAGAGTATAGGTTTCATATCATATAATTAGTGTGAGCAATATTAATTAAAACAAGACTGTTCAAATATAAAATCTGAAAGGCACAACTTTAATACTTTCTCTTTGTAGATGATTAAATATTCAGGAAGATAACTGCATTGCTATGTTTTCATTCATCTGCATTCAGCTGTATGTGCTGTAAAATAATAATAATAATAAAATGGCTGTATTATTAGCCTCCATATAATATGTTTATATATATATATATACATATATATATATATATATATATATATATATATATTTATATATATATATATGCAATCTATTTGATAAGGTGGAATTAATCACACATTTTCACACAATGAGATCAGGCGACATTTGTAAAAATAGAGAGTCATAAGACAAGCTTTGCTTGATTACTCATATTTGCCTGATAATTCATTGTTGTGTGATGTGTATCTTGCAAATACTATTGTTTCCTATTAGGCAATGATCTGAGAATGTGTTATGTCGACACAGCTAAAGTTTGCAGTGTATTGCAGTTTCTTGTATGTGGAGCTGTCCAGGGTGCTGAAGTCTTACTGGAATCCTCACAATTCAATTCTGCCACTGTTAAAGCTGTGCAGCAAGACTATAAGATTTAAGGGAAATAAAGTAAATCAATCCTAAAATTCCTTAATGTATATGACTAACTGTGCAGGCTTCCAACAACTAGCTGAACTAAGATTGGGACATGTTTCTAACAATGTACTGAGCAAGGTTTTTTTTTATCTGTTGATATTGAACAAAATAACTCAAAATAGCATTATTTGTTTGTTTGTTTGTTTGTTTGTTTGTTTAGATAAAAGGATATTTTAACTATTATTACAAACACAGTACATGCAGTTAAGGTATAAAAAAGTGATGAAGTCAATAATAGAGGAAGATACTCTGTAAAACGTTATAACCTGCCATCGTTACCTTAACCACCTGCCATTTCTACTTGATTTGACTTATAAATGAATGTATTTATGTTGATTCAGGGATGTTAAATTATATTATAATTGTATTTGATCAAAGAACCTAAAATGTTTAATCTGATAACTTGTAAATTAACTGTCTTTATTTAAGTCAGAAATATTATTTGATATGACTGAATCAGCCTGAATTCTTTGGGTCTAACAAAAATCCTAAATAAGTCCTTAGTCACAGCTAAAAACCTTTTAATTGTCTGTAAATGTCTGAAATCAAAAGTGTAGGTTATACCTTTTGTATTTTTTCATGTAAAATTTATTATCTTACAAAACACCACAGCTAAATGACTTTCCAGTAGATGCATGAGGACGCTATTATTTCTAAATTCATGAAAGGACGATACTTTGGAGACACTGACTCGGTCAGCATTAAAGACTAGTCACCTGAGTGATTTACAGAATTTATGGTCCAGAACTAATTAGTCTTAAGTTTAATAAATATGTCATAAATTCAATCAGAGGCATATTATTGGATTAAGATTCATGGTTTAGGTCATTGAAATACATTTATTTCCACCAACTGAATTATTAGTGTGGGGACATAAATAACCTTGTCTAGAACAAGTGATATCGCAGGCGATATCATTACTGCATAAACAAAGACCACACGGACGCCGTGTGACTGAAGAGACACAGTGGAAGGGGGCAAAAAATAGGAGGGCTGCTAATCCTGGGGTGTAGGATGGGGGTTCGGAGGGAGGTTTGCGTTTCCCCCCAGGGGAACATACATGCCGGGACACTTGAGGGATGGACAGACCGGGACAGTCGGTAACACTCAGGCTACTCTCACCTCCAACCCCGCGCACGATCCAAAACAATACACCCGAGCTATATCCGTCATCTCATGCTGGCGTCAGTCTGCTGTCGCCTGCCTCTCCTCTCCCCTCTCTCTGCCCCTGCACTGTATCGAAATAACAGCACGCCCAGTATGGCAGCAATGAAGCATTGTTACACAATGTCTCTTGCTTATTATTACCTTAGCGTTCCAATGAGGACTGGAGACTGAGGTTGGGATGTGACCTTTGGCATCTTGTTCTCTTTTGAAGTGTGCAGTGGAAGTGACAGGGGCAGGCTGCATCTGAGATATGAAACTTTTCCTCTGCGTCAGCAGGATTTGGGGATTTGGTTGCATGTTAGTCCTCTGTTTGTGTCTTGGAGCTGATTGATTGTTCTCTTTAATTGGGGAACGATCTCCTTCAACTCTTCACACTGGTACTTTGTCATTCAGTTTTCCAGGGTTGCTAAAAAAAAATGTTAATACTAACACTATATATAATGCATTATAAAAGTATTTTTATTTATTTATTTATTATTTGAGTTTTTTTGTGTGTTATTTTTGACTTTTGTTGCTTTGTTTTTTTTTATTAATGTTTTTTTTTTAAATTTTTTTGCATACTGTAATTGTTTATTCTTACACTTTTAGAAAGTATATTTTATTAAATAACATGACTAGACGTTTCAGATGTAACAAGAAATCTGATAATATTAAGCAGTTTAACCTTGGTTACAGTTACTTATTAAAATTTATAATACATTATAACATGAATAGCTTTTTAATGCATTATACATTAAGGCTTTACATAAAGAGTTACCAAAACTGGGTTTTGAAAATATCTTTATAAATGCAATATGAAAAAATTGTACTGCAATACGATTCTAAATCTCTTTTTAATTTATATATACCTGATAATTGCTTAAAACAATTTTTATACAATATAAATATGTTCCACAACCATTTAAAAAATACATGAAAGAAGTCCACTTCTATATAGCATGCAAATGCTGTATGTCAAATAATGCCCAAATATGTTGTTTTTTTATGATACACTAGAGATGAACAATACCTTGATAACCTACAGTACTACGTTTGTTGAATTTCTGAAGTCCAGCTTTGCCTGAGAAACCATAAAAATAAAGTAAAAAAAAAAAAAAGAAAAAAAATTGTAATACAGCGTAACTACATGAATTAGCGACAAGTTTTGAACGCGTTACACTACCACAATAAGGGTTTAAAATCAAACTTTCTGAAAAAAAAGTACCTTCAAAAGACTTGTGTACTCAACTTGCGATACATTTTTGCAATATATGCTTTCCTAGATTTTATATAGTGCTTTAACTCCACATCTGTGTGTATTTGTAAAACTGAGCAGATATATTAACCAGAAAATTACCATAGGACCCCTATCCGCAGTATGAAAACGTCCCGTTAGAGACAGTGGACGCACGAGTGTGAAGCGTACGCCGCAGCTGATTGGACAGGAGTTTAAAAAGCAGGCTGTCCCTTTAAGAAGCAGTTCTTACCTGGACACCCGCCACCCAAGGTAACTGACGCTTTCTATCTTCAACACGCCTACATATATGCATATGAATCTTTTAATCATCCCCTTCTGCATCAAAATGACATACGGTTGCCTTAAAAAGCATAGAACACCTTCACGTGATCAATTTCACTCTCGTTTTGGTTTCAGTTTAGTGACGAGCGAGATTCTGAGTTGAATAAATTCACCCACAACATCAACTCGAGAAAGTCAGAAAGATGTTGCGATCGAAGTGCCCATGTATCAGATCCCCGCGATTTCAAGATTGTCACACCGTCCCTGTATTCGTAACTTTAGCCCCTGTCGATGGGAATAATGCGCATTGTAGCGCGTGGAGCGCTTTGTCCTTGAAATGTTTATTTATTTTTAGATTGAGAGAGTGTCGATGGGGATGATGTGAGTTGTTTTAGTTCGTTGAGCTTGAGAAATTGCTGAATTCTGTTGCAGAGCGACTGTTTTCTAGCGAGCACATGGTAGTGTGTCAGGCGAAAAGTACGCTGGATGTGTTATTGTTTTTGATGGGACACCCACCAGGATACAGTATAACGTGAGCTGAGAGCTGCAGTTTCAGCCAGTATAAATCAGCAACACATCTCGAGCTGCTCTGATGCCTCATATGTCCTTGTTGAGCTTTGTTTATTTACAAAGGGGCCTGATCCCACTTCACTAACACTCAAAATGTGGGCTATCACTGTACCTCTAAGGGACTGTATTTTGCAGAGCCCCCATAGGGCCATGTAGGAATATCTTTGTATTTATTTTGAGATATGATAAGCTGTGCCATCAATTGTGCAATCAGCACTCAGCTTGTAAACTGTACTCACAGATTTGTAACTATAGCATCAATTTTGCCATTTTTATGAAGGTCATGAGACCGAAATGTTGTCTATAATAACTGTTTTTGATACTTTTGTAAGTATTTTTTTGGCCTTTTATAGTCTTTTTCTCCTACACACCTATCTATAGCCTTCAGGTGTGTGATGATTGATTGTTAATAAACTTTTATCATTTAAATTTTTGGATTAAGATAATACTTAGACAACTGACATTATGTACCGTTAAATTATTCTGTTGTTATTTTGTTGTCATTCCATCCCGTGATGGTGCTTGACACAAACTGTTACTTTATGTTCTGGCAAACTGGTGGTGAATTTGAACAAACTCACTTGAACATTTTTGTATAATCTACTAACGCCTCACTGAGTGTTTGGTTTGGGGTGAAGAATTAAGCTAACTTCTTAAAGCAAATTATAATTTTTACACAAATCAAATTATGCAAAATCATAGGGCTAGGCGATATGACCAGATTCTTATATGTTGATATAAATAATTTTATTTCACAATAACGATATCTTTTAAAATATAATTTTGCCTTAAGTATGGTTTATGATAATATTTTTGATACAACTGAAATTTCATAATCCTCGTCATCAGTTTTAATATCAAACTAATATTAGCCTAACATAATATACCCCCCCCCCCAGAAAATAAATAAATAAATAAACTCACACAAGACAAGTGAACAGTCAGTGATAAAATAACAACAAAGAAACTAATTATGAGCAGACTACAATAGAACAAAAACACAAATAAAATAGACCTACATGAAAAACTTCAAACACTGGAAATAATTAATACTACTTAAATTGTATTTTATGCAGGTCTATAAAAATGCATAGTCTTTCCTGTGAAAGTTAAATATAGATGTATTCAGTTAAGAGCAGCAAGAGATTATCTCTCTTTTGTTTTTTGGTTAAATTTAATTACAAAGACAGCACCAGGTTTATTAAACTGCTGTCACTTTAAGACTGAATGCGTGGATCTAATATACTGATACACATGCATTTTCTTTCTTAACTGGTTATGTTCATTTAAGACATAAATGACTGTATTTTTCTGGTCGACTAGTAGTCGTTCATTTTAAGCATTAGTCAACTAATCGCATGTTTATTAATAAACCATTTAAATCATTATAATGAGCTTTTAATTGCCTACATACAGTAGCCTAAAAAGCGCTCAAGCACACTCATAAAGCTGGCCACAGCGCACCGGCAGAAGTAATGATTATGAATGTGTCAGGGAAAAACAGTAAGGAGACTGCATTAACATTTATAATCTAATAATGTGATAAACTATTGCTTTCTTTGTTTTTCGGCTTAGAGATGAAGCAGTGGATGCGCCTGTATGCAGGTTTCATACGGATTACATAATCTGAGAATTTGTTTTCCATTTGGATTGGTTCATTTGAAAGTAGACATTTCACTCTCTATAGACATATTTTTAATGTCTGTAAGGCAAAGATATACACAGAGTTTTGCGTTCAAGTTCACAGAGATTGAGACGACAGAAAGCGCATCATGTTTGCTTTCATTATTTTACAAAAGCGCATTTTGTTGTTATTGTGAGTGCTCACAAATAAACATACAGTCTTTACAGATTTGAAAGATGTATTACTTTTATCTGTATGACCAAAAAATGGCGGAGAATTTTAGGAGCAAGTGACCACACCGGCACCTCCATCTATCCTGCAGTGAGCGCTACTGTTCAGCTTCAGACACTTCAGACACTTCAGTTGCACATATTTTTCCAGGTTAACATTAGATTGAGCAGCCATGGAAAGTTGCTAATACTTATATATTTCAGATCATAAGCTATATTTGAGGTTGATGAATAATAGGCTAGCTTTTGGATGTCCTGCCCGATGTACTGTATTACCATTGACTAGCCGTTAACGATCTGTCCATCACGGACTGCTTGACTTCGCCTGTGGATTTTATTTTTTTATTTGTTTATTTTTTTTCTAATAAAATTTTGGTCGATCAAGCCTCTTCTGGTCGACTATTAGGGGGCAACCCTAATTGGCACACTCATAAAGATGTGCATTTAGACACAAAAGTCTGAGTATATGAATGCTCAAGCCATATAAACCGCCAGAAAGGACATTCATTAGTCATGCACTTTGTGCACACATTTCAGGTGTGCGTGCTCAACCGTCTCTCAGACAGTGCATACATATACCAATTTTTGTTGCTTATTGTGCTCAAACAGTTTACAGTCACTTGTTTTTAATCCACAGTACTTATAAAAGCTTTGAAATGTCAAGATGTTATGACAGCACAGCAAAGAAACGTAACGTGAGCGTAATCGTGAAAGAGACGTTAGTCCAAAATCTCTGCCACCACCTACGAATTCATACGAAACTGCCAATTTGTAAAATAGATATGTTTTCTCATGAGATTGGGTTGATTTTTTACCCAGCCAAAGCTACCACTGTTTTGGGTAACACTTATTTTAGTGTTTTTATATATATATATATATATATAGCCTCTAAAAGCCATCTTGGTCAAAAATGAGATAATGATACTGAGTGAATGCTTTCCACATTTAGCATATGTTCATCAAGTAGGCCTACTTTCACTTCAAATGCACTAAATCCCAGCCCCAACCCATTCAGAAGTACCAGTACTTGCATAGAAAACTATACATAGTATCCAGAAAGAAATGCTAATTTTAAAGAAAAACGTCAGACGTACTTAGAAGCTTTTGCATCTGAACTCTTCATATATATATATATATATATATAAAAGTTGTCAATTTGACTCCTGCACTATACAGTATTCCAAGTATATTGATGCCATACAGACTTCTGAGAAACATCAGCTGTGAAATTTAAGATGATATTCTGCATTAGCTCTCAAATCACTTTAATGTTTGCACATATTCAAACTTTACTTGTTGCGATGCACAGCCTTTGAAGCCTCTGCTAACTGTAAGTTTTAACTGAATGGAAAGAACAGCGTGAACATGCTTCAAAACATCTCCTTTTATGTTCTACAGAAGCACGATAGTCATACAGGTTTGTAAAGACACAGGGATGAATAAATGATGACATAATTAGCCTTTAAATGTCAAAGTATATGCACTGTTTTTCTCCAACAGCCCATGTTGTAAATGCATTGCAAGCTTAAATGCATTATGTAGCAATAGATGCAGATATTACTCAAACACAGTCAGGTGTCATCCTTTGCTGCTGTTTAATTCGAGAGTTCCAGTGGTCTCGGCTCATATCCCGTATTGAGAAGTGAGCAGAAAGTGCTCGAGTGTATTTCCAGAAATTGAACCCTCTTGAAATAGCTGTTTGTTTGTTTGTTTATAGATGTCTGGTTTTGGAGAGGTTGAACAATCAACATTTTTCACGTGAGACAGGCATACATCGGGGACCACAGATCCCAGAGGCTCCTTGCTGGTGACAGTTAGCTCCCTAGTCCGGAGATCCAGGCTCCCACTTCCTTGAAACATGATGCTTCTGCTTTTCAGTAAAGCTGCTCTTTTCTGCCGGCTTGCAATAGGAGATCAGCCGGCACTGTGTACTAGTACACAAGCGAGAGGGAACGAGCCGGTCAGCTTGCCCAGCAGCCTCTTTTCTCTCTCTCTCTCTCTCTCCTTCTCTTGCTCTCTCTCTTTCCTCCCTCCTCTTTCTAAGCCTCACTTGCCAAGCTAGGGTCCTGCTTAATGATTTTGAGAGAAACACACAGCCCCTGATTCAGGCTAGCTGAGGGAAAGCAAGCAGGCTTTTTTGTGTGTGTTTGTGGTCGCTGCACTGGGAAAGGGGAGGAAAAGCGAGAGGCAGCCGGCGGGCGGACGTCCTTGTCCTTGAAAAACTGCACCAGAGAACTCTTTGAGGGAAGCCAGGATCCAGCGTAAGTAAGGCACACCTCTGACGGGGAGGGACAGCGGGGTGCATGGGAGACCTGCTGCTCTGTGTTGACCCGCCAAGCTGGACTGAGCCACGGTGGTTCTGGATATGTGGCGCTTGGTTCTTTAAATGCTTAATGCTTTTGACAGGGGATTAGGTGAAACATAAAATGCCTTATGTCTCTGAAAAAGCCTGCCAAACTTGTTCTGTGAAGCTTACGCTCTGTTGTAGTACAAAGCCGGGTAATCTCTGTTTCACTGCGAACTGAAGCACATTGTCACAATATTGTAGCCTGTCATGATTCAGTTGTTTTATGTTGTGTTATAATAGGACAAACAACGCTGGGTTACGTTCGTACAAGGACTACCTGCTTGTAGGCCATGATTTCATTTGTAAACACTGGAAGTATCTCTTAAGATTATGTGTCTTGGAAATCATGGCTGTGAGTTTGCAGACACAATACAGAAATGCAAATGAGCGTTTGTTTTAATCCCACTGTATTTATGTAGAGCACAAGGGATCTTGTTGTAGCTCTGTGACTGCTCTGCTAGCCAATCCAGGTCAGCCAGTCAATAATTCCCACATACTTACCAATATGGAAAGTTTGACAACAGCTAAAGAGGCTTTTCTGATCACTTGCACTCTGTTTGCTGTGTATGCATCACTCCCTAATTGATACCCGGAGCTTTCTGAATGTGGTTCGTCTATTAATACCCACACCAGTGATGACTGCCACAGCTCTGCTGCATGTTTGCAATGAAAACTACAGATCCGCTGCCTATATACTGGACATTTTTATATATTATCTAGCGGTCATGATTGTGAATGTCAAAAATGGACAGCAGTGAATAAAGGTTATTGTTGTGCAGATGTACAGGTATTTGCTTGGGATGCACAGTATATCAGTACCATATCAGTATATACACACACACACACACACACACACACACACACATATATACACAGTGGGGAAAATATTTATTTGATCCCCTGCTGATTTTGTAAATTTGCCAACTTACAAAAAAATTAAGGGCTCTGTAATTTTTAATGTAGGCTTATTTTAACGTATAGAGCCAGAATACAAACCAAAAAATCCAGAAAAAACATAAATAAAATATAGATTAATTAAAGTTATTAAATATATTCAGTCAAGATCAGTTAATGATTTTCTTTTTTTATCTTTGATTAATATAAATGACAGGCAGCGAGTTTATAAGCTGCTGTCTCTTTAACACCAAACGCACGCAGCGCAAAAAAAGCTGTACATGTGTTTTCTTTCTCATCTGTTTGTGTTCACTTAAGACAAAAACACCTTTTTTTATGATGATATACCGACTTGGTTTTCTGCATACTGGTCGATAACAATGAAAGAAGTCAGTTTTAGCCCGGAACAACCAGTGGAAATAGACGGAACGGTCTGAGAACGGACACAAACCGGGAACCTGCACCGCGACCGCTGTTATCTGTGCACACTCTTGCGCTTCATGTGCGCTGCACGCAAACAGGGTGCAAGTTCTTTCCATTCCCGCAGTTGAATCATTTTAAATCACATTAAAATGTGAACGCAGGAATCGTTAATCAGAATCGAAATGCACGCTTCTTATCGAATACCCGGTTCTTGGAAATTTGGAACCGATTCTAAAATGGAACCGGTTTTCAATATTCCAACCCTATTCTCGAGCCACTCCTTTGTTGCCTTGGTGTTATGTTTTGGGTCATTGTTATCCTTGAAGACTTATCCATGACCCATTATCAGTGTTCTGGCTGAGGGAATGAGGTTCTAGTCCAAGATTTTACAGTACATGGCCCCGTCCATTTGCCCCTCAGTGCAATGAAGTCATCCTGTATCTTTAGCAGAAAAACAGCCCCAAAGCATAATGTTTCCATCTCCGTGCTTGACTGTAGGGATGGTGTTCTTGGGGTCATCGTCAGCATTTCTCTCCCTCCAAACATGGCTAGTCGAGTTAATGCCAAAGAGGTCAGTTTAGGTCTCATTTGACCACAACACGTTCTCCCAAGCCTTCTCTGAATCGTTTAGATGTTCATTGGCAAACTTTAAACGGGCCTGTACATGTGCCTTCTTGTGCAGGGGGACCTTGCAGGCACTGCAGGATTTCAGTCCATTGCGGTGTAGTGTGTTACCAATGTTTTGCTTTGTGACTGTGGTCCCATCTGCCTTAAGATCATTAACAAGCTCCTCCCGTGTAGTTCTGGGCTGATCCCTCACCTTTCTCATGATCATCCTTACCCCATGAGGCGAGATATTGCATAGAGCTCCAGACTGAGGCCAGTTGATGGTCGTTTTGTATTTCTTGCTTTTCCGAATAATCGCACCAACAGTTGTCTCCTTCTCACCAAGCTTCTTGCTGATGGTGTTGTAGCCCATTCAAGCCTTGTGCAGATCTACAATCTTGTCTCTGACATCCTTTGACAGCTCTTTGACCTATAGAGTTTTAGCCGGCAACGGCAAATGGCACGGTGGATTGTGTTCACCGACAATGTTTTCTGTAAGTATTCCTGAGCCCATGTTGTGATTTCCATTACAGTAGCAATCCTGTATGTGATGCAGTGCCGTCTAAGGGCCCGAAGATCACGGGCATCCAGTATGGTTTTCCGGCCTTGACCCTTACTATAGAGATTGTTCCAGATTCTCTGAATCTTTGGATGATATTATGCACTGTAGATGATGATAACTTCAAACTCTTTGCAATTTTTCTCTGAGAAACTCCTTTCTGATATTGCTTCACTATTTTTTGCCGCAGCATTGGGGGAATTGGTGATCCTCTGCCCATCTTGACTTCTGAGAGACACTGCCACTCTGAGAAGCTCTTTTTATACCCAATCATGTTGCCAACTGACCTAATAAGTTGCAAATTGGTCCTCCAGCTGTTCCTTATTTGTACAGTACATTTAACTTTTCCGGCCTCTTATTGCTACCTGTTCCAACTTTTTTGGAATGTGTAGCTCTCATGAAATCCAAAATGAGCCAATATTTGGCATGACATTTCATAATGTCTCACTTTCAACATTTGGTATGTTATCTATATTCTATTGTGAATAAAATATAAGTTTATGAGGTTTGTAAATTATTCCATTCCTTTTTTACTCACAATTTGTACAGTGTCCCAACTTTTTTGGAATCAGGTTTGTATATTATATTATATATCTTTACTAATATAATTAACGTAATAAAACTGTAAAATATATATATATATATATATATATATATATATATATATATATATACTTTATTACAAATGTACTTTTTTATTTATCAAATGCCAACTGAATGTCACTGTTTCATTCATGTGATGCATACATTTTTTTAGGCATAATACAGGTGCTGGTCATATAATTAGAATATCATCAAAAAGTTGATTTATTTCACTAATTCCATTCAAAAAGTGAAACTTGTATATTATATTCATTCATTAAACACAGACTGATATATTTTAAATGTTTATTTCTTTTAATTTTGATGATTATAACTGACAACTAAGGAAAATCCCAATTTCAGTATCTCAGAAAATTAGAATATTTTGAAAAGGTTCAATATTGAAGACACCTGGTGCCACACTCTTTTTGATGATATTCTAATTATATGACCAGCACCTGTAGTATAGAATTTAAATATTAGGGATTTATGGGGTATCAGCCGTAATATTGTTGCCTTTCCAGCAGTGTTAGATTCGGCAGAATGTTGTGTTTTGTACATTTTTATTTCTGATATAATATTATTTCTAATGGTTATTGAAAATTCAGCTTTGCCATCACAGGAAGAAATTTCATTTTGAAATATATTAAAGTAGAAAGCAAATGTTTCACAATAGTAATGTTTTTATTGTATTTTTGATCAAACAAATGCAGCCTTGGAGAGCATAAGATACTTTTTTTTCAAACTTTTGAACCGTACTATATGTATACTGTATATTGTATATGAAAAGATGCATATAAAATTTTTAATATGGTTAAAGTCTTGAGTTTACATACTGTTCCTGTAAAAGATCTATTTACTGCTAATCCTTGGTTTGCTTTGCAGTGCAAAAGGCCTCCAAAATCCTGTAGACTTTGAGCAAAGATGATCTTCTGATTAGTATTCCACTGTCATAATGTATCCGTCAAGTTTACAAGCTCACCCTCTTCCCAATGTATTCTGGGGCATGGTACACAGCATGTCACTTTTAGTTCAGCAGGATTTGACTCTGGAGTTGCCAGAGTAGCCTGTGCATTAATTTCTGAACACTGAGGTCTTCTGATTCCCTGTGAAGTTGGGGATCCACATAACATGCGGCTACTCGTTCGCATATGCGTCAATTCATTATCTTGAAAAGAGGTATTTAGATTGTAAATCCTGAGGATTAACACTCTGAATTAAGAATTGTGTATTACCTTGCACCCACTACCATAAACTCTGTGGCCGAGATAATCCTGTCCAAGTATGTCCTATGTTACAGAGATATGGATGCATTTATTTAATATGTGAGATGTGCATATATTTTGTATTGACCTTTTTAAACCCAAATTATTATTTCTTTATCTTTTAGTTTGATGTTTTTATCAGATGATCAGGGAAGGCATTTTTAGTCCAGAGTATGTTGTGCTGTTAAGGTGTGATGGTGTTTGTAACTTTCAGCCTTGTGAGAGGCCAGTTTGAAATGTGGCTTCCTGCAGGAAATTAATCTTCTATGGTTTATTAGTGAAGGCCACACTCTGAAGTATCCTTCACCTTTTGAATAATTAACAAGCAAGCGAAACAATGTGGTAGATAGATGCCATAAATCTGAAGGCCGTGGAGAAATACTCATGGTCTAGCATTCATAAAAAGTCTCAAGCGATCTAAACAACGGTGAAATGAGATGAATTAATTGTGTTGTTGCTTTCGGCATCTGCAGTCTTAATGTTACTTGGAAGAAAAAAATAAAAAGACCCATCAGACTGGTCATTCCTTTCCATATTCTCTCACCTCATCCTTGGTGGATGGCTCCAGTGTTTTCTTTAAGACTAAGAGTTTGTGTTAAAGCTACTCTCAAATTCTCGACAGATCGATACCTATAGATCCTCTAATTGGAAGCCATTAGTTATGGGGTTTATAAAGCTAGTAATTATTGTGTGTAATCTTGCAGAAAATTAAATTTGGAGTTGTGTACAGTGTATTGGAGAGAAGATTTTTTTTTCTGCTGCATTTACTATCTGTCAGGTGCTGCGTGGCCCTACTTTTTCATGTGCAGAGCCAACTTTAGATTTTCTAGCATAATACACTGCATTTATAGGAAAAAGCAGAATAAGAGGAAGCTGTTTCTGGACTAAGCTTTATGAAAGAATGAGGGAGTGGATCTGTATTCTTTTGAGAAAACAAAATGCAAATGGAAAGTTCATCACAGCATTTGAAAAAGGAATATGTTTTCAACATAAATGTCTTTGCTGTCATTTTTGATGAATTTAAATGCATCCTTGATGAATAAAAGTATTGATTTCTTTAAAAAAATAGTACTTACCCAAATTTGAACAGTAGTGTAATACTACCGTATGCAACCAGTAAGTATATTCATTGTATTTTGGTGTGTATGATACACGATTCTGATATTACGATGGACTGGTTATGTAAAATCTTACTTAAAAGTATCATATATCATAATGCAGTTGCAGTACTCATAACATGAGTATATTCAGTAAGAGATTCGGTATAGGAAGAAGGCGGTAAAATGAATGTCTGAATGAAGCTGTCACAGTCGATTCTCTATGAGAAGATGACCAGGCAACAGGCAAACACACACAGTTGTCACAAAAAAAGGAGTAAATTTAAACTGCTAATGTGGTGCTTTAATTTTAATTGTTAATTATTTTTGTGGCTACTTGTCAGGTAACTGTGTATGTATACAGTACTTGTAGATGGCAAAGTCATAGAAAATGTTTCTAATGTGTTTTGTTTAATGCTTGTCTATTAACAGCAGCATCTGTAAAATCGAACAGTGTACTTATGTATTTTAATTGGAAGAATTTGGTCATTCTAGGGAATGTAACACAAACCATTTAACATAAATGTAAAGAAAACACTTATAAAAGTTCTTTCACACACAGAAACATGTTGAGCTGCAAGGATCCCACAGTCATAGAATCATGGAAATACTGTATCAGGGAATTTTTTAAATGGTCATAAAATTGGTAAAACTCAAAATTTTGTAAATGAAAAAAAAGAAGGAATTTACCACAAACCATTTAACATAAATGTAAAGCTCGTTTTCATTAAAAAAAAAAACACTTATAAAAGTTCTTTCACACACAGAAACATGTTGAGCTGCAAGGATCCCACAGTCATAGAATCATGGAAATACTGTATCATGGAATTTTTAAAATGGTCATAAAATTGGTAAAACTCAAAATTTTGTAAATTAAAAAAAAGAAAAGATTTTATTTTATTTTATTTTATTTTATTTTATTTTATTTTATGTGGTCTATTTTAAGTGGTCTAAATTACCCTAAATGTTACCCAACCGGTAACATTATTTTAAAGTTTAGATTTCAGAACTCCCAGTTTAATCCTGACAGTTTGTTGTGGCGGTAATTAGAGTAGGGTTAATTCTATGTGTATCAAAATCAACATTTAATTAAAGGATATGTTGTCATTAATATTACCTGGTACCGCTCTTAATGCATTGACCCAGAGAGATTTGCATAATCAAAAAACATCTCAATGATTACTGAAATAGCCTTTGAAAGTAATGCACAATTGCTGTGCAGCAATAGGAGGATCAAATGATATTGTGTCTTTAACATTCTGGGCATGTTGTTCACCGGTCTAGATTTAGAACTGGACCACTAACAGAAAGCATTGCACCTGGTACAGTGTGCCTCCATGACCACCTCTTTTAAAATAGCTCCTTTATTTTTTTATTTTTCTCCACATTCAGGCGTATAACCCTAAAAAGTTAGGTCTGTTAGCTTAGCTTCACTCACAGTATTTTCAGCATAAACTAACCAGGCTGATATGCAAAGCAGCTTTTGTTTAGCTGTGTAAATGAAAATTGCTAATCAATTTTACCCCTTATTTCATGGCCTGTGGTTTCTGCCCCACCCCCACCAGCTGGTTAATCATGCACAAGCTGAACACTTCATTACCCAGGACATGTTTGCCCCTTAGCGCTTTCTCGCTAGTAAATTAGTTCTTTCTAATTTATACAGGTAAGGCAGGTCAGAGGTCTCCGGGTTGCAAAAGGTAAAGGGATGAAATTAATATAGCGCCAGGCTCTTCTGGCTGAGAGCCTCCCAGAAGAAAAGCCCTCCAACTTAAACAGTTTCATAAGGAGAAATGAATTGGCACTGTAGGAGTGCGGCTCTTTTTGTTCTAGCCTCAGATTGGTCCTGCTGTGTTCTTTCTGTGCTGCACTCCGTGTCCTTTGAAGCCATGAGCTCAAATCTTGGAAGCCTGTTTCCTACCCAGTGCCTGTCCTATCTGCCTCCGCACCTTCGTCCAGGTTGTTTTTGCGGTTTCATCAGGTGTTTTGTTCTGTAGCTGCATTGAAGTGATTCACTATTTTGCTCTTCCTGCAAAGAGTACGTACTTGTGAAAATTGTGGGAGAGCCCCAGAGATTTGAGAGAGCAGTGTTTTATCTCCATGTAATCCCAGAGTGACAGTGTGTCATCTGTATGACGAAGCTAGTCGGAGTCCGGGGGGCTTCATTTGAGCTTTATAGGGGATGAAGCGAAACCGATCCGTTTCACAGGTGTTCCGGACTGAGGTATGCATCTTTTAGGTTTTGTTGACCTTGTAGAGTGTTGGCCACAAGTGGTGTTGTTGCAGTCTACTTGGAAACGGGCAGTTCTCTTTATGCCCCAAAACCATTTTATTAGTTTTATATATAAAATATACACAATATTTTTTTTTATTTAATATTTTTTTGTAATTATGAAAATATTTTTTTTTTATTTATTTTTTTGTATTTATGTTATTATGTTGTTTATTTAAAATTGCTTGTCCCTTATAAAAATAATAAAAAAGAAAATAAAAATGCTAAAATTAAACTTTTATTTCATCAGGCTTTGTTTATTTATTTATTTACTTACTGACTTGGAACAGTAATAACTAATCAACAGTAGAATAATGTAAATAAGCCAGAGTTAGCCCCATTGGCTAATTTGCATCTGTTGCCCTTTGCGAAGCAACCTACAAATCTGAAACATAAGTTATCACACATAAACATACAACAACATTAAGCTCTTGAGGATTACTAGCCCTGTATCTGAATATGCCCACTTCCCTGTAGTAGGCGAAAGCAATATGTGAATTGAATAGTACGTAGGAATTCATAGTTGTCATAAAACAGTGGGCAAAAATGACAGAATGACCAACTACTGCCGACAGATTCTGAAGTGTGCATCCACTGGTTGCTTGACTATCCCATGAGGCCACTGGATAGGAGTTGTGAATGGCTGCAAAGAGATGCAGCTGACTCTGTAGGTCACATGACATATTTTACACTTCACACTTTCATACTACAATAACAGAATGTACTTTTCTTTTTTTTTTTAAATCACAGAGTTCTCATTTCTAATCAAATACAGTAGCTGCTAAAGCTGTATGCTATTTCGATCACACAGCTTCGAAGCTTACAGACAGGTGCATTTGGAAAGGGTTGGAGCTAAACTCTAAAGAAAGGTAGTCCACCAGGAGCAGGCCCGGGTACCTCTGGCCAACGCGACTTTAGATCACCATTTCCACATCTGTAACTACACCATCAAGCTTCTTAAGAGAAGCAGATTGCTTTGAGGTTAGAGCAGCCCCCTCGTTCCTCATCAGAGAAGTGGACCACGGCACTTCACTTCTGACCCAGTGCAGTTATAAGAAATCTGGCTTGAGGAGCCCATCAGCTGCTTAGGAAATGTTCTCAAGAGGTCCCTCAATCTGGCTTTCCTCATCATCTGTCCCCCTAAAAATATGACCAATGCCACCTTCTTAGTCTGATCCTTCGGCATCTGATTTCATCTCGAAGGCCTATTTTTAATCGCGGGTGCAGTGCAAAGACATTCCTCCATTAATTCATTAAATGACCCAGCTGTGCCGTGCTGTGTCATATTTTCCTTTGGCCCTCTTGCTATGTGCCGCTGAGGCTGTATGCTGTTGATTCGTTCCTGGCTGCAAGTCTTCGAATCACATCACAACTTGAGTATTTTCATTGAAACAAGAGCACCCTCATCACATGTATTTACATATAAATATACGCTTGCATTGCATGGACAGATGGCTAAAAACGGGCTGCTGGGTGGGGGAGTCATGCCTTTTTCCAGTCCGTTCTGAGGTTACTAATGTTTACGTCCAATAATAGCTAATACGCTCATCTTATCGCATTTAGGAGCTGCGACATGCCTGCGATGCTCTTCGGGCTTTGCAATGGAAAGTCAGCTTTTCAATGACTTGTGCCAAAGATTTACATTAGCTTGTCCCAAACTAGAGGAGGAAATTCGCTCTTCATATATGGAGGCCAGTAGCTGCTAGCACTACTGGAAAAAAGGTAAATAAAAGATTAATAAAACACTTGTGTTTTTTCTTCTTCTTTATTTTATGATGTTGTACACCATAGATGGCTCCTGCCAGAATGGTTAGCATCTAGCTGACCTGAATTCTTTTGCTCATAACAGCCCTGGGTCTGATGACCCTTTCATGCTAGCACAACATCCCAGCATGATTCATGCTGAAATATGAATAAGGCTATAGGCATGGGGTGAATTTGAAGCCAAGGGATGGCAGTGACTTCACCACTCGTTGTGTGTAGATTGATGAAGTAGAGTGACAAGATGTTTCATGAAATTGTATGTGTGCAGAAACTCAGGAGGAGCTTAGCCCCTCGGGGCAAATTTTTTGAATACTGCAAATTCACTTTGTTGTTGTGTGTTGTACCATAGTTTAGTCATATTAAGGCACTGACAAATTGGATTTATGCAGTCTCTGGTAGTATGGAATTCGGGGGGCCATGTGATGTCAACATGGTGAAATTAACCTGCTTTCTTCATTTTATTTGTACAAAATAAGCATATTTTTCAAAAGTACTATTTATTTCTTTTTAACTTTGGCCTGTGTATATTTATATGTATGTTGATATTTAAATATGATTTATGTTATACATATATTATTTCTTAAAATATATACTTCTAAGTGTGTGTATTTATGCATACAAATATACTCAGTACACATATATTATATAAACACAAACTTGTAAAAGTTTCAGGATAGATACCTAGCTAGCTAGCTAAATAGATAGATAGCAT
This sequence comes from Cyprinus carpio, assembly GCF_018340385.1. Taxonomy (NCBI): domain Eukaryota; kingdom Metazoa; phylum Chordata; class Actinopteri; order Cypriniformes; family Cyprinidae; genus Cyprinus; species Cyprinus carpio. The sequence goes on along the minus strand of NC_056613.1, from coordinate 15,511,677 downwards.
GACAGACAGACAGACAGACAGACAGACAGACAGACAGATAGATAGATAGATAGATAGATAGATAGCAGGACAGACAGACAGACAGACAGACAGATACATAGATAGATAGATAGATAGCATGACAGACAGACAGACAGACAGATAGACAGACAGATAGATAGATAGATAGATAGATAGGTAGATAGATAGATAGATAGATAGATAGATAGATAGATAGATAGATAGATAGACAGACAGACAGACAGACAGACAGACAGATAGCTAGATATTTAGATAGACAGAGAGACAGACAGATAGATAGATAGATAGATAGATAGATAGACAGACAGACAGACAGATAGCTAGATATTTAGATAGACAGAGAGACAGACAGATAGATAGACAGTTGGTATTTAGGTAAGATATTACAGGATCCAGACATATAGATAGATAGACAGACAGATAGATAGATAGATAGATAGATAGATAGATAGATAGATAGATAGATCGATCGATCACCAGTGTCTTGATCACCAAATCAGCATATTAGCTGATATGTGACACAGAAGACCCGTGTAATGGCTGTATTTATGTAAATACAAATGATTGTATTTTTGAGCAAATAAAAGCAATCTTAATGAGCATTAGATACGTTTTGTTTGAGAGACATAGTCTTATCATATAATATTCATTAGTTTGCTTGCTTGCTTTTTTTATCAATTATTAATTTTTACACCAAAAATGTTCATAGTTCCCCGTTTGTGATATGTATTTAACAATAACTGCATTTATCAACAATAACTGTAGAGTAATGATTATGGTATTATGGTAAAACTGTGGTTGCCATGCTAAATTTGTGTATGCCGCATGGCTACAGTTTACTATACATGAAGGTTTACTACTTTCTACTCCTTGCAACACTTCAGATTATATCTAATTAGCAAATATGCCAAAATAAAACGTGCAACAGGGAAAAGGCAGTGATTTAAGACATTGAAACAGAAGTAGAGCACATGTGCAGCAGTCTCCAAACAGGCTTCTGTGGCCCCAGTGCCATAGATAAGACAGCAGAGTGCAGCGCGAGCACCACAGCTTCCCGAGTGACATCAGCCGCTCTGTGATCTGGCACACTTTCATTCGGTAACAGATTAAAAAGCCTCTTGGTGTGCCCCAACTCCGGAGCGCTCACTCTCTCGTTCCATCAGGCAGAAAGAGGGTGAGGGAAACGAGTGAATCAGAGTGATACTGGAGCTCTGTGTGCTTCAGGCTGTCCCTAACTGCATCTCTCTCACTATCTCTCTCTCTCTCTCTCTCTTTCTCACTATCCATCTTTCACATATACAGCAGTTCACAGCAAGGGTATATAATGGGTGAAAAAATACAGAGGAAAGCTAGGGACCAAACTTTTTTGTGTGTGCACGTGGTGTTGGAGACGGAAAGCTGCTAATCCGTCGTGCTGGCCGAGTGGAAAGGGCAGACATATTTATAGCAAACTGAATCACTCGCCTCACAAATGCACAACGAGCTCCGGCAGTGATATGCATATAAGCATATGAGCCTTGTTATTCACCCTCTGATGTAGTTTTACCTGTTCTCTCAGTTTTGAAGTCAAATTAAATAGTTTCACATGTTTTCTGTGACTGCAATCATTTTTAAGTTGTAGGTCTGCAGACATAATCATGTTTGTTGAATAAAGTACAAGTTAAAGGCCTAACTGTTTCATTATTAATCAGCTTTGTAGTAAATGTCTTTTCAAAGTGTACTTTGGATTACCTCTGACCTTTTCTGACTGTCTTCAATGGCAGCTGTGAGATTTTATTACATATATAATAATCTCTTACATGCTCTACAAAACCTAAAATAATTTTTTTTTTCCAGTTGATATGCTAACTAAGAACAGTGTTGTATTTGTGTGTTTATGATTTTAGCAGCATAGCGCAGATGCTACAGAACACAGTTAGCTGACTAGCTGTATAAGAATGTGTGCTACGCTAATATATTACTTCACAGGCATTACTGGCTTGTACCTTTTAATCCGCAGTATTATAAATTTAACCGTTTATTGCTGATCTGTGGTTTTACACTGCTGTAATTTTTAAAGATTTCATGTTATTGTAAGGTAAGTTTAAAGGGTACACTACTATGAAAAACACAGCTTCGGTGTGACATCAATAAGAAAAAGTAGAATTTCATAGATATTGTTAATGATAGTTGTTCATATTAAAACATGTATGAACTTAATACATGACCTAGATTATTTATTTTGCAAAATCTTGTAATTTTAACGAATATTACATGAAATTTATTAAAAATTGTTGCTGCTCCATATTGAACGTCTATGTAAATACTTCATAAACAGACTTTAAATATTAACTGATGGTTGTCACTTTAAATTAATCTTTATAAAATGATTAATAACGTATTTTAACAGCTTTAAGGTAACAAAATCTAGGTGTAATTATAGTTTATGTCCAAAGATGAAAGAGGCATGTCATTCGTACAAAGAAGGAGCCAGTTTGATGTTTGTAATATGTGTTATGTTTAAAGTTAATAGTGGTTAGAGTTTGGTAAATTTTTTAGTGTGTGAACAGATTTTTAAAACACCAGGCATCATACACTTACAGACTTTGTAAATCGTCACAAAGGAAAACTGGATATCATACACTAAATGACTGAAGATCACACACTAGCAGACTTTAAATTTATTACAATCATAAAAAAACTAACACAGAAACATGTGCAAAGAAAAAAAAATCGGCAGAAAATATCAAACATGTTTGATCTAATCCGACTGGATGGAATCAAAGTCTGAAGCTAAAAAAATCGGAGTCTGTGGTCATCATACACTAAGTGATTTTCTGTGGAATCAGTTGACTCAGATCTACAGACTGGCTCTGACCTTTGGCAACTAGCATCAACTTCTCCAGTCTCTAGGGTTTGATTCCTAGTGAAAACACAGTTATATATCAATAGGATTTCGGTACAATAAAGAGTCAGATTTTTGTTTGTGTTGTTATTGTTTGGTTTTTCACATCTTTTTAGATAACTGGTATCAATCTCAGACAGATTTGTTCAATAGTTTGCCAGGTCTTCTTAGGTAAATTGAAACCCTGCTTCAAGAGGTTGTTCCAAATTATTAAGTAAGTCACAGTTCTCATGAAATATGGTGAGGAAGAAAGACCTTTCTGAAGATGAAAAGTATGAAAACATGCAATGTCTTGCAAAAGGCATCAAAACAAACAATATTTCATGAAAAGCAAAATGAAATTATTGAACTGTCAAAAGATTTGAGAGTGACTTAGAGCACAGAAGATCTTGGTCAGATAAAGATTTATTAAGCAAAGTTTCTGTCAAACAAATGAACTGTATTATAATGCCAGCTGTAAAAAGCCACTGCTGAGCAGCAGACCAGGTGTTTGAAGCTACTGGAGTCTCAAGATCCTCTCCATGCAGACTGACAGTTGTGTTTCAGTCACTGCTAACCAAACCTCACAAAGAGAAACCTGCGCAGTGTCATTTCACTATGAATATATAACTGATCAAATTGAATGCCTTGTTCCTTAATATTAATCGTTAAATGTATCATTATTAATAAATCGGGGTCATGGAAAAAGAGCATCAAGAGCCACATGCTCAGAAAGGGTTACATGTAGAAGAATAAGATGAATCTTTAAATATGCTGTAATTTGCATCTTACAATCCTCCAGTTTTCTCGACACCATGAGATCAATATGAACCGGAATAACAGTGCACCACACTATTGTTAATGATAACTGTCGCTACTATCGTCTGGTCTTTTCCAGCGTAAGGTGTCCAGTGTTGCTCAGGATGAGTATGTACTATTTAAAGGTTTGAAGGTCGCTGTTTTCTAATCCTCACAGCAAATGTGTGTGTTGGAAGTACACCTGCATTATATACAGTATATGCATTTATGTGTGTGTGAATCCTGCAGTGGCATTAGTCAGAAGAGGTATTTTGGGAGTGCAAACTGTTGGCTCTCTGTTTGAGCCCTGTCAGCATGACATTTTCATGAATCATGTTGTTTCACTGAGATGTATGAGTCTCCCTTTTTCCCTTGCTCTTTGACTTTTCATTCCTTTGTTTTCACTCTCTCCATCCCTTGCTTTAACATTCTCGCTCTGAGGTTAAGGACAGAGTGTGGGGAGTGTAACCCCATCTCCACCTCATAAGTGCTATCCAATGATCGTGCAACTTTATTATTAAACAACAAAAAATAAAATTGCATTAAAATTCAAATCGAATAACATAAAAACCCACTAATCAGTTGACATGCCTGTTTTGTATTTGGTCAACAAAGTTCATCCAAAAATATTCATCATGCCCTTCCAAAACTGTATGACTTGTTCTTCTGTGGGACTGGGAAGTTATTTTTATTTTTTTTTTTGTTCATGGGAAATAAATTTTATTTTTAAAACTCTTTTTGTATATTCAAAATTAATTAGATCCCTGTGATAGTTTGGAACAGCATGAGGGTGAGTAAATTATGACAGAATTTAATCTTTTGGGTGAACTGTCCCTTTAAATGAAATGCATTATGACAGAATTTAATCTATATGAAAGAACAACCTCTTAACATTTTATTGTTGGATGGGTAACAAATGTGTGTGAATTATCCTTAAATTCCCACGATGGAGCAGCCAGCATGAGGGTGTCAGTAATGTGCTGAAGTGAAGATGCTTATCTCATAGTTGTGATGACTCTGTTGATTTTATGTGAAAGGCTGGAGAGTTTCTCATGCCTCTGCTTTGCTTTCCGTGTGATAGCCTGCCATTGACAGGATTTAGTTCTCCGCATCTCTTGGGGGAACGTTACTTTTTATATCACACCGCTCTAATGCAGACGATTTGGGTATTTTTGCACACGTTGTAAGTTTTGCAAACGGTGAGTCATTTGGCAGATGTCTCTTGCGATGGAACATGATGATACATAAGGCAAAGATTACCCTAGAGCCCCAGAGGAGCACTGTCATTTTCTGCCACCACTGTCCTGAAAAGAGATGCTCCAGCTCTCTCTCCCACTTTCTCTCTGTCTCTTGCCCGCTGATATCTCTCTCACATCAGCAGTAGTGCAGGGAAAGCAGAAGTGCTTACGTCCAGCTTTCTCTGGCTCCCTTCCCTTTGCCATTTCCCTACACAATAGGGCCGGTGACTGTCTCCACCTGAGATGATCTGAGAGATAGATGGTAAAGCAGGCAGGAGGAACTCTGACATGGTATGTAATTATGCGGGCTGTAATCATCCCTGTTAAGTTTGGCCATTAAATGTGCCACAAACTAATTGTTCTTTTGAACCGATTCTTATTGATTTGTTCAAGCCAATTTGCAAAGCAAATTGAACTGATTATTTTGTAAATCACTGAACTGTAAGGAGGACTTCTGACTGAGAGTAAAGCATTGATGGTGGGTGACATTTTGCCCCCCACATAATTGCATTAACAGCATAATCCCATCAATAATAAATAAGTAAATAAATAAATAAAAAATTAGGGATGCACACTATATTGGTATCATATTTATTATCAAAACAGCTTAGAATTTTTAAAACATTTATTTATTTTAAATTCATTGGTGTCAGCTGTGTTATTATTGTTGGTATTATTATTATTAGTAGTAATAGTAGTTTTTAAAGGTATAGTTCAATCAAAAAAATGCAATTCTTGTCATCATAAGCTATGTCTCCATCCACCTATTTCTATGCACATTTTGGATTATTGCATAAAAAATACACTGGATGGAAACGCCAAGATGCACATAATTTCTAAAAATGCACATAAAAAAGTATGCACACAACTGAGTTGGATAAACTTTTAATCCGATAAGAAAAAATGCAAATAAACTATGATGGAAACATATTTACCGAATAAATTCCACCATTTGCATTGAAAAAGTCATGTGCCTTTGCGCTATGAGGTGGTGCACTGTGCAGGTTTCTCTTTGTGAGGTTTGGTTATTATTGTTTTTTTTTTTGTTTTGAATGCAGTTGTTTTTCTGCATGGAGAGGATCTTGAGACTCCAGTAGCTTCAAACACCTGTCTGCTGCTTAGCAGTGTTTTTTTTTTTTTACAGCTGGCATTACAATACAGTTCATTTGTTTGACAGAAACTTTGCTTAATAAATCTTTATCTGACCAAGATCTTCTGTGCTCTAAGTCACTCTCAAATCTTTTGACAGTTCAATAATTTCGATTTGCTTTTCGTGAAATATTGTTTGTTTTGATGCCTTTTGCAAGACATTGCATGTTTTCATACTTTTCATCTTCAGAAAGATCTTTCTTCCTCACCATATTTCATGAGAACTGTGACTTGCTTAATAATTTGGAACAACCTCCTGAAGTAGGGTTTCCATTTACCTAAGAAGACCTGGCAAACTATTGAACAAATCTGTATGAGGTTTATTGCTGTTGGATAAAAAGATGTGAAAAACCACACAATAACAACACAAACAAAAATCTGACTCTTTATTGTACCGAAATCCTATTGATATATCACTTGCATAATAATTTGGAACGCAGTGTAGAGACACTTTGGAGTTATGGAACATATCAGTAGCAATTACAGCATAATAAAGTAGCCTAAATTCCATTAAAAACTATAACCTCGTGTATAACATCTGCAGTCTAAGAAAGAATCCCATGTCTGTTGTGTTTGTGCATACCTGTCACTTATGCTCTATTTAATCAATCTATTTATTTTGCTAGGTTTTGTTTCTGTGTCTGTCAGAGGAAATTAATTAGCACTTCAGTGTATTGCTAGAATAGATATAAACAGAATAAAAAAGTGTTTCCTCCGAATAAGCACATCCCAACAGCAGTGACAACAAATGCCAGCATTTCATTAATGTAACACTATTTACTGTTTTATTTGAATAAGTGTTAGTTAATGCCTTCTTGTTAAAACTGTAAAAAGAAAGATATGAATATTGGAGAGCAGTGGAACGTGTAAACAGCACCCATGAGACCACGTCAGTGTAAGATCGCTCATTTCATTTTTCTGCTGTATCGACGATGCTTGACATCTCCACTGAGACAAGTCGTACATCTCACACAGATTAATGGATAGGAATATATTTTTAAATTTGAATTTTTAGGATGAAGATACCACAAATGAGGGAGCTGAACTGAATTGTTTCTTTAGTGTAAGTAATCTGAGATTGTGAAGAAGTCACGCTTTATTGAAGTCTCATTCACCCTGTATTATTCTATAGCCAGTTCTTTGCAGTCATACATTTCCCGCCAGCTCTTTGCTGTAGTCACTTTCTTAGTGAGAGTGAGAAGTTGTTTTGCGGTGCTGTGTAACAGGATTTTAACCTGCATTGCACTCAGTAATGAAGATGTCCACAGAGCCAGCGTAATTCAGAAGGCTAAGGTCCGAGAGCCCGAGGGACGTCTGTATCTACAGGATTACTGCCGTAAATCTCTCCTCTGGGTCAGCAAGCTTCCCCTGGCCCTCTCTCTCTCTCTTTAGGAAGTGTAGTCATACCTATCTTTCCCCCTCACTGAGCAGAAAGGTGGAAGTGTCATCAAAAGTCTCATCAGAGCAAGCTTATACTGTTAGTATTGCAGGCTTACTTGGCATACATCAGAATGTATTACAAAAGAATGTATTATTATTGTTCTTTTAAACTTGTTAGCAAAACTTGTCAAGGTAAAGAGAAAGGTAGTTAAAATTACCATTTTAAAGGTAATTTTTCAGACAGGTTTTCCAAAACAATTTTCTGTCTACTGTCTACTATTGGTTGGACAAAACTGATACTACCAGCCAAAATTATACTCATGCCATTGTATACTATTATTACTATTGTTTACTATTATTACTATTATTATTATTATTATTATTACTATTATTATACTATGCTCTAGGCATTAGCTAGATGCTAATACATTTACTGAATGTAGTCTGAATGCATGAAAACACATCTATAAGAATACTGACATACTATTCTATTAAATACAACAAATAATAAGTATATAGTAGACAAGAATTGTGAATTGGTATTCAACCTTTAGCTTCTTTATCTTTAGATCCTTTAGCTCCCGTGCTACAAAAATAATTTATGAAAACAATTGCAGGTCAACATGTGTTTCAGTGAAAGGCATGGTTTTGTGTTGAGTTTTGTTATGTCTGCGAGTCTTTATATTCTTCTATATGTGGAACAAAGCTGCAGTTTTGAGGTCGGGGATCCACTCTTGGGGTCACGTTCAGGTCTGGTCTTTCTGCATTAATCACCCCTCATCTTCTTAGTTCCTGACCCGGGTCTCCAGCAGCATTCCCAGGGTTGCACACCCCCATGACCTGCTCCATGACCCACTGGCCCTTTGGTAAATGCTGGGCTCCTCTTCACCTGCAAATAAATACCGTAAGGTGCACTTTTCCATCCACTTACAGCCCAAGAGACCAGACCCCATTGTTTTTTGTCTTGGAAACACTTCTGTGTTTCTCACAGCAACAAAATCCTACCAATAATAATTTTCAGACACTGTTTGGGTGCTGGAAAGGAATGACACCCTTTTCTTAAATATTTTGCAGTTTATGTAATCTATTTTTTAAAGTCCTTTTTCATTTGATATTCTAATGGTTCATCTGCTTGCTTGTGTTGATGCAAAAATCCAGACAAATCCAGGCTAAATCCAGAGTTTAAAGAAAAACTGCAAGCTCTCGCTGGGAGAAGTGAGGGAATGGCCGTCTTTCTTGTTTTCCCACCTCTCGGATCATTAGCATGTTGGTTTAACGCTCCTTACAAAAAGCAAAGCGGTCTCTCGGGAGCGTTCACAGGCATACAAACCCACCTCCTTCAAAAGAAAATGCAGCAGGCTCTCTTTTGTTTAGGTTAGCCGAATAACAGAAGTCAAGCATGTCACCTGTGTTTTGAGTTGCAGTCATGAATATTCAGTATTTTCTCTAAAGTAGAGAGAGACAGGGATGGAAAGACTGAGAGAGAACTACACACTTTTTATTCTAATGCATCATATTGGTCTTTTGGGGTAGCTGCCATGTTTGAAGTTTCAAGAAAGCAGTTGGCTTTCATTCAGCGTTAGCAGTAAAGAAAATGTAAGCGCCTAAAGAGGGAAAAGCAAAACCTACTTTAGCATAAAATCTGTGAATTTTGCTCCTACTGATGAGGACACACTGCTTTCATAAACAAATTCTGGCACACAGTCTGAATGTGTTCATTTGTAAATGCTTTCTTTCCTGGTCCTATTTTTTCCATTTGAATTATTCCCTTATAACATTTTCCAAAATTACAGTGCTGACCCACATTTCTGATTTGACTAATTTTGGACCATTTTAATCACGTATACGGATCTGCTGGTCGGGTAGAGGATAATTGTATGTTTTCTGCAGAGTTGCCGTCTTCATTAGTATACTTTGATTACATGTTTTCCATAACTACAGAGAACACCTATAAGTTCATGTAGAAAGTTTAAATCTATTGATTTTAATGGCCTCTGTTGATTGAGTGATGTTAGCAGGAGTTTGGTGCTGCTTGGAAAAAGTAATTCTTGTGAGTTGTCTTTAAAGCAGTAATTTTTAATTTGTTTGTGTGAGTGATTTATTTTTATTTTGTGTTGATTTGGTTCGGTATCACAGTTGGCTAAAAAGTGATTGTTTATAGTTAAAAATTTTGTTTTTTTAATACACAATCGTTTTACTTCAAGTTGTTAAAAATGTTTTTTTTTTTTTTTTAATACACAATCGTTTTACTTCAAGTTGTTTTAATGTCTGTTTTATTTGTGTCTTGTTCTTTTTTTGTGGTTTTTTACATTTTATGATTTTGGTTTTATATTTAATTTGATTTTTCATTTTTATACTCACTATTATGTGGCTTTTATGGTGGTTTTGAATCTTTCTGAAGCTTGAATGCTCCAGTCCCCTTTCATTGGAATTTCATAGAAAGTGCGACCAGCACGATTTTAATAATTCGCATTTTGTGATTCACAAAACAAAGTAAGTCATGATTTGGAATTACATAAGAGTCTGTAAATAATTTTTGGGTGAATTATCGCTTTAAATACACTACTATGTACAGCATAATCACTTTATGAGCATTGTTGAAATACTGTAGAAACAGTTCTGTGGTTCACCAGACACATGGTGTGTGTATTTGTGTACGTCTAGTGGGTCACGTGGAGGCCCATGGCAGCGTGTCTGGCTGTGTCCCTGATTTAGTGCTGCAATGGGGGACAGATGGGGCCGCTGAGAGCCGCCTGCAGCAGCAGAGCAGCACAGACAGGGGAGCACCCCATTCACACCTCACCACGACTCTCAGATCAGCATGGGGAACCAGGCCATACTCCACTGTCTGCTTCTCTGTCAACCATTCGCCATGGCTTCTGGTGTTTTTGGAGAGCCTGAAAGCTCTCATACAACCAACTTTTACAAAAATTAGAATTTCTTTATTATTCAATGTAAAAGACATCCACTTAAATTTAAGTTAAAACTTAATTTCTACAGTACGTGCGTAGGCATGCATGGTAACACTTTATTTTCAGGTGTGCTTGTTACATATGTTATATGTATTTACTATTATAATAACACTTGAATATGCATAATTACATGCAAGTAACCCTAAGCCAAACCATAATCCTAACCTTAACCATAGAGTAAGTACATGTAGTTAACTAATATTATTCAGTACTTAATTGTATTATAGTAATTTAATGTTGTTAATTTATATTATTGTGTAATTGATTGTAAATTTAGGATAGTGAAATTCGGTATCCTTGTGTAGTTACAGATGCCGTCTTGAACAGCATTCTGTACCCCGTTTATCTCTACAGGGCACAGTACAAAGAACAACAAGCTTTTTTTTTTTTTGCTGGAACGTAGTGATTTTTTAAACATAGGCAACATGAAAATATGAATACTAATTACAAAATTAGGAAAGACAATGTAATTTGTTAGGTGCTCAGTTGAGAGAACATTAAGCCTGAGGAAATTCCTTCTCGAGAGTTTGCCATAGCACACTCTACATAACTCTTTGAATATTTACATACGCTGAGTTAATGAACAAAGTTTTCCTCCTCTGTGAAGGCGCATCACTTTCAGCCCTGCTGCACACTTGTAAATTAGCCACGGAGAGCGCAGGCTTCACCTGTTGAGAGTCCGTCTGGTGTGTGAAATGAGCTCCCTATTGGGACTGAGTGTTGCCTCGTACCACTGATCCAAAAACAGGTTTTGCAGTTTCTCTTGTAGCCACTGAACTCTAGAATAAGGTAAGGGTTCGGCTTGGGATCAGTACAGTATTGTTGTGCTTTCTACCTGGTGGCAGTCTCGGAGTCAAAGATGGACCATCATTGACACAGACGCAGAGTCTTGTTTCGCCTTCTGTAGAGGTTCATTCAAAAGCACATGGAGGTGTCTTGGACTTGACGGCACATACGGAGTGCACAAGGAGTCCTGTCTGTCATTACGCCTGCTGAGTTGTCCAGTGCAAATTTGTATGTGAAAGGGTTAAGCTGGTCTGCCTTTCTGTGATCTATTGTGGATGCCAGTCCTGGAACAACCCAGCTTAGACCAGCATGAATTTCCTGGTTTATGCTGGATTGGTGGTGGTCTTGCTGGTGAATCAGCATCACCTTAGTTGGTGAAACTTGCCAACCAGCATGGCCTTTTTGAATCTGTTTGACCAAGGGAATTTTGCCGGTGAAGCTAGTTAAAAAGCCTAGCAGGGACGCTTGCAAACCATCATCCAAAGCACAACATATGTTGATGCCCTGCAGGGACTCAATCAGGTTTTAGAGTTAGGTTTGAGTTATGCGTAAGATTGGGGTTAGGAGCATTGACAAATCTTATCAATCTATAACCTGCCCTCTGAATTTAATGGTTAGGGTTAAGGTTTTGTTTGTTTTACAGGAATATTGTTCCAGGCCCATCCAAAGATCCAAATTGGAATTTGTCCTACATTACCTGGCAAAGTCCTACTTGGCAAAATCGCAACAACCCTGCTGTAGAAGCTCATGGGTAATGATCACGGAGAAACATGCTCAATGTGTCTTTTCATATGTGAGATCCCTCCAAAAACCTGTCTACCTTTGTTTGTTGCCACTTTGTCTTCTGTTTTAGCCCTTGTTCTTCATCCTGAATGCAAATGGGGGACAAGAAACCAGTCTGTGTGTAGACAGTGAAAGTAAAGACGAAGAAGAGAAAGGTTTCAATTTCTGACGGAGTCATGAAAACCCAATTAAGCCACTCCACAAAGAAACATCAAGTGCTTTCACACGGCGGCCGCATGCCTGTGGGAATTTGAGTAAGTTCAATTACTTTGGGATTAATTCGGGGTCACGAGGGTCCGTTTGTAGAATTCTGTTCAGAGAGAGCGAGGAAAATTAGTAGATGGAGGAGTGGAGGTCTCACTGGTATTTAGTGCTGCAGGTTTGACAGAGACACCAAAGCTGCTGTATCTACTGTAACAAAGAATGAGGTCAAGTGCTAAAGAATGTCTAAACACTCAAGACAGTAGCAAATATTATTTGGGATTCTTTGAAACAAGCTTGACAAGTCTGTGCTATCCTCATTGAGTTTGCCATGCTGTCTTCCCACCTAGAATTTTTGCTTATAGGCCTAAAAAATGTATATTTTACAATAGAGACATTCTTGTTCATGAAAACATTTTTTCCCCTCTAGTGTTGAAGCTGTAAGATTCCTATTCTAGATAGCACCTTCACGTCAGAGCGCTCCCTGATAAGATGCTTTTCTTGCAGAAGCCAGAGTCAGCATTTTGGACCCGTTTCTAAACTTAGGCTAACAAAATGCAAAGTTACACAATAATATGGAAGGAAAGTAGAATATGAGACTGCAGAACTCCTACAGGAATACAGCTATTGTTATTCAAGACACTTACATAACCATCCAAACAATTAGATTTTTTTAACCTAGCCTGAGGTGTTTAAACACATAATTTAAATGTTTTCAAAAAGCAAAGACATTAGGGATCCAATGAGGCACGTATTGTGGAGGTCGCTGTCCCTCTGTGCTAACCTCAGATACTTTCATCCCTGTCTTTTAGGATTTCACTTTTTATATACATTACGTTTTTACTGTATATACATTATTTTTTGTCTTTCATTTTTTTGAGTATCTTATATCCCATTTCCATCAAACTTCTTGTTTCCTGGTGAAAAATAGCAGAATTGTTCAACTATGCGTTCAAAGAAAATATATATATATTTTAATTATAAGTTTGGTTCATGCATCAACTGAAAATAGCATTGACTAAAAGATCTTGGTTTATCGAAATGAAGATTGATTAAAATGAGAAATCAGTGCGTAAAATGGACAATGACCAACAAAATGCACCATTGGAGAAATTATACTTAAACATCAACGTTCAGTTAATGATTTCAGCCCTCCAAAACAATTTCATTTAAAACTGAAAATTCATTTTCGGATGCCAAAATTTGTGTATTAATGTAGTAGTAGGTATAGTAGTTCCATTGAGCACAACACATTAGCTTACAAATAAGTGTTCATTTATCATAATAATATGTCTATTTTGCTAGACTTAAAAGATGAGGCAGTTCTCTATTGGCAGAGCACTTTCTCTCTGAAAGAAAAACTAGCAGCTGTTAATCATGGCTTCCTGTTAAAGAGGTGACTAGGTGGCCACAAAGACCCCACCCTCGGTCATGTTTTTGCACTCATCAGGGTGCGAATGATGTGCCTGTAAAATGAGTATATTGTGTAACCTGTTAAGTGATATGGTGCTCGCTGCAAAAGACAGGCGCAGAGACCAGCCACAGCTGCTTTCTACTGTTAAAGAGCCTCTTACTGTGATGTAACCCCTGACTGATTGAGAGAAAGAGAGCGAATCCTCTCTGGATCAGATAGTGAGGTCACACAACTCACCTCTCTCACTCTCTTTGTGGAGAGCTGCACTAGAGGCAGACGGATATTACAGGGTTTCCTTTGCTCTTATTTTAATGGTATGTGTTATGGGCAGGGGTCAGTATTTCTTGTTGAAATCACTAACAGAGGAAGGCCCCTCTCAGAGATGAGAAAAGGCCACTGGAGGAGTGATCTGACATGTTTTATAAAACAATGTCATGAGCCAGCTCATTCAAGTGGAAAAATGACTCGGAGCTCCGAAACTGCCACGGAGGGGGAAAGATGGAGAATAGAAAAGAAAGGAAACAAATAAACCTCTGTCATTCACTATATACAAGTGTAGAAATTCACATGGCACAGATCAGTGCTACATCTGCTCCGTTTAGCAGAAATCTATAGACTGCTCTGTCACAACTAGGGTTTCAAAAGACAGCTTCATTGATGTTATAAAGAAATAGATTTGATGTTCCACACACATTCCTTGCAGTCATTGTGTAGTTTACAGTTGCCAAGCATAACTGACATAGTACTATAGAATTCTATTGACAAACAATAAATAATTTTTTTAAATACATACTGTATTTGTAGTGTAGCTACAAATTTGATGCCAGACCTGCAATTTATAGATAATATTTTCTTTTGGTTTGCATCCATTAAGCAATAAGTAGGATAAAGTAAGTTTTAATGACAATATTATATAATATTTATATTATATTATATTATATTATATTATATTATATTATATTATATTATATTATATTATATTATATATGTTACCATATTCCATGTCACACAAAGCCTACTTGTCTCATTATTAATGATTTTTTTCTATTTTAAATAAAACATTTTATATAATTAAATAATTTTAATAATTAAAGTATAACTTGTATTTAATTTATATTTATTTTTATTATAAAAAATGATTAAAGTTTCACCCTTAAGGGTAAAGAGATCTTACTTTGTGACACCAGAGCTTCTCAAAGTTGAGTATTGCTGATTTAGATGCTATTGAGAATACATGGTTATATCACCTGTTAAAACATGTCCACACTCATTTTTTATGCTCATAAGTTTGCAAACTTCTCAAAATAAGACACTGAGCCAAATGTAAAACTCTGTAAAAAAAAAAAAATTGCTGTAAATTTGTAAATGAAATATTACAAATATTATTATATGAGTGCACTTAAGAAAATACTAGTTCTGCCTTTTGTTCTGTTCTTTCTACTTTAAAGGGGTCATCGGATGCCGATTTGATATAAGTTGATAAGATTCTTTAGGATCTTAAAGAAAAGTCTATAACATACTTTGGTTAAAATTTCTCAGTGGTAGTGTAAAAAACACTTTTTTTACCCTGTCAAAATGAGCTCTGTTTTTAGCAAGCCATTCTAGTCCATTGTGCTTTAAATGCTAATGTGCTCTGTTGACCCCGCCCCCCTCTTCTGTGGGGTGACGAGCAGTACTGTTTACTTTAGCCATGAAACTTGCTTACTAGCACATATTAGGAAAAGCGATTTGCAAAGATTCATAAAAAACTCACTTCTTCTGTAGATGAAGCTTGATCACGAATGATTCGCGCGAACATAGACATATTTAGGTAGATCAGGGATCGGTGCATTCCCTTCAAAATGAAAGTAGCGTTTATCCTCTGCGTCATCAGCGGCTCAGATGTAGGGAGTAAATGACGACTGTTATGTTCATTATTACATCCAATAACAAAACACCTCCATCTACGGTGGCTGAGAGAGCTCAACATGCTGCAAATAGACAAAAACACCTGCAAAATAAGAAAACAAATCAATTTGACAACACACGCACTGCAAATGCTCACAACACAACCAAATAACAAAACGCACTGCAAATAGAAAAAAAACCCTCTGCAAATTAAGAAAACAACTTCATCAATTTGACAACAAACGCGCTGCAAATACTCTCAGCACAACCATATAAAGAAACACTCTGCAAATAATCACAACGCGCTGCAAATAAAATAATTTATTTGGTTGTGTTGTGAGCATTTGCAGCGCGTTTCTTTATTTGTTTGCGTTGTGAGAATTTGCAGCATCTGCTGTCAAACTGATGAAGATGTTTTCTTGATTTGCTGGTGCTTTTTCTATTTGCATGTGTTTTCTGAAGTTGCAACGCGTTGAGCTGAACAAGTATGTCTTAGATTAAGCGACTGATACAGTGACCGCACTGTATCAGTCGCTTAATCTAAGACATACTTGTCTTCCCCTGCACCAGAGTCGACACAATGGTGGACTGATGACAGCTCACTCAGGGCGGATCTTAAGGTAAGACGGCCTTGTCAATCAACTATCGTGGGAGGGGCCTGTGCAGAACTACGTCATTTGGACAGGAATCTCAGAACAGCCTGATTTGAGAAAGGGGATTTTAAAAAAGTGATTTAAAAAAAAAAACACTGGGTGGATTTTTATCATTATAGGATGGATGTTTAAACACACTTCCAACACACATTTATGTTCAAACAACAACAAAAGTGAATTTTGCATCCAATGACCCCTTTAAAAAGTGTTTAATTGAATGTGCTACTTGCCATTTCTTGGTAATTAATTGTAGAATTTACTAGAAATTTCTGATTGAAAATTGTTTCTACACCTTTTTATTAATTTTTATTTTTTGGAGCATAGTGTTGGATATTATATTTGAAGTATTCTATTCTTTGTTGAAAGATTAGACTTTGTTTAACCTGGTAGTTTTGCTTTATATCATAATCCTTATTTTAGGTTTTGGCAGAAATAAAAGTATTCAAATTGCTATTGGAACATACTTGGGCAAAATACAGCCACTTACCAACAAGCTGTCACAAAATTCCTCCTTTTTTAGGAAGGACCAGGTCAGAATCACTACATGCACCAGTGGTCAGATGTAATCTGTAAACATTAGACTTTCATGTTTGGTTCTCTTTCCTGCCGTCAGCAGAAGAGGTGTGAAGGGAACTGTGTTTGAAGCAGACTAAAGTACAGGTTTGGAGCCTTGCTACCTCTAAATGGAGTTCAAACTGTCATTATCTGTCCACACAGATAAACTCAAATTACACCTCTATCCTCGGCTGTTAAGTTGTTTTCTTTGTCGCAGCCCTCTCCCTCTCTCCATCTTTTTTTTTTTTTATCTTGCTCACTTGTTCGCTTGGTAGGGAAGGGAAGCTTGAGCCGTCTAGCAGGTGCATTCACGCAGAGGTAAGCACTCAGCATATGTAAGTGCAATTCTAAAATCACTGTCTTGCTGCGAAACACTTGAAATTGTTCTCTAATGGCCCCGGCTTTGTCATATGGTTTTGATTATAATGTGAAGATTGCATTGCCTTGCCTTTAGCGAGGGTAAGATGGAAGAGTAATTGGTACGTGCATCGAATGCTTTGCCCTCCTCGTCACAGAGCTAAAAGGGGAACCCCCCTCCCCTCGCCAAAAACGCACGCATGCACGAATACATGCGAGAGCGCTGTCCCTGTGCGCCGTGTCTCCTCTGGTCATTGCTAATGTCTCAGTCGGGCTGTCAGGAGTTTTCTAAGTGGGTTATTTATCAAGCCTTGCCCTGTTAAATATGAATATCTGCTGCAATCCCAGACATGTCTCCAGTTTCCCATTCTAGATTACAGTAGTTGGAATACAATTGCCAGGCGGAGGGTCAGCAACCAGCCATTTTTAATATCCCTTTTTTATTTATTTATATATGATTCATTTATCTCCAGAATGGGATGAGTTTTACTTGTTAGATGAGTGAAAAGTCTTTTCTCAAGTCTCTGGGCTTTGTCTGAACACTGTGCTCTTTAGTATTCAGCAAGGATAGATTGCGGTGGGATTGGAAATATTTAGCACTTGTAGGTTTCTGGATTTATTTTCTTCTTTGCTTGTTTGTATTGTTATAATCCTTAATACAGTTTAACAATTACTTTCCATACCTTGAACAACTCTAATTCATACCTACATTTTGGTAAACTGCCACAAAGTGGAGTTTATTTCATCCACTTTCCTCATTGTATTTCAGATGTTTCAGAGCTAATAGGCTTTGGTTTGTTTTTGAATATGCTTTTCTCTATAGTTTGTCTATCCGCGGCTTTCAAAGGAGCCTCTCTCTATTCCCCTCAGCCGTTTGGGTCATCTTACAGCTGGGCAAGACTGCCAGCCTGCTTTCATTTGTTTTTCTGGTTTTCATCCCCCCCACCCCATTTCTCTCCTCCATGCTGCATAAACTCTTTTGAGGAGGAATATTGTTTTTAGGATGAATGCACAGCTGTGCTCCCTACAAATCCCAGCCGGAGTGTGAACAAACATGCCATGAAACAGCCTGCAAAAATGCACATATAAAAAGGCCTGTTTTATTGATGAGCCTTTTTTAAGGCACCCCCAAAGACTCTGATTCTGTTTTTTCATTTTCAAGCTACGTGGCTTGTGTTGACTGATATCTGCCGATGCAGGCAGGCAGTAGACTGTAGCGTTGAGGCCCAGTGTTTTACTCAACGACACACACTAATAAATTCTCCCTAATTCATTTTTTATTGTCTCAGGGGACCGGCCTGCAGATTTGCCTCAACAGAGGAAGCATCGGGTTACCTCCTCTAAATAATTGATGCTTCTTGCTTCTCTCCCAGACATGGCCGAAATCTCAAAATATTCAGTGGCTTGACTAAATATGAAGATTGAGAGAGAGAGAGTGTGTGTATGCATGTAAAGAGTGAGCGGGCTTGAGCTCTGGCTTTGACGATGTCATTTGCGTGTGTAAGTGATGGTGCTTTTCTCCGCCACGTTAGAGGTGCACCCGGGCCGTTCAGGGGTTAAGTGCTGTGCGTCTTTATGGTACTAATGCCACTCACACACATACATGAACTCGTGCCACACACCACGGGAGACAGGCACACGTTACACCTCGGCTATTGTTCGAGCTCACGACCCTCCACATAGCTGCTTGGAAAATGGCGGGAAAAAGGCTCAAATGCAAAAAAGCGTAAATGATTAGGGTGTCTGTGGTCAAGCAAACTTAATTACTCTGTGCTCTTCATTTTGGTGTATTTTAGCTTTAATGGTGTGTAATGTCATTCTAGTCCATTGTTGATGCTCACATTCTGTATCGCTCATCTCCACCATCATTCACTCTTATTTTGATTATTACTATTATTATTGTGTCTCTCTGTTTGGAAAAGTTCAGAAATTAGAATTAAAAGCAGTCAGTTATGATGGCAAGAACATTAATATTCTGAAATAAGAGTCATGATGGTTGACAAATCACCAACACAGTCTCGTGGCAATTCTTAACTAAACTGGTAAATTCATACTATCTCATATTTTTGCACATTCTGCTCACACCTGACTGAGGGAAATGTTTAAGGGTTGGGGTTAGGGGTGGAGCTTCATGCGTCCTTTTTTATATAATTAATAAGTTTGTGTGCAAATCGCATTGAAAAAAATTTGATTTTCAATTCGAAGATTTTCAAATTTTGTTAAATTGCCAATTTTGTTAAATAATAATGTTTTTAGGTTAGATTGGGGTGTTCGTATAACTTCAGACGTTTTGAAGTATTATTTATTTACTTTAAGTTAATGCTAAAAAAATGAGGTAAAGACCTTATTCAGCTGAAGAAAAACCTAATTAAAGTAAAAGAACTAGAGTGTCTGAATGCAAATGTATTTCTGTGTAGATCATTCTGGTTATGTTGTGTGATTTGACAATTAGCATGGCCATTGATGTGGTAATTTGTTTGTAAAGTATTCTAACATAAATTGTTGGATAAAAAGAAAGCAATCAGAAATACTGACACAAAAAAAGAGAATGATTTTTGAAGAAATTGTGACATTTTGAAATTGTCACACGTTTTACATAGGCTTCACAAACAAATTGTCACACAAATGTACCAACTGATGTAAAAATCAGTGCAGCTATTTATATAAGAATGGTTTTACCAAAAAAAAAAGCACATATCAGTGCAGCAATTTTCCAAAAGGATAGTTTTACGAACAAATTTTTGCATCAAGGTAACATTTACATAAGATATATTTCTCAACAATTTGCAAAAGATTGACAAAGAATAATTTAGGCATCACATTTTGTTCTTCTCGTGTTTCATGACTGAGACCCATTTAACAGACTGAACTTCTGTCACTCATTGCCTCAGTTTCATTTTATAAATTTAATAAGACATTCACTCAACTAAAGCCTAATCTTTAATTCCGGTGGATTTCTGTCTGACATCAAGCATTCCTTAACACAACTGATGTAAAATCTCTTCCATTTCATTCTGTTATGCTGTAAATAGAGAGGCCTGTTGTGAACTGTTGCTGGGTTCCTCTCTCTGGACCATGTGTAATATATAGGACCCACTCACCTCGGCTGTTGTACTAAATGCTCAGGACAGGAAAACCGAGATCCTCTGCACAACTTCCTAAAGGAACGGCGTCTGCAGTTTATGGCTGCATGAAGAATGCAATATTAAATGATTAACATGCAGGGATAACGTTTCGGAAGATAAAAGTATTGTGGTGTGGGAGTACTTTTACCACAGGGGCCTCGGTTGCAGCCTAATGGAGGAGGAAGACAGGCAGTGTCAAAGAGCACTGTCTTAGGTGACTGTCCTGCACCTCTCCTCATACTTTTTATTTATTTTATACCCTCCCTCAGGGTGTGAGCCCATTTAAGCCCTTCTTACGGACGCGTACGCACACTCATCCAAGCAATCCCACCAGATTAGCTGTTAAAGAGACCTGTCAGCCCCAGTGTCGTCTCTTTTTCTCTCTCTGGGTCTCAACCCCGCTGACCCTGGCTACCAATTAGCGTCCTCTTGCACCCGTCTCACCCACACCAACCTGGCCTCCAGTACCCAGCTGATTGGCTAACTGGTTAGGTGGGAATCATCTGAACGCTGGCTAATGTCGTCAGTGTGAGTCCCTTGCTGATTGCCTAAAGGTTAGACCACCTTTAGAGAGGTATGCTCCTCTTCAGCCAGTAGAAACTGGGTTGACTGTTACAGCTCTCCTTTAAGACCCCATGACATCAAATTGGGAGATCTGTGGTGTTAGTCAATGTTTGTTTGCATTGAGGCTAGCTGTACTCCTAAAATGTGACAAAGTGACTATTTACGCAAATATTGCTTCACAAATTAGTGTCCCATTAGTGCAGCTATTTATAGGGCCCTATGATTTTGTGATGCGGAAAACATTGCAGAATCCAGTCATAAAAAAATTATTTAATGTATATTGCGGAATGTCGCGGAATTTGCCAAATTTTGAATGGATACATCAAAAGTACACAAAAGTAGGTCAGTACACTTAAATCAAAATGCAATATAGACTAGTAGTGTCTGTATATATTAATCTACAAAAATACCATTTAAATATGAATCCTGCATGTTCTGTGTGTCTCTGTGTTAATGAATGGCACAGACGCATGTTTTTGTTTACTACATACATACTGAAGTGTGTGTGACGCTCGTGGTGTTTTCTGCCTCTGTCGCCTCAATATATGAGTACTTGAATTTATGAACATAATCTCTAGAACTGCTCCGAGTGTTACTTCATGAGCATTTTACCATTTCTTTTGAGCAAAATTATCAGGCTGGTCTTCACAGCAGCCCAATAAAATAAAAGTTTGGTTTAACTTGAAGAAACCATAATAGAAATATTACGTAATGTAATGATAGTACTACTACTGCTAATAAAATTATTATTAAAACATATTTTTCAAATGAATATTTACCACAAAAAATATTTGCCAGAATCAATTTAGCAGAAAAATGTAAACACACAACACAGTATTTATGAAAAAAAGAAATAAATAAAATAATAATAAATTAGTATATATTTTTTTCTAGAATCAATTAATTAGAGATGCTTTTGATTATTAATATTTAATGAAACCATTAAAGAGGTCATGACATGAGAAACTGCCCACTGGCGTTCAGCCGCTAACGGCTTGACATTTGATCACACTGAATGCAAGTGTCGTGCCACGTCAGAATCTTGTCTACACTTGATACTTGATTTTGTTTTGTAAATGAGGCACAGTGTCATGGAGAGTTCACAAAGAAACATTTGTTGAAAGATGAAGCGTTACTAGATGACTGCAGCTGCATCAACTGTAAATGATACAATAATGCTTTGTCTGGAAATGACCGTTTTATTTTGATCATGTTGTCAAAACTCACATGAAATACTTGATAGTTGATACTGTTTCCTATGCAATGAGGTTAGCCAATCATAACAGTGGCCAATTACTGAGAAACCTTAAAGGGCCCACTGCTTAAAAAAAGTCTCAGAGAGAGGTTTAGAATGAGGGTTGAAAATAATCATTGTTCCACATATGAATTTGTTTATTTTTGTGCAAAACTTTTTAAAAATGTTTTTGCTATTAATGCCACAATTTATATAAGGATGCTTTTATGAAGAAATGGTCACATCAGGATATTTTCCAAAATGGCACTACAGTGATGCAGAGAGACACAGAGGAGACAAATTGTTAGATAAAGTCATTATCTTTGTTTTCTTTGCGTACAAAAAGTAGTCTCGTCACTTCAAAACGCTACGGTTGAACCACTGATGGCAGATGGACTATTCTGACGATGTCTTTCATACTTTTCTGGACCTTGACAGTGTATTTTACTTGGCAGTCAATGGGCCTAAAAGCACTAAAAGATTACCAATATTCAGTTTTTGAAAAACCGACCAACAATAAAATGCTGTCTTATATCACCTGCCATGATTAACAATAGCTAGCAAAGAGATCCATTATACCTGAAGGTAATCAATAGCATTTCTATTCATTTCGATAGCAATTGCAAATTATGCATTCATGAGGTCTAGTACTGGCTTTATGTAATTTATAATGGCTGATTAAACAACAGCCATTCAGAGCTTTTGGCTGACTGGAATTGTGCTGATTGGCTGATGTCTGGTGGTTTCATGTTGGAGTGTGTTTGAGCATTTATTTTAAGTTTATTTCTGTTTTTGACATTAATTCTAATAGATTCCAAAGACTTGCTTGATGTGACTGTGTACACACTGTGTCACTGTACCAAATGCAGTTCTGTAATCCATTGCAGGGCCTCTGAAAATATACATATTGATTGACAGACTGCACAGCCAACGCTTTGGATTTGGTTCAGAGAGAGCGTGATAGAGTCTTTGACACTAACACTATAGTTTGTGTCTGGCACTTGCACTTGATTTTCTGTGTGTGTGTGTTCTGCGTCGCTGTACGAGAGTACGATTTGCTTCACCACACACACACACACACACACACACACACACACACACACACACACACACACTCTCTGTCTCTGCAGCAGTCATGGTGGGGAATTAACTTGGTGGCCCTGTTTGATCACGCCTCACCAGTTCCCCTACTCGGCCTGTTCTACCCCCAAAGCCCCGGGGCCTCCTCCTGCTCCCACACACACTCACATGTTCAGCTGTCATGTCCAGCATTCATGGCTTTTTTATGGCAACAAGGGGATGGTAGAAATGGGGGACATAAACAAAACCACCAATAAGAAAAAAGCCTTGGCGGGTGTTATTTTTGTTTTTAGTGTCTAGAACACTGAAAGCTTCAGATGGTTTGTGCGTGGACTAAAAGAATTATGGGTAATGTTTTGGGTGTCTTCGAGAAGCACTGGTGTTTTTTAACCTTAATTACCTCATAAAAATGTCTGCTTTTGTTTAATGCCTGTCTGTTAACTTACATTACAGATGTATACTTACGTATTCCTAATAATTTAACAGATCAAAATTAATATTTAACAGCTATTATGTCTGTTAACTTACATTACAGCTGTATACTTACGTATTCCTAATAATTTAACAGATCAAAATTTATATATATATATATATATATATAAATATATATATACTGTATATATTTGCTTGTATAAACTTTTATTTATTTCTCGATGGATTAATCATTGATTCATTAAATTTAATTAGCTTTTATCAATCATTTATTTACATGAGTAAATGCCAGTGCAGATGAAAATATGATCAGTGTCTTTGAAATTAAAATCACCTGATTAATTGGTTAATTAATTTATTTATTTATATATACTTGGGTAAACAGGAAATATGCCAGCATAGGGAAAAATATAATCAATTATAATAAATAAAAGTCAATATACTTCATCAGCTAACACATACTGTATATCAGATTAACTTTTAGATTCACTGTCTGAAAGGATGACATAAGGTCCACATATTGCATGTTAGTGTTAATTGTGTTTTGTGCGGAAATCTTTAAATACCGACATAACTGCTCGATAAGCTCAGACCTACTGATGTTTGTGTCCACCTCAATTATGTGATATGGACAAAATAGTGACTGTAGTGTTTCCCACATTTAGGCTTTACTTGGGCAGACCACCCAGATGTATTAGAATTAGGGCTGCACGATAAATGGCATGCGATAATTAATGCGCATCTTGTCAGTAAAGCAGGTTCTGTGATCAGCGGTAAATCTCCATCATGTGTATGCTTTCACATGGAGCAGCATTTGCTACACAGAGCTGTTGTTCACTGACAAGCTGCGCAAAACATGTGCAAAATATGATCGTGGTTTTGCGCAGCTTATCAGTGAACAACAGCTCTGTCTAGTAAATGCTGCTCCATGTGAAAGCACGCATGTGATGGAGATTTACTGCTGATTACAGAATAGGCTTTACTAAAATTATAAGTGATTGTGTTTTTTTTTTAGTAGATGGTGTTTAATGTAACATCAAATGGGAGAATTTCAGATGCACGATCTTGTTTGGATCTTTGGTGAGCTGTGGTCAGATGAGATTTTGTCAGGCCATATGTGAGTAAAAACAAGTTTTCCTGTCCTGTCAGCCATTATACTATGTTCGTAATGTGTACTCTTCAATTGCATGCACAAATATGGCGGCGGGTGCTGTATCATTTCATATTAAAGTGCGAATAAAACTACACGCATGTGTGTTGGACCCATGTCAGTTCAGCAGTGGCAGCTCTTAAAGTCATAGCAGCCAAATAACCTAACAACCAGCTGCTGTGATGACTGTTACTCAAAGAACAAAAAAAAGGGGAAATCAATAACTTTTGTAGCTTTAAGGATTAATCTATATTTAATTTACAATTTAGTGTTTAATAACTTTATTCAATTTCTGTTTATTTGCTGCTTGCTGAAGGGCACAAGTAAATATGACATTTATTATAATGGGTTTATGTGAAGATTGTTTTAAGTTCACTTATATTAGAAGTTGTTATTTTTTTAAGTCTAATAAATGTTAAAATTGATAGCTCTCAATTATACTGTAATGTTGAATGGCTGTATAATTGTTAACTATTAGGAAAAAAACTATTTCATAGAGACATCAGTAGTAGTATTAGTATCAGTTATACTCGCCTTCAGTAATAAAAAAAAAGATGCCATCGAACAAATATTAAAAATATAATGTTGTTTGTATAATAT
This sequence comes from Cyprinus carpio, assembly GCF_018340385.1. NCBI lineage: Eukaryota > Metazoa > Chordata > Actinopteri > Cypriniformes > Cyprinidae > Cyprinus > Cyprinus carpio. The sequence continues at coordinate 15,486,435 of NC_056613.1, read as the reverse complement.
GTTGTTTCTACATAAAGAAATTAGGGATATTGCCATAATTTTTAATTGCAGGATGGTTTAACAAACTGTAAAATATTAATTTGAAGATTGAATGTGAAATTATTGCAATATAAAAGTATATTTAAAAACTTTAACGTTAGGTGTGATTAATCGCGATTCATTTCAGAAAAAAAAGTGTGATTAGTTTTTTTTATCGACTGACAGTACTAATAATTTACATCAAAAATTTATTTTAATATAAATATTTAAGAAATCCTTTTCCACTGGCTACCACAACAAGTGAATTTCAGGCTTGTGGGAAACACTGATCTGCCCTAATAATGGGAAAGCAGGGTTTGTTTCGTTTGTCTGCTAGGTTTCAGGGAATGTGTTTAGCAGAAATCTTAGAATCTCAGATGTTTTTTATTTTTATTTTACAGTATTTTTGTTATCTTTCCAGAGAGGAGTGAGAAGTAGAAGATGGAAGCCAAATGCAGAGGCAGTTTGAGTTTATGTGTGCTGTCTTGGGAGCTTAGCGTGATACACATAGGAATAAACAGAAAGGGCAATGTCTGGGCTGCAACACTCTCTTTCTCTCCGCATGTTTTACCCATCCTCTCTCTATCTGAGCTTCCTGTCTCCATTAGTATAGATGTCTTTCTGCAGTTTTACCCACAGATTCTCTCTCTCCCCCTTTTTTCCCCAATATTTCTCTTTTTTCTTATCCTCTTGTCTATGTGAGGCATGCGAGTGGTGTGTGTGTGTGTGTGTATGTTGCTCTGTGCTTTTGGGACTAGCAGAATGTCTGTTTTGAGGACAACAGCGGGGGGCTAATGAAAAGGCTTTGTTGATTTTAACGAATTACTAGCCACTGTAGCCAAAATAAATATAATCTGCTTTTTGGATTAGTTGTCACAGACAATTTTACCTACTGACGGTGATTAAAGAACCGGGCAGACAAGCCAGCCAGCATCTCTCCAGTGACCCCCCTCTATAAAATGCCAATAAATAGCAGCAAATAAAGACTTAGAGCATTAGTTATCTATAATAAACAGTGACACCCTATATAATGTTGGGTTGGACTTCAAAGCAGCCGGGTTTATAAGCAGAACAGCCGTAACCCTGTTAGCTGAGCCGCATGCCTGCTCTCCTCTGTCATGTTTTAGAGATTGCGATAGCCAGAGGATCTTATTATTGTGAGGTAATTAGATATGTTTGCCATTTTTTTGTGGGGGGAGCTGTTTCAAAGCAGTTTTTTGGTACAAAATCCGATCGAATGATTTTAGCGCTTAATTACTGAGTCGTGTTTGTCAAAGCTTGTAAAACATGCTGACCACTTATATTGGCATTTATTCGCTGCTCACATTGATGTGACCTTTATAATCCAGCATAAAAGATCATGATCAGCACTCACGAGAAAAGTCTTCTTTTTTATTTTATTTTAGACGATTTAAATTATTTTCTTTTTCTATCAATGATGTATGTAAAATAAAACTAAAAAAGAAGACTGTTCTTGTGAGTGCTGATCATGGTCTTTTATACTAAGTAATTTAAAGGTGCTGTATGTAGGATTGACAACGAGTGGTTGAACTAGGTATTGCAGTCCAAATTCAAAATATTGGAGAGGGTTTTTTTCACCCAGCCCCTCCTCCTCAGGCACACACAGGTTGCCAGATTGATGACACCAACAGGACAGAGCGCGCTTGACGATGAATGAAATGAAATACGCTGTGTTTTCAATTGGGTAAACTGGCAGTGGGCGGGTTGCACAAACCAAAAGAGACCGACATTCCTGCCTGGAATGCACATTTTCAAAGTAGAATAACAGACTGGAGCATTGTTTTTCAGATAAACAAGTATGTTAACTTAGCATGTTTCTTAAATATCTGCAAACATATTATGGTATTTTTATGCTTTAGTAGAGTCAAAAACTTACATACAGCACCTTTAACAGATTGATGCACCAAAATAAAAAGATCAAGTAGCGAAAGACCATTATAATCCAGACAATTAAAGTAGTGAAATTAAAATTTCCACCGCTTGCCGCGTCCCAAAAGAGCCTTTGCGCAGGGGACGGCTGCAGCTTTTTCTCGTGGTGGGGGAGTTTTGTGCAGTTTGGGTGGTGCTCACGTCACGGTCTCTGCGATTCCACGTGGAACAAAAATACAAACTGAAAAACCTGTGATATCCAAGTAGAATGTTCAACATCTGTATTTATTTTATTGTTTTAAAATTGTTTTGTTTTCTTTAGAAATCCTGCAAGCACTTTATTTTTCATTGATATTAAGCAGATATAATACTTCTGTTCAGATCAAAAAGTTATGACATTGTATGCTACAATTGTAAGCTTAAAATGTTAACCTTTAAAGCAGGGTCTAAATATATATATGGTCTTTTTATAAAATACATATTATACATTTAACTAAAGTATCCTGCAAACTCTTTAATGTTTCCCTCTTGACTCATACCACACAAAAAGTGGTTCAGTAACATTGAATGTTGCAGGGACTGATTATTGCAAATGCAGATCCCACTGTGTTCTGGTTAAAATATTTATTTATTGCTAAGGTTTGCATATGGTGGTGTGTTCTTTATGACAGCTTTCCTAAAAATAAATCCTATCCTAAAATAAGAAATATCCCAATATATTGCCTAACAGTATTGCAATGTATCACAACATATCGTATCGTATCGCAACCCTGTATCGTAATACGTATCGTATAGGCAGATTATTGCCAATACACAGCCCTATGTTTACACACACACACACACACACACACACACACATACATATATATATATATATATATATATATATATATATATATATATATATATATATATATATATATATATATATATGTGTGTGTGTATGTGTGTGTGTGTGTGTGCATGTAGAAAAATTAAATATACGTTTGTCATAAAAAAATTCTAATTTATCTTTTTAAAATTTCAATAGTTTCCCCTAGACCACATTATTAATAATTGGTTACTTATATGATGTTGTATTTCTATGAATTAAAATACAATAAAATTAATATATATGAATTCTATTTGTTTGAAAAATCTCATTAATCATTCATATACACGCATATCCTGTATTTATTTCCTACGTGTTTTGCGATTTCTTGGTAGTATTTTTTTTTTTATCCTATAAAATGTTTGTGCCACCTGCAAGTTTCAGTTTGTGCTAAAGCTGCCTGTTCTCCACGTATCTCTTAATATGCATCAGTTCGATGGGAAAGCAAGTCCTATTTCTGTTTTCCTAGATTTGGAAAATTTTGACAGCGGGCCCTGCCCGTGTTTGCACTGCGACATGAAGCAAAACGATCCATCAAAGTTAACGGCAAGTATGCAGAAAGTCAGGAGCTTTAGAAGCCGAGATCTAAGAGGGAAAGAACAATGGGCCTCCCCTGACAAACAGTTAAAAAAGCCTTAAGACTACAGTTTAGATCTGTAATGTCATGGAGAATACAAATGAAGGAGCTGTCACTCTCAATTTTCCTGAAAGCCTTTTGATGTTTTCTTCTAAGGATGGCTGTGAGGGGAAACAGGTACCCAAATGTGTCTAGGGCCGCCTGCTCCACTCCTGTGGATTGCTTGGAATATATTCACATGAAAATCAGCTCCACAGAGGTTATTCCCTTGTTTAAAGCTCTCGCTCTGTGTGTGCTTTTTTTTTTTTTAAACTAGGTTTAAGAATTAAACTCCAACCATAATCAGCTTACACTCCAGCAAAATGAAACTTGTAAAGAAAGTTAAAAACTGACTTTTTCAAACAAAATTATGGTAGGAAGAGGGTTTAGCGGGGTGAGTTAGTTTTGGCCCGCAGTACCAGGGGAATGGCATCACATGGACCACTTGATGCAGCTTTAGAGAGGGTGTGAAGCCTGAGACACGACAGAATAGAGGCGAACGGGGCACATGTTTGGTCTCGCACTTACATTTCAGCTGGAGCTGAGTGGGTGCATTGTGGGGAATTCTGCAGTGCTGCGTTCGCTTCATGTGAGGTTTGCATAAAAATTTCACACATCTAGCAGCAAATGTGCAACGATGACAGTGGATGAGCACAAGTATAGTTTTGCTTTGGGAGGATTTTGGATCTTATGAAGGCACTTTATGTAAGTACATATTTAATTGTATAGCATATAAGATGGAAAATAAGTGTATACTGTGTGGAGAAATAGCATTAGTTGTATGTGCGTGTGTGTCACCTGCTCTTTCCCCTTCCTCTGACATCTCTGCACAGGTGATGGTGCTGCGGCGCCTATAAGTGAGGATTAGCGTGTGCAGCTCTGGACTCATTACCAGTGGGTTGTGGGTTCAAATCCTAATGAATATTCATGCCAGATGATAATGATGATCCCAGGGTTCTGTAGGCCTCTTCCTCCACCCCCCTCCCTCCTTCAGCAGGTTGATAAAACACTTGCCAAGCTGGCATCCCCTAAGAAATTATTAATTATCTGGTTAATGTGCATCAGGCTGTGTGTCGGTTGATTAATCACCAGTGAGGGGGCTGTGTGCTGGAGGGGGGGCTTTATTTTCCTTTCTGAGTTACTTTACCTTCCACCTTCCTCCCTCCTTTCCTGCCTCCCCCAGCTACTCGCACACAGACGCTTTTGTCTCCTCCGCTTCGGTGCAGAGGTTTTCAAGGTTTCTGTATTGATATCATGGCGGCCGATCAACAATTTCTTTGATTTTATACTTTCTCGATGTCTCTCTGGTGCCTTATATCATTGAAAATATGTTGCTGTTTTCTCAAAGTTTTGTATTGTAGTAAGGTTTCTCACTATAGCAATATATATATATTGCTGTTTTCTCTAAGTATATATATATATATATATATAATATATATATATATATATATATATATATATATATATTTTTTTTTTTTTTTACATTTCAAACATCTTATGATTATAGCAACAAGGTTTTCAGTGTCCTATAAAAGTAAGTAAGTAAATAAATAAATAAGGATTATTTATTTTGAAAATCTGCATTTATTATTATTGTTACTTTTATACATTTGGCAGACTTTTGCATCCAAAGCAACTTATTCAATCAGTATATGCCTTATCAGAGGATTGAACCCATAATGCTTATGTTGCTAGCACTGTGGTCTGCTAAACATGACAGTTAAGATAATTTTCCCTCTTAAATATTCTGTTGACTAAAAATTGTTTATAAACAACTGTTCAAAAGTTTCGTATCAGTAAGATTTGATGTATTTCTGAAGGATCATGTGACCCTGAAGTCTGTAATAATGTCTTCTGAAAATTCAACTTTGCTATCACAGGAAATAAATTACAAAAAAGTAGTTTAAAAAATCTAAAAGATGTATATAAAAATTTGTGCTATCAAACGATTTATCGCGAATAATCACATCCAAAATAAAAGTTTTTGTTTACACAATATATTTGCGTGTACTATGTATATTTACTATGTATATATAAATGCACACGCATTCATGTATACACTTCATTAAAATATGTAATGTTTATATATTAAATAAATTCAATATAATCATTGTGTTAGCAGCACAAAAGGTCATGGGTTCAATTCCCAGGGGAACACACATACTGATATAAAAAAAAAAAAAATAAAAATATATATATATATATATAGCCTGAATTCACTGTTATTTGCTTAGCATAAAAGTGTCTGGTAAATGCATAAATTTAAAGTGCATAAAATGTAAATTGTTTGACAGCACTAATAAAAATATATTTAAATGTTTATAAAAAATATTCAAATTATATAAAAATATTGTACAATACTCATCATACATATTGTACATAATCTCTTAATTTTTGTGCCTGCCAGTTTACTGAAATCACAGGGTCTGTGTGACCCGACAGTCTCATTTCTTTTGTGGAAATCAGTCACTGCTGCTTGCAGTAGGAGTTTGAGTATATGTGTGTTTGTGTGGGAAGCCATTGATGTCTCACTGTATCTTCTGCGGAGAGCGTCTCCTCAGCCCCAGTTGAGATTAAACATTTAATAGCGTATTACAGCATTTAGCTGTGGTTGTGGCCTCCATAGGCTTACGCCTGTTTGCCATAGTCACTGCTCCGTTTCTGCAGTCTGTGAAATCAGGAAGGAATAGGAGAATTGCATTGTAAACAAAATCCCACAGGGCAGCATGTGATCTCTCTTTCAGGCTGAGCTAGTTAAACGGTGGTGCTAGCTGGATAGAGAAATGGGTTGCCCCGTTTGTGCTGTGAAAATCCCAACAAATATCATATCCCCTTTGCTGACAGCGGCTTGATGGTGCCAAACAATGTTTGTGGCTCAAAGTTCAGCATTTGCATTCGAATTATTTTATCCCCTATTCCTTACAGGGCTTCCTGAGCACAATATGATAAGTAAAGCCAAGTTTACTTGGCTTAATTTCTGCTATTCCCAAAAGTGCAGCAGATAAGGGAGGATGGGAGAGAGAGAAAGAGAGAGAGAGAGAGAGGCCACAAACAAATCACACAAAGGAAATTTGTTTACTTACTGTTAAAAGTCCACTAAGGTTTTTCACTGATCATTGATTTTATTCAAATTTCATGGGGTCCTGTAATGGCTAACATGCCACAGGGCCATCTTGTAAGGAAAAAATAGGCAAGCGAGACTTCAGTTCTCCTGATATCATTCACCCTATTTAACCTAAAAGTCAGCAATTGGGGATTTGAGAATTACATCATTAAACCGAAGACTTAATAAACTGAAAAAATTTAACAATCATGCATTTTTTTTGTCAGTTCTGGGACGTCTGGGAGATTAAATGAGCTGGTTGGACTCCTGGGCTGTTGATTCAACCCATACAATCTTTTGGGAGTGTTTTCAAGCTGTGAAAGGTCAATGAATCAGCATACAGTAAGATCATGCCCTTTCACCAAGCATCACCTAATTGATTCGTATGTTGAGCCGCTTCATTATTATATACACTCCATAGTTGGCAATTCAGGACTAGCATGTTGTTGAGAGAGAGCGTTTTGTATATAATTTTTTTTCTTTTGGACACACACTCCTCTAAGACCAAGTTGCTAATGAGAGCAGGGAATGGAGGTTATGAGGGACTAAAAATAAATGGCTGTATAGGAGTTTGCTCAGTGATTTTTCCCATTGATTAGTCGCATAGCTAATGCATGCTCATTCCTCAGCTCAGCACTAATTAGCATGCTCAGCTCAGCTTCAGACCAGTTGACCAGCAGCTTCTCCGCAGGCTTCCCGCCGCCACTGTGACTCTGAGTACCACCAGCCTCGTTTAGCCCAGCTCTTGCTTGACTAGATGCTTTTGTTCTTTTTGTCTGTTAATTCGCTTTAATTTTGTGTTAATCATAGATTTTAGTGTTAATGACATGGAGAAGAAAAATAAAAGACATTCGATGGCTTCATTGCAGATTTTGGAAGTTATCGTAAACCTTCATTTTTTGCTGGGTTACTTGCATTCACTAGTAGCATAAACGCTGGCCAAGAACTGCCAACTCAAAACAGGAAGAAACTGTCTGACCTACATGTAAAGGGACCAACCATAGTTTGCTTTGTTTTTATATGTCATTTAGAGCTAGAAATATCTAAAATGCATTTACAGAAAGCACTGAAAGAAAATATCAGAAAATGTGTATATGATTGTCGTAGCGTATGTCTGTCCAAAAGTAACAAGCACTCATTATTTAACACAAGTCAGAAAGCAAAGTGTGTCTTAAATCTGCAGTCCTTAACTTTTTTTGTATTCAAAATTTACAACATTTATATAATAAGCGAGTATATCATGAATCCATTTTCCAAACCGTGTTTTTGGCTTATCCTGAATCACTATGGTTCACTTATAATAAGTTTTTATATTCAGACTATTTCAGACTGGTTCTGGTAGGAATCAGATTTTCTTCCACAAGGCGCATGCAGTTCTATTTATTAACCACTAGAGTGCCAAAAGTTTCGGTCACGGCCGCTTTGAACAAAACTCTCGTAAGTTGTGTGAAACCCAGCTAATTGCTTTTTCATGAGCATTTTTATAAGCATTTTTATAAGCATGATTTGAGCTAAATCGGATCAATTTATGATTGCATTATTGTCAGAGTTTGTTATTGAAAGAAGATTCGTAAAAACTGAAAGTAGCTCTCCATGTCTTTCTGACCTAATGAAACAATGCCTGTACTTCCTTTAGTATTCACTGCGATTGATTCAAGCCACTCGACATATGTAATACACCGCTATAGTATTGTATCACACTTACATGGAACGACATGATGTAGTTAGCCACTACGCTAGTGATTAATGGCAATAGCAACCTAAAGGCCCTATAGTGCTGCGTGATGGCTTTATTTGACTCCCTTCATGCCTGTTCTCAGTGCCTGGCCAAAAAAAAAAAAAATCCCTGACGCGATGCTATGGGAAGCGTTTGAGAAAGTGCATGGCAGTATCATAGCGGCACTTAGAGGGGGATTAGATTCACGTCAATGTGCCTCTGAGGCTGTGCTAAAGTTACCCCTCGCAGGCCCTGGCCATTGACTGCTACTCTAATGGCCTAGTCTGTTTCCTCCTGATGGGCATCGACTGTAGGCCTGATCAATATGGGTTTCCATCCAGAATCCGAGCGGGATGCTCAAAAACCAATAAGCAGGCCGAACGGCATGAGCGAACCCCAGAAGTAAATGAATTAGTTATCAAATGGTGGTCACGCTCAGGGTGTTTGTGCCTTTCTCTGGAGTGTAATTGTCACAGTGGTGTAAGCTTTTAATTTTGGGTTTTCCCTACTCTATGTTCCAGGCTAATTTAGGTGAAGTAATAACATGCATGTAACTGCATGTGACAACTTTGAGCTGATAGCAAACCCAAAACTGAAATAAAGAATGGCACTTTGTATCATATTGCTACTTTTTCATTAAGGTTATGGGCATTTTCTTCAACCCTGAAACACAATATAATAAAATGAATAATTCCAAATACAGTACAAAAATAAAAATAAGAAATAAAAATAAAATGTGAAAAATTAACGTGCATAAAACGTGCATAGACAAATTATATTTTAAATAATTTATTATGAATTAATTTAGCTATAATGATGGATTGTTCAACAAAAGTATAATTATTTTATTATATATTTATATATATGGTGGAATTCAATTATCATCAAGGGAAAGTATATATGAAATATTTATATTTTGCACAAATGACATACATCAGAATCAACATTTTTGTATGGGAAAAGTTTATATATTTTTAACTTGCTGATTTAAATGTAGCTGTTCGCATTTGCTGTTTTATTTTTTTCAGGTCCATATTGAGATATTTAATATTTCACAAATAATAATAATAGTGCTTTAAAACGATTAATCGCGATTAATCGCATCCAAAATAAAAGTTTTTGTTTACATAATATATGTGTGTACTGTGCATATTTATTATGTATATATAAATACACTCACATACATATATATATTTAAGAAAAATGTTATATAGGTATATTAAATATATTTATATATGGTATAAATATATACTTGTAAATACATGTATATATATTTTCAAAATATATACTGTTTGTGTGCGTATTTATATAAACATAATAAATATACACAGTACACACACATATATTACATAAGCAACTTTTAATTTGGATGCGATTAATCGCGATTAATCGTTTGAAAGCACTAATTAATAATAATAGAAAAAAATCTTTAAAATAAACTGAATGCAACAACACATTTGCAATTAATGTCAATTATTGACATTAATTTATTGAATCTATTGACAGTTAGAGATTCATTTCATCAGTGATCTGAGGATGTTTATTTGTTGCCTAACTTATCGATTTAGTATCAGAGACCGTTATCAATCATTCTCTAATTTCATTTTGTTGTAGATTTTTCTTTGCTTTTGTACCTTCACTTTGTCAACACTTGTATACAGTAGGGCATCTCTAAATCAATGCGAATGGCACGATGGCTGATGCCATGGCGAAACTGGTAAGAGTGTATATTTTCAGTCCCACGATTGCATTTCTTTCCCACCGTGTGTCTATTCTTTGCCACATTACCTCACCATCTTAGCATAGCTCGAGCATCTCCCCGCGTTGGAATCCAGTTTCCAGCCCCATTCACGGCAGCCGGGGATCAGATCTCAACCCCACTCAATCTTTACCCTGGAGAATGTGCATTCTTTCAGTCAAACCTATCGATCGACTCTATTCCTGGACCTCCAGCGAGCCCGTCCCAGCACCAGTTTGGTTCCTCTGCGAACGTTAACTCTGACGGCTCAGGATGGCCCTGTGGCATCTTGGCAAACGAGGGTCTCTCGTTGTCTCCCCCTTTACAATGACGCAAATTTTTTAACCCCGAGCTCCCTGATTAGTCTCAGGGCTGTCTGTTAAGAGCGTTCTTTGTTTTGCAGAAGTCGCTGGTTCAATATTATGGCATCCCTAGTGACATGAGTAGAAGAGCTATTATGACTGATGCTCCAGAGGAAGGGGAGAAAAAAGCCAACAGTGTGGTTTGGGTTCTTCGCTGAGAGCTCTGGTAACCCGACCCTCACTGTCCAACCGGAACAGGAGACGGGATGATCAGGGGACTTGTTGCAATCGTGCAACCCTATTCCCAACCGCACGCGCATACACACATGAACACACTCCTTCTGTCATGCCCACCTTCTTTCTTTCTTCTTCCTTTCCTTTTTTTCTGTATGGAAATACGTGCCTGCTATTATTGGTGTATTTCTTTAGACGTGTCAGGAATTCGAGGCTCGGGGCTATAAGAGTGGCAGAGCTTCAATTGGCAGCAGTCAGGTTAATAAATTCTGAATAGAGATGCATAAATCAGTGAGAAGGGCCCGTTTTTTTTCCTCCCAGCTTTTGCTTTTCTTCCTCCTCTCTAAAAAGAGGCCTTCAGAGGATTGTTGTCTATCAGTCCAGAAAATGGAGAGGAGAATGCCTTCAATACCCAGGGCTGGTTAGCAGATTGTCATTTTTAGGTTTGATGTTCCTGGGTCTAATTGTCTTTCATGTGAACAATGGCAGCAGCTCTCTGGTGAGACACTGCGAGCGAGGTAGAGGGAGGGCAGCCCGTGCATAGCAATGTCCTTTTTTATTATTAGCTTGTGAAATTAGCAAGCTGGAAGTCGTTACAAGGATTTTCAACCACCCGCCATCTCTCTCCCGTCCCCCCTCAATCAGTTCGCTCTGTTCTTGTTCATTGTAATGCAGGGTTTGAATCTGTTTGTGGACCCGCCGACAATAGCGGCACCGTAGTCCGCGTTAATAGACTTTTACTCGTACTCCTGCACTTCCAGTCCGAGTCCTAATAAGGTGTCTGTCGTAGAGGCGGAATTTGTTTAAAAAGCGTGGTAATTGATGTATTGCGGCGAGTGCGAGCTCGGCCCTGCTTGATTAATGTATGAGTGTGTGTCCGTGTGTGTATGTGTGTGCTGTTTTTTGTTGAGCCGATTTTAAAAAGGCCTCTTAACTGGGTCTGGGGATAGTGGCAAATTCTCCGCTGTAAACTACTTCATAGCAGCTGTTAAAGGACCTGACAGCTGCTGATGTCTCATGGGGTTTCGTGCTTTTTTTCCCGTCCTGATCAGAGGAGGAAAGGGGTGAAAAAAAGAAAAAGAAGTGTAGGCGATATAGTCCTTGTCAATAATTGCAGCACTTAAAAATCTTATAGAGGGATTTTTTTTTCTCATAGTGACTATCCCCTGAGATGCAGTTTCAAAGGTTCATTTAGTTTCACTTTTATGCCTTAGGGCTGGAGCAGAGAAAAAGAGTTTGTTTTCACCAAAGTGATTTATCTTGGTTTAGTCATTTTGAAGTTACCATAGTCGCAAATAATGGACACTTAAAGTTCATCTAGGTGGTTGGCCGGGTTAAAGCTTACCTCAGCAATTTATAGTCAGTGGTGCTTTAGTAGATTTTAAAGCCCGTAGGACTGTTCACATATATTTGTGGGCACTTTATTGTAGAAATACTCTCCACAGCTTTTTCTGTTTGGTTTTATTGGTAGTGCATACAGTATGACATCATGGGTCTCTGTGCTATAAAGATGGCCACCCCTTCTCTCTCACTTAGGGAAGATGTTTAGGGTTTAATACCTTCCTCCAGGAAAATCTAGTCAATCTATGTGTTAAATATGCTAAAAGTACCTTCATTACAGACATCAAATTGGTAGTTGACATGAGATAAGTTCCTTGTTCCTTGTATAGTTGTCATGCAATATGACATGCTGTAACCAAAACTATTTGTTAACTGCATTTATTACTATTATTATTATTATTATTATTATTATTATTACTATTATTATTATTATTATTAATGGATTATTGTAAGACCATTTTATATTTATTAATGAATGTATTAAATTATTGATTCATTATTATTATTGTTATTATTATTACTATGTTTATATTCTTTTATTATTATTATTATTATTATTATTATTATTATTATTATTATTATTATTGTTGATTTATTTATTTCCTATTAACTGAGACAACATAAAAGTTCCTGGAGTCAAAATTATTTTGTCATTTATTTATTTATTTATTTATTTATTTATTTAAACAATTTGTTTCATTGTTAGATTTATAAGTTGATGTATTAAATGTTTGCTTCATCATTTTATTATTTTTATTATTATTGTTGTTATTGTTGTTATTGTTATCAACAGTTTGTTATTGTTAGACCATTTAATATTTATTAATTTAAATATAAAATGGTTGATTCATCCTTCATTATTATTACTACTACTACTACTACTAGTAGTATTAACAATATGTGCCATTGTTAGACCATTTAAATTAATATTATTAATATTCAATTATTATTATTATTATTATTATTATTATTATTATTATTATTATTATTATTATTATTATTATTATTAGTATTATAAATTAAATTATTATTATTGTTGCATCTTTCATGATTTCATATTAATTAGACTACATATAGTTGTCATTGTATTGGGCCCAGTGAAAATTGACATGTTTTGTGATGTGACATGCTCAAAAAAAACAACCACATTGTTGATTCATAAAAAAAAGAAGAGAAAAAAAAGAAAAATTCAACTACATAAAAGTAGAACATACCATATGAAGAAAAAAATCTTGTGCGTCTTGACTGAAATCTATCTTGGAGGCCAGTCATTCAGTTGCTCTGCTTTTAAAATGATGTGACATTTTGTGAACCACTTTCTGTCCTGGATATAGAAATGCAAAGAACATGGTACAGCACTAAAGCTGGAATATAATGTTCTGTTCAGTCAGTATAACACTGTATGCTTTTTTTAAACGTCCTCAGCTTGCGCTCCATACTTTTCTGCAGCTCATCATCTCCACCGTCAGCCTAACTCAAAGCCCAGTATCAGATACGGTCCTAACAAACGCTGTGCTCAAGGCAAAGGGACCTCAATTATAAAACAGCTCCACCGGTCATGGGTTAGCCTGTGCGAATCTGACGACCCACCTAGACACACATGTACACACACACACACACACTCTCTCGCAGTAAGAGTGGCCCGAGGCTTTCCATTCTAATTGCCACTCCACAACAATGTGGCAAAGAAACGCCTTTGTTATCGGCCCTTTGTGCGTAAGAGATCTGCTGATAATTAAAGCTAAAAGCCCTGGAAATTCTCTTTGATAAGGAATAAATATTAGTTCCTTCCTAATGCTTTATTGAAGATAATATGCTCTTTAAACAAACACTTACTGTATTAGCAGACTCAATAAAAAGAGTGCTTGCGGCCAGAATGTGGGGTCTTTCCTTTCAGTCACTTCTTAATCAGTATATTAATGTAGATGCATGCTGATAGTGCCAGTGGTTTTCTGCCCTTTGTAATATTTAAACAAGCTTTTTTTGTGGCGTGTGAGTGTTTGTGTGCCCTTTCACACCCCTGATAACATGCTCTTGATGGAGTCAGGTGTCTGGCCTTTATCAGTTCAGCAGATTAGAGTGAGATTAAGGGAATAGAGGAATAACGCACAGTTTTGGCTCATCTGAATATGGATAACAGCTCTCCAGTGCTGTTCTTTGGCTGCACAAATTGACTACATCTGAAGTGGCAATTTCACTGTTTAGATAAGCTTTATTGGCTTTTTGGAAGAATATGTCAAATTGACAATTTTATAATTATGCTCTGTTTGAGAGCTATTGTAGTGGTTGAATAAAACCTAACGGCACCAGTTCAGCATTCACTGTAATAGCCTGAACAAGCAATTGTATTATTGAGAAGTTGGTTCAATTTAATTGTATTATCATGCAGCGTGTATGCTAATACTTTTTTTGTGAATATGCGTTATGAAGCACATATTACACAGCATTTTTTTCCATTTTTGAATGCGTCACCAGCAGGCACATCTTATTATTCAAAGCGAATATAAAACAGTGAGCAAGTGCACAACCTGGTTAGGAGAAAACTTGTCACTGCTCAGCAGTCTGACAAGGAAACATAGGGAAAATGTAAAAATAAGTTTGTCATTTTTTTAAAATGTTAAAATACTTTCTCCTAACCCAGCTTAATATGTAAAGACAACTAAAAGTAAGTTGATTTTCTCAAAGTGTAAACATTTTTGCTCCATCAAAACATTGTATTTGTTCAAGCAGCCTGTGCAAATACAGCAACATTGGCTCTACCAATGGTAATTGTTTTGGGGCAGGACTATCTGATTGCCTGACCAATGGCAAACAGTGTGTTGTCAGGGAAAAAAGTTTAAAAAAAGTTTAAAACATTCATAATTTTTTTTGTTTGTTGATGCTAGCGGCCGGTAATTTACACACTTAAGACCAGTTTTACTAGCAGCTTGTGCCGGCGCAAACCATCTTTTGGCATTAAAATATTATTGTCAGGTTTTACTAAAGACGCGCAGTGAAGAATTAGCTCTGAAAAGGCGTGGACAGTTATTTTTGCGCCTGACCTTAACGAATATGCATTTCTAGGAGTTTTCCTTTCAGATGCAAAATTTATGGGAGGAGAGTATTCAAATTAATCACGCAACAAGTTATACTAATGTTTGCGCTTTATTGCTATTATTTAACACTCAAAAAAAACGTCTTAAACTATTTTGTGCTTGAAATGGCTGCAATTTGTTGCTATAGGAGGCACCGCAGAGATGAGAGAGTGTGTGGTAGAAAGGAGAGGATTTCATTTATTTGGAATGTAAGAAGAACACAAAAATATTGTTTGCCAAGCCATGTTATTTTTAATTTGCTTCAGGAAATAAAAGACGACTTGGAACCCTCAACTAGGAGTCACACAATACCAGGTCTATCAAAACTCTGGTTCTTTTCAACACTATTTCTTTATTCTTTATTTGTGATTGCTCTAATTTGTGGTGTGCTTGGTATATTGTGTTGGTCAATATGTTAATGAGATGTTGCGTCTGTGTTCTTTAATTTTCGCGTCGTTAGTAAATCACCCGCAGAAATTTTCACGCCCATCAGTGCTCTTTTGTAATTGTGCTCTTGCACTAATTTGCCCTGTTACGTAAAACTGGCCCTTAAGCTTTATTAAAAGAATATCTCAGGTTCACTACAAGTTAAGCTCAGTCTACAGCATTATAATTATTCTGCAAGATAATTTAGTGGGAAAAAAATCAAGCTACACTGAGGCGCTTACAATGGATGTGAATAGCGACAATTCTGGGAGAATTTAAAAGCTGAAATGTGAAACTTAATTTTTTTTAAAGCACTTAATTCATTTATTACTACTTGTGTACTTGGTTTTAATAATAATTTTTACAGATGTTTCAGGGTTTATGGCGTGTCTTTATCCTGGTGACAAAGTAAAATTGGCTTTATAAGCCTATATTTACAAAGAAAATATTGGTAAACATTTTTTTAGTGGTTAAAAATTGACATTTGGAAATAGGCCCCATTCAGGTGACATTTAAAAATGATGTTTACAAATCATCCCAATTAATTTCCATTGTAAGTGCCTCACTGTAATGTAACCCAGGAGGAACAAGTGGAAATTAATGTTTGTGGCAGTTGTGTTAATCAACTTTATGCCACAACTGCTGTCAATTTATCTTAAGTTAATCATAGACTTCCAGTATCTGTTCTACATGTTCACTTCAGAACACTCTCCAACTTTCTGGCATGTGCTAAAAACCTCCAGGTTTTCCTGAAGACATAGTCAAAACCACACATATTCTCCCCTAAGCTGAACCCTCCCTTTGAGGCCCCTCCTGCGGTAATTTCACTACCCAATTACAGTAATGTGGCGTGGAGGAACGGGTTAGATGTTTCCACCCTAAGGCAGAGCCTGGCATTCATAATCCTTTAGAAGCACTTAAGAAATTGATGTTAGTGCCTCTGCGTCTGTTAGCTAGCCTGCGGCCGGCCTGATTGCATAGTCTCCTCCCTTTAATTGGATCATCAGAGTGTGATCAGAGTTTTGGAACTCAGATTATGTAAGCCTGACTTTGAGTCCGCTAACCTGAGTGGGGCCCTGCACTTGCTACCTGTGCTGACCTCAATGTGCCTAAGTGGTTCTTCTCATCAGGGTCTTTAGCCACTGTATCAAAGCAATCCCAGGTGTTTTATTAGTTTCTTATGTATATTTATATGTGGTATCCCCAGGTTGTCTATTTGAGTGACTGTTCCCTCTTAGAGAGACAAAATTGATCATTTGGAGAAGTTAAATCTTTAGTGAGGAAGAGAGGAGGAGGAGGTTGTTTTTGCTTCAGCTCAATAGGATGTTTTTGTAAGTACATTGCTTTCTGATTGATAGATTTATTTTATTAAAATATGCACAGTTTGTCACAGCTGTGACGTAATGGTTTTTGCACATTGTCAAGATATGTTGAATTCTCATCCTTGCTGAAAACATGAGTTTTGTTACTGCAAAGGGAAGTTGTTCAGTTTAAAAAAAAAAACAGCTGAATGGCGAAATTAAATATAATGTAAGTTTTTATTTATTAATTAATTTATTTTTAAGTCACCTTACATCTTTAGCCCTCCAGCATATATTACAGTAAATTAAAAGATAATCTATTAAAAAAAGTAAAAAATGCACAAAAATAGACATGTATATTACAATATATAACTAAATGAATGAATGAATTAACTAAATATACACAGTTTAAGCTGCCTCACAATATTAAGTCACAGATGGACCATAAATTCTCAGATGGATACAGATATGCACAGTGATTGGTTAGTTTATCCCAACTGACCAAGCTCTGGCCTTGTGTTTGCCACTGTGGTCGTCACCTCTAATTGGATGGGATATTGTCATGTGGAGTCGGTTAGAGGTAGTTCACGATCCCTTGCACCTTTTAAGAGCATCAGCAAGTGTGAAAAGAAATGATTACTGTAAATGGCCTCATTGTGCCTCCACGCTGGCTTAGTTGTGCTTGACTGAGCCGAGAGCAGAGAAGGAGGTGGGTGCGCTGCGGAAGAAAGGAGGGGAAAAGGGAGATGGAGTGGTCTTGTCGATGAAGAGGGGAGAGAGAGGTTGACAGCAATACAACGCCTCACTGTCTGCTTCTGGTTTACACAGGAGTTTGTGCAAACACCACTGTTGTGCAAAATTCAGAATTTAAGAAGTGATTCCCATTCAATTTGTGAGTGTGAATTTGATTTGGCCACGACATGGAGACATTTTTTGAATTGGCCACAAGATTGTTGTTTATTGATTTTAATTTAAATTGAACAGTCACACAACTTGGTTTGACTAGCATTGCCAGTTTATTAAAATTGTTTATATTACATTTTTCTTCTTGACCGATTTAACCTATTTATCTAATTCAATATTGTCAAAACAATTAAAGCAACCATATTAATTTTGCTGTGTTGCATCACTAAATGTCCATTCATTTTTTCAGATAAATAACTCAGTTTTGTCATCAAAATTTCATGTTAAAATAGATTTTAATCTGTATATTGATAGTTTATAAAATAAATATATATAATATATATATATATATATAATGCTGTTCAGTAAAATAAATATATTATATATATATATATATATATATATATATATATATAATTTATAATTATTTATATATATTTATACACGCACACATACACAGTTGTGAAGTGCTGTTTACATTTATAATATTTCAATCACTTGATGTTGATCCCCTTTACTTACGAACATGGACTTGCTGTTTCTGTTTGACTGACATTGTTACGGCTCCTTCTCAAATCAAATCCTATTTCTCCTGTTAACCAAACATGGAGAGGTTCATTGTGCTGGAAGAGGGCTGCCCGCTAGCCAATGAAACCAGCAACAAAACAGCTGAACTCACAGAGAGCAGTCTGCGATTGCTTCTGTCATCATCAGCCTGCCTACAATATTTGTGCTCTGATAAATGATCCAATTCAATCAGAGCACCCAGTTTGCTCTGTGTGGGTATTTGTGAGAGTATGTGTGTGTGTTTATGAGGACATTGAGAGAGAAAAGAGAGAGAGAAAGCATATTTACCTCCCTTTATTAAATCTCACAATTGTCTCAAGAAATGTTGGAACCATAAATTCAGTCTGTGGTTCAATTTAGAATATCAAAACAAGCCTCTCCTCTCTACCCATCTGAATGGGCTGTTTGTGGGAGGAGAAAGACTCCAGCAATGTCATGGAGGTTAAACTAAGATCTGACACACTCAAAGTGCTCCTAGCATGTGTACCATAATGCAAAACACCCACTATCCTAATAAACTACATTGTATTTTAAGGGCATATTACACACTTTTTTAGAATTTTTTTACCTTTTTTTTTTTCCTGAAGTGCACTTATATTATTTGTCAAGGTTTCTTGCGCTAAAAAAATGCTTGTCATAACTTCACTCTTTTCCCCCCAAAAGAATCTTTCTACATTGAAGGGCATTGGCATTTTTAAGGGCTTAGGACTGTTCCCGTGGCACCATCAGCTGATTGGTGCTTTTCATGGCATGATTTCATGTTGTCCAGATTTAGTCACATGGCATTTATGGCTCAGGTGAATGGCTCAAAACTCCTACAAGTAAATACGGCAGATGTCATATCATGTACATGTAAATATGGTCAGTAATATTTTGATTGTGAGGCCCTTGCAAAACTGGTTATAAACAACTTTTCTTGAAATGGAAGGGCTTGATCTACTGATTTATCAAATATGCCATATGTAAACAGATTTTTACAAATCATCACATTGTGTAAGTAGGTTGACAACAAGACATGAGGGCAAAGAACTAGTTACTAGACATTCAACTAAACAGACAAATGTCAAGAACTCTGTCATCTTTGTTGTATGCAAAAAGGTTCTCTCAGATTTATACTAGGACACAGAAAATCAATTGAGACTCATCCATCCCGAGTTGGAGGTGTAAACAAACCCGCTCTTCCTTTTGGGGGTGAAGTGGAGGGACTTTTCTCCCTCTTTCTTCTAATGGGGTCCCCTGATACAGGAAATGCCATCAGCTCAGAAATAGATGGACCCTAACGACCACTGTGGACTAGATGACCAACATACAAACAACGTTCAGATACAAACATACACTATGATCATTTGATTTTAATTGACAAATATATGAAAGTTTTCATATAATCTCAGTTGGCCGTTTTACCTGCTCATGCACCACAAACGATTGGCTTTAGGGGTGCAAGGTCAAGCTTCTTTTTTTTTTATTTAACAAATCATGCTTTTTTCCCTACGGATAACATCATACTAATTTGTACAAAATTGCAATTTTGTAAAATACATATATTTTTTTATGAAGTCAGGATCTGTATTACATTTTGAGTAAATATGAATGTTGCTTGACTATGCAGGTTTTCTGGGTGATTGCTAGTGTGTTTAAGCTGGTTGTATTCTGGTTGCTACTAGCCCAAGTCAAGAGTCCTGATTAGATGCATTTTTATATATACATTTATGACCTCAACACAATTTTAAATGTTTAATTAAAAAAATTGTGACCTAATTTCACAATGCATTGTGATCATAAGGTAAAGAAGTAAACAATCAATATCAAATCAAATAATTTTCATACAGACAACTCTAATAATTCCTATTAACTTTATTAGATATTATATCTGTTGACAACTAGCTCATATTTTTTTGTCTGTAACGTTCAAGAGTGCATCCGTTTTCCTTTGTTTGAACCTTTAGACTGAACTTTACCTGGAGACTGACTGCTTTACCTGGCCACACTTGATTTCTCTCAACAGTTATTGTCATTATGGTAGGTCTTTGTAGAATAACTATCATTGCTTGCATCAAACACACAACAGTGCCCACTCCCTCTTTATTCTCTTCTGCTGAATTGACACCATTAATCAAGGCAGACCTCATTAGGGTGTAGTTGGGCAACTGGAGAGACCTTGAGCAGTCCCGTGCCCTCCCTCTCTCCTCAATGCCCCCTCAACCTTTTTTCCTCTACATTTTCCTTCCCTTTGTCCATTTTTGTCAAACTTTGTGCTTGCTTTGGTCTCTTCAGTTTCATTGCACTGACAAAAGCAGACGGTGGCTGCTTCAGTAATAGCTTTAGCTCCACTGGCCTGTCAGATCCATCCTTCTGCTGTTATCTTCTCGATTGAAGAGTCGAAGACTTCTCAAAGTCCCACACTAAAAACAAATCCTTTGTTACAGGAAATATTTGAGGGGAAAAAAATCAGTGTAATAGATGAAACCCCTTTAATGTGGCCACAAAGTGGCCCCCCATTCCTCCAATCACTCACTCAACTTCCTCCTCTTTTCCTCCATCTTCTCTTGTTAGTCAGGAGGTGTTGTGCATGCTGATACACAAAAGGCTCCACATCTTTTTCTGCGGGGCATAAATTACGCCCGTGTGGCGGATCGTCTATGAGTGCTTTCCTCAGTTATGGATTGCTGCGTTCTGGACTTGACAGGAACATAATTAGAACTCTTGATGAAATCTACAAAATTATTCCTCCGTGGCTTCAGTGGTCCTGAAATGTATCCATATTTGTCACCGTGCACTTGAAGGGCCTGTTAGCGCACAGCAGTAATGGCTCCGTTCATTTATCCTGTAATCTGAGGATGATAGAGGAATAGTTAGTCGGATAGATAGATGGAGACCAGGAGTGGTGGGGGGATGTTACCTACTGAGAATGAGAAAGTAGAGGGGGGGTGGGGGGGTGTTGATTAGTTGCTGTCTCATTCTTGGTGTTAACAGGACAACATGGACATGGAGAAGGGCCAGAGCACAAGACCACTCACAGGACACAATGAAGCATTTTGCCAATAAAGTTCTATGTGTGATTAAACTGATTACTCAAAAGTCAGTCTGTAGAAGTAAAGTAGCACTTTACAATAAGGTATATTAATACATCAGGTATGACAAACTCAAAGTGAACAACATTTTTAACAGACATTACTAATTTACAGTTCAGTAAATTACAGTCTGAGTTAGTAAGTTTTTTTTTTTTAAAGATATGTATACTTTCATTGAGAAAGGGATACATTAAATTGATCAAATGTAACTAAAGTCATTTATAATATAACCAAAAATTATATTTCAAATAAATGCAGTTCCACTGAACGTAAGCAGCACAGCTGTTTTAAGCACTGATATTAATAAAAAAAATTAGAATGTTATTATGCATATTAGAGTGATTTTTGAAGGATCATGTGACACTGAAGACTGAAGTACTGGCTGCTGAAAATTTAGCTTTGCCATCACAAAAATAAAGTACATTTTAATACTTATTAAAATAAAAAAGTTATTTTAAATTGCAATAATATTTCACAATATTACATTTTTACTGATTTTTTTATCAACAAACATTAACAACATTACCATTACCATTAACATTACAAAACATTAACATTAACAAATTGACCCTTAATTGTAAAGTATTACCAGAATTTAATACACAGCTCTCTGGAATACTTAATTTTGATTGGTCAATCACAGCAAATTCAACGGTTCAATATTTCCTAATGTTCACCATTGTCCATGGCAACTCTCAGACCGCTCATCTGGGTAACTGAAACCGGTGCTACTTTCTTGACTCTCACATCACACCATGGACTCACTCTCTTGTTTCATACAAACTCAACTGCCGCCAATATCCACTGTAGTGGAAATGACCTCAGCTGGCCTTCAGTATTAATATTACGGTAATACTTTTGCAGTGTTTGTCTTATTGCTGGCCCGATTGTTTTGTATATGTTATAAGCTGAAGATTTAAGATAATATAAAGTTAAATTATGGTCACTTTTATGAGAGTGCACAGTCAACAGGTCATTATCACAAAATAATTCCCCAGCTCTGTGTTGGGGCCCTGATCACCTTGTCATTTTGTGATAAGGACTGTACTTGCAAATTTCCCACACTGATCGAAGTTCTTTTCTCCCCTTCTGCACTGTTTAAACAGTAGGATATATCACATATCCACACTATCTTGCTTTAGACCACAATAAAGCATTAAGAGGCTCAGAACCTGATATTCCTCATTTCAGAGGTGAGCTGTGAGATGCCTCCTTTCCTCCAAGTCTTATCAAATGTACAGCTGAGCAGACCTCATCCATCCATGGGATCTTTTCAGATGAAGACGCCCGGTGTTCACTTCACCATCCCTGCCTCATCTGCAGTCTTGTTTCAGGGTAACATTTTGCATTTCTTAAACGTCTGTCTATTTATTGCTTGATTTTGACCCGCACGGTCCTCCGTCTCTATTTTACCAAAGTAGGAGGAAGCCCTCACCCTGTCAGAGTGGTGCAGCGGGGCAGAAAGAGAATGTGTGTGTTTAATGTAGGAAGAGGGAGGAAAGGAGCGACAGAAGACTCATTTAAATGAGATATACAGCCAAACCTCATATGCATGGCCGAGGAGAGAGGGGGGAAAATGAGAGGCGGAAAGAGGAGAGACAGAAGAATTGAATATGGATTAGAGGGATGAATATTCTATTATTTCGCCCCATTCTGCTGATCTCCCTGTTGCTCCTCGGTACTCGAGTTGAAATATATTGATGTGGCAGAGAGATCGGTTTCTGTGGCCCATGTAGTCCGGGGGAGATGTGTGGGTGTGCCACTTGAGCCGTGGATTATGGGTACGGCATGGTATTCGTCTACCTCAGACCTGAAGCCAATTTACAGACGGTTTTCCGGGTGCATGGATCTAGTTTAGAGTAATGAATGCCGATGAGCTAGTTTTCCTATAGCCGTGCATGTGTACGGCACCTTAAATCCGTGTTGCCGGTGCATCCGTGCTGCGAGACAGGAGATCTGGCTCTGCGTTTGTCTATGTTTGTAATCTCTGAGATGATTAGGGAAGTCTCTTACCCCCTGCGGAAGAGCCTAGAATGATCCCTGGGGTCTGGGATGTGTCCGCACATACTGCTGAAGCATACCGAATGTCTCAAAAACGGGGACGAGTAGCGAGTTCAGATATGGGTCAGGTTAGTGTTTTGTAGAAAATATACAAGTTAACCCTACAGGAAGTGGCATGGCAAGTGTGTTTGTGATAATCTCATTTAAAAGTGGAGGTACATAGAGCTTTAGGGTGTTGTGTGTAGCCAACTAACGAAGGAAGATTTGGCTGCTCAAAGGTCAGATAAAGTTTAAAGGTCTGCGAGGTGAAAGCTTATCTAATACATAACCATAAACCAATGAAAGCCCTTCCTTGACTTACTAATCACATTATCAGCTCTAAGATAATTAATAGACTGGTTAAAGGTGTAGTTTTTTACTTGTATTTTGTTTGTCAATAAAAATTGCTATAGCATTTGAAGTTTCTCTTAGTTGCTTTTCAAGTAAGGACCTACAGTAAATTTTGAAAGAAATAGTTTACTCAGAATTTTTTTCTTTTCTTTTCTTTTTTTCTTGAATATATTGTTAAATTTACTTGTTGTTTTTTAAAAATAAATAAAAATAATTAATCTTATAATAATTAATATTTTTTATAAAATTATTATTAAATTAAGTTGAATTCAGTTAAATAAAATTTGTGTCTTTGTATATTCACATATGACTTTGTTCTGTAAAATACAAATGGAAAAAATTTACTTTTCACTCATTTGCTTTGCATGTTTAGCAAATACTTTGATATTTTTAAAGGAATAGTTAATTTAGATAAAATAGTTAAATAATTAAATGAATTATTTTGACTTTAAAAGTATTTTTACATGTACTTGTCATTTTTATTTTTAAAATAAGTTTATAAAAAGATTAACTTATACTGTCTGTTTATTATTGTATATTTTTATTTTAAATTTGTACTTTCACTATTATAATATATATATATATATATATATATATATATATATATATATATATATATATATATATATATATATATATATAGCTTTTTTATATTAAATTTAATTAAAATATCTTTAAAAATGACACAGTTATCATTAACCCTAACCCTAACCTAACCCTAACCCTGAATAGAAGAATATTTAAGCCCCTGTATAAGACATCTGAAGTCATAAGATATATTTATGTGATAAACAACTGGAATTTAAATTAGTATGAAAGTTAGTATAAAATAAAGCCACATTATTTACTTCTTCAAAAATGTAGCCTTAGGCCTGAATAAATGCAAATACGTTAAATTGTGTGTGTGTGTGTGTGTATGTGTGTGTGTGCAGACAGCTCCTCTACATCCTTTTAAAGCACTCTAGGTGGTGAGTCTACATTGGCTTAAGGACTCCATGTATTCTTCAAGGGCAGTGTCTTCCTATATAAGGTGAGCGAAATCGGACCCTAATGGCTTTGAAGGAAAGAGTGATCATGGGGAAAGTAAGGTCAGACAGAAAGAGTAAGACAGAGCTAAAGTCCCACCTCTATCAAAACAGCACTCTCAAACTGAACAATCAGCTTACACAAGCTCCTGTAACTAAAGGGCAGTGATTCACTTGCAAAACCCCAAAAGTACAATGTCTTACAGTTGTCAACAGTAGCATATAGGTGACCACAAGACATTTTTTTCCAGCCATAGAAGATGAACTATGGCAGTGGCAGCTGGAGCGTGTGCTGTGTGGCCAGTGGTGCAAAGACCAGTGATGGCTGAGTGGTCATCTGGATTTCATCAACTGGTGTCAGTGGGAAGGGATTGTAATGTCTTGAGCCACATTATAAAGCCTTTGGTTGAGTCACGCATTAGGAACGAACTGTTTTCTTTTTCTTTCTTTTGGTAACATGGAGGTGTGTAATGGAGATGTGATTTTGAGAATGCGAGTGGTTCTTGCCCAACCAAAACTCAATTGCAACAATGTTGCACTGATGTGAGTGGCTGCCAGGGTGTTTGAAGTGTTCTGAATGGTTTTTAGCATGTTGCTATGTGGTTGCTAGGGTAATCAGAGGAGTTTAGTTGTGGTTGACCAATAAAAGTGAGAGCAAAGTGGCAGATGCCCGATTATAAAGCCAATCTTATATTAAAAAATTGAACTACGATGTAAAATACGATAAACACATGCACATTTCTGCATAAAAACAAAATAAATTGAAATTGGTACATTTGGTGAAAAAAGGTTTGAATGTGATTTTTAAAAAAACTTTATTTTTCTTGTATTTCTTTCACAAATAAAGAAATATATCAAAAAGTAATTTAAATACTTTATCCAACACTACACTCAGCAATATGACCTTGCTGATGTATTGGTTGACCACTAGTTTGAAAAAGTAATCACTCTACCAAACATTTAATATAAAACTGCAATACATATTTTGTATGCATAGTTTGATATGATAATGACAAAATTTGGTTTAATTACTGTATATATGATATAAAATTTGTTTTTATCTTGGTGCAGTGTTTTTACTTATTAGTAGTCACCCTTTTCTCAACATTGTATTTGGTCTTCATTGATATAGTTTTTGCTGTCCTCCTCTGGTTCTGTTATTACGTGTCTTAATTTCCGTCTCTCTCCCTCCCTCCATCCATCCCTCTGCCATATATTAATTCTCTATTGCCTTTTCAGGATCCAAAGAATAAGATTTGAAGCATGAGCAATTTGTCCTGACATAAGGAGATGTTTAGAGATGTGCTTCCACAGAGAGAACGAGAGAGAGAGTGACATGCGGACTGACTTGTTTTCGGGGATCTCCCTCTCCCCAGCGCCCCTTTGCATTGTTCCCATGTCCTACTTGACTGCCGGTGTCTAATCTTGAGGGGTAAGAGAGCAGAGACTCCCTTGGGTTTCTGTGCTCAGCACCTTGTTAGACAGCTCCTCCAAGTGCACTGGCTCCTGCCTCTCCTGTCAGCCTCCACTCGCCATCTCCTCCATCTCGGTGTCTCTCAGTTGTTCCCTTTTTAAATCTCACTTCTGCCGAGACACGTCAGCCTGTCGTTTGGAACCGACAGCATTGCTGAATGAGGAGCTGTCAGCGAAAGCATGCCATAGAAAAGCACAGCATGTTCACATTAAAAAGAAGTGTAGGGTGTGAAATAATGCAGTGTTTACAGAAAGATCAGGATGTAGGTGTGATAGCGTTTAACAGAATTAAGCCAGATTTACCGCCGCTTGCTGTCGTGTGTGTACAAACTAGTCTCTTCCTCTAAGACCCTGTCATCAGTGTAGTCAGTTTAATAACTGATAATAACTGATAATGAGGCTGTCGTCATTTACATGTAGAGGCAGTTAATTAGAGCCGCAAGTTATTTAATAAAATTAATTTCCGTCTTCAAAGTGGATGAGGCTGAAAATGAAATAATTTGCCAGTTATTGTAGCATCCTAATATATCGTAATAACAGAATAGCATGGAGTAAAACAGAAGGGAGTAGAATAGAACAGAATAGAGCAAAAAAAAGCTATTTCTATTTTTGAATCTTAATACAAGAATTGACTAGCACAGTGTAGAATGGAATAGATCTCAATAAAGAAATAGAATAAATAGAATTGAAAATAGCATAGAATACAACAGAGAAGAGTAGAACAGAATAGAATTGAATAGAATACAAAAGAGAGAATAGAGCATGTTTTAAATCTCTTTCATTTTTGAAAAGAAAAAAAAAAACATTACTGATAATGTTTTAAAAATAATAATGATAAAAAAATAATAATAAGTAACCAAATATTCAAGATTAGGGGTGACCAAATGTAAAAGTTTTAGAATCTTTTGAAGAAAAAAATATTAATGATGTAAAATAATAAAAATATAATATTTCCTGCAGGACCGTAGCCACCACAAAGGAGGACAGTGTTCAGAATAGTGGCATGCTTTGCATAAAATAAATAATAATTTGAAATCAAAATTGAAATAAAGTAATTTATGTTTATTTACAATTGTAGAGCAAATCCCCTGAAAGGTTAGTTCACGCATGTCCAGTAAACACCAACTTCCAGCAGTTAGTTGTTAGGTTTTGTTGGATCAATGATTTCACCCTGTAGATGATTTTTGGGCATAATGAAAATGCCATTTGTATTTTGTAGCATTTTAAATCCATCAGCCAACTGAAGTGTTGGTGTTAGTTGGGGCAGCTTGAACTTGCTTTCAAAAGACGATAAAAGACATTCTTCATTAGTCATTCGCTCTCTAAACAGTGCTTACCGACAATGTAAAAGGTGTTTAATTCAGCCCAGAGCTCTTGCTTTTGTCAGTTTGATGGACAGAACATATGTTACCCTGATGAAGAACATATCTTAAAGTGAGAATAAGATGACACAGAAGCACTGTAGCAACAGCGAATAACCTTTAGATTTGTATTCTCTTCTAGTTTTGGGCTAAATCCTTTAGTCAATCATTTAATTCCTACTCAAAATGTATTTTAGGCTCAGATGAGAGGAAGAGAGCAGTGCTCTACCAAAAACTACTCTACCCCTCCTCCTCCCGCCATCCCCCTATTGCAATTAACATGTATATGAGGAGTCTCAATGGTGTCAAATGGAATTAATTAAAAGTGTAAAACGGCCATTAAGAGAATGTGGAGGATAAAGGCAGCAGGCGAATCCTCTCTCAAGGGTCAGCCGCACAAGAAACAATGTGACTTCTTCACATCCCGCAGGACACGCACTATCATTCCAGCAAATGCCACCCTCACTTTATTTATTTATATTTTAAAATTGCATCCCATTACATTTTTGGTGACTATATGAGCGTCACTGAGAGAGAGAAGCGCTTCACCGTTCTCTACAGCGGCTTGTGGTTTCTGTACTAATGTGAAATCATGAGGGCTAAATCTTGAGAGGAGCCCGCTAGAATAAATTAATTGAAAGTATTAATGATGGATTTGCGGCGGCTACAGATGAGAGGAAGACAGTTTATAGGACTCTGAGAAAAGTGTCTCCTTTAAGCTGCTTGAGATGGGCTGAGGAAAAAAAAACCCTCATTATGATCAGAGAGGATGGACTGTTGTCCCTCAAACCCCGCTCCGAATCTCTAAAGTTCTGGAGATGTCCACCCTCACTTTCCATATTATGGCAACACGCAACTAATTAGAATATGGGCGGTAAGTGCGCCTCTTAAACGCATGCTAATTATCTCGTCTGCCGTCCGTGACCGGAGTCAGGAGGTAATTGGCCCGCAGCAACGTGACAACTCCAATCATCTCCCGAAATTAGTCGCCCTTTACAAGGCCAGGCCTACTGCACTCCCCCTTCGATAGGGAGAACAATCAATTTGATAAGTGGCCATGCGGCCCATTGTTTTACATTAATTAGACTAATTGCAGAGTGTTAGTCTTTGTTGTGCAGCGTGAGGGTGGTCTTTTAAAATGCTATTTTGTCGTACATATGGTGTAATTTTTCTTTCTTTCTTTCCCCTGCGCGCTGCTGGAGTCTCGGCGTAGCGCCGTGGCTGTAAGTCAGCGCGGGTTGGAGCTCCAATGAACGCAGGGTTCTGTGACTGTGCCTTTGATTGGATTTCACAATGTGGGCTATGTCCCATAAACCATGTCTATGCCTAGGACAAAAATATAGGCCATGTCTTATTCATATAGCATTAGCCCAAAGGCACTCTCACCTAGCCTCATATTTATAACCTGGATTATCTTACCCACTGATCAGCGCTAATGGCATATTTAGCCCGGGATGTGGGGATGCACCTGATATAAGACTAAAGATGTGAGGAGGCGCCGAACATCACGACTCTGCCAAAGGACGGTCCATCTTATCTAGGAAGCGCTGCATATTCATGGATTTGAATCACAAATCTCTCCCTGTATTGGAATTACATATACTGTAGTTTCCTCATATAAAAGATGCAAGAAGGCTGTGGATACCATAGGAGGTTTTTGCTGTGCTGCAGGTTTTGTCAACATGTATTGCTAATGAAGCAGTTTAGGAGTGGCAATTATAGTTTTGGACACGTCATTGATTTTGCCTCATGATTACATGCGTGTCAGAAGGGTTACCGATTGTGAGCCTTCTCAATACGTTCATGTATTTGCTAACGTTTAGCCTGTGTAATGCTCTCATGTTCCTGTTTGTAAGTTTTTTTTTTCTTTTTCTTTTTTTTACAATGCACTAATACCTATATTTATTTACATATCTTTCATTTCTGTTTTAGAATGCAAAAATAATTGTTTATAACAGAATGCCACAGCTGGTCTGTTCCATGCAGTGAATGCAAATGGTGACTATGGCTGTCAGTCAGGGTGTTCAGTGAATAACAGCTTAAATTTCAGAATATTCTTCACACAAATCTATCAAATTTCTTTTTTAACAAGTTGTATGTTCCACTCATGGTTTTGAGATTACTATTACGAAAAACCTTTCCAGTAAATGTAGTAAAAATACATGCAATATTATCTGCTACATACTTTATTTCTGAAGTAACTAATTAACTAACTTTCTTTTTCTTAAAACTAAAATCACCAAATAATTTTACTGAATGTAATGTACTGTAAATTTATTATAATAAAAATAATAATATTAATATTAATACTAATACAAAAACCCAGTAAAATGGCATAATTTTGCACAGACATCTGTGCAGGGAATGCACTTTTAGTTAATTTCCGCCCAAACTATTAGTTCAAATAAACCATCTCAAAGAACTGATTGATTCAAATTAAAAAATCTTCTCAATGCCTCATATGCAAGCTGTAAAGTGTATTTAAATATTACACAAATCGACTTTGCAGTGGCGCTACTAGTTAGTAGATAGATAGTAGCAGTTACACCCCAACATTATTAAGATTATAATATAAAATGTCATTATTAAGATAAAGTATAATATAAAATGTAATATACTAAACTTGAGTCCACAACAGTTGATGGTAATGACAGGGAGTATTCTGAAAAAAAAAAAAAAACTTCACTCTGTGTTCCCAGTGCTATATATTTATCTATTCTTGAGAGGGGATAAGCATGTTATGTGAGATGTAAGGAACTCAGGCACGTTTGGATGTGTGTGAAGCAGAGGAATCTCATACCTGCTGCCTCCTCTGAGGCCTGAAGCTTCCCCAGAGATCTACTTAAGGCAGCCCATGAAAACGAACAAGGAAGTGCTTTATCTCTCCTCACACTACCATGCTTAACACATCATGTTAGCAGAAAGAGAGAAAAAAGCCATCACTCTGAACACTTAGGTATAATTTTACACTCAGTATCACAGGGAGCATTTCTTAGCTGCCCTACATAGAATCAGGCTCGAATAGAGACGGAAAGATTTAAGTCAACTGTTGAAGAGGGACTGTTATGCTCATTTTTGTTCTCTGTCTGATTTATAATTGGGTTATGTTTGAGATGGCCCCATACAAATTCAGACTGCATGCTTAGTAAATATTAACTTAATATTGCATAATATTTCAATGATGAAAGAAATGATTGAATGAATAAGTTAAGGCTGCTGTGATAGATTCGGTGAGTTGATTGGTAAGACCAGGTAAGTAAAAAAAAAAAAAAGACTGGTTCATTGAATTATTTGACTGATTCAGAAGGTATGACGAGAACTTTTCTGACTGATTCAGTGAATCATTAAGATTCAATGAGTATCATTCGCGCAAATTCGTCAAGATGAGCTTTCACTGATTCAGTCATTTGTTATACAGAATCATTCATGTTGAGGACCACAATTTTGGCTTATTGAATTATTTTAATTTACAGATTCATTTAAAATGCAATTTGTTTATGAATTTAACTGGTTCTATTCATAGTTTTCTGTCTCTTTCATCACATTAAATTATAACTTAGTAAAATATAATAAATTTTTCCATGATGCTGTAGATTCATTGCCAATCAAAATATCAGTTAAGCAGAACGCTGATGTTTAACAAATGCTGAACACACTGAATGTGATAAATCATTTGATTTGAGTATTTAAGGAAAATGAACCCAAACCTAAACACGATCGCCATCTTGGCATGGAGGACCATTTCTGCATACATGCACATTTTGCACACTGTGCTTTAACCTGAATTCTGATGTGTCTCAGCCAATTTTCCATTGTGTCTTAATCGTGACGTCTGTTGTTTGGTCATATCTGTAGCTGCTTATTGTTGGCTGATGCATTGCTTCTCTGAAGGCCAAGTTGTGGCTGCCCATATCTCTGAGGGGAAATCTAGCTGAGTGGCTTTATCTGAAATGGAGAGAAAGCAGGAGGCACCGGGCTCTCTAAGTGAACCAAATGTTGCTCCTGGCAACAGCAGATATGCCCGTCTCCAGTCCTGTGCCTGGAGATGAAAGTGGAGTTGGGCCCTGTGCCTATATACTGTATGCATACTTTCCCTCAGAACTAAGAGGACGGAGGAAGATAACTGTGCTACTAAGAATAGAGAGACTTTTCTTCTATTTGATCTACATGTCATGGATATAATGCTGAATTTGCACATTTAAGTGAATGTTCTTAATGATCTTAGAATCGCAATTTTTGACAGTTTAAAGCTACTAGTACCTTTTATTGGTGTTATGATGTTACAAAAGATGCTGCAGTGTACACATTTTTATTTGGGTCAATTGACTTGTTGCTCATTTTTGTCTGGATGTATGAATTTATTAAAAAATGCAATTTATAGATACAGTAACTTGAATATACCTCTTCTATAATGAGCATGTTTTTAATTTCTGGATGATATTTTTGGTGTGCATAGTCAAAATGTCATGAGGATACAACTGTCGTGATATCACAATAAAAAAATGCTCATTAAAAGGATGAAAAGAAAGTTAATAAAAATATAGTTGAAGTCCTTAAAATATCACATTGTTTGAAATATTTTATAACAAGACAAGGTTAGCAAAGGTTGTAAAATGTCATTTGAGGTGACTCCCCAAAATGCAATGATATTTATGAATTAATTATTCATGATATTTTAAAAAGAAATACCTTAAATATCAATAATTTTAACTTGATGTTACACGACGACATTTTATTTTTATTTTATTTTATTTATATTTTTTATTTTTGACTTGAAATTTGACTTTTTTTGAAAATGACCTTTCAAAACCATATGAAATTAACATGAATACAAAGAGTAGGCTACTGTACATTTCTAAGTACTTCAAACTAGAGTTTTAATAATTTTAATCCTTTCTAGCATAACACTTTTTTGTGTGATTGACCCATTTCACTGTAATTTAGAAAATATTGTTGGCATTATAACGCCAACATGTTTTGTCTCCGTACCTTTCTCTATATCTTTCTACTTCTGTACTGGGAAAGAGCTGAGAGTGGCATGGCTGGTAACTGGATATATGCTGGACATTAGTTGACAAGGTCAGAACTCATCTCTCGCTCTTTCTTTATGTGGGCCAGGTTGCACTGGCCCTGTGTTTTTTCACAGGATGTGTACATTTTGTCTCGTTTGTGAGCACTGGACTGATATAGAAGCCAGTTGTTGAGTCATTATTCAGTGTTTCATGTACATAACATCACTCTTATCTTCTATGCCTTTTATTTCGCAGACCTGTCTCACTCCCTCAGCCAAACTGGTGGTGATTTCCCTGGCTGCTTTGCATATCCCATTAATATTTTATTGCAATCGTTCATATCTGTGTGCAGGGTTGACCTGAGCACCAGCATGTCAGCCTGTGTTGCTTGTAGTACAAAATGTGGTTTACATGAAACAATTAACACAGAACCCCAAAGGCCTTTTACAGGTC
Source organism: Cyprinus carpio (assembly GCF_018340385.1). Classification (NCBI taxonomy): domain Eukaryota; kingdom Metazoa; phylum Chordata; class Actinopteri; order Cypriniformes; family Cyprinidae; genus Cyprinus; species Cyprinus carpio. The sequence continues at coordinate 15,453,548 of NC_056613.1, read as the reverse complement.
TAGTGTACGAAGCCCAATCTGCCCCAAATACCTCTCTTAACAAAAAGGCAGCACAATCGTGACAATATAAAATCTTGTATCAGAGCTGCACTTTTGTTGTTGTTGTTTTGCATTTTTCTCAGTGGTACACAACTTAGGCTTCATATCAGCACAAGCATTGTGTATGATGCCTGTACTCCCATGGTGGAATTGTCTGAGATTAAAGATGTGTCTATCTTTTGTACAGGCTCTGATTACAATAGTGTATTTATGGCATATGAGCACACAGCCTTTTAATTGAAATCATTCATCAATAGCTTCTGTGACTTGCCTTGATTATGCTGTCCCATGTGTCCCTTTAGTGTAGCTTTACGTTGTGGCTTTTATAAATACTTTTTTAGACTGAACCTATGTTAAAATTAATACATATAACACAAATATATACATACACACACACACACACACACACACACACACTTATTTTTATTTATTTATATTTTTATATTATTATATAGTCAGTGAAAAACAATTATTTTAGTTGTTGTACTTCAAAAATTTCATTTTTTATTCAGTGAAAAAAATTTATGTTACTTTGTCATTATTTTTTAAATGTAGCAAAAATCTGAGTGATAAATATCATTTTCTAGCAATTCATAATATATTATAATTAGAATAGTGTACTGATGGTGTATAAATTGTTTTAGATTTGATTTTGCTAGTAAATTTCATAAACAATTTGAAAGAAATTGCCAGTGATATGCTGAATTAAACGTTAAATTTTAATGTATTTTGACAGTATTTTATTGTAAAATTGACATATAAGGAACTCCCGCACACTATCTTAACTTGCAAAATAAATTTTTAATCACACAACGTTTCGGTCACACAACCTTCATCAGGAGTATACAAATGTAAAATTGTAAAATTGACAAAAAATTTCAACTTCAAAAAATTGTTTTTAACAATGTTTCAATAAAAATTATTATTATTATTATTATTATTGAATAATAACTTTCAATAACCTCCAACTTTCAGATTTCAATAATGAGATTCACTATTCATGCTTAGCCGTTCAGTTTATTTTAACCGTTTTAGATTGTTAACTTCTGTGAAATGTTATATAAACTTCCCTGAAAAAGCATAAATAATGTGAGAGTGCTTCTTTTCCCACAAGCCATGAACGACATGGGACAATATTTCTGAAATTACGAGCTGTTTATGCATATTTATTTCCGCTGACATTTTAATTATTTGGGGCTCCGTTGGAGAGATCACATAAAAAGTCCTATAATGCTCTCCCTAATTAGTATCACCTCCAAATTAAAACGGAGGACTTTGGGAATGCTGTCATTTTCAGAAGGCCATATTGGAATTATGTTTCAATCAGCAGCCGTGAAATAATTACTTGTACACTTCTAACTGCCCGCATTTACCAAACGGTCTGAAATTTACAGCCATCATGTCCGGCAAAAGCAATCAATGGGGTGGCTATAAATTCTGCCGCAGTCAAACAGACGGATATTGTTTGTGTATGATTGTGAAACATTAGAGCCATGCTGAAGCGCTGCCTCACTGATATTGTGATATTACTGCTTGAGAAATGTAGATGGTTTTGTTGCTCTTAGCCTCTTAGAAAACAGTTACTACTAATCAGATTTTCAGATCACTCTTACTCTCTCTCTCTCTCTCTCTCTCTCTCTATATATATATACTGTGTGTGTGTGTGTATGTGTTTGTTTGTGTATATATATATATATATATATATATATATATATATATATATATATATATATATATATATATATATATATATTAGATAGATAGATAGACATATTTGTAGCACATCAAACATTGTTGATGGTTGATCAACAGTAAGTGCTATGGACAATTTGGTCATTTTGTCATCTATTTTAACAAATATTTAAAATTGAAGTGTGATATGATAAATGCAAAGTCTCATATCGCTGTTTCTTATTATTTATATATTGCTGGATATTAAAACACTAAACATGCATTGGTTCTGCTGCCACAAGTTACTGTTTATGGGTGTTCACACTTTTGAAGGTTCACACTTTTTAAAAATAAAATTTGTGAAGGAGAACTTTTTGATTCGAATTCATCATTCAAACTCATATAGGTGTGTGTGTGTTTGTGTCTTTTTTCTTACCTTTTAAAAATTAGGTCTCTTAACTGATTTAATAATTAATCTCATGGTCTCTTGATTTTTGGCAGATCCCCTAGTACTCCCTTATAGTCAGTGGCCCCCAGTCTAAATGCTTCTCCTTAAAGCATTTAGACTGGTAAAAAAAAGAACCACTACAGCCTCGTAATAGACCATTGGTTCTTTGAACACCAATGGAACAAACACTGTGCAGCACATAGAGAGACACACACACTTACACACACACAGAACAAAACACAAGAATACCTATTTCCCATGCAAAACAGATTAAACTTGTTTTTTTTTTTTAAGTTGTCCTTGAAAACTACACACACTTTCTTCTTCTTTTTTTCTCTTGAATGTAGATTTCCTTTTCCCCCTCTTGTTTCTCACAATCTTTATTATTAGTGGAATTATTCACCGGTGTAGGTGCGCTGAATAAATTTAGCGGAGATCTTGTGCAGATGCTCCTTGCTGGCATACATTTGTGCTCAGTTAACAAAGAGCCAGAGACGCTTAATCCCGCCGGAATACCGCACTCATGTTCTGTTTGAAACCAACATAATTAAAGTCACCCTCTGAAGTAACCTATTTATATAAAGAAAGCTCTCTTACGACCGTCGACTCCTATGAATAACCCGTAGGAGGGCCACCGGTATAATTACTTCACATTTCTAATTTAGGTGAGGGAATATTTGTTATCAAACCTGGTGGGGGGGGGTTGTGGGATAGGAGTGGATGATGGGGGAGGAAACGGTATTAGTTTCGATTGAGAGGACATAACTGGATCTGTGGAGCACTTTATGGAGGTGTGGCAGGAGGACGCTTTCCTGTGAGGTCAGGGTTTGTGTCGATATGTGTACCCAGGTAACTCAGAGCATTGCTGTAAGTAGTCACAAATAAATCATGAATTTATCTGCTAAAACATTCTAATTTTCCTTCAGTATCAATGCGACATAACAGGTTTTCCACAATACTTTTTTCAGTCTTGATTTACTCTTCTAAAGAAAGAAATGGAAGAAAACTCATCACATCCATAAGTCACCGGCATCGCTGGCGGAAAACTGTTTGTGAGCAGAGGAGTTGAGCTGTGGCAGTAAACTAGCACAAACAGATTGACTTTAGTTGTTTACAGTGGCCCCTGGAACAAGGCTGCGCTCCCAGTGCATTCTGGGTAGGTGTGTAAACACAGTTGTGTTTGTGTGAGTTGTGTTTGGCCGTGCGAGTTTATCATAAAGCACGGCAGCTCTCCAGGTGCATATTAGTGATAAAGGAAGGTGAGGGGCTTTGTTTTTCTTTAACGAGCCGTCACACTCCATCGCCCACACCAAAGGGGTGATGGGTGGACTCTCTGAGACACATACACACAAACACAACCCAGAGAGGCCAGGATTGTGTGTGTACGGCAATGAAGAGGAGTCTTCTGCTGCAGTTTTCATCTGTAAGCCCAAAATCAAGTATGCACAGTGCACAGTCCTTTTGTACATATTTAAAGGGACAGTTCTCTCTCTCTCTCTCTCTCTCTCTCTCTCAAAAAAAAAGTTACGTTATCATTTGCTCATCCTCATGTCCTTCTAAACCTGCATGACTGTATTTTTTCTGTGAAACACAAAAGAAGATATTTTGCTTCAAAAGTTGAAATACTCTTCAAAATATCTTCTTTTGTGTTCCACAGAAGAAAGATTTTGGAATGGGTTTGGAACCTATTGAGGGTGAGTAAATGATGGCAGAATTTTCATTTTGGTCATCCATAGATCCTTTCATTAATTGTTACATATTACTTCAACAAACCTAAAAAATTTTCTTTTTCTTACTATTTTATTTTATTTTTTTATCCAGAACATGGCATTACTTGGACTGTCCAACAAACTATTCCTGCCTTGACCATGTAACTGCATACATGTAAGGTAATATTTATATTTTGTGACATCTGTCTAGGCCCCTCAGATTACAGTGTAAATATGTAAACAAAGAAACAACACGTCTCAGATTCCATCATGCAAGATTTTTCACTCCATGCTATTGTGATGCAACAGGCTCAATGACATTTCCTCAGAGGACAGGAGAGAGAGAAAGAGACAAGTGTGGCTCTTCACATTAATAGTCTTTTAAGCCACTAAATGATTTCTTTTATCTGCAGCACTTAGAGAGACTGGGGGATCTCCTTTATTAAAATGAGCAACGCTTTGAAGAAAAAAAAAAAACATAACAAATACAGTCCCACGCAATCCCTCATGCGTTTCTCTCTCTTCCCCTTTGTCTAGCCTCAGTCGTCTCTCTGTTTTCAAGCTTTGTGCTGCCCTGCTCTCCAGGTGTTTGATTTATTTATATATATTTCTGTGTTTTGACAAAGTGTGTGCATACCGTAGAATCCCACCAAAAGAGCTGGCGGTTCAGCGCATGGGGGGTCCCAGTGCTCGAGAGCAATAGCACATCCAAGCCCTTTTGTCGGAGTGTTTAGTGCAGGTCGGTGTAGAAACAGGACCCTGTTATGGAGTGAGACTTTGTGTGTGAGAGCGAGAGAGACAGAGATGGAGTTCCCGCAGGGTGTTGGGGGCCCTCATTAAGAATTCTCTCCCATGCAGTCTGGTCCTGGTGAAGCAGTATGAAGATGTGGCTATAGCCTGGATTGAATCCGCCCACTAGCTCTCTCTGAGAAGTCAATTACCACTTCCATACAGGAGGGACTTTTATGAGAGTGTGTGTGTGTATGTGCATGCGCATGTGTGTGTGTGTGTGTGTGTGTGTGTGTGTGTGTGATGTTTCTTGCACTTTCCTCCTAGTTATTTTGCTTGGATTTAGTGATAGTAATAGTGATGCTTAATATTGTTTGTTATTGACTATAATATAATACAAAATAACGGTCTTCCAGACTTCATTGCTATCAAGTTAACTCCTGTCTGATTAGGAGATTAGTTCACACAAAAATTCAAATTGTCCTCATTTACTCATCCTGTCATTCCAAACCTGTATGACTGACTTTCTTCTGTGACAAATAAAAGGACAAATATCCCAGCCACTCTTTTTAAAATAATGAAAATGGATAAGGAACGGCTGGCAATCTCCAAAATGACAAAAAGTGTGCTATATATGTATGTGAAACAGACCAGATTTTTAGTGGGCATGAGGTTGAGTAAAGGAAAAATTCAGTTCTGTCATAATTTTATAGGATTATTTGTGGTGAAACCAATATTGCCATTAGCTCATGACTCTTAATGAGATGTACTGTGATAGTGAAGCTCAGCTGAATCAGCAGTGACTCTGAGGCAGGAGTTTTTTTTACATGGGTTTTGAGAGATAAGCAGAGAGTAACTGGCTAAGTGTGATATCTGAAGTAGGCCATATTTAGAGTTAAATGTGTCTTTTGCCAATTCAACTTGTAACGTTTTATATTTTGTATAGTTTCTCATCCTTGAAAGTTGCTCATTAGGGTGTTGATATACTGTATTATTTCCATTTTTTTTTTTAATTGAGATTTTTAAAATATCTGTAAAAATAACTTTTTATTTGAGCAGTTTAGACTGAAAATAAAGAATTTCCTGCATTTCCACTTATGTACGTTGTATTTTAGCACATATTCCTCTTTCATATACCTTTACTATGGGGCGATGATGGTATTTGCTGTATGGGGGGGACCAAGCTGTCCAGCAGTCAAATTTTTTCAGTTCAGAAAAATCACCAGCTCAGTCATAGATGATAGTACAGGTCTTTATTTTTTGTAATTTAATTCAAAAAAGCAAACGTTCTTATATTCTACATTCATTGCACACAAACTGAAATATTTCGAGAGTTTTTTGTTTTAATTCTGATGGTTACCACTTGCAGTTTAGAAAAATTAAAAATTCAGTATCACAAAAAATTAGAATATTCCATTTTGAGCTTGATTAATTTTGAGTATAAATACTGGGTACCTCTTGGGCTAGTTTAGAACAGGCAACAGTTGTCCAGAAGATGATCATCAACATCCTCCACAAGGAGGGTAAGCCACAGAAGGTCATTGCTGAAAGGGCTGGCTGTTCACAGAGTGCTGTATCAAAATATATTCATAGAAAGTTGATGAAGGAAAAAGTGTGGTAGGTAAAGGTGCACAAGCAGCAGGGATGACCACAGCCTTGGGAAGATTGTCAGGAAAAGCCGATTCAAGAACTTGGAAGAGCTTCACATGGAGTGGACTGAAGCCAGAGTCAGTGCATCAAGAGTCACCACGCTCAGACGTCTTCAGGAAAAGAGCTACAGCTGTCACATTCCTAAAACCAAGCCACTCCTGAACCAGAAAAAACATCAGAAGCATTGCACCTGGGGTAAGGAGAAAAAGAACTGGACTGTTGCTCAGTGTTCCACTGTCCTCTTTTCAGATGAAAGTAAATTTTGCATTTCATTTGGAAATCAAGGTCTGGAGTCTGGAGGAAGACTGGAGAGACACAGAATCCAAAGTCCAGTGTGAAGTTTCTGAAGTCAGTGATGGTTTGTGGTGCCGTGATGTCTGCTGGTGTTGTTCCATTGTGTTTTATCAAGTCCAAAGTCAGTGCAGCCATCTACCAGGAGATTTTGGAGCACTTCATGCTTCCATCTGCTGACAAGCTTTATGGAAATGCTGATTTTATTTTGCAGCAGGACTTTAGCACCTGCCCACATCTGAAACACAATACAGAGGAGTTGAAGGCCACTATCAAAGCAACCTGGGCTTCAATAACGCCTCAGCAGTGCCACAGACTGATCACCTTCATGCCACGCTGCACTAAAGCACTAATTCAAGCAAAAGGAGCCCCAACCAAGTATTGAGTGCATAATTAAACCTACTTTGGAGATCTTGACATTTCTGTTTTGTAAATTTGTAAAATTGATCTTTGAGAAAATATTCAAATTTTTTGAGATACTGAATTTAAAATTTTTTCTAAACTGCAAGTGGTAACCATCAGAATTAAAACAAAAAACTCTTGAAATATTTCAGTTTGTGTGCAATGAATCTAGAATGTAAGAAAGTTTGCTTTTTTGAATTAAATTACAAAAAATAAAGAACTTTTCCATGATATTCAAATTTTTTGAGATGCACCTGTATATGATCATATGGTTACCGCTACAGGCAGAATTGAGGCAGCTACCAGCTCCTCATAGGACCCTGGGGTCAGGAGTCGTAGCACATACACACCCAGAGAACGTAAACGTCGGTGGCAGCACCATCGTCATGTGTGTTTATTGACAACAGAACAGCGTGTAGTGAGAAGGTGGGTACAAAGTAATGGTTAGATTATTATTGTGCTTCAGCCTGCGTCTGTCCTGACCTGATTCTTTAGCACCAAAACAAACACACCCATACCCCAACAGGACCTGCTACGGTGGCCGAGAGAGCTAAATGCACTGCAAATGACAAAAACACCTGCAAATTATGAAACATCTTCATCAATTTGACAACACGCACTGCAAATACTCACAATACAAACAAATAAAGAAATGTGCTGCAAAAACACAGACCACTTCGGAAATATTTAAGGGAACTGTAAAGTGACAAACATGGCTGGGACATAATTTATCAATGTTTGCTCTGAAAAGATCTTTGTTTATTTTAACATCCTGGTCATATGATTCCTTAGCTTTTTTTTGTTTTGTTTGTTTGTTTTTTTTTAGCTTTTTTTGTGTGGATATTATTAGCCTAAATAAGCGGACTAAATACACAATAACTGTAACTGTGAAAGGTTATATAAGCTGGCTAACTTACTTTTACAACTTACATTACAAAAACTAACCATAGCCTATGGTTTTACTATTGAAATTAGTTAATTAATAAATACATTTATTATATAAAAAAAGAGAACAAAAAATGGTTACTGTAATCATGCACAAATTAACCATAGATTTACTACTCTAACCATAGTTTAACCATGGTATTTGTACAACTGTGGTTATACAAATGGTAATCAATACACCATGGGGTAATTTTAAATTTGTTTATGTTATCATGCATATGTTTGTTTTTTGTTTTTTTGGGGTTTTTTTTTTTTTTTTTTTTGTTTTTGTTGTGTTTGTTTGAGGTTTGTTTTTGTATTTTTTTGTGTTTTTTGTTTTTTTGGTGGTTGTTTTTCTATTTGAATGTGTTTTGTGAAGTTGCAGGGTGCGTTGAGCTCTCTCGGAAACAAGTGAAGATGACACACAAGCATATTCAAACAAAAGACAACATGGATAAGTTGTGTGAAACAAAGCAAAATCAACGTTACTCACCTATCAAAAATAAACAAACAACCTCGGCGTCCGATTCGAGCCCTTCCCAATCCTTGAGTTTCTCTCCACCATTGGAAAGCTGCTCTAATATTTACGCGGGTCCTGCCTCTTGCCTGATTGTAACCCTTCTTTTTAATGTTTTGTTTCTCTGATATTTTCCTCTTTTTTTATCTGCCATCTCTCTCAATCTACAGTCGATCTGCTAATATGCTTATTTTGAATAAAAGCATCTGCTAAATGATTAAATGTTAATGTAATGTAATATGCGTCCTGTGCACTTAAATTGAGCGCTTTCTTCTCGCTATCAGGACAAGACACGCCCCCTTACCGCTGATTGGCTACAAGTGTGTTTTGGGACTTTGTCAGAAACTGCGGTCAAAAGCGTGTTTCAAAAATCGCTTAGTACACGTTTAAGGAATGGCGGGAATGTTCACCAGACTCGCCACTACTTAGGCTAATGTACAAAGGGGAAACCCTGATTAATTCTCTGTTTACCAATAGAGCCTTTCATTCAGACAGTGAGGGGGACGGATCGGGTTACTATGAATCTGGGGGGGTCATGTCCCCCCCGTCCCTAGTGCCATCTGCGTGCCTGCCTTTACTTACCACCCAAAATCTAATATTTGGTTATTCTGCAATCAGTAGTACAAAATAATTAGCTGTGATTAATTTTATGATTATAGAAGTTTCAAGAACTTTTTTCTTAGGTAAAATCAACAGTTGTCAGGGAAACTAATTAAACCAATAAATATGTTTGTTTCCATACTGAACAAAGGACTTTGCAAGCTTTGGGGTGCTGATGCTCTACTGCACCTTTGCTTTGATCATCATACTGAATTGGATTCAGATGTATAATTTGATAAAAATGCGATTTTCATAGCTTTTTTGCTAAACACGTTGCTTTTTTTAATGAAGCTCTTTAAGGCATCTTGTGGCCCCCCTTAAATGTTTTCTGAAGTCCCCTGGTTGAGACTACTCTGAAATAGTGTGTACTGTATGCAAAAAGTATGACAATGGTTTTATCAGCCACCATATTTCATTCTTTGTGAATTCGCCTCATAGAGCCTAGTTTTTTAACCCCAAACACAGCTGCAGTATGCTGTAAATGTAAACCATATTTAGTGGTGTTAATTAGCTATTAATCCCTGGTCAGTGTATCCACACCTGTCCCTACTTTCCCTCTCTCTGTGTGAATCCCTGTGACCTACCCCTAATGGAGAAGGACGCCCTGTGGGCCACTGTGCTAAGGCCAGCAAATGTGGCTGCCTCTCCTCCAAAGGGCAGATCCATGTGTTAACGGAGAGTGAGATCTTCTCTAAAGCCCCATAGCTTTGAGGAACAGCTGCGGGCAGAAGCACAAGCTCTGTATGGGCTGAGGGGGGCTGCTGTCTTGAGCTGAGAGAGGACTGAGAGGAGCAGACAGGGCTGGAAAGTTGGGCAGTCACATGCTTTGTAATGACAGGAAGAGTCACGGGTGTTTCTTGTGATTGAATGCTATCTTTGACGTGAAGATTACGTAACATGAATTAGGATGGAGAAGTTGCAAACTAGTTTGAATTAGAGGGTTTGTTTATCTAAACATGAGCATTCTGTCCGAATTTACTCATCATCCTCATGTCGTTCCATACTGGTATGACATTCTTCCTTTCGTTTAGCAGAATGGCAGCACCGCTCTTTTTTGAGAGAACATGAGCAGTGATTTTGTATTGTCAAGGTCCAGAAAGAAAAAAGGACAGTAGTCTGCATCCTATTTTCTAAATATTCTGAAAGTTTGTGTGATAAACAGATCAAAATGTAAGTAAAAAAAAAAAAAAAAAACTCATTACTCAAAAAAGTAATCTTATTTATGTTTGTGTCCATTTCAGAACAGTCAAATGCATGTATGGTCCGAAGATGAGCGAGAACCAGTTATGTTTAGGGGTATCGCGATATACAGGTATTGATAGTAATCGTGATGTTTAAATAATGAAATACGTGACCATGGACCACAAAACCAGTCATAAGCAGCACAGGTATATTTGAAGCAATAGGCAAAAATACATTGTATGGGTCAGAATTATTGATTTTTTTTAATGCCAAAAATCATTAGGATATTAAATAAAGATCATGTTTCATGAAGATATTTTGTCAATTTCCTACTGTAAATATATCAAAACAAAATTTTTGATTAGTAATATGCATTGGACTACATTTGGATGACTTTAAAAGTGATTTTCTTAATATTTAGATTTTTTTTTAATTGATTCAAAATCAGCTCTGTTTTCAGCAACCCGTTTTAGTGCATGCTTCTTTAAATGCTAATGAGCTCTGCTCACCCCGCCCCTCTCTTCCGTGGGGTGACGAGCCGTTCTCTGAGAGGTGCTAAACTTTAGCCACATTCATCGTGAAACTTACTAACTAGCACGTTATTAGGAAAGGCGATTTGCAAAGATTCATAAAAGAACCTTACTTCTGTAGGTGAGGCTGAATCACGAATGAGTCGCGTGAAAATAAACGCATTTAGGCAGATCAGGGGAGCATTCCCTTCAAAAACAAAGGTAATCCACTGCGTCTTCAGTGGCTCAGATGTCGGGAGTAAATGATGACTGCTGTGTTCATTATTACATCCAACAACTGAACACCTCAATCGCTTAGAAGCCATTCTTGTCTACATCTGCTCCATTGTCGAAACAATGGCGGACTGATGACAGCTCACTCAGGGCAGGTCTAAAGTAAAACGCCACTGTTAATCAAGTATCGTGGGAGGGGCCTGGGTCTGTGTGTCACACGTATCGTGGGAGGGGCCTGGGTACTTGAAGACTTTCTGCGCGAGGGCGCCCTCCAGTGTCGAGTATGAATGAAACAAATCACATGTGTGTGTACACAACCAGCCTATAATGAAAAAGATCCAACCAGTGTTTTTTTTTTTTTTTTTTCTGATCTGAAAAAGGCTTGATATCAGAAAAAAAAAAAAAAAAAAAAACACTGGTTGGATCTTTTTCATTATAGGGTGGTTGTGTACACACACTGCCAACACACATTTCAGTTCAAACAACTTGTAAAAGTGCATGACCCCTTTGCTTTAAATTAAATATATGCATTAAACTCTCACATGTGATTTCTTTCATTCATACTCGACACTGGAGGGCGCCCTCGCGCAGAAAGTCTACAAGTGAGACTCATTTATAGGAGTAATAAAACAAATGACTTTCCAGGAAATCTCTTACAGTATATAGACAAAAGCGTCCAGCTGTCACTGTAGCTGAAAAAATGCAGAAAGAAGTTTTTTGTACGATGAAACAATGAGAATCAGCACACAATTACAACAATATATGGTTTATCTTTGTTCTTCCTGCCATCTCCGGTATTTTCATATGAATAATGTATATGTATATTGCACTGCTATTCAATATAGCCTCTAACACTGTAAAATAAGAATCACTTCACAGGAAGTTATTTCAAACAGTTCATCGATGCAATGTTTGCAAAGTTTGGAGTAAAAATATGTATTTATTCTCATATATTGTCTTACTTTGACACTGTGCTAAACTTAAAATGGCTAGCATTATATTTTTTTGTCTCTTCTGTTTAGTGCAATTGTTCGTTTTGTATGCAATGGTGTGATTCACTGGTCAATATTATCATTTTGAAGTTTTCTATAGATATCACAATATATCATTACCATGAATTTTTGAGACCACGATAATCATGTAGTAAAATATCGTGACAGCCCTATTTGAGGCACCATGTTTTAATGCATACACACCTTCAGTCTGTTTGTCACACTAAGCTGTTGTATGACTTTGAATGAAGTGCAAAAGCTATATGGACAACGGTAATCTTTTGTGCTCTAAATAAAATGGGGTCAAATTAATAGATTGTTTTTGATTAAATAATATGAAATATAGAGTTTTGACCTGTGAGACAAATTTAAGAATTACAAATTGTTTTAGTTCACCCACTGTTGGTAGATATGAAAGAAAGTATGTAACTTCTCTGCCTCTATAGCATGAAACAGAATTGCTATTTAGAGAACAAGGTTTTTTTTTTAGCAGTTAGGCCTATACAATCAGTGTTTTACCAATTCTCTTTGCTCTCAGTAGTGGTGCAGAAATGACCATGACCACCCTAAACCCAGATGATGTGTAATATTGGCACTTTATATTCTATTCATATTGTCGGTTCAAAATAATGCTGCATGGCAATGACAAACTCAATCAACGCATTACCTGTCGAGACCAGACATTTGAAATGGTTTGGATAATAAAACACCGGGCTGCAGTGTGGTGCTGAGCAGCTTTGGCATGAAGAGCATGAGTGGTACAAGATGAGAGTGATGTGGTTAAACAGGCCATGCTGACGTGATGGCAGCTCTCCATTCAGAACAGGGCCTGAGAGGCCAAGGCCACATCCTGGCAGAGCAGGGACACTTTCAATATTTAATGAGTCCAACCATCATTTCAATAGTTTATTTATTTTATTTAATTTAGCACTAACTTTATACATATGTGTGTATCAATAGATATTTAGTTTTTCTTTACTTTTACTTAAGGATATTTAAAGCAGCTTTATATAGACATAATCAGTGGCAGGAGCACAGCGTGGTTCATGCAGGTGCATGATGCACATGTAAACCTCTGAGACAGCAGTATTTTGTGCTCATGTTTACTCAAGCTTATCTTACACTGAAAAAAAAAAGTGTGCAGGAATGACAACCGTTTCATGTGCAGTTTTGTCTCTACATCTGCTCAGAGTATATCAGTTAAAGGCCGGTCATGTGTTTGAAAGTAAACTTGTTCCCAGTAGACCTGGGAAATGACTGAAGGTGTATTAATTTTAACCACAGATAAGGATAAGACGGGTCTTGATCCTTTTCAGACACGCTGAACTGCAAATACCTGCACTTAAAAGGTACTTTAATGTGCTAATGTGTATCGCATATCAGAGGTCTGGGTATCTGTGTTCTGGATATGGGATTTATTTATTTAATGTAATCTTTGGACTTATTTTTAGTATATATGGTTTATAAATAATCAAAATAAGTGGATATTTTGATTAAAAAAGAATAAACTGTATTTAAAGATAGATAAGCTCTCATTCTAACACCATTAATTTTCCATTCTTCACTTATAGCACTGGTTTTCTTGAAGATAGGAGACCCTTGGTGGTTTATTCAGGGCATCCTGCGTGTAGTCAGACTGCTAAAGAGATTCAAGACGAGGGAGAAGAGGGTGGAAACCGTGTCCGTATCAAAGAGAGGTTAGCAAATGCCGCACACCGGGCTTGCCGCTGTCCCTGGAGCCCCCGCTAGTGTGTTATCACCCTGCCAAGCAGGGGGGCTTTGAAATTGGCACTTTTCTTCATGTGACAATTGTACCAGCTGATAGACCATTAGATTACTTAGCTATTCACTCATTCGCTACCATAGTAACCTTGTGTCGCTTTCCCCTTCATAACAGTGGTTTCATAGAGCGGTTTTACTCACCCACCCAAGTCTTTTTAAAGTGGTACTATAGCAGTTGTTTAAAACGTCCTTTTGGCACCCTGGAATTTTCAATTGCATATATATTTGTATGTGTGCTTAAATATGGATGGAGTGAAAAGAGTTTGACTTCCTAGTCTCACCTACATTTTTGAAACAGCATATAACTTTTTTTAGTTAATTTGTTGAAATTAAATACATATTACAACTGAAAAGACAGTGTATGATATGTAAATAATAAGAAATATAAGACTTACAGGTTAGTGAAATCTGTAATTTCAATTGCATAAATATGCATTAATTAGATTTGTTGGTATTTCATTTTTGTAAAATATATTAAGAAATATTTGATAGCAAACTAGCTAAAATTAATTCTTATACTATATTTATTTATATGTTTATTATCTCAACAGGAATAAAATGGTTTATCTGTACACGGTATCTAATGATTTTGCCATCTGTTTTAATTTAATACAGATTATTAAAAGTTTAGTGTGAAATTATTTTGTGTTTCACTTACAAAATCGGTATAGAATGCAATATTTTATTTATTATTTGAATGTAATAATATCAAGTACGATTAATAGAATCCTAACAAAGTAGTATTCCATAGTGTCACTATGTGTTCAAATTCCTATTTTCCCATCATACATTTGAGTCCTTAAACATTCCTTCATGTATGACAAGGCAACTCAGACCACAGTGGCAGCCATAAATATATCCATTCTGTGACAGCGCTGGGGTAAAACAACAGAGGACAAATACACATACACACAGATGAGCTCTCCTCTCATCAGACAGACCGCACACACACTCTCACACACACACTGACCACCGCACAGCCAGTAGCTCCCTCTGTTGACCACTGCTGAACTGCAGACTGAAGGGCTGTCCCGGCACACAGCTGCCAACCTGCCTTTGTGTCCCCATCAAGACGCAATACAAGAGCACTGCAGCACTCTCATATGACAGTCACAAACACACACACACACACACACACACACACACTATTCAGTCTACTTTCTCTTGCGAGGGACTTTGAGTTTAGGAATTCGAGGAAGCAGAAGCAGATGTAAGAAAATTATTTGTTCGCTTTGAAGCTTTGCTTGATAACAGTATATATTTAGGAATGTATGCAAGTGTACATGCGGGTAAGATGTCTTTAAGTTGCTTTGCATTTTAGATTGTCTAATGCACAAATACACAATCAGACAGATAGAATAAATCACAAAAATGTAAAAAATAAAAATAAAAATAAAAAAAGTTTGTTTCCCCAAACTCATGTATAATATCTTTCAAGATATAATTTACATTTATTTATTTGTTTACTTATATATTTACACACACACATTGTAATATAGTATTAAAAATAATTACTTATTTTTATATGTAAATTAAATATATAAGTGTGTGTGTGTGTGTGTATATATACACACATACACACAGCATTTTTAGTACAACTCTTTAATTTTTTTATTCAATTACCTCTATTTTTAAATTACGTTATGAATATAGAAACAACAGCATCACATTTATTGTTTGTAATATGCTTCTCCGCTCAGCCTGAGAGCTTTCACTCTGAGATGCCCCGTGCTGACCCGAGTGGCTACAAATAAGCATCCTGCCTCTTGAATTTATTACAGCCCAATTTTTGACAAGTTGATTTTAAACAACTCCAGCAGAAGCCGCATTGACTGTATGCTCGGCGGCTGGTCGGCTGACATGTGACCTAAGTGAACTTGCCCTCCCCTATTGACTGGCGTGATTGATGCTCCGCCAAGCTAGCCCTGATAATTCTTAGCCACATGTCAACAGCCAGTGACCAAAAGGGTCATCCCTGTCTTTAACATTTCACACACACAAATAAAAAAACACATGCACGCTCTCACGCCCACGTACTCACACACAAATGCTTACAAAAGCCAGACTGGAGTCTTTTCAAATCCATTTTGAGACTTTGCATACCCGTCCTTGCTAGCGCCTAATGCGTTTTGTTTTTACATCTCAGAGCTCGTCTTTCAATCTGCCGGCTTGTGAATTGAATGCTCGTCCGTCTCTTGTGGCAGAACGGGATTCGGTTTGAAAGCGAGACGCGGCTCGTTGTAAAACACACACCGTCTGAACAATAGAAGCAGGAGCGCTGTGCTAAAACTGCTAATGAAAAAGATGGGCAGCTATTGACATGTATCGACAGCCGCTGCAATCAGAGCAGACTAGACGTGCATACTTAAGTTCAGATGTATTCAGCGGGGCAGCAGGGATTAAAGGCTGTTAATGACACCTTGTAGTAGCGAATCCAGGCTCGATTCTGAATAACTTTGAGCTGCTAAGAGCGCATTGTTGTTATGCTTAAACCTAATGTTGTTAGCATGTTGCTATCGCAGTCAGATTTACTGACTGACAGAAGTTTGGAGTGATGTTCTGGGTCTTTCCAGCCCCACGTGGCCAGTGTTTGGGGGTCACAGCCGCCCATTCAGCACAGATATGGAAATGTGACCTAAAGGGGGGTCTGTCAAAAGTGGGCAGGCCACTGTAATTGAATCAATACATCCGGACACAACACTGCACCCCTGCTGTGAAACCTAAATGAAAAAAAAAAAAGCGTGTTGGCAGTAAAAAAAAAAAAAAAAACTTTGCTAGTTTGAGCTTTCAGGTTTGATTCACTTTAACCTCTTTCTTTAGATGCTTTTCAGGCAAGACCATACATTTCAATGTGTCCATCTAACTGATTTCCTCTTTCATTTGAACAGTCTCAGTGTGCATCTTAGTTCCTCAAGTATGAGTGCTGCTGTTAGCTCCATGCTCTGCATTTGATCTACGTGGATCTTAATATGAGGAATGTTTGTTGGTCTCATGGGACCTGAGTGAACACAGGTATCTCTCCTATCTGCATTCAAACATTACTGCGGTTCCCGTTCTCCTCATCCTCTTCATTTCCGTTTTTCATAATGCAATTAAAACAGTTTCAAATGGCAGTCGGCTGCCTGTCGTTTCCAGGCATCGCTTTGAATCTCCTGCTTTAGTATTTTTTAATCATGTACCTTGTTTTTTTGTGTTGCAAAGATTGCAGAGACTATACATTGTTTAAAAGCAGACAGATGAATAAATTAAGCAAATGTAACTTTCCAAGTGTGAGCATGTGTGTGCGTGTGTGTGTGTTGGCCGGACTGAAACAGTAGAGTGTTATTTCAAAACTCCTTTGTTAGACCCAGATTGTCCTTCAGCAATGGCAACACACTCCCATGTAATAAAGATATTCTTCTAGCAGTCTTTTACACTTCTCTGGAAACGAAGTTGCATGATTCTGATCGTTCAAAGGCATTTGCTTTTCTTTTTTCTGCCCATCTGTTATTCAAAAGGAAAAGCCTGAATTTCACTCAGTTGTTTCTATATGTGCCATATCAAGCTTTTTCTTTCTTTGTGCAGTTTAGAAGTAGATCTAATTTCCCCGAAAGATATTAGTTTTCAGTGATGTGTGCGTTGCATTGATCTGCACCTCTTTATTGTTGATGTGCATCTCTCATTCGATATATCTTACTTTACACAACGCACCTGCTGCCTACCTGAGCATTAATAGCTGTTCGTACAAATTTGTTATGAAAAAAAAAAGATATTTTGAAATGTTATTAAAATACAATGACAATACTGAAATTTTATATAATCATACTATATTATTATTAGTGTTATTAGTATTATTTATGTATCAATTAAGGTCAGTTTGACCACTTTGTCAATTATTATTATTATTATCATTATTTGTTCATTAATTAATTAATTAATTAATTTATTTATTTATTTTAGATTTTTTTTTAGATTTAAGATAAACATCTTTTTTTTCATTTTAAATGTTTTCTTAAATGTGGTTTTATTAAGTAATGACAGAGATCAAACTTATATATTTTTAATTAATTAATTAATTATATTTTTGTGGTAGAAGTAGTAGTACGAGTAGTGCTATTGTTATGTAAAGTAAAAAAAAAAAAAAATAAAAGTTTGACTGCGTTGTAATTTTTATAAGGACTGTTGAAAAAAAAATGGTTATATGACTTCATGTTTATTAACATTATTAAAGCAATTAAGTAAAAATCAAAGTAACCTAGGTTCGTATATGAGATTCAGTGAACAGGTTTAGTTCAGTTTCAGAGACCCAAGACGTCTGCCTTCAAAATCCCTGCAAGTTTGGAATATGAAAGACGGTCAGATGCAATTTCCGTGGCGGCGTGGTGCGGCAAGCACAATGGTTTGTAGGCCGGTGCGGCTCCTGAATTTTCTTATCAGTGGGGAATTGCGGTGTGCTGAGATGCCAGCAATATCTTCCCTGCTGCTGCTGGAAATGCAGCGAGCCTGTGACACGTGCGTCAAAATACACACGTACTTGCGAATGGTGCGCGCCGGCAGCCTGGATGCCCCGCAAATGTGGCTCAATCATTCTAGAACAAAGGGGTGCCTTTGATCTTTCCTCAGCCTTGTCTCGCTGTATCTGTCAGTGATGTGGTCACGGTAGCGTGTGTCCACTCCCTCACTTCCACATTTGCTGTGATGGGCTGCTGTTATGATGTTGCGGTGGATTGCAACAGTTTTTCAGCTCTGTATCACCACTATTTCCACTCACTTAAAGTGCACGACAACATTCGCAAGCCCGAAAAACTAAATTTTTTCATTGCAAAACGAACGGTATTTTTAAATTTGTTTAAAACACATTTTTTTTCAATGTTCCCCGTGCAGGTGGACAAAGGAAATTAATGAGCATGCAAACAGAGGCGGATGCAAAGCGAACAGCAAGCGGCTTCATTCACAATGTTTTGTATCAACAAAGTGAGCGGTTTTATCTGCGCACTTGACAGCGAGAGCCGATAAGCATTGCTGAGGGAGAGACGCTTCTTTAAACCCTCTCTCACCCCCACTTTCCCTCTCATTACACCACTCCCCCTCCCTCCTTCTCTCCCTCTCTCTCTCTCTCTCTCTCACTCGCTCGCTCTTTGTCTTTCCCCTCCCCTCTCTCCCCGCTCCGTCTCTCTGTGGGCGCAGACACTGCCCTGTCTAACTCCAATTGGCTGGGAAGCCACCAATCTGGCATCCGGGAGGGCCGGGGGGACTGCATATGCAAAGCCCTGCTTCATATTAATGAGCAGCAATCGTGGCTTTAAGTCCTTGATTAGAAGAGTGCAAGAGCTTTTGGTCCCAACTGGCTGTGCCTATAGGCTGTCACCGGGAGAACGGTCCTGTTAATTGCACTGCTCAGTCACGGAAGGGAGAGAGAGGAGGAGGAGGTACAGAAAGAGAGAGAGAGGAGCGGAAACAGAGAAGCCAGAGAGAAAGAGAGAGAGAGAGAAAACTTTAATTTATAGAAGAGGTTTGCTCAAATGATGATCGCAGAGCGCACATGGATTCGGTAGAACTTTCGCTCCCTGAGTGTTTTTCCCTGCACTCCGAACAACAGTAGGTACATTTTCATTTCTTCTACTTCTACTTGTGTGTCCGGCTAGACTGTTTGTTTTGTCCATGTAGTTCCTGTCCTGGTTTGTTTGTGTGTTTATGTGTGCATGTGGTCACCGTGGTCCTCCTTGTCAAGGTTGTTTTCGCTGTCAGGTAGCGTCTGGAGCCGAGTGTGCGTGCGGACGTACGTCGTGCCGGTAGCTGATGGCTTATCCACAATTACAGCAATGGACAGGACAGAGTGTGTTTTGTGTAAATCATTAGAAGTGCATGGCAGAAAACAACATGAGAGAGAGAGAGAGTGCCGAGGTAGGAGGGAAAGACGAAAGCCATGGGATAGACAGGAGAAAACGGTCTTAGGTGGCTTGAATCGCAGACCGGTCGCACAGCATGTGGCCCGCTAAATGTATTAAAGACGGTGTGCTGGCTCAGAGAGAGAGAGAGAGAGAGGGAGGGAGGGATTGAGTGCGCGGGGCACGAGCGGACCGTCCAGGAGCCGGCAGAGAGAACAGCTCCTTAGCTTCATATTTATCTCTGTCCTGCTCACTTCTGTCAGTGCAAAGTGAGGAAACATGAATACGCTGATTTAGATGTCAGGTTCTGTACCGGCAGACTTTTATTCTGTTTAAATACCTGCTATTTTGTTTAATTATAAAATCATGTGCGATAACAGCTAAAAATGAAATATTGTAGGTGAGAAATATTATTAAAATAACATAATTTGTGTGAAACAGTGGTTCTTGAAAAATGTATTTTATAAAACAAATTAAAAACCAATTAAGTCCTGTAAGTCATGTCTATTTGTAAAACAGTATGCATTATGTAATAAGTTGCTTTTTGAATCTGTCAAAATAGTGATGTAGCAGAACAAGTGCACATACAAGTTTGATTAAAGAAACAACCCAACTATTAACCTCTGCTCTCTGCTGCATATGAATACTGATAAGAAAAACAGGCTGTGAACTGACAACACCTACAGTACAGAAAAAAGCAAAAGAAAAAAAAAAGACACAGGGAAGGGTCAGAAAGATCACAAACAGGTAACCATCCTGGTCTCCTAAACCTTTAGCCACCGTCCTGCAAAATACAACACACAAGCAGCTCAACTTCAGCCTGACAGCCATTTAAAAACACACCTGAAGAATCCATGCTAACCTAGTTGTGAAAGTGAAATTATTTAGTTATGGAGATTTAAAATATTGTATTCTGATGGAATGACAGCAGTGGCGTGGATGTGTTGGCACACACCCTGCACAGGATCATTAGACTGACTGGATTATTCAGACTCATGAAAAAAAAATTAGAGATAAGAGTGTCGGTTCCTCACAGCCTTTTAGCCATGTGGCGCTCGCTCGCTGTTTGATCTTTATTTTAACACAAATTGACTACTGAGATTCTAATTAGTATATTAATGATGGTAATAACAACAAGTGCTGGTTTAGCTATTATCATAATTAGAGACTCTCACCGTCTGCATGTACATTTACATCTGCACGCTCATTTTAATATTTACATTCACGGTTGGAGGACGCGCTGTCTGTATGTCTTTTTGGATTATTTTAATTATGATGGGAACCTGTATAAATGATTTTATTATTATTATTATTAGTAGTAGTAGTAGTATCCTTATTATCTAGATTTTAGCTATCAAGTTATTTAGGATATCTAAATGTATTTTGTTTGTTTTATAAAAAAAAAAAGATTTAAAAGCAGCTTATTTAAAAAAACAAATATAAGCAGATTTTTAAATGAATTTTAAATTCGTTTTATACATTATACATATTTATTATTTTTGAAATGACATTTTTTTTACATATGTGGTGTACAACTTTGATTGTTCAGCGTGTTTTCAGTTTTGTTTAACGAATGAATGAGGACATTTTAAAATACTTCCATATTTACGTGAAGAAATTCATGCAGCTTCTGAAAAGATTGTCTTAAAATTACATGCATGTTTTTTTTTTACAGATTTAAATTTTTCCTCAAAACCTTCTGTGAATTTCTAGAATGTATGTGTATAATAAAAAAGAAAAAATTTTTAAGCAAAAGGGAGAGGAAGAAAATTACATCAAAGCTTAATGCATGACATTTTTTAATTTGACCAGAAGCAAGCAGTCAGCTTTTTAAAGGCAATGGAGTGTGAATGTCCACTGGAAGCGCGGGTGTCATGTGTGTAAAATCACTGCTGGACTCTGCACTGAGCTGAATAGTTCAGCGCAGAATCGTGCAGAAGGTGCCTGAGCATTCACTCATGCATGTTCAACCTTTTGTCGCTTTTGCAGATGATTTTAAAACACCCAAACCCCCCTGTAGACCTTGAAGAAAACTTGATTTTGCGTTTTCTCTACACCCGTTCGTACTCCCTTCTCTCTCTCTCTCTTTTGCGAGAGGCGAATGAAACCCCAGAGGCTGGGATCAGCAGGAATAAAGAGAGATTGTGTAAATTAAATTCCATTTAATCTCCTTATAAAATCATTTACTTAATTCATCTGTCAAATGATGTCAATATGCACAGCGCAGATTTATTTATTCTACCATGTGTGCAGTGTGTGTGTGTGTGTGAGGAGGCCTTTGTTGCCGTTCAGTCTTGATTTGGCTCCATCCCATTCCCCTGTGTGAGAGGTGTCGTGGCTCGTCCTGCATGTCTTTCTCTTTCCGTGGCCCCTTGTCGATTACTGTCTGGACACTCTTTGTCTTTACGCTGTCCTGCTTATTGGAGACAGAGCATTGCCACTTCCCCTTATTTGAAGGGGTCTGAGGCATTCCAAGGGTAATTAACTCCAGTTAAAAGAGAGCCCCCTCCCTCCCAGCCCCTCCAGCGGCCTGTCATTCAGGAGAAAAGAGAGGCCAGAGGGGGGGCCGTAAGAAAAAAAAGGGAAGCTATATTTTTGCTCTTTTGTTAAAAAGCGCAATAAGTGGCCCGTTGGATGGACGCACACACTCGTGTGAAACAGTCGCACGCAGGTGCCGCGCACATGAAAACACACGGCCGGCCGTGAGCGTGAGAGCCTGATGATGCAGTTGTCAATTTGTGTGATTTATGCATCAATCCATCAGGATTTTCTGAACGCACTGCGGCGATTTTTACGAGAAGTTGAATAAGGGTTTTAACAGGGACCATGCCAGCTGAGACTCGCTCGATTGCGTAAAAACAAAAAAAATGACCCATCGGCATTAGCGATTACACTAAAATGTGCTTTATTGTCTGCCATTTTTAGACCTTGTTTTCCTGTTTGCTTCTGTCTTTATTTTGCGGATGATTCGGCCTGCTAGAGAGAGGCAGAGCAGGCGCGGGCCGGCTGAGAGCCTGTAGGATACAGTTACAGCAGGTCAATAGGGAGTGTGGTCACTCCAGAAGCAGGAGGGTCCACGAGGGCTAGATAAGGGTGTAAAAATAGTGCTTTTAGCCACGGCTCCCAGCAGACTCACCGTTTGTCTCTCGGCATGCGGATATAGCTTTTCTGAATCTGTTTTCCCTTCCTGTTTAGTTATTTCTCAACAGAAGATGCATTACAACAAATTAATGTGTCTTTTGTGTGCTGGTTTTGTACTTTAAAAATATATTAATGTAAAATAGTTTTAGAAGTAGATTAGCACTGTGAAGTAAATAATTAGAATATAAGATGAAAATCAGGATGGCATTTTTTTTGACACAAGAACATTTATAAGTGTGTGAAAGTACAGGATGTTAGAGCTTTAAGGTGGTAAAGTTTCTCCAGTTCTACTGGTGTGAATCCGTACTGATTTTTGAATCTCTTTTAGCTTCATTGATCTTCAATGAAATTGTGAAATTGTGGTGGTCTCGTAATAGAGAAAGGAAATGAATCGCCCAGCTGGGTGACGGATGACAGTGAAATATTTCTCTGTGCTTTCTCCTGTCATACATCACGTGTGTGCGTGTGTGTGTGTGTGTGTGTGTGGAGATCAGTATGATGCTTACCATGTAAGGCCCAACTCCTTGCCGTCAGCTGTGGAACGTTTCTGGAGGCTGTTCTGGACTCTTTGAACCGTTGAATTTCTGTACTGTTCGGATACTTGAATAATTTTATATTTCTATTGTTTTACATCAAATTAAACGAAGTCAGAATATTTCAACAAAGTGAGTTATTTCAAAACATTTAGATGAAAATCTATTTTATTGTTAATGCACTTCGCCCGATTGTTTGTAAAACACCTTTGAGCTTCTATAGGGTCGCAAACATATGTATTAATATCTATCCGCACACCTTCAGGCCAGTTTTTTTCCCTCAAATAAACCAGAATAATGAAATCCTTGGAGAAACGTGCTGCATTTAAATTCAAATGCTGCTAAATCAAGCCTGTGCATGTCATTTTCTTTATCAGTTTTTTTTGGTTTATTTTGTTGTTTTTTTTTTAATGTGTTTTTTTAAAATGTTTTTAAGTGTGTCCGTGTGGAAGCTTTTGGGAAAAGAAGAAGTTATTGTTTCTTTTTCATCTAGAATGCGAAATTTCTTGACTTTGCGTTAATTCAAACGAGTGTTATTTCTGCCCTGCTGTAGATTATCAAAGCGATCCTGATGGGAGGCTTTTCACTAAATCTGCTTATGAGCGGTAATTTTTCCAAGACAGGGTACGGATGTACCTGACTGCAGCCTATAGCACTGTTCGAACTCGAGGTTGCGTCACATTTATCTACAGATAGCAAAATGAATTTTTTGGCGTGCTTTGCGGGATGTAAGAGTAGATCTGTGCATATCTGTGTGATGTGTCAGACGGGTGTATTTGCACTTTATAGCTCCGCTCTCATCTGCTCCCAGCCCCTGTTGCGCGGGCGAACGGCTGCATTCCCGTAGAGATCCGCGTGCTTCCAGGCTGGAGCGCCCGCACGCACTCCGTCATATTAAAGCTGACAGTCCATCTGCCGCGTGGCCGGCC
This sequence comes from Cyprinus carpio, assembly GCF_018340385.1. Lineage (NCBI taxonomy): Eukaryota > Metazoa > Chordata > Actinopteri > Cypriniformes > Cyprinidae > Cyprinus > Cyprinus carpio. The sequence goes on along the minus strand of NC_056613.1, from coordinate 15,429,399 downwards.
ACGCTGCCCCTGCGTGCGAGGCCTGCGCTTAATTCCACCTGTCCTGTTCTTCAGCCTTCAACCCCCAAAGGTTAAATCACGTGCTCGTCAACGTACAATAACAAGAAACCCTGCTGACACGGTTTAAAGCCGCCACCGGTGGTGTCTGTGACATGATAGCACTAACAGCTAAAGCTATTATTAAGGAGTTAGATGTAAGTCTATTTTTGTGTTTTGTGTTTATAAGCGTCTCTGCATGTGTAAATGTTTAAGGTGTGTATGTTTATCGTGTATGAATGTTTTAGCTGGTTGGAGGACTGGGTAATTAGCAGGGTATGAGTAACCAGTCGTGTGAGCTGTCAGGAAGGAGTGAGAGAAAGAGAGACAGAGAGATATAGGCATGGCATTTACCGTGCATGGGGCGGCCTTTCCTGCATAAGGAAGAATGGCACCTGTCTAATCAATCAGACCCCCACTATTCACAGATGGAATAGCAACACATGAGTGATTCGCAGAGCATGGCCGCAACACACACACACACTTGGCTTAATTCAGCTCATTGTCCTGCGTGTTAATCCTTGTCCGCATGGATGCAGTACTTAGGCGTTTTGACAGTAGCGTGAAATGGGCTCAGGTAGATCCCTATAGATTCATTCTCTCCTCTAGAAGCGCCTGTTTCTCCCACTGATCTGAAGTGACACTTCATTTTAGCTGTTACTCTTGTTTTCATTGTTTGACCATCCTTTTATTTCTAAAGGCCTTTTAGTTTTTATTGTTTTAATAATAATGATGATAATAATAATATATTTAATGAATGAGAATAATGGTTATTATTATTATTATTTTTATTTGAGTAATAAAAACGAAAAGGCAATTTTAATATATTAATTAAATTAAATCATAGTAATTCAGTGTTAGAATAATATTTATCTGTTTTCATTGTGGCTTTATGGGGATGATCAGACTTTGTCATTTAGGCACCACCACATGGTTTTGTTGTGAATTATTAATTTTTTTTTGTGTGTGTATGTATATATTATTTTTTTATATTATTATTATTATTTTATATATATAAAGAAATGAGGAAAATATGAGGAAATGAGGAATATATATATATATATTTTTTTTTTTTTATTTCCTCATTTTTTTTTTGTATTTTATTGTTTTTTTTATATTTTTTTTTTTTTTTTTTTTTTTTTTTTTTTATTTTGTTATGTAGTACTATTTTGAAATAAAGAAGTGAGTAAATGATTAATGTGATGTGCTGTAAAAATGTACAAATTAAAGGAAACATTTTGACTGTGCTCAACAATCCAGCAATCCTGCCCTAATTAATTTCCCTATATTTGCATAAACTATTTTACTGTACATACTCAGGCCACGATTACCATGTTATTTGCATAGCTCTGTCACAAATTCTGTTCTGAAATATCAGCCGTACTTTAGCATTCCAGATGAAATAGATCTTTTGTTTTCTGTAAGTGTGTAGTGAATGACTGAGATAAATGTGTGTTTGTATATGTCCGTGTGCATGTGCATGTCTTACTGTGCATGTTTTTTTATGTGTTGTGTTGTTTACTTTGATTTAAACATTTAAGATGATCTTAAATAAAGAGATTTTATATGCTTGAAATGCATATAAATATGCTTAGAAAATGTATTTACTGCTGTGTTAATGTACTTGTTTACATGCAAACCTTCCTTTCTGATTTCTTTTCCAGATGTTTAATATTGTGCCACTAAAGTCAAAGAGTTTATTGGCTTTTGATGTAATTTTCATCCTCGTTTGCTACTAATGATGCGTCCTGTTATATACAGCATGGCCTGTCTACACATCTGAAAGGAATGAAACAAAAAAAGAAATATTGCACACTGCTTTAGAAAGCATCCCAGTAGTTAATGACAGATATTTAATGCCGCTAGCACTGGGAGTGCAGTAGTGTGTTTGTGTGTAAAGTCACGTTAAAGAGAGTTGAGAGAAACAGGAGTGTATCAGGCCGTGTGCCGTGTGTGATGCTGGAGCTTATCGATTCCGCTGCTCACTCGCCCAGAACTAAAGCCAACACATTACGTGTGTGTGTGTGTGCTGCTTTTTTCCACTAAGCTCTGACTGGCTCACCAGCCTTACACACACACGCACAGCACATGCTGTTCTGCCCACTGTTTGTGAGGTAAACACACACTTCAGAATTAACTCTCAAATTAGCAATGATTGCGACAAAATGATTTGACAATATCTAATGTTATTCAAAACACACTAATGCTCCCTGAATTTTTATATGGATTTTATGTCCCCGAATTTGAGAAATTGTAAAATATAGTAAAACTACAATGCAAAATAAAATATTTACATTTTCTAAAATTTGAAACTTTACACTTTAAGCTGAAAGCACAAGATTATTTAGAATAAAAAAAGGACATTCAGCGAGAAATGCCTAAACTTGATCGCAGACAGATAGAAGAGGTGGATCGTCAGAAACGAAAACAAGAGCCTAAGAAAGAGAAAGACGGGAAGACAGATCTTCATGGCTGCGTTCTCTCAGACAGCCGCTGAATCACAGCATTAGTTGAGTGATTAGTTTCATCAGTCCGAGTGTGGGGACAGTTGGGGGTTGTGCGGCTCTAATGACATTGAACGTGTTTGCTGAGTTGGAACGGAGAAGGAGAATTAGGGGCCTCCTCTGTTAATTAGAGAGTGTGGCAGACTCACACACTCAGCCGCACTGCCTGTGGCTCGTACCACTTCACTTCCTTTGCTCTCCAGTGCTTTACTTGAATCGGACAAAATCCACAGTTTGGAATCTTCAACAATGAGCATTTCATCTTTGACGGAGAGCTCTTTGTTTAAGCCGAGAACTTTAAGTGTGTGTTAAAGTGCGCAGGTGTTTTTCTTAGGTGCTTTTTGTGGCCTCAATTAATTTCCATAAGTTTGTATAAAGATTTTGCTGTACTAACACACAGCCGAGAGTTATTTACATCCAGTACGTCTGCAACAGACACTCCTGAATCAGTCTTTTGTTTTCTTCTGAGGTGTCTTTGAATGTTTTCTATGTATTTTTTTATGTGATTACCTGCAGCTGAGAGTTTGTTAAAAGCAAGATTTGATTAATAAGGACATCTATCTTTGTCCTTGAAATGCCCGATGATTAGCAAATAAACTGGCATACGCCAAAACATCCCTTATTCGTTTATATGATCATTTCTCAACCAGTTCTGATTCAGAGGGTCCTGTAAAGCCACAGGATTTCCTGCCCTTATGTGTACAGGGTCTACGGGCATGTGTTGATCTCCCCGATTCTTTCTTGTATCTGCCGACACCTCAGACTTGTTAAATCTGTGGCCGGTAGAATGATGAGTCTGGCTGGTTTCAGTTAACGCCTGGCATGAACAAAACAGCCCGTCTTTCCCCTATTCCGATCCTCAGCGGAGACGCACAGTTACAGCCGATCCACTGAAGAATGCCGGTCAGGAAAGAAGGAATATTTTCTGTCACAGAGTGCCGATCTGCGTCACTGTCTGTCAGCAGTTAATGGCTCAATGGTTCTTTATCAGAATTCCTCAGTCCATCTCACTGACCCTCGTTTTTATTCCTGTTCTTGCTCTCCCTTTTGTTGTAGAATGAATTTATCAAAGGCCCAAGTTAATAGCGAAGATAAGTACGCCAAATGCGGCGCTTGGAGAAGAACACAACAGCAATACGACATCGAGGCCAGTCACATGCGTGATGCACATGCTCTATATAACCAAAGGTAAGGAAAGGACCAAAAATAGTGTCATCAAAAGCCAAAATCAGTTCTGGTGATTATTATTTTATTTGTTTGTATGTATCTTTGTTTGTTTGTGTTTTGCCTGCCCAGCTATTTTTTACCCATGCTTGCTTCATTCAAGTCAGTGTCTTAGTCTAGTTCATCCAGTGTTTGTGCGTGTCGTCAACTCGCAGGACGTAATTTCTGCATGTTGTACCCATTGTGTGCTGTAAACCTGGTCCTAGGCTGTTCCCTGGGCTTATAAATGTGATAGATAGATAGATAGATAGATAGATAGATAGATAGATAGATAGATAGATAGATAGATAGATATGAGTATAGATGTGGATAGATATGAATAGAGATGTGGATAGATATGAATAGAGATGTGGATAGATATGAGTATAGATGTGGATAGGGAAAGTTTATGTTGAGTTTATGGGTATAGGTTAGAGAGGTTGCCGGTTGTCGCCCCCTCCAGATGCAGAGGAATGTGTTAAATGCTTCAAGGATTCCGATTAGCATATAAATTTAGATGTATGAAGATCATTGCTCCGATCACGAGTCAGTGAGTTTTATCTAGATTTAGTGGGGGCTGATTTGCGTATAAAATACAGCCAGATGTGACCAGTTAAGAGACCTCACCAGGCCCTTCTATCTCTCTCTCCCTCTCTCTCTTTCTCTCTCAGACCATCTTCTGTAAAATGTCTTTGTTTGACTGTTGTAATTTCAGGTCATTTATGGTTATTACTTTAGAGGTTACGGAAGGGTCAGAGAGAAAAGTGCCTTCACCTCTTTGATTTATTTTCAAATGGTACATTTTATTTTCTTGGATATATTAATTTTCAGTAACATTTGTATTTTATATTTATTTATGTATTTAATGTTGCTATTTTTTGGGGGGGTGGGGGGAGGGAGTGCAAGAAAATATGGAATGTACGTTAACACTAAACGTGAATTATTTCTGATGTGTTTAAAGGTACTTCATTAGAAATAGTATGAAAAGCATTGTATAAATGGTTTCATGTTGCTTTGAACACTCAACTTCCTTGTTTTTGGAGTTTAGTTAGGTGTGAGTCCAAGGGCAGGATTTTTTGGAGATTTACTTAAACTTTTTAAAAGAAGGTGAATGTGCTTTGATGGGGGCCCTCAAATGTATTACATGGATTGGATTTGGGACAGGTTAGTCTGGGTCAAACCAATTAGGCTCCATTCGCATGCAGGAAGTCTTTTACACTCTAAGCCAATCAGGATCACGTTACTGGCGTAGTCGGAGCTTGTGGCTCTCGATAGATAGGCACTGCCAGGCAATACAGTGTCACGCCATGGGCCTGAAACAAAGCATGCTGGGAGCTGGAGGACATGGTTCTCACCCTGAACATCCACATTGGTCGCAGAACAGTTTGAATTCTTGTGTGCTGCTAGATGTGCATCAGTGGTGTAAATTCAGGGTTGAAACTAATGCTAACAGGCATGTCAAACACATTCACACACACCAAACAGAGCAGGATGTTTTACTAGCAGCTGTATCAAAAGATTTGAGGTTAGTCACACATACATATACATACACGCACATGTATGCTTGCGAACGCACAATCTTACAAGCACTGTTTACAGTTCAATCAGTTGTGCCAGCATAAGATTCACACAGATTTGTGGGAAAATCATGTATTAATAGACTAGTGCAGGGGATCTTTGGGAACCAGGAGAACTTTGAACGCTCATGGAAGTCTGCTCGGATAAATAAATCCCTTTACTGAAACAGGCGAACACCCAGCTTCAACACTTCCTTGCACACATGCACACACCTTCCTCTGATAAATCTCATTTCAGAGCGGGCGAGTGAGAGAGACAGAAGCCTGGTCCTGGGGTCAGGGGAAAAACCTCTCCATCTGCTGGTGAGCTGTTACCAGATGCAAACCATTTCCCAGATAACTAGAATCAACTGATTTAGCTCCTTGGCCTCTAGAGGCACTGTTTTATTTATATGATCAAATACTCGGAAAATGATTAATTTGTCGAGGGAGCGGCTTCTTACTGTAAATTTTAGCGGGTTGTGTAATAAACTAGATTGCTTTAAACGCAGATGGGAAATGACGGGCCACATCTTACAAGCACTGTTTACAGTTCAATCAGTTGTGCCAGCATAAGATTCATACAGATTTGTGGGAAAAACATGTATTAATACAGTAGTGCAGGGGATCTTTGTGAACCAGGAGAACTTTGAATGTTCGTGGACGTCTGCTCAGATAAATAAATCCCTTTACTGAACCAGGCGAACACCCACCTTCAACACTTCCTCGCACACATGCACACACCTTCCTCTGATAAGTCTCATTTCAGAGCGGAGTGAGAGAGACAGAAGCCTGGTCCTGGGGTCAGGGGAAAAACCTCTCCATCTGCTGGTGAGCTGTTACCAGATGCAAGCCATTTCCCAGATAACTAGAATCAACTGATTTAGCTCCTTGGCCTCTAGAGGCACTGTTTTATTTATATGATCAAATACTCTGAAAATTATTAATTTGTCGAGGGAGCGGCTTCTTACTGTAAATTTAGCGGGTTGTGTAATAAACTAGATTGCTTTAAACGCAGATGGGAAATGAAGGGCTTTTGGGTGCAGTGCGGGGTGGAGATTGGATTGAATCGCAGGTTTATAACTGGAAGGATTATTAGACTGAGGTGTTTTATATTGTGTTAAAACTTAAAATCTTTCAGGAGTCTCAGGGCCGAATGTGATGGGCTGGGGCTACTTGTTATAAGTAGATGGATGTTGTTATTAATGAAATTATGTTTCACAAATGGATAAAAGTCATATAAACTGAAAAAAAAAAAAAAAAAGTATCGTAAACATCTTTTTTTATCTCAAGCATTTTCTAATAGTATTATCTTTGAATTTGATTAACAACAAAATATTAATATCAGTAAATAATGTTTTTATGGTTTTAATTTTTGTTTCAGATTTAGTTTTAGTTATTTATAATATTCCTGATTGATATTCCTGATGATACATTATATTATTTATGATATTCTTGAATTTATTTATTTTTTTAAATGTTCATGTTAGCAGTACTTAATCTAAATATAATGCATTTATCATTGCTCCTATTTTATTTTAATTTTTTATTAATTCATATCTATTAATATATGTTTTAATATATTATGTATATTACATATATTTTATATGTATTATTTTAGGGCTTATTATATATATTATTATATTTGGTGTGTGTGTTTATATATAGTAAAATATTAAATATATAGTAAATTACTATTGTCTGATCATATATATCATTATATATCTATAATGAAAGAAACAACATAGCTGTTGTAGTTCTGTCATTGAAGGTAGAATGATGTTACCGTCTTTGCCATCAAAGATGCTGAAAAATTATTTGACTATTTTGCCTTTTCTTTCACCTTAATGAAAGTGTGCCTGCGGACATGGATGGTGTTTCGTTCGGGGCTGGGGACGGGCTTCGTGCAGAGAGAGAGAGAGAAAGAGAGAGAGTGGCAGAACGGGTATTACAGAGGTAAACCCGATTATGGGTGGAATGTGAATTAGATTTTGTAACAGATGGTGGTGTTGAAAATTTAAGATGCTTTGCGGCAGGGGAAGGCGACAGCAGCTCGGCGCGTCTCCATGTGAGCGGGGGTGATAGACAGCTATAACTCAGGACAATCCTGCCTTGACAGCCAATTTCAAGAATCTGATCTGGTTAAAGACATGGCTTTCACCGGTTCACTCACCAAAAAACAACCACCATTTCTCTCTCTCCCTCCCTCCCTCTTTTTCCCGCTCTCAGCACCTCTTTTACACGCTTGTCATATTTTCTGGAATAAAATCCTCTTTAACCATCTGTTTAATAGAATGTGTTTTTAATCTCCATTTTTTAATTCCAGTTATTTTATATTATATTTACGTGCAATTTCATTTCTTTGAGACTGCGGCTCATCCTCGCTTATCTGCTCTCATGTCCTGTTGGGGTTGAATAGATGGGTGCTGCGCTCCAACAGCGGTAAAGCAGTGATTTTAGGCATATTGCTTATTGAAAAATGCCAAAGCTTGTTTGCTCTGCCCTGTTCTTTAGGGCCTGTCACTGCCGAAGAAGCAGACGTTCACTCCTACCCACAATAACGTCAGATAATGAAATAATGATCACGTCAAACTTCACAAATCCCTGTTTTTGTTTTTAAACTCTAGTTTGACCTCTTACATTGACAGCGATTCGGCTAGACTGTCAGTTTTTGCTGAATTTCATACATTTATATCTTATTTATTTTTTACATTTATATTGTACATTTATATGTAAGTGTATTTGTGTGTAAGTGTGTGTGTGTGTGTGTGTGTGTGTGTGTGTGTGTGTGTGTGTGTGTGTGTGTGTGTGTATACTTGTTTATGTTATATTGACCAAATGTCCCCACAAAGATAGTAAAACCTGCAATATTTGACATTGTTGGGACCGACCTGTGGTAAATAATTTAAAATAGTAAATTATGTTTATCTGAAAGTGTAACAATGCAAACAGGTTTTCTGTAAGAGGTAGGTTTAGGGGATAAAAAATATTGTTTGGTCAGTATAAAAGTAATAGAAGTCTATGGAAAGTCCCAACAATTCATAGAAACAAACGTGTGTGCATGTGTGTGTGTGTGTGTGTGTGTTGTTTGTGCTGTTGAGAGGGACATCTTACCTGATAAAGCAGAACACTTATCTGTCCACACAGGAAAATGACCTAAATCATCAAGATTTTCATCTACGAGTTTGCCAGGGTCTGTCACACACACTCGCGCACACACACACACGACTCTAATCGGGTTTCGACATCTTAACCCTGTACTGTTGTCAGAGAACAAGAGAGAACCGCATATATGTATATATATATATATATATATATATATATATATATATATATATATATATATATATATATATATATATATATAGTGATATATATATATATATAGCCAACAAATTATTTAAACTTAAACATATAATTTTGCAGGGACTTTTTTTTTTTATATATAAACCAGATCTAAATATACATTCTTATCTCTCTGCATTTACAATATTGTATTAGGAGCTTTGCTAAGGGCTGCTGGTTGTCCTGTAGTATTTATTACACAGCAGAGCGTTAGCTCCTCATCTCCACTGGCCTGCTGCTGGCATTTTTACGGCAGCTCGCTCCATTGTACAAATGTGTTTTTGCCATTATCACATTGATTGTATGTAATCAGAGGTGTTATTTTGCAGGCGTCCATCGACAATGAAGTGAATTACTACTTTCCAACCCAGTAATGTTATAACAATTGATCTGCCCATACAGCCGGAAAAGGCAACCTGTTTGGCATGTCTGTATTTCTCATGCGGGAACAAGTGTAATCAGTATCCCGTCAGTACAAAGGCAGTTCAGTTCCTGTTTAATAAGGTTTAATTGAATATCTTACCGCATTCTATAGGGCAAATGCACCTTTAACTCACTCTAAGAGTGAAAGAAATGTTTAGGAATGCATTTTAAAATATATTGTATAAGTAGTTATTTTGGGGTACAAAAACAGAAAAAAAAAATTCTAATTATTATTTTCAGTATATATAATCAGCATGACATGTTGAATTTAAATATTTTTAATACATTGCAGAATTTTTATTTGGAGAAAGATTTACAAATGTAGTCCCAGACTTTTTTTTTTTTTGATCCCACTGTATATGTGACCCAGGACCACAAAACCAGTCATAAGAGTCAATTTTTTGAAATTGAGATTTATACATCATCTGAAAGCTGAATAAATAAGTTTTCCATTGATGTATGGTTTGTTAGGATAGGACAATATTTGGCTGAGATACAACTATTTGAAAGATTGGAATCTGAGGGTGCAAAAAAATCTAAACACTGAAAAAAAATCACCTTTAAAGTTGTCCAAATGAAGTTCTTAGCAATGCATATTACTAATCAAAAATTAAGTTTTAATATATTTACAGTAGGAAATTTACAAAATATCTCCATGGAACATTATTTTTAGTTAATATCCTAATGATTTTTTGCCATAAAAGAAAAATCAATAATTTTGACCCATACAATGTATTTTTGGCTATTGCTACAAATATACCCCAGCAACTTAAGATTGTGTGGTCCAGGGTCACATATGAAAAAACTTTATTTTTTTTTATTTTTTTTCTAAAACATTTTTCCCACACATCCAAGTGCTACAGTATATGCATCTAAACAGTCAATAGCTCTCATGGGCAGTTTTGTTTCAGCGTTTAGCAGACTGTGCTGCCTCCAGCTATCCGTGATCACACAGACTTACCGCTTCCGGCAAAGACAGAGAGAAGAGAGGGAGAGAGAGAGAGGGAGAAAAACTGGCTGCACCTTAATACAATGATTATATGTTTGCCTCTATAGTTGTCAGAGCACTGGATCAAACAGCCTAATGACACCTTGTCATTGCCAAGTGGCTGTGTTTTCTAAAATTGTTTTCCTGCTGATTTGTGACACCTTGCCTGAGCACATAAAATAAAAGAGAGTCGACAGCTAGAGGAAAACAAAAAGAAAACAATAATTTCTTTGGTTGCAGATCCACTCTGAATTTTAACTTTCAACAAATAGACGGCTTAAATATTTGAAGTCTGGATAAGATCAGGAGTACACTTCTGTCCTTTGTACAGTGACTGCACATCTGAGATGTTTTGTGCTACTCTCTCAGAAATGACTGGATGCGACTTTTCTTTCAAGTTTTTCTCATTACTAAAGATAAAATGATTATTGGTCTTGATTAGAGAAAGTTATGTCATGGTAATGACGATAGAAACCAGGGCTGAACAACTATTCTGCTGGCCTGGTTTGGCCAGCTGTTCAAAATTTATTACATTTTTTCTGAAGCATTATATTTTTAAATCTTCCACATCAGAAACTTTCTTAATTTTTATGTAATTTTTATTATATTTATTTTTTATTTTCATTATTTACATATTGATTAGTTTTTAATTTACGATAATAGATAGTATTTATAATGCAACTGCATAAAAGCTATACATTAAAAAAAAAAAGATGGAATATTTTTCTTAATGATTTCAACCCAGTTTTACTGATGTTTCCAAAACTGTCTATAAATCATTCTAGCCATTTTTAACAACCTCATTTGTGTTAGCCAGCTTATATAAATCAGCAGAATTCACAGCAACACAATTGAGTTAAAAAAAGAAAAAGACAAATGTTGTTTGTTTGTTTGTTTAAAAGATCCAGATATGTTTTTAACTAGAACCCTTAACATAATGACAGCATTTGGTATAATTTACGAGAAATTTGCAAACTCAGGCACTATTTATAATATTGAATCACAATAATGTCCCTAACAATAAAGAACAACCGATTATGTCTTGTGCTTTTTTTTTTCATCTTGTCTCTCTGCTTTTTTTCTGCCCTTCCACTTGACGATTATTATTTCCATTCATAAGCTTAAACTAAATTCCACTGCTTTTCAGCATAAGAACTCCTTTTGTTAATGGCACACTGTGGGATTGAAGCTCGGCGCCAGGCAGTGGTGAAAACAGATAAAATCATTACCTCTCAAATAGTCTCTTCTCTGTCGGAAAGGGCTTTCTTTTCTTCTAAAATATAGGCTTTAGAATTCCATTTCTCTTAGAGCTAATGTGAATTTTACTGCCTCTAATTTTGGATTCAAGTGCAGCCTAGAATAAAAATACCCCATCTGACAATTGAATTTATAGAGAGTTGTGAATATTGCAGGTTTGGATTAATAGAGTCATAGAATTTCAAAGAGTAGGAGAAAGAGAGCAAGAGAAAGAGAACGCTAATAACTTTCAGTCAAAGTTATAGAGCATGGTGTCTCCTGTTGAGAGCCTTAAGAGCGGCGCTGTAAAGCACGAGGGGCTCTTACAATGCTGGCCCTTTCCTCTTTTGTTACCCGTCGTTTTGACTTCACACTCTCTGTGCCACTCAGGACAGGAGGCGGGTTTCTCAGCTGCCCCACAAAAACCAGTTTGTCTCCGTTACCCAAAATAGAATGAGAGGATATGTTGCGAGTGTAAACAGTCAGTGCTTGTGTTTTCACTGATTTTAACCGGCTTTACACTGTGTATAAATACACAACATGCATCCTTGACATTACTGGAATGTTCTAGAATACCTTTGTGGCCCTCCACACAGCCCAGGACACCTGTCTGTGAGTTTGAGTATGAGTGTGTGCTTGTGTGTCGGTGGTGGATCAGTAGAAGTGTAACAGGAGCTTTTTCATAATCGATTGCCTCTCATTGCAATACAAGGAAACAGGTGCCTTGACTCAGCACATTTTGAGCTTTTACACCATAATGCATTAATAGCTATGAGTTCACCTATTTTTAAGATTTCAGTAGTGCAACTTTTTGTCTTTATTTTATTTTATTTTTTCGAGTTACCCCAGTTAAAAATTTTAGTACTATAAAACATTTATTATTATTATTATTATTATTATTATTATTATTATTACTAGGCTTTTTTAATTATCCATTAATTCAATGTATTTAAAATTGGTTCATATTAAAAAAAAAAATCATATATTTTTTTGTAAAAATACATGTATAAATTTTATTTAAATATAATCAAAAAATGTTGTATTTTATTTGATTTATTTTAATTTTATGTACTTCATTGTTAATCATTCTTGCAAAATCCTCATGTGTTAGCCAGCTAGATATTAGACATGCTTAAAATAGGTTCATGGTGCTAAAATGTTTTCTCATGTGCTACATTCCTAGAATCCAAAAATGTACTTCTTTGAATTTTCTTTTTCCAATATATGTTTCAATATCTGTTTCTGTAAAATTCCTTTCAATATTAAGGTGGTCTGGTTTCTTTAAAGATATCCCTCATTCACTCTCACACTCTCTCTTGCTCTCTTGCTTTATGGGCCTCAGAAGAAGCCATCTTTTACAAGCTGACCGGATTTTAGAGCCCTCATTTAGAAGTGGGCTTCCTTAATTAAAAAGACCTTTGTGTGGTCTTCCAGACTGCCTCTTTTATTTGTTCCCCTCCATCTCCATGTTAAAATGGTCGTGATGTGTTGTCTGTATAAATCCTCTGTGATTTTCTTTCTGTCTATATTACGACTTTGTTCCTCTGCCATGATCTCGCTTTTCACACACCTTACCGCTAATGCAGTTAAGGGAAAATAGAGAGCGCATTTGAGCATGACCTCACACTCAGTCTATTTGAAATCACAACTCCCAAAACCTTTGAGAATTTTAGAGAAACAAACAGTCCCTGAACAATCACAATTTGCTAAATGTAGATACTGAAGTGCAGCTAATTGACACAGTTTGGTGAAGTGCCGCTCTCCACCCCCACTACGCCCTGCAGGACCCAGCTCAGGGTCTTCTGGATTGTTGACAGGGGAAACGGTTAATCCACTCTTGCAGGCCTTGAAGCCTCCTGTAAGACAGAGCAGAGATATCTATTAATTACAGCGCTCATTAATAGGCCTCTCTCCCAGGGCTGTGTGGGTGGAGGGGTGGTTCAACTAAATGGGTTGGTGGTATCGAGCGATATGGGCTGGGTGGGTGGGGTTTTCGGCCTGCTCTTTTGTTCGCTTTGAAGAGTCTCTGCTTTTGACTGTGTGGGTGTCTGTTTGTGTTACTGGATTGATACTGGATGTTTGTGTCTGTCTAGCTGATTTTTTTGTTTTCTGTCAGTCGATGTGTGTGAGCGTGCGTGCGTGTGTGTGTGTGCGCGTGTGTGTGTGCAATGGTGACTGGCCATGGGCGAGGATGATGGAACTGCTTTGCGCCTCCGCACTGATTAGAGTCATGTAGAACAAGTTGATATTGACTGGAAAGTGAGTGATGGCGCTGAGCTTTCCCTACTGTCCCTCTCTCTTCCGCCCCGCAGACGCTCATCTGTCATGGTGCATTTGATCACCGGATCCCACCTCTTGATCCACAATCACAAAAAAAGGCCTTTAGCACTTTTCAGTGGAGATAGACAATTTTGGTCCAGGAGAAATGACAGGATTTGACTCATGCTTTGTAACTCGACAGTAAATAACTTCAGATAATGATTTGCTCTGTCAAATGAATCTGAATGGTCTGAGTGCAAATATATATTGAAGAAAAAAAGAATAAATATGTATATATCTTTTGCACACACACACACACACACACACACACACACACACACACACACACACACACACATTATAAATGAAATGCAAAAAAATAATAATAAAAATAGTGCATACATGCAAAAGATAATTATGTACATTATAATCAAGTAGAACCTGACTCCTCTAAGATTCATTAAATTGGGCAAATAATGACAAATGCATAAAAACGCGTGCATAAAAATGTGCATATAAAATGATAACTGTCAGAAATTATTTATATATTTAAAACTATTAGGACATGTCTGAGTTGGTTGTGGCACATTTCTTTAGAACTCAATTGGCTGCACGCAATGCTAGAGTAGCGATGTTAGCTCTCCTCTTTACAGCCTTGTACATATACAACCACTCAGACACTTTAGTGAGACCCAAGGGACCGTGGCACACTGGCTCTCATATGCCTCTCCTCTTATGTTTCCTCTCAGAGAAGTCATTAATATGCTAAAAAACTAGAATTCTGAATTCACAATCAGGGGCTTTTTTTAGCTGCTGAATCTTCTGTTCTCTCAGGCTAAGGCGCAGGTGGACCCATGTGCAAAATAGAGAGTTGCTTGTGGGTTGGGGGGGGGGGGTGGTTGCTGGGGGCTGGGGGGGTTGGTATTGGTATCACATTTTAAGTCTCCCCTGCTGAAAAGACCATTTAAGACTAGCCTGAATTTACCAGAATACGAGCATATAAGTTCACAGGCAGTCATTTTCTTGGTTTCCACACTACTGTTCACTAACACTTTGGTGTTTGTCTCGTTGTGTTTTGTCCATGTAGGCTGCTCTGCAGAATGTCCAGCAAGGACCGCCACATTGAGTCAAGTTGCCCCTCCTACATAAAGACGGAACCTTCCAGCCCTGCCTCACTGACGGACAGCGTAAATCACCACAGCCCCGGCGGCTCCTCAGACGCCAGCGGTAGCTACAGCTCCACCATGAACGGCCATCAGAACGGTCTGGACTCACCCACTCTTTATGGCCCAACCGGTGCTCTGGGTCCAAGCGGAGCCGGAGCCAAGCGTTACGAGGACTGCTCCAGCACCATCACGGAGGACTCGCAGATTAAATGCGAGTACATGCTGAACTCCATGCCCAAGCGCCTGTGTCTGGTGTGCGGGGACATCGCCTCCGGCTACCATTACGGAGTCGCCTCCTGCGAGGCCTGCAAGGCCTTTTTCAAGAGGACCATTCAAGGTTGGCTTTTACCCTCCCTCAGCTAGAACTTCAGCTAGGTTCAGGTGGCAGGCCAAGGGGTTAGAAAGTGAAATACCTAGAATCAGCACAAAGGAATTCCATACATCCAACATCCGCTGGCTTTACTCCACCTAAGCAGCTTTCCGTCCAGTAGACATGTAAAGCCAGAGGGTGGTAATGCTCTGGCTTATTATGGTATTTGCTGCAAAGAAATAAAAATTTCCTGTCTTATTTCTTCAGATTAACAAGCTTGATCAGTTATTTCAAACAAGGGCTTAGAGGTAATTGAATATACTGGGAAGTTACCCATATGCTAGTTTTTTAGTAGTGGCAGTGAAGCTCTGAGGAACAAAGTAGGTGCTGAATAAATGGGTCAAATATTATGCTTGGCCTGAACACATTCCAGAAGATGGGAATTTGACATATCGGTATGTTTCATCCCATTAGCCAATAAAACTCTTGGTGATTTCCAAAAAACATCCTGTCCAGCTGGACATTTATTGACTTCCAGACTGG
Organism: Cyprinus carpio; assembly: GCF_018340385.1. NCBI lineage: Eukaryota > Metazoa > Chordata > Actinopteri > Cypriniformes > Cyprinidae > Cyprinus > Cyprinus carpio. The sequence goes on along the minus strand of NC_056613.1, from coordinate 15,413,830 downwards.
CTGGTTTTTGAGGGAAGGAGCAGGGCTGGTGATGAGTTAAGGGATGCAGAGGCGTCAGGACCGCGGTTCGGCTGGGGCATAGGGACAGGCGGCGGCACGGGCGCCATGGCCACTCAAACCATGGCAGCTGGCATTCCGGTGGCACTCCTCCAATGCCACCTGACAACCTGCATCTATCACCTCCCAATTGAGCCACTCGTAGCCAGGCGCTGTGCAAAATATGGGAGGGGAACACCAAGAATGCAACCTCAGGAAGCCCAGAACATTCCCAAATCCATTTCCTACTTCATAGCCGTAGCATAAGTTCAGCCCAAGGTCACGTTGTTGCCATGTTCTGGTAATGAGCTTCATTGGCATTTGACTGCGACTGATGAATGATGGAAATGTAGCATTTAGTATGAAGACAGACAGTGGAAGGAAGCACTAGGCACATTTTATATCTTGTTTGAAACCTCTCGGCAGCCGCTTGAGTGATAGACAATGGACATTGCACTAATCGACTGCCACCTAACTCAAATCACATCACTCTATCCTGTCAGTGAACACACACACACACACATACAGCCTTCTTTCCACTGTGTTGATAACCTGGACACAGCGCTCAAGCCATTGGCATTCAACTACTGGTAGGAAAGAACCTATATTAGATTGGCAAGGATTTTTCCCCCCTCGAAACATTCCCAGCTGGTTAAGACCACTCAGCCGGCCTCAGCCCTCATGAGAATCACCTCGCATCTTCACACACATCCCCATTGCATTCCTCCCAATCCGAAGACCCTAATGGATTGTGGAGATTACCTGACTAATGAATATTGGAGCTCAGTTTAATGGACATGCATACTTTAAATACTGTTTCCTGTTGAATTAGCAGTCTTGAGCATTTAGCCCCCCTGCTCGTGCTGCTAATCTGCTTTTTAATGAGGAAACATCAGTTCACAGAAGAGAAGTCAATACAAATCAGTGTTTACAAAGTCTGATTAACTCTGAAATATTTCATCAGTGTGGAGGTCCCAGACGGGCCCTATGTTAATTGCATGAGTGCATGTGTGAGAGAGTCTGTTTCAGCCCAAGAAGTGTACGAATTTGTGTTCTAATGGTAATTCTATTGCACAATTTCTTTCCATACATTGATAGTTACAACACATTAAATGACTATATCTGCCAAGTTATTCTTATAATACAGCCAAAAATTACTCCTCAGGCTTCTATTTGCGTGCTGTTGCAATAACTAGCATATATCATTGCGTTTTCCCCTCTCATAGCATCATAATGCTCAAAGAACACGCTGTAATAGTCTCCAGGAATCGTAGTAGCAAACTTATGGGTCTCTGTGTGTATTGATGTGGGGGATTGGTAGGATGAGGAGCCGTGTTAGTGGTCATCAGGTGATTGGAAGTTCACACAGAGGTGAATTGTGACCTGCAGGTCTTTGTTTAGGTTTAGTAAAGTCTGGCCTGCCTGTTTGCCTGCCTACGCAGCTTCACACAGCTCTGTGACACATGACCTCTGAGGAGAGCCAGTGGTGCTTTCCTGCGTGACCTTTTGCACTCTCAGTCACACAACACATATGTAGACTTGATGGGAAGTGATTGCTGTATTTCAGTCTCTTTTTTGAACTGACAAATTGAGTTTGGGCTTGCACTTACAGTATTGTATTTGTTGAGAGTACATCAATACATTTCTAAAGTTTGAGCAACAGTGCATTAAACAGTGCATATTCAGCAACAGTGCATTAAATTGATAAACAGTGACAGTAAAGCCATTTATAATGGTACAAAATATTTAAATTTAAAATGAATGTTGTTGTTTTCGAACTTTTTATTCACGAATTAAATCCTGAAAAAATATATCACATTTCCCAGAAAAATATTGCACAGTGATTGATGATAAAATTTATAATAATAAAAGTAATAAACAATAAACATTTCTTGAGCACCAAATCATCATATTAGAATGATTTCTGAAGGATTGTGTGACACTGAAAATTCAGCTTTGCCATCACAAGAATAAGTTGCATTTTACATACAAAAATATTTAAATAGAATCTTTTAATATTTAACAATAGACTGTAGACTGTTCAGTATATGACTTGTTTGTTTATTACCAACCTCAAACTTTTATGTGTAAATATAAGATATTATATTATATTGTATGCTATTTCTTGCTGAATTGTTATAGGAATAAGGTTTTGTTGGCAGTCATTAAACACTCTCTGTTCCTTCTCTCTACATGCCTCGCCACAGGAAACATTGAGTACAGCTGCCCCGCCACCAATGAATGTGAGATCACCAAACGTAGAAGGAAGTCCTGCCAAGCCTGCCGCTTCATGAAGTGTCTGACCGTCGGCATGATGCGAGAAGGTGAGAGTTTAAAAAAATGCTTGGGGAGGGGAGAAAATGAACATTTTATCCATTGTCCAACTGCATTTCTCACTCTATCTACCATTCTGAGGAAATGCACAGGTTTCCATAAGGGGGAAATAAAGTAGAACAGGTCTAGAATGAAGTCAAGGTTGAAACTGAAGGGCCGGTTGGCCTCGTGCCCCGAAGGCCACTCACGGTCAGCCAAACAGCATCTTTTGTCTTGGCCTCCAGGCCCAGTTCTAACTAACAAGACTGGTTATTATTTAGAGAGCTGGCCTGTGAGGCATTTTCTCAGAGGTCTGCCAATGGACAAGCAGTTATTTTCAAACCGCTGCTCTCATGTGGAAACACAGGCTCTGGCTCTCCAGGCTTTCCCGCCTGTGATGTTAAAAGTTTACAAAGGAGCTGCCTGAACTAGCCTTTAACCTTCACGCAGGAAAAAAGTCCTTTCTGATATCTTCAGCAGCAGAAATGCGGCACGGCAGCTCATTCCCTCGCTTCTCATTCAGGTGGACAGGAAGTGTTTTGTCTGCCTCTGAAAGAATTGCCATCATAGGCGGGAGAGGGAAGACTTGAGGGAGAATGAGAGGTAGGCTATGCTTCTGTCACTCACAGAACTGGACCTCTTAGAGTCACAGGTGACGGCACTAATAGGCTCACAGATGTGTGTGTACACAACGCTATGCCCCTTTAAGTCAAGATCAGGTAGACTGCACCTTATTCACCGAGACACGAGACCAGACACACACACACAAACCCTGCGGCCAGCCTTCCTTCTGCGGACCTGAGTGGTCAGCTCACATTATACCAAAACAACGCAGCTGGAGAGCAACAGCAGGCGCAAATGCCCCACAGGTCCACATTTGTTTGTGGTGAGTGTAAGAGTGTGCGTATTTTGCCTGTGTGAAATGTTTCTTTTTCATATTATCCATCTTTTTCTTGCACACACGTGCACACACACACATAAATGGCAATCTCATTCAACGATATTGTTGCCCTGTGCAGGGACATTTGCCTACACGGCCGGTGTCGCTGACAGGTAGGTAATTGATAAGTAGAGGCCTGTTTTCAGAAAGGTCTGAGGGATGCAGTTGCATGTTTGATATGGCATCTTCTCCCATGAGCACCCAGACAAATAGCAGCCTTTTGTTCTTGCTGCTAGCCACCCAAACACACATATATCAAAATGGCACCCAATGGCACAACCATTTGTTGTAAAGTGCTTGAATTTAATACAGAGGTCCCCCTCTACATATGAATAAGGGTCATTTGAAAAATTGATGCATCAATTTTCTTATTTTTCCACAACATGTTCACTTTACACACAAAGAATGGAACAAAAAAAACATGCATACAAACAAATCAGTTCAGCAATGTATATTCATTGTTTTGTTTTTTGTTTTTTTTGTTTTTACTTTTTTTTAATGTAGCATTTTTTTCATTGGTCAATTAGATGACCGTCCCTACTTTTGAATTTCCAGTTTGTCAATTTCTCAGCTTTTTTTTTTTTTTGACATGCATACAATGACACTTCAACCTTATGACCATTCATATATAATCTGTGTAAAAAAAAAATATTATGCTAACTTTATTTTTGTTTCAGGTTTACAACACTACTTCTGACCGTTGCGCTAGCTTGTTTTTTAATGTTGTGTTGTTTTTTTAGACACAAAAAACACATGCAAACATAGTTTAACCTCATGGATACTCATTTTTAAAAATGTTTTAAATCTTTTTTTTTAGTGGATATATATATATATATATTTTAAAAATGTATATATATATATATTTTTTATTTATTTTTTTTCAATTGACTTTGTTACATCACTTTATTAGCTACTTTAAAGCATTGCACTAGCTAAAGTACAAAATACAAATATAAAAGCAAAATAAATACAAAAACGCAAAAATGTAACCTCCTTGGTATTCATTTGAAATATTTGCTTTTGGTTTTGTTGAATGCCTAAGGTCTCTCAAAGTTCTATGTCTGTAAAATGCTCCACTATCTTTTTGTTTGTTGATTTTACTAGCTTTATTAGCTTTTGAACATTACTTTAGCACATTTTTAGGTTTGCTTTAGAGAAACACAATTTACTCTCATGGCTATTCATATTAAATATTTAAATTGCTTTTTTTGTACAAAACAACTTTTTGTACAAACATTTTGTTTGGGGGATTTACAGAACTTACATTTTTGCATGTTATGCTAGCACTTTTCTTAGGTTTTGTTGTTTTCAGTGATTTAGCGCAGAACTCACTGGACTGGGATCAGATTAAATCCAGATCAGTCATCTATGTGTGTGTGTGTTAGTTGTCAGCTGGCGTTAACCGTGGCTGGCTAGCTTTGGTGAGGTACGGACTAAGCCGATGTGTCAGTGTCCGTGCAGAGGCACTGTTTGGTATTGGAGGGTTTTGGGGGAGGGGTATGGGATGTTACCCATAGCCAACAGCTTGCTTAAGGGGAAGATCTGTCTGAAATTAGCCCTGTCACCCCTGGGAGACATGGAAGTTGGGATGGGATAAGTAATCCTGATAAAGAAAGGATCCTTCACACACACACACACTCACTCACACGCATCCACAACAAACACTTGGAGTTCTGTACACCAGGCGTCCAAAGTGATGAAATCCTTTGACACACAGAGCCAAACCCCCGCAGGGCTAGTCGAACCACCCAACATGATATCTGTCCACCTATCACACCGCAACTCTCACATGCAGCTTAACACCCCCACATTGTACACACATACACCGCTCATACATATGCACAAGCAAAGCCTCTCAATAAAAGCACACACTCACTGTTGTACCGAAAGTTGTGCAGGTGCTCACTTTGCAGGCACAAGCGTGTTCTAGCTGCAAGGAAATTGCTGCCTCCAGCTACGTCTCTGTTTGACCCTGGGGGCCAACCGCCTGCCGCGTCGCTACCTCCAGCCACCCAACTGTAAAATTATATCCACAGACAGTCAGAGAGACAGCGACGGGGCCTGACGGAGCACTGGCCTGAGACTGCAGCCGGGAATCAGCCCTAACATGCTCAAGCTAAAGCACCCGGTGGTACGCAGCGTGAGGGGAACGAGAGCCGTACATCAGGACTGGAGAGTGCTTATTACACAACACTTAGAGAGATGCAGTTCACACACTCACAGAAACACTCACTGATGCATGCAGCACTGATCACACACACTTACACTCAGAGAAAGCACTTATTCACAAGAACATATACACTAGGACGCTAATGCATATACACGCACCCATAACTACCTACATGCTCTTCACTCCGCTAAACCTTGCATACTCAAGCTAAGGGAAAATGTGCATACGTGTGATGATTATGATGAGGCTAAATTCTCAGCCACTCGTTCTTTATGTCTGAACACACAGATGGATGACCTTCTCCACAGGGAAAGCTACTTAATGTACCTCATACCTCCCTTTCTCCTGCATTTTCGGAGTGATACTTCTGTCATAGAATCTATTTCAGATATGGTATGTTTTATTTGCTTTCATCTAAACTCAGAAAGCGAATAAGAGAGGGAGAGAAATTAAGAAACCTGCAGACACAAGTTGGCAGTGATGGGATGCACCTACCGAATATGTAACATCTAATTCCTGCAGAAGGCAATTAGAGCTCGCCCAATTATTGTGCTGTGTTATAGATAGCGGCTGTCCTAACGAACGCTGGAGTTTGGATTCTGACAGCAGTGGCTCTCCCCACCACTTCTCTCTGGGGACATGAGCAGCCATGGAAGCAAAATAGCCAGACCTGCCTGTAGATATGAGTAGGCTAAACATCTCTCTCTCTCTCTTTCTGTCTCACACACATACACACTGACATACATACTCATACATATAGAGTGCTTGCTGCTTTTAGTCAGAGCAAGAGAGCAATTTAAAACTCAAAAGCCTGCCTCATCGCATCAAATCCCGCTTAAAATTTCTCTGTGCTGCAAACCCTTCAGTGAAAAATATAGCTTGCTGGCCACTGTCACCATTATCATGACTGACACAGAACATGCCAGAGCACTGCAAAAAAAATCAAATTTTCGCACGATATTTAGTCTATAAGTTCTTAACTCTAGAGTATTTTGATGCAGATTTGTGTGCCAAATCGGATAGTTTGCATGTCATTCATTCAATCCTGTGTTGAGTGGCCAGTTATTGGCTGTTGATATTATTAATTCTGTAATTGCTTTAATCTAAAATTCTACAATAATAATAATAGTGATAGATTAAAATATTTGTTTTCTTATTAGATAATAATTTATATTTTATATTTTTTTTTTTGTTATTGTTGTTTAATTATTGTTTTTGTTTTTATTGGTAATTGGTTGGTATTGGTTTTTGGTTTTGTTTTTGTTTTGGGTTTGATTTTGATTTTAGGTCTTGGTGTTGATGCAGAAACCTGTGCTCCAAGTTAAATGGAAAACTATAACTAAATAATAAAACCTTTAACATTCGTTTTGTGCTAGAAATGATAACTTGAAGCTGTCTGACTTAAGTCGTCCCAAGTGTCTCAGGAAAAAGATGGAGAGAGTGAATGAGACTGAGAAAGGACTATTGGCTTGACAGGAGTCTTGTCGAGTGCATCTGTTTTACCTCCTTCTTCCTCATTTCTATTTTTCTGCCTTCCACCACATTTCTGTTTTATCAATTCATTTCTGTTTTGTCTTTTTTGGTTTCCTTAGTTTTTTCTTTCTTTCTCCCTCTCTCTCATTCATTCTCTCACACTCTGTTCCTCGGCTGCCTTTCGCTCTCTCGTCCCTCTCTTCCTCTGACGGGGGACATAAATCATCATGCTGTCAGCGGGCGAGGCTCGTTGGATTATGCAACGCCGCCATTCATTTAGAGCCTGAGGAGAGGACCCGTCTGAGACCACCCTCCACCCACCACGTTCCCCCACTCTTGCCTCCCCAAAATAGAGAGCCAGCATCTTAAAGAGAGCTCTCAGGGGGGTGATATCATTATGCAGTCTCTCTCTCTCTCACTGTAGTTTGCCCTACTTTATTCCTAGATAGCGTCTCTGTGTGTGCTTTTAAATGTCAGCATGGCAACTCTTTCTCACAGTTGGTTTGTTTTTCTTCCAGTGTGCGATTGTGCTACACCTTCAGTTCGAGGTCCGACCCTTCTCCTCATTAAAGAACAAACTGTTGTCCATCTTATCGCAAGCCACCAAGACTAATATACTGCTATATATGTGGCAAACCAACCATACAGAAAAATCATTGTGAACAGCACTGATGATATACCAGTGAACTCTTAGATAATAAAACTTCCAAAAGTAGGTTTTCACAGCAATGCCATTTTGGGTTTCCCAAATGTCTACGTTATTTAATTATATAAAATATTTATATAACTTACACTGTGACATCCAGTTTTGGTCTAACTTCTAAGTATGAAATGTCACTCAAAAGAAGACTTTTGCCTCTTCATTGTGAAGGAGAAAGTGTGCACCGCAGACAGTCACGCTCTTCAGAATGAAGCCATTTGAATATCATGACAGCCTTATTATAGTGTCATAACTGACTGGCAGGCCTTGCTTGATAGCGCTAGTGATGTGTATCACAGCACACACCTTCCTTCAAGGGTTGAAAGCATGTTGCTTCACCTGAAATAACCCTGCGTGGGTCATCCGGGAGTCGTCTGACTGTCCTATCTACCACACCTGCTTAAAAACTCAAACTACTGGCCATAGCACACCCCTCCAGATTGGGTCTGAGAATGAAACAGCTGGGTTAGTTACCCTCCATCCCCCTCATCTCGCCCTCCTCTCCTTCGCCCGACCCTCTCTTACTATTTAGGAGATCCCCTCTGGCGCTGCCTAAAACGACACACATAATTAGGGCATTAACTCCTCTTAATTGCTGAGAGGTTTCTCTTTTTTTCCGTGCAGAGACAGAAAGGTCATCGTTGTGCCTTTTCCACCTCCTCTCCAGCAGCAACAGAAGGCACAGTAGCGCAAATCCCTCCTCGGCTCCTTCCTCGGTTCTCCCCTGCCACCGCTCTTCCCTCCCCTCCAATCCCTCTGTTCTCGCACTCCCTGGTTGCTCGCCATCCTCAACTAAATGACATCTTTAGGCATTCGAGTAACCCACAGAGGATTGGTGGAAGTCCCTGTGCTGAATTGGAGGCAGAATGAGCGTTGTGTGTTTGGACCCCAGCCAGGAGGGGGAAGATTTTACATGCTGCTGACTTTGGAGGACTCTTCCCATCCTCCTCCACTCGTGCATTTCCCAGTCTGCCACAACCACTTGTGGGCAGAGGGACAGCTGGAGGTCTGTGCTCTTTTGTTTTTCATACAGAGCACCAGGGACACTTTGCTGACACTTTAATAAATGACGATTTTTCCCAGAAGGCCGCTGCTTGGCACATCCATGGCAGATATTCATTATAATTAGGTGATGTATACATACAGTGACTACAAAAAGGACTTGGACAATGTAGCCATACTTTAGCATTAGATGAAATATCAAACCTAGTGTCGTTTATTTGAAAGAAATAGAGTATATTTTTCAAGAAATTTTAAAAACGAAATTTTCAAAAACAAATGTCAGGTTTTAACTGATTATGCAATAGTTATTTATAATTAAGACAAATTTTTTATGTTTATTTATGTTTTATTTTTATTTTTTTTATGTATTTAGATTTTTTATTTTAATTTAAGGCGGAAAAAACTGTATTGTCCATTTATCAGTTATGATCCATAATATTGAAATAATTATAAGTAACATTAGAATTTGAATTTCAGTGCGTCCCTAGAATAAATAAATAAATTAGTGCTGTCAAACGATAAATCACGATCTATCGCATCCAAAATAAAAGTGTTTGTTTACATAATATATAAGTGTGTGCTGTGTATATTTATTATGCATATATAAATACAAACACAGGCATGTATGTATATTTATGTTTAATGTGTTTTTTTTATTTTTTATATGTTTATTTTTTATATATTATATTATAATATAATATAATATAATATAATATAATATAATATAATATAATATAATATAATATAATATCAGGGCTTAAAGGTCTCCGGCACCGTGCCAGATCTCTGGCGTGCAGCGTTTGGCTGAGGAAAAAAAAATAGTCCTACATTAAAAAATAAATCTTGTTGATTGGTATCACTTTCGAGTCCATGAGTTGCCTACCAATGGTATGAGAGGAGCACAGCTTTCACTCTCAACCAAACTAACATTACTAGCCAATCAGAATGTTTTGCTCTTATAAACATGAAACGCGCATAATAGTATCCAATTGTGGAGTCGCAGCCCAGATGAATGGAGAAGCGCAACAAAAAGCTGCGAGGTACAATGCGCATATTTACATGGAAAAGCTCATTAAAAAGCAGCAGAGCTTTGTAAACAGCTCAGAGTAATCATGTCATTTCCATGAAATGATATGATTGCCAGAACAAATTTAATGAAATCTTTGAAAAGGTCCTGTTCACACATGATCTATTAATGGTAACTTACCGGTAATTTACCAGTGAAGACTGTATGTGTGAAAGGGGATAAACTCTTCCTCTGTATATGACGTGAATTTGAATTGCTTAACGTTCATCCGAAAAAACAGTGTGCATTATCTCACTAGATTTGTAACTTAAATCATTTATGAACCTTTGCCAACACAGGAGAATACTTCAACCTATGTCTAAATATGCCATGTATTGTACATCGCAATTTCAAAATAAAAGTTTCTGCACGTGGCCAAATATTAAAATTTAATGGATTTAAATATCGTTTAATAACACTGTGAAGTGGAACGTCACCAGGGCATTGGTGCCCTCTGCAGGTATTTGTTTTAATACATAATGTACTTAAGTTGGTTATGTTCATATTAGGCATATTAGATTATGTATTTTAACAGTTTTGTTCAATACAATCATGTAATTTCTTGGTTTTGATCTTTTATTTGAGCCAATTTATTATTGCCTCATCGTTAGTTTATATATAAATAGTCATACTAAAGCCTGGTGTTCACTTATGTCTGTTTGTTACTAAAAAATATCAGATTACTCGGTTGTCGAAATAATCAGAAGATTACTTGATTACCAAAATAATCATTAGTTACAGCCCTAGATTAGTTGAAATATTTCTAAATACAACTGCTTTGTTTTACTTTTTGTAATTAAAAGACAAATATTTTGTCATTTCTTACAAATAGTCTTAAAATATCGTCACATTCTAGTGAACCAAGTATCTGTATTTTGTCTCATCTCGTGAGCTAAGTGTATTGTCACACCCTTAGTATCGATAAGTGGTGATATAGCTCATAATTTTCCAAGTGTATGATACAGCTTTCATTCTTCAGGTCAACCATTATATTCATAAAAAAAAAAAAAAAAAAAAAAAAAGAAAGCAATAACTTTGCCATAGTATCCTTTCAAATGTTGCCACAGTCATTGCATGCTTTGCATGTGCTGCCCGCCCCGCCCCGCACCGCCCCCAGAAAAAAATTATCTGGCTCTGTCTATTAAATGCCGCTCCATTTGAAAGCAGGTGATGGCGATTTAGCGGTAATCAGGGAACCGGCTTTACTGACGAAATGCGCGTGACAATCGCATGCGATATATCGCCCATCCCTAATTCTGTATGTGTATGTATTTATATATACATAATAAATAAACACACTACACATACATATTTTGTTTCTACAAAAACCTCTAGTGTAATTTGCTTTCAGATTCCTCTTGATTTTTTATTTTGTTTCTAGTGCAATGAAGTTCATACATTAAGTGTGACTTAAGTGTCCATGTACTTTTTGGGTCCACCGTACATTCAAATGCAAACAAATGCAATTTTTTTTCTTCACTCTCAGCAACCTGAGATACTTGTGGCTGAATCACCTTAAATGCAAGTGCTGTGGATATGTACTTCCACAGGCCTGGCAAACACTGCCAAAGCGAGGGCCTGTGATTGAGTGGCTCAGCAATAGTCTGGACCGCTTCCAGAATTCAGCGTGTGCCTCATCACTAGCGCTTGCAGCCCACCGCCCGTAATCTCAGAGAAAGTCTCCGTTGGGACGCTCGTGCGGGTGCCTTGTTCAGCACCTGCTGACCTTTTAATGGCTCTATATGGGCTCTTGCAACCGCACCAATCATGCAGCTGCCTGACTGTCATAACAATGCAACAGTAACATGTCGTTTTGAATGATGTGGCTCAATCAGTGCTCTGTACAGTGCAGTGGGACATGGCCGCAGGCCACGATTTGCCTGCGCTGGCTCTCTCCGACTGCTTTGTTTTGGTAATTTGTGACCAATTTCCTTACTGGGCTGCACAATTTGTGACCAATTTCCTTACTGGGCTTCACTTGTGCATGAAGGCACAAGTCGGACTGGGCTCTTGGCTTCTCTGGTTCTGCACCGCTGCTTGCAGACGGCAGGTTTTTTTTTTTTTTTCATAGACAGACCATGCTGAGCCCACAGACTGTGCTTTTCCAGCCGGCCAGGCTGATTTGGTTGCAGGGCAGGGTCTGGAATTTGGCAGGGGCCTGATGCCCGCACAGCTGGTGTGGCGAGAACGTCCTTATTTCTTTATGTCAGGAAGCAGGCCAGTAGCATTGTTATGGCCCAATCGCACCCATTTACCCTCGCAAGGTGGAGAGCATCATCCTCTCTGTCCCGATTATCTTCGCTTATTGTCAAATGACACCTCACACACATACATACTCGAGGCATGTGGTATCCATATCGCCATACTCTGTCAATACTTGTGGACTGGTGCAGTTGAGCAGGAGAACGTAGAGGTGGAAGGCAGGGAAGATGGTTTGAGCGACAGACCTAGAATGGTATGAGCCCTGAGGGGGGCTGGGGAGGCTAAATTTGGTGCAGTGTGGAACTGCTGGCTTTGAGAGGCTTGATAATAGGAATCTATGAATGGCAGGAGCGCGAACACAGGTGAGAGGAAGACTTGAACATTTTTTTACGCGCTCAGGATAAAATGCACTTCACCACTTTGGATGCAATATTATTACTTCCGAGGGTAAACATACACTTTAGTTGTCTATGGACTTTTTCCAGACTTCCTCATGCAGATGATGCATTCTGGGAACTGAAATCACACTTTAATTTCAAGTTCCAAGTCCACTGGTACAGATCTTCTAATGTGAATCTTTAACAAATTCATGATGACACTTTTGCCGCCACATCTGTTTCTTTATAAGCACACGACAACAACAGCGCAAGTCTAATTAGCATGAGTGTCAGCATGTACAAAAGCAATTGTGTAATTTGCTGTAAAATAGGTCACAGGCATTGAAACAAAGTATTATAAATGTATTTCTGTCCGGAGGTTTGTTACCACCAGGCACATCAGTACGCATCTGTTAATTTCTCATCCAAAAATAGTGTAGAAATGACCTGCTTAGTTTGATGTAGGGTGTTAATCTATCAGCGATATCCCCACAGATCTGCTCGTTGTTGTTGTTAGACATGTTTTTTATGTTGCTTTTATTTTCTGTTGTCTGTGTGGTTGCCATTTAGCAGTTAGTTTTCTTCAAAGTGAAGAACTGAACCTGCAGATTATGTGATAGCACACCACATATTTAGCTATTATACCAACACGCAAGAAAGATTGTGTTTTTAAGCTCCTAGTGGTAAAGGTACACAACATACATGTCTTGAATGAGGAAAAGCACTGGTCTCACAACTCTCTGCTGTGCACACACACACTTACAAACACACACAAACACGCTTACAAACGGAGTATTATCCTCTCCCGGTACCCCAGGCTGTCCGGCACCGAGCTGTTAAAGCACTGATATGACTGACAGATGAAGTTTCTTTAGAAGAGTGTATTTCAGTGGGTCATACCCCCATCACTCAGCCGTAAACCCACACCACACTTACAGTCCCTGTGTTTACCTCACCTAACACACACACAAATAGCACACAGACAGTCAACAAAGGATTTTTTTTTCTTTGTGTGTTTATTGTGAGTATTCATGTCTTCTTTTAAAAGACACTGTCATGATCATGTGTGATGAGTCAATGCAGCCTTCACTATGTGCAATGGAAAATTAATGTGAGCTGATTGCAAAGCATTTCATTTACTCATTGTCTTTAAATTGCTTTGGGCTAATTAGATGGCACAAGGCCTAATTGTACGGATTTTTTAATAAGTGCTGATGAGGTGAATTTGATGTAGAACAATATCTTCAGATATTTTTAGAGTGGTGAGGTGGAAGGAGGGAGATGACACACTATTTCTTTCCTTTTATTTTATCATGTTGTTCAAAACCTAAATATGTAGTGCATACAGTATAGTGGGGACCAAATGTCTGAGACCATTGCATGCTTTTCTAATTTATTATTTTTGTTGTTATAATTTATTATTGTTATTATTATTATTATTATTATTTTTTATTTGTTTTAATTTTTTTTTATTATAATTATTATTATTATTATTTGCATTGTCAGAGTTCGTAATATATATATATATATATATAAAACATGTATATATATATGTGTGTGTGTGTGTGTGTGTGTGTGTGTGTGTGTTTCTTGTCTGTTATTATATTATGTCATATTTAGGTTTTGATAATATGACATATACTACATTAACATTTTGAGTCTCAATTATGTACTGTGAAAGAAAGAAAGCGGAATAGGCTGAGATGCTTTTTCTGTTGTTTGATGGATTGAATGAACACACTGGGAATGGTGAAGTGGCAATTACCCACTCATCTCCCACTGACCGACCTGAAGCAACCTGCAGGCCTTCCTACAACACCATCAGTTTCCCCACTGCCCCATATTAACCAGCGTGGCCCAGCCCCCAGCACCATCCTGTGCTCTGCTCTAATGCAATCTCCCCCATCAGACGGCCACCATCACCCACTGCCTTACAGCACTCACGCCCTTCCATAGTGACACATACCATATCTATCTCACAGCTCCTGATAGACGATGACCCACCACGAAAATCTGGTCATGTTGAAAGCTTATAAATGTTTACACATTTTTGAAGGAGACAGCCTCCTTTTTTGGATGATTCATTTCGTATGTGTATAAGGAATGTGTTGAAAGTGTACCTGCGTGGTTTGTGGTCCCATCAGTTAACTCATTTTCATATCTATTACTGTTCAACCCCTAAGGGTTAATTTTGTTACCCTCTTCCCCATCATATACCCCTGCTCAACATCCAAACCTCTACAAGTCTTCCACCCACTGTCTGTTATGATGATGTATCAGAAGCCCTCCATGTGATCAGTGAGGCCGAGGGGAGCGCTAGCACAGCAGGGAATGCCGTTCCGTGTGAAAGTGTCTGAATGCAGCAGCGGAGGGCTCGGCCCGAGACACACGACTGATGAGACTTTAATTAGATCATTTAGAGGCGAGGAATTGTTCAGGCAGAGAGAGGCCTTGTTAATGCAGTCATACAGCTCACTAAGTAGTTTTTTCCTCAGCAGTGATTTTCCTCAGGTAATAACCAAGCCTACCCCACACAAATACAGACAATGGAGTTTTAGAAAAGAGTCTATCTATCCATCTGTCCATCCATCCATCCATCTTTCCATTTGTGTATCAGTCTGTCATATTTGGCTGACGGATTGAAATGTATTTTATTTTATTTTATTTTATTTTATTTTATTTTATTTTATTTTATTTTTAGTTTATTTATTTATGGAAAATGTGTATATATACATTTCTTTATTATTATTATTATTATTATTATTATTAAATACAATTATATTCTATTATTATTAGTCTGATAGTAGAAGATCATTTCAGATTTTTGCCCCATTTAAATATCTTAAATATTTATAATTTATTTACTATTTATATAAATTATATTTTTTTTTTTTTATTATTATTATTATTATTATTATTATTATTATTATTATTATTATTAATAACCATTGTATTCTATTATTATCAGTCTGATAGTAGAAGCAGATAATTTTATGACTTTTTGTACAATATTTATAATACTATTTATATAAAGTATATTATTATTATTATCATTATATTATTATTATCATTATTATTATAGATAGTAGAAGTACAGGATATCATGGTTTATTTTTTCCCAATTTAAATAGTTTTTAGATTTTATGTTTAAATGCTTTTATTAAAACAAAAATCAAAGTAGCATGTTAGCAGCTATCACAAAAATCAGCATCACTGATTATCTATAAAAGAATGTGGAATAAAAAAGAGGGAAAGAAAGAAAATGTGATATTTTGTAGGTGAATCCAAGCAAGCTGCAACGTCAGGAATAGACAGCGTGGTTGCCACGTCAGATCACAAATGATATTATACGTTGACAGATTGTAGCCTTGCTTTACAAGTGCAGTTACATCTCATTTGTCACTGTTTGATCTGTAAGTGTGGCTACAGGAAAGGAAGGCCCTCCATCTTGCCAGCAATTTAATGGCTGGGAGACGGACGATGGCCGACAGCCACCTGCCCACAGACCGCAGCGCTGATCTGTTCTCATTTACTCCACCATCAGGCCAGATGAAGGCAAAAATCGCTCCTTTTGATCCCCTGGCCGATATCTCACCCCTACACACCCGTGTACTATTAACATCTTATTCTGCCTTGGCTTTTGCCCACCATTGGGTGTCTCCTTGGATTTAACAGAGACCTCAAATGTAAACACAATTATGCTCCTTGATTTTGAATTGATGCATTTTTCTCCAAAGCCCTGTTCAGACGGAAATAGTTCTCCTAGGCAAATTTGTGTTTCAGAGGTATACTTTATGATTTAAATCCTGTTTAAATGAAACATATCTATGATTTTCTTGCGTAACCTCTGTAAAAATAATGCAGCAAATTATTGTTTTTCAGCTAACTCTGAAGCTAACTTTATTTTGCTCTTTCCTAAACTAAAGCTACATTTTTCATTGCAGTGCCTGGTGTATCTTTTTATTTATTTATTTAGGTTTACCTTTTGTGCTTTTATTCATTCTTTTTCCTGCTTTTCACATATTCCTTCATTATTATTATTATTATTATTATTTTATTATTGGTTTTATTGGTATTGGCAGACAGAAGAAACAGATGATATTAGGGCTTAGTTTTCTTATTTAAATCAATATTATTTTTTATGTGTTTTCATTCACATAGATTATTATTTTTTTATTTATTTTTTGCTTTCATACAATTTATATGACAAATTATTATTATTATTATTATTATTATTACTAATTGTTACTATTATTATTATATAAATCATCATACATGGCTGTAGACGTCATGGGTTTTAGTCCAGAAAAAGACATAGGCCAAGGGGGGCATGTAGAGATGTTGAAAGAGTCTCAGTCCATTGTGTGGTGTTAATTTGCTCTGCTCTGCTTGCTCCTGGGGAGACCAGAGGCCTGGGTAAATTCAGTTTGAACACGGCACATTGTCTAAACATATCGGCCTGCCAATCAGTCACCCCGAGCCCTGATAAGAGCCGTCTTGTATTATTGAATCAACAATAGGGCGGCTCTGTCGGCAGGAAGATAACACACGCTTATTTCTCTTTAAGTCTCGGCAGAAGAAAGGCACTGTCCACATCCACCTCATATAACTGCCTCAATTACCATAAAAACCACTGCCGTGCCCAACCTCACACATGCCTCTGCTGCTGTGAAGGAGCCTGCCATACGTGTGTGTGTGTGGAGGGAGAGGGCCATAAGATAGCACTGTGTTTCCAATTATGAATTTCAACATTTCAATCATTTGGATGACATTCCATCAGTGCTCAGCACCCCCCTAAAATTTCAGTGTCCTTTATACTGTGGATCCTGGATGAAAGATGGGCCATAAAAAAATTGTGCTCGCCTCTGAACAGCCATGACTCGATAACCAATAACAGCTTTACACAAGTGACACCGTTCCACTCACAAACGCCTTTTCCATCGCTCCAGTTGTGTGTTTTTTTCTCGCAAAGCAAGCACAAACATGTCAATTTGACCTAGACGCCAATCCCCCTTCTCTCTCTCCAATGTACACGGCCATTTGAAGTGGGAAATCCGATGGTGATCCAATCAGAAGTGATTCCAATATCGGCAGTCAGCAATATTCCTCCGCCCCAAAATGATCGCCCTTCATCACTTTGTCTATTAAGTCAGCCATGCATTTGGCAGGTTAGCAACAAAGCCCAGAAAGAGATGCAGCCAGCCATGACTGGAGTTTCTGTGCCGAAATATCACACTAAATTTGTCAGCATCAGTCAATGCCCACTCACTAGCTTCGGCCCACTGCAGTCACATGACCAGGGCACCTGCAGTTTGCTTCTCTCTCGTTCTCGTTTTAAGCAGTGTTGAGAATGTACAGGGCATGACACAATAATTAAAGTAAGTAGATAGCTCAGTAATTCTCTCTGGATTTTGTGCGGATAATGAGCGGGGCTCCCTCTCTCCTATCTCTTTATTTTCTCTGTGCATGTCCTTTTTCTCTGTCTGCATGTGCCTGAGTGTAGGGAGAGGCAGCCAAGCACCGGACACATTTCATTAGGATCACCCACTCCTGCTCCTTTTTTAATATTTGAAGGCTCATTTGTTAAGTGGGAATGGTCTTTTCTCCTTGTCTTTTTTCCCCGCTTTTTGTGGGCTTTGGAAATATAATTTTCAATTTTTAATTTGATTCATTTAGATTAAAATCATTAATCAGGACTAAAAGTGAGTTAATTTTCTGGAAAATAAATGAGCTTGTTCGGATAGCTCTTTATTAAGTGTGAGGTGTGTGCAGAGGGGTGGGCGGTGATGGAGGAGGGTCTCTTTCAGGTACTATAGGATCGAATATTGGCCCAAAATGAACGAGTGAGAGAGATGCGGCACCAGGTTGGTGGGCTTATCCTGTGATTTTGTGCATCTAGATATCTACATTTCCATAAAATTTTATTAAACTGTGTCTCAAATAGAAAATCTTGTTTTAATTGTGCATTTACAATTACGTGTGTACACTTGTGTCATTCGGTTATGTCATGTAAAGGTCTTAGGGATATTCATATTAAAACTGAAAAATCCTAATTTAAATAATATTGTATAAAAATATGATTTCATGTCAAAATATTAGGACCATAAACAACAAAAGGCAGCTGAAATTGAATGACATGGAAAGAAAAAGACTAACCACAATAGGTTATATATATATATATATATATTATATATATATATATATATATATATCATAATTCAGAAAAAAATATTGTTATTTATTAGAGTTATTAAACTTTTTCAGGAACAAATATTTATTGGTAAACTTAGGTAAAATTCTTTGTTGATTTTAACCTAGTTGGTGCAACATATTATTATGTATAAATATATTGTATTTATGAACACAATTAGCTATTATATAATACTATTTTATAAATTGTTATTATTATTATTATTATTTATGTACATTTTGGCATATATTAAAAAGAGTATCATTTAGCTGTTCAAAGGCTAACAAGAATGGAGCAACAAGAGTTGTTTTAACAAATAAAAATAGTGAAAATGCGCTCAAGATTCAGTTTTTTCGTAACATTTCTGTTGGTTTGAGTTGTTGTTAGTATAGGTTTTGGAAGGATTCGGGTCTTTTTTCTTTGGTGTTTATTTGTGCCTACTCTCTAATCGAAACAAACTGCTAATAACCCTTTTTGGAAACACACAACGACATACGCTCTCACTCACACCAAACCTGACTTGTTTGTCAAGGTGGTCACGTCTGTTTACTTGCCGGTGGTCAGCACATTTTCAAAGGATGCAAATCCTTGTCAAGGGCTAAGCCGAGCATGAGCGGAAATCTTTCACCATCAAAAATTCAAAGCATTGCTTCTGATATTCCAGAATTCAAATTACCACCCTCAATGTTTAATTTCAGTAGCTGGCCAATCAAAATGCAGAACCCAGACGTTATTCTGAGTTTGTTTGTTTTTTGTTTTTTCTGTTTGGGAATTTGAACATTTCAAAGCTCAAGACAAATGCTGTCAATATTTGCTCCTCAGTGTAATTACGTTATGGAGAAACTCAAGGGGAGGCGATTGTGCCAAGGGAGCTGGGGGAAATTTAACAGGCTTAAACATCAGAAAATCAAATAGAAATCCACATTTTATGCATGAATGGCACCACAGAGTGCACTTGTCCCACAGCTTAGCAACCAACATTTACAGCGCAAAGAAAATAAATTCTCATTGGATTAAGAGGAAGATTCAGTCGACAGTGTGTGTCTACCCCCTCTCTCCTCTTCTTGCGCTCTCTCTGTCATCGTCCCGGTGAAGATTTAATAATTCATTCCTGTAGATCTCAGGGGATCTGGCAACCAGCGGTCCTGTTGCTCGCCCATGTTTATTTGTCCGAGGCCCATTTGCATTTTGTGTGTAAACTCGGCCGATTGCAATTGGGATTCGCTCTTTTTCTCAGAATGGGGTGTCCCGCTTGCTGGGCTGGCCTTAGCACATGGGACACACTTGGTTTTGCCCTTTGTCATAGGTCACAGTTATTTCCACCTAAAAGCTCATAGCATTAATGGAATAGACTGGAGGATGTGGGCTTCGTGGGGAAAGCTGACTGGAAGCTCACGTTGACAAAAACAACTTGGTCCCCCCTGGATTTAACTAAAGTGAACCAGCAAGAATATGTGAATGAAGGAGGGTTGTGATATTCTTAGGCCGTGCTTCTAGCATATGAAAGAGTTAAGGTGAACATTTAATGGAGTTTGGCAGCTTAGTAGACGGGTACTCTTACCTGGTGTTCATTTCTGTCAACGCCTAATGACTATTAAATATGCTTTCTTAAAGAGGAAGAGTGCTAGGGTCCAAAATTAACACCCATCAAGAGCCAAATGTGAGTACAAATTGTCTTTGGCAAGTAAATAGTATGCAGTTACCAATGGACAGTACCTCTAACTTAGTAAATGGTGTAAAATAAGTTGTAAGAATGATTGACTGAATTTTGCAGATGTAAGTGACAGCTTTAGAAAATATCTGTTGCAACTTGCACATCTAGTATCGACTTAAAGTACTTTCAGGAGTTTATTTTTAAGGACTAAGCCCAAGGGGGAGCATGGGCCCTATTGTTTTTCTTAGGAGTATTTTTATTTTTTGGTGAGTCTTAAAGCTTGAAAAATCTTTTAAATTGGCCCAAAGGTAGAAATTGTGATCATTAGTACGCGGCAGAGGCTGGGACCCAGGTGTGGCACAGGGACTCTATGGCGCCCCCTGGAACACAGTCAGAAAACTTGATGCATATCTCATACATACTTGAACATATACATATAAAACTGGGTACACAAATAGATCTCACTGAGCTGAACAACTTTCACACTGTATGGCATAGGCTCCGCCCAACAGGAAGTGAGCTATTCAGGGTTTTCTAATTGAGTCTTTGTACTACACAGCAATGCAGTAGTAAATCAATCAAATCAAAATACTTTCAAAATACTTTTCCTTCTAGACATAACGTTGATTGAAGATCTATTGTGGTAGTCATAGTTAGCTAGTTAAGTGCTTGAGCCTATATATATATTCATCAGAGAGAAAGCTATACTGCATAGCACCTGTAAAAAGAACTGAACTATCAGCACACGTTTGACGTTCCTGTGAACACTTGAGCCTTTGTTGAGTGGAAGTGGTGTAGTGTTTATGCATGTCAGCTGCGAGAAATTTGGCCGCTGTATTTACTCTCCAGTGCCCCATCAGCCTTGGCCAAAACAACAGTCTCCTCGCCTCTTTAGTGTGTCTGCACGCATGCTGTTGACTGCTAAACAAGAATAGGTGTAATATAATGATGTAAGTTCGAGACATCAGAATTCTCTGGCCACGTCTGATTAATTAGTCTTTTTTTAAAGTGGCACACGTTGCTGCCAGGTTGATTGTTTCTCTCACACTTCCCCGTAAATTTCTGCAGACGCCTTCAAGGATTCCACGCCACCTATGAAATTCAAAACAAGCCTTGTAAGAAGTTTACGGTCATCTGTGGGTCCTAATAAAAACGTGGGGGGAGGTGCGGAGAGGATAGTAGGATAATTTAAAACGAGGGAAAAGGGATTCCACCATGAAGCAACTAGTCTATTTGTCATCTTAATTAAAACAGTAAAATCTTGTAATCTACTGGGGATTTACAACAGTGTGAAATGAATTCTTCTTTTTTCCCCATTTCCTTGTTCTGTCTGCCTGCATGAAATCTGAGGCATTTGCTGTGAAACTTTTTAACAGCATTTCATGTCCTACTTAGTGCTAATGTATGAGGCTAATCAGAAGGTTTATTTCAGAACATATAAATAATAATATTAGTGAGCTTTGAGCTGTTAATAGCAGAGGAACATTTAAAAAGAGAGAGAGAGAGAAGTGAAATGAAAAAATATAGCCAAATGCATTATTTTGCATCATTTAAAGGAACCTATTATTTAAAGGGACAGTTTACCTAAACATTAGCATTAAAGCTCTGTCATCATTTTCTCTCATGCCATCCGTATCTATATTACTTTATTTTTATATTGTGTAACACTAAATAAAACATTTTAAGAAAGTCCACGCTAATCTTCTGATTACAATGAAAGTGGATGGGGACTGGGCAGTCAACAGCCAAAAAGAATAAATAAAGCATCATAAAAGTTATATTCTTTTGATATATTATAGCTTTATGTTTGGAAATGACTGAAAATGAAATCACCAATCACTTTCATTGTATGGAAAAGAGCAGCTTGGACAGTCTGCTATAAATATCTCCTTTGGTGGTCAACTGAAGAGAAAAAAAAGTCAAATACTGATTCTGAAAGACATGAGGGTGAAATTATGATGTCAGAATTAAAATTTTTGTGTAAACTGTCTCTTTAAATGAACTCTTCTTGTATTTCTTTTGAAGGAGACCCATAACATTCACATAAACTGTGTGGTAAGGTGTATTTGCTCTTTTCTAAGACTGTAACTTCAGAGTGGTTTTTGCGGTGTGCATCCCATGAAGCTATGTTATTCATCAAGATCATTCTGCATGGGCCCATAGATACGCCGTCAAACAAACAATCGGCAGCTCTTTGTATCTGCGTCTGTGTGAAACCCGACCCAGCGGCGCACCATGTGCAGCCAGGCGCCTGCTTGCTTTACAGTCATGTGGCGATAGAAGGTCTATCAGCAGACAGATGTATTCTGATGGTGTGAAGCCACATTCGCCGTTTGTGGAGGGTAACGATCGCCCCTGGGTCGGCATCCCGTATACGCATCTTAATCTTAACCATATAAGAGAAGCCACAAAGCTGGCTGCAGATCAGTAACAAAGGGTAACTTATTCCAATGTTGTTTGTTTTGGAGTGTGTAAATCCTTGAACGATCCTCCTTCAGCAGCGAGGGAGGCTTTCCTAATAATATCCCACCGTAGAGGGCGTCTTTCAGGGTTGTGCTGCATTAATTCCTCATCTATTTCCAGCGCAATGCAGGCCAGGCCTATGAAGATGCAGCTCTGACTCAAAACTTAATACGCAGTTGCGCATCAGTTGCAGTAGTAGAAATCAACTATTTAGTCAAATAAAAGAGCTAAATATCTGACCTGCATTAACCTGTATGGCAGATGCAGATTTTGTGAAGTAGTACAAAGATGTAAGATGACACACGGACTGCAGATGATG
The DNA here is from genome assembly GCF_018340385.1 of Cyprinus carpio. NCBI lineage: Eukaryota > Metazoa > Chordata > Actinopteri > Cypriniformes > Cyprinidae > Cyprinus > Cyprinus carpio. Next base: position 15,390,925 of record NC_056613.1, on the reverse strand, counting down.
CTATTACAAGCGTGTCTGTAGCAGTGAATTAGCCCAATAAACCCTGCAGTCCAGGCACCCGGGCTGGAGCAGGATCCAGTTTCTGGCGGGGGGGCTTGGTCTTGTTAAGATGAGAGGCTGTCAACGTGTGAGCGTCGTGTGTTGTTGCATATTTGGGGCGCTGGCATCAAGGAGGCTATGCTAGCAATGTGACATCTTTTTAAGACCGCAGTTCTCGTGTAAAATGAAGCCTGTGGAACGTGTGTTACTTCGTGGAAATGTGAGCAAACAGGGTCACGGATCTGCTTTTGTCCTGGAGTACAATGTCACATAATCAACAACCAGCCAGGGTCAAATGTAATTAACACTCATTATCACTCTGTCCCAAAATACGCTTGCATGTAGTGCAGTCATAGTGAAACACTGATCTATAAGAGGAAATATTACAGCTCTGGTTGCTATTTAATAGGAATGAATAGCTTGTTTAGAAAGCCATCAATAATAAAGGGATAAAGCAGTATTGATATAATGAGCATAATACACTAGTTGGTCATTGAAGCCAATAATGTGACTGAATGTTATGAGCGTGAAGTGTGAACATTATGAATCAGCACAGTGTGATTTCAAGTTCATGTCATGGTTATGGTGCATCTCCATTTATTGTACACCTCCCAGATCTATACTAGTCAAGGGTAATAGTAAAAATTTAAATAAAAAGATATAGGCAAGATATATATGATTATACATAAATTTCTTCTATTTTTTATTTTATTTTATTTTAAAAAATTATTTATATTAGATTATTCCATTTATTTTAATTAATTAATTGATTTAATTTCATTTGTTTTACATAAAGGCTGTATTATTATATTATATTATATTATATTATATTATATTATATTATATTATATTATAGTACAGTATAGTATAGTATAGTATAGTATAGTATAGTATAGTAAAGGTAAAACTCATAAGCAGCACTTCAAAATTTCAGTCATCGCTGTTCAATATGACAAAGGTGCATCTCATTGTTAAATTATTCAGAGAGTGTCAGGCCCTGAAAGCCCAGCGGAGGTGGCGATTGAGTGCCATTCAGATAAACGAGAATTCCAGTGTTTTAATTGTGAAATGAGGGCCGGCCCACTGGGCCTTCATGTCCATTCCGTTCCTCTCCAGCATGCAACATGAAACGGGTCCTGGGCCACCTTTAAGTGGTTTCCACGGAAACCGCCCATCCCCTGGAGAGGTTTGCATAATTAAATTAAGGCTCTTTTGTATGTCAATTAATTAAAAGCAGGGACAGGTCTTTAAGGCTCTGCACTCATCAGAATCGCAGGTCGCGATGGATGGATTCAGAATGTTTTCACAACCGTCAGGCCTCAATAAATTAGCCACCCATCACACTTTATTTGCGCTCTTTGTGGGGGGAAAATATCGACGGGAGCTTTGGATGATGAAGGAGAATGGGACGCCTTTAAAGACATGGTGAGATGCTTCACGCGAGTACTTGAACGCATCTGTGCTCTTTCCTGTAATTGTTGTCACCAACACTTTTGAGGATGTGTGTGTTAAGGCAAACACAAATGGCTCTCTACCGTTTACCTTTTTCCATGAGCCGAGTGCTCTAAAGATGCACACGCGCCACAAGCGGGAGATGGGCAGGTGTGTGTCCGGATGTCACATGGAGAGAGCGAGTGTGCCCCTGTCTGTCAGCAGCTGGTCATCTCCTGTCCACATCCCTGAAATGGCCACTGACAGCTGCCGTGCCGTTTATGGCGTACTCACAGCAGCCCGCTCCCCTCGCAGTGCTTTTAAAGTGACAGCACAGGTTATCTGACTGCTTTATTGAAGAGGTTGTGTTTGTGCTAGAATGATGTGCGAAAAGTAAATGCTTTTTTTTCTTGTCTCTGCTTCTTATCAGGTGTTCGACTGGACCGCGTGCGTGGTGGAAGACAAAAGTACAAACGCCGGATAGATGCAGAAAACAGCCCCTATTTGAACCCTCAACTGGCTCTGCCACCCAAAAAGCCATGTAAGAACATTGTATTCATCTAATGCTTTTTTTCTTAGATTTTCTCAGCCTCAATAATTTTTTTCTCATACAAATACATACACTTTTTTTAAGCGACACTCCCATTTTTAATGTAAAAATAATAAAGGTGGTAATGTTGTTTTTTTTAGATGATGATTTTTTGATTTTTTGTGAAAAAGAGAATTTTGTGTTATTTTTTTCATCCTTATGTCATTCCAAACCTGACTTACTTTCCTCTGCATAACTCAAAAGATTTTTTAATTTAGTATTTTTTTGGACATACAATGAAAGTTAATGGGGTCCAAATTGGTTTAAAAAAAATGAAAGAAATTCTTCAAAATATCTTATTTTGTGCTCTGAAGAGGAAAGAAAGTCATTTGAACAGTCAAACCATTTGTTAAAATTTCCTATTTAGGTTCAGAACGACACAAGGGTGAGTAAATGATGACAGCTTTTTTCTTTTTTGGGTGAAATATCCCTTCAAATTTGCGTTTTTTGCATCTGTCAAACCCCCAAAAAGATAACAAATCTTGCACTAATTTCTCAATGTCACCTTACAATGACCTGCCTTCTTTCCAGTGCACCAGGAAATTGGACACAAAACAAGAAAGACAGAGATGTAGTATATGACAGAGCCAATCGACAAAGATGTTTGTGCATGTGTGTGTGTTAGGGGAGAGCAAGCGAGCGCGAGAGGGAGAGAGGGGCCTAATCCGGATTAAATCCAATCTGGCAAAGACATCAAACCCACAATACCGGAGCTTCCGCGCTGTCAGACTGCTCTGCAAAGAGACAGCACGGCAGCGCTTAACAGATTTGTCCCTAAAGCCTTTTTACTTAATGGTAGCATATTCTCCTGGAATACAATATGCTTTTATGCATTATAGCAGTGGAAATAATCTTAATTATTACAGTGGTAGAAATCATTTTAGGAATACAGTGCTCTGAATAACCTTCTGCCTAATCCTGCTGATCCCTCCTTCCAGGTTCAGGCTTATTTCCAACCACCCAAAGCAACTTATTTTAAAGCTTATTCTCTATGTCCAGCTCCCATCCACTTTCATTACTTCATTTTTTTTCTCTGCTATTGTATGCTAGCAAGATGGGGACTTTGGGAGACAGTATAAGGGGGAGGTGATGGACCACTCATTGGAAAATGAACTGGACAAAGCACTCAATAAGGCATCCTTCCCACTTTTCAGTTAAAAGAGCCAGCCTGATTTTTTATTTGAGTTTGTTAACTCTACAATTTGCATTGCATTTTTTATGTGCACATTTTTGAGCTAAAGAATCTGCATTTATACTACCATTGTTATGCTGATTTGATATATTTCATTCAAACGTAATACTGACAATCAGTTTTAAAGATTTTTTTACCCATTACCAACATATAAAATAGCTGATTGAGACCTGTCTTAAAAGGAATATGCTTTGCTCGGAATTCCGTTTTGGGTTTAAATATATTTTATCCAACATAAATCTGATGTCTTTGTATTGGTCGGTAATCTAGAATATGTCCACCCTTATGGGCGTACAGACAAATGTTTAATTTTTGTAAAGGGTTTTCGTATTTTAGTCCAGTGTCCCATTAATAGAGGCTTTTATCAGTCTGTCTCTGAGCTCTCTGTATCTTTTCTCTCATTCCTTTCTATCTCTTTCTCTATTTTCACAAACAGTGAGAAGTAACCACGGTCCCAGCCTACCTGATTGATTATTTGCACATAACAAAGGCATGGGGTTTGGAAATTGGGTTGCATTGATTCTAATTAGGGAAACATTAAATAAGATTTACCTAGAGATAGCACTTACAGGCTCCCCCACTCCTTGGAGTAGCAGGGCTGGGCTGATTGATCCATTTCTTCCCCTCCTCCAACACACACACACACCTCAGAAGTTAATGCTTTTTAATTTAGTGATCCGTTTTGTCCTCGGACCTCAAACACAGATGCACTGGGCTCAAAGTGATTAGTCTGGGCCTTGCAAACACACAGACAAGCACACAGAAATTGCAGTGCTGTATTTGGGTTCTGTCTGTCTATCATATTGCATTGACATAGATGATTAAACAGCAAATGAATTCATTTAACTGTAAGGGTGTCGCTAATTACCTATTCCAATCTCCCTCACCGACGCAATCCGATCTGAAATGTGTGTCCTTTCTCTCATTAGATTGACAGAATACTCTGAACACTAATCTTTATATGCGCAATTCACAGCATAATCCACAATGAGAAAATCATCAGAAGGATGTAAATTAGAAAAGCAGCAGTGGTTCTCAACCATAATGAGAAAATCATCAGAAGGATGTAAATTAGAAAGCCTGAGAAGATCTACGCCATGCCTGACCCCACCGTGCCCGACAGACGACATCAAAGCCCTGACCACGCCTCTGCGACCTGGCAGACAGGGAAAAGGTCTGTTCTCGCGCCGCCTGGTGGTCAACAGTTGGCTGGGCCAAGCATATCCCAGGTAGGACATGACCAGAGATAGAAAATTGCGCACAACTACAGGCAAACTCGCAGTGTGAACCATTGGATTGAATGGTCTGGGGGTAACACATTCAGTCTAGATGAAAAATTGCAAAACATATGTTTTATAGAGGTTTAAAAAGTCAAATTGGATATTAAATATCTGATGGAAATGTCCGTTTAAACATGAACATTTATAAAAAAGCAACTCCATAAACAGTGGTGTCCACAAGTCTGAGAATACTACTATTCACTTCTAATTAAAAAAAAATTGAATATTTTTTTTTATTACAAATGATAATTATAGCATGTTACAGCTTAAATAAAATATGAAAATGAATTGACATTTTTTTTAAAAAAAATAACTTTTTTATCGTTTGTTTGCCATTAATTTTATCCAGCATGATTTGAGAATGATCCAAAGAGCATCTTGTGCTTTAAAAAAAAAAAAGGGTCGGTATCACAAATGTTTTTTATTTTATTGTTCTTATTTATTTTTCTGTATGTATTTATAGAAATATTAAATAAATAAAGTATTTATTATATAATATGTTTCTATTTTATAATATTTGATCATAATGTTTGATTGTTTTACATGTATTATGTATTCTAGCTTTCTATTTATTTTCAGGTTTAAATTCAATTTTAAATACTACAATGTCAGCATAGTCTCAGACTTCTGTGCTTCACTGTATGTGCGAATTCCGAACAAAAACTGTAAAGTGTGTTTGAGTAATTGCTGTTTTCAGCAAGTGTAAAACACTCTCCTGAACTCTAAACAAAGCTGTGCCTTGTCAATCAAGGGCATTTGCCATCACCCAGACCACTAGTGACACGTTCCTTAGGTCAGCATTTTTCCTCCCTCTGTGACAGCAGACAAGAATCAATTTGTTTAGTTTTAGCTCAAATCCTTCCTCAGTATAGCGCAATATCTGCAGGAGTGGAGGGGAGGCATTTTCTCCTGCTGTTTCGGCCAACCAGCAGCCTTGTTGAAAGGATTCCTGACATTAGCCATGAACGATAATGGCATGACTGACCATGATTGAGACAAGTGTCACCCTCCTCTCTCTCTCTGCTGCTGCTTATTGCAGTCGCATCTCCACAAGACAGAATGAGGAGTTTTCCAGTATCTTCTTAACAAAGCCCTTCTTTTGCATTTAATCTGAGACGGCCCTGGTCACAGACAGTGGCTGCCCACTTCAGCCCTCAGTGTTTGAAAAGAGCTTCCCATAGGTGACTAACTGTGGAGCGAGAGCAAAAATGAGGTCAAGAGAAAGAAAGCTCTCAAATCAGACAATAGGAAGAGTGGTTAACTTAGAGGAGGAGACATAGTGGTAGTTTCACAGCATGTGAACATGCCCAGGTTCTTTTATGAGATTCATTCATCCACTTTCACTAAAGAGAAGAAACAACTCTTTTAACCAAAACATGTTAACGCTTTATTTGCTGCACAGGAAGTTGTGTTGTAGTTGGCCTTGTGCTGTAGATATGACTGTGCTAATACTGGCCCCGGGCAATAGTGCCACAAAAGCCATAAAATGGGCTTAAAGCTCATCAGAGTGCCAATTTCCTGCCAGGCACGAGATGCAGGATTAGGAGGTTATTTCTGCTGCTCCATGCCAGATTGACCCAGACTTGCCCTGTGGATTTAATGGGATTTTCCCTGTGTGCAGGAAGCCACACCGCTGGAGCTTCTGGAATGTGGCACATTTGTGTACATAGTATAGTATAGCAGACTGCATACTGTAGTGTAGCGTTGTATGATGCTAATATTATATTATACTTTAATAGTTTGGGATCAGTATTTTTTTTTAAATGTATTATTTTTTTTAAGAAATCAATACTATAATACAGTAAGGATGCACTGAATTAATCTAATTTGATGGTAAACCATTTATAATGTTACAAAAAAGCTGTTTCAAACAAATATTGTTATTCTGAACTTTCTATTTATTAAGAATTCCTGACAAATGTGTTCCACAAAGATTCCCACAATAATTTTAGGCAGCACAGCTGTTTTTAGCACAGATAATAATACAAAAAGAAAAGATTTACGAACAATCATTTAACAATGAATACTGGAAAAGGGGCTTTTGATAATTTACATCACAAGAATGAATTACATTGTAAATCATATTTAATTTTTTTTTTTTAAAAACTATGTATTGCTGTAAAAAAATATTTTAAAATATTACTGTTTTTACTCAAATAAATGCACCCTTGGTAATCAGAAACTACTTCTTTATAAAAACATTAAAAATAAATTAAATCCCAAACTTTTGAAGGGAAGTATATATTTATATGTACTATATTTATGGTATTTTATAATATACTATAGTAAGTATAGTATGATGGAATGCACTGGGCATTATTCAGAACTAGAACGTTTTCTTGAAAAAAGTTTTATGCTAAGTTATCAATGTTGAACTAATACATTTGTCTTGACACATATTTATATATAAAAAAGAATAATAATAATAATATCCAAGTTGTGGTGAAAAATATTCATTCAGTTTCACAATTCACTCATTATTGGCCAGCATTACTAGAAAAAAAAAATATAATAATAGTAATAATTTTAGGCCTTCAATGTTTCATAGCATAGTAACAGAATTACTTTCCAGTCATTTATTTTTCAAAGCTAAGAAGTATCTGTTATGTCTCAAGGTGTACTAACTTCTGCCTCTCTCTATGTATACATTTGCACATTCATAGCTTTTTTTCTGTACAGTGTTCATATGTTAGTTCATGTCTGCTCAGAAAGCAAACAGAGGAGTCTCTCGATTGGCGTCAGAGTTCACATTCTATGAATGATTGCTCAGCAGAAGAGAGATGATTGTATGATTAGACCTCAGCAGGCAATTCTGTGTCTGTTTGAAGAGGAAGGAGCCCCCTCATCTCCGGAGCAGGTATTCCTGCGGCTCTCATCTCCTCCTGCACCTCGCGTTCCAATTGCCACTATATCCCGATGAAAATTTCCAAAGAAAAGTGTGAGATTCAGTATAAAGTTCTCTTCTTACTCAAGAATTTTTTTGCCCCGAAAGTGATATTTTTTTTCCCTTAACCTCACACAATCAGAAAGACACACAATGACAAATGGGCTCTGTAAACAGCCTCCTGTTAACCTCCCCTAACTGCTCCGCCACAACTCCATGTGCGCATTTCTGTCTTTTTCAACTGGTTTCTCTCTGCGGTTTCTATGGTACAGTAATTTTTTTTAATCAAATTGATGAAGGCCTCCATTCTCCCCGAGAGTCCAAACCAATTTATGGCTCATGATACGGCGGCTATGTTGCTAACAGACGTAACAAACTGTCAGCCTCTCGCACAGAAGCTAATTTGAAGTCATTAGGTGTGCAGCGTATGGGCAACAATTTGTTACGGTGGTTAGGAGCGCCGCTGACATTTCTGAGCGCCTTCGCTTACGATCTGTCCTAGGCGAGGAGCAGGCAAATTGTAAACTAATTTAAACATCACTCAGTATTACTGGAGCTGCCGCTGCAGAGAGCTGGCGGATAATGAAGCAGTCTGTGTTTTGCGGAATGGAGTTAAAGACGCCACGATGGTAGCTCCCTCCGCCGGCGGCGCAGACACGGCCGCTCCTTTCTGATTGCTTTTTTAATGCACAGAGGCTTCGCCCCTTCTCCCTCCTCTGATCATTTACATGCTCATATAGGCCGTGAAAACATTTGATATGGTTTACAAACACACTGTGAGAAAGGGTGCCTGAACAAAACCCTGGCGTCGCCCATTCCTGTAAGCCTGGCATTATGGGAGATGCAAGGATTTGGAAATGTGATATTAACTCAATACGAGGGTAGGAAAAAAAGCAGAAAATGACATAATGTGGATTAGGGTGAGGAATCTCATTTGTGGGATTAAAGTATTCCGGCTGTAATTTTATTTGAGCATTTAAGCTGCAGGGGAGGAGAGGAAAGAGCAAACGTTTGTAGCGGAATGAAAAACCACCTTCACTTTTATCTGTAAATAGAATTTGAGTGCCATTATGCCAGCCAGGAGAACTAAAAACAAATGAAAATGTGATGTATTAAGCTTGTAATTCTAAAATATTACATTATATTTAATGTTCGTAGGCAGGAACAATAAACTTCTGTAAATAAAAGCAATATTTGAAGAAAAATCTGAAGAAAAAAATCTGTTAATAGAAATAGAGGTGGAGTGAAAATAAATGAAAATGTGCTGTATTGAGGTTGTAATTTTGTTTTAGCACATGTATTTTGGAAATATTACATTATATTTAATGTTTGTAGTGGGAAAAGGTAGAAATGAAAGACTTCTGTAAATAAAGGCAAAAAAAAAGCTGTATAAATAGAATTAGAGAAAGAATAAAAACACGCAAAATTGTCCTGTATTGAGGCTGTAATTATTTTAACATTTAAGAAGTGCAAAATTTAAGCAGTGCAGGTGAGAGGAACGAGAATTTTTGTAACAGAAAAAGGCAAAAAAAAAAAAAACCAACCCCCCCCCCCCAAAAAAAAAAAAAAAAAACCTGGAAGTAGAATTAGAGAAAGAATGAAAATACACAAAATGTCTTGTATTGAGGCTGTAATTATTTTAACATTTAAGCTGTGTCTGGGTGAGGAAAGAGAATTAAAAGTAATATGTATTGAGGCTGTAATTATTTGTGCCATTATGCCAGCCAGGAGAACTAAAAAACAACATGAAAAATGGATGTTTTAAGCTTGTAATTCTAAAATATTACATTATATTTAATGTTCGTAGGCAGGAACAATAAACTTCTGTAAATAAAAGCAAAATCCGAAGAAAAATCTGAGGAAAAAAAAAAACTGTAAATAGAATTAGAGAAGCAATAAAAAAAATCTTGCTGTACAGCAGTTTTATGTAAAAATGTAACTGTAAATAACAGTAAAGTTGAAAAAAAAAATCTGAAAAATCTGTAAATAGAATTAGTCACCTCACCCCAGCCAGGAGCTATAAAAATAAATGAAAACGTGCTGTCATACGGTTGTGACATGCCTTATCGTAACACAGTGGTGAACAATGGTGGCCGGTCGCACTTGACTTGACGAGCAGGCTACAAGAATGGCCAACACATGGACCGGCACTGGCTTTTTAGCATGACAGGACCCTCACTATTACAGGCCCTTTATGCAGGCTGAAATTGCTCGGGCTTCTCCCATTCTTGGTCCTATCTCGGGGACTTTCTCTCTTTCTTTATTTCCCTTTCAATTTTCACTGGCACGCGGATAAGCGCGTGCTAACACAATATGATTGAGCAGTAAAATGGAACCTTGTCGACTCTAATCTCTTTTATGTAGATACTGAGGTACTGCCACACTCCACTTCATTCCTCTGCCTCCCCCACCTCCATCTTTTTTTCTCTCTCTTGCTCTCTACACCTTCCTGTCCCTCTCTCCCTCAGCCAGGCCTGTCTCTCGCTCCTTCAATTGTCAGGGCCAGTGCATTCGTAATAGGTTCAGGAGAAGGAGAGAGTCATGGAAGCCCGACTCCTACTCAAATATCGCAGCGAGGTTTCTCGGGGCATAATAAGACGATTACGTGCTCGCCGGACAGACGCGCCGTGGGATTAGCATATTCGCCCAGAAACCTTGTTAGGAAAAAAAAAAAAAAAGCTTGTGGTGCTTACTCAGTGCAATCTGCAGACATGATTGAGGTGTCATCATTATTGGGTGACCTGTGTGTACAGGATTAGTGGCCTGTTCTGGATACGAACAATAGCAATTAAAGTTACCCTGACAAAGCTTGCACAACTGCCTCTAGGCTGCAGTCGTCAATGCAACATTTGTGTTTTTTAGTTTTTATGCTTTTTTTATTTCACTCGCACCCTGTCTAGGCAGCTGGTGAGATGTCTTAATCAGGAGCTGAGCGAGGGATTTATCTAAAGCATAGGTTTGCTTTCTCCATGAGCCCTTTCCCAGCCCCTAATCTTCAGGATGGGAAAACACAATGGAGAGAGAGGTCTTACGGTCACTCTTGGCATTGTAATACAGTGCTGGAGTAATGCACATTTCACACCAGTATTTCCTATTATATGTAGGCCTATTATGTTTTATATGTTTCCTTAGGCCTATATATGATCATGTGTATAATATATTATTATATAATTATTAATAATAATAATAAAGCAATAAATCATTTAATTATTTTAAATAAATATAAATTATAATAACAATAAAATGGTACCAAATAGAGAAATATATATTGTATACTATATATAGTATATTGTATACATTTATTGTGTATTATTAATATTTTAAATATTTAATTACATGGTTTAATGTTTTTTAAACATTTTTTAAAATAGAATTTATATTTGTATATTAATTTTATAAATCTTTACATTCAGGGTTTAATGCTTTTAAATATTATTAAAATAGAATTTATATAAAAAAATGTAAATTTCTATAAACTACATATTGTTATATGCAGAAACTATTAGTATAGTGATTTAAGTTTCACAAATGTTTAAAGGTGCATTTTTAAAATTACATTACATCATTTTTTTTAATTTTTTTATTTTCTTTTGGCACAAAAATGTTACTTCATGAGAGCCAAAGTCCAAGATAACATTTTTATTTTCTATTATTTAAAACAAACAGAAATCTGATTCCATCTAATAGCTTTAAAACCAAGTTTGTGTGTGTGTGTTTGTGTGTGTGTGTGTGTGTGTGTGTGTGTGTGTGTGTGTGTGTGTGTGTGTGTGTGTGTGAATCATTAAAAGAACTGACTGCAACCACCAAAATAATAGAAAGACACTCTTATTTGACATCATTCCACAGTATGTGGTCTACTATATCATCACATTCAATTCATACTGCTAGCTCACAACTTCTGCTGTGGCACTATAGATTCAAAAGTCACTTGATGTCTCATGAAGACACAGTCATGTCAATTTCTGCCTTTTTTTCTCAGTTTAGTCCCTCCCTTTTTCTCACTCCAGTCTCATTTTGACTGAACGTGCTTGCTAGTTTTGTCTCATTAGCTCGTGAACCCACTGGAGGAAGAGCTAATCATATGTAAACATAATTATCTGCAAACTGGAGTAGGCCCGCTTATTCCTCCTCGCTGATGTGCGTGCCTGCCAGTGCTTTCCCAGATGTGATTTTTGGGACCCTCCTCCCCTTCCCTGCCCTGGATGAGAGGAGAAAATCCATTCGTGACACCCCACCCCCCATCCGATATCCCCATTCCAACCAATCTCTAAATGAGGCCTTGTCTGTCACCGCCCTCAGCCTGACACACTGCAAATATTGATTAATAGATGCCCTAAGCTCCTTTTAGCAAATCAAATTTTCACTTTTAGCAGGGGTTTCACTCCTGATACATTCAGCAAAGTGAGACACACTAAATTAAGTCTGACACTCAGAGAAAAGGGCTGTGCACACAGAGCAAAGATTGGAGAAATGTGTGTCAAAGAGATTGTGCGTTTTATATTGCTGTTTTAGCGTAGTTCAAAGGTCATGATCACATAAGCTCTCTTCAACTGCGTGTCTGATTATTATTTTGAAGTGATATAAATCTGTAAATTGGTTATTATAGACAAAACAGGATGGTAGTTTGTGTAAATGAGCAGTTTTCTTCTCAAGGTTTTGTTTTTGGCATTCTGTTAAGGGGAACAGAACATACTTGGAAATTAACCACAGCACAGCATACTGGATGAGTTCCACATCTTCATACTGATGTGCTGCCTACAGTCTGTTTTACAGTCTGACATTATTGACTCGAGTGTCTGAATGGTGCCTGATTCTGCTTTTACCCCATTACACACTGATTTGTCCTTTTTGTGCATGTCAGTATGTGGACTATGTGTTTCTTTTTCTGTACGCTGGTCTCTCACTCCAACTTTTTGGTGTGTGTTTTTGTCATCTTAACCTATGTAAAAGATATTGGTTAATCATTTATTATTATACTTTTGAGGCTTAAGTCTAGGCCTAATCAAACATAGGGCCCTCTAAAATCTGTTTTATTTTTTCCCTAATTTCATTTTATTTATTTATTTGTTTGTTAATATTAAATAGCAATGTTTTAAAGTTTAACAAAAATGAAATTTTTATGGCCATATGAAATGTTTTTTTTTGTTTGTTTGTTTGTTTTTCTCAAAATCTTTTTTTTTTTTTTTTTACTAAATTCTGTTTTACATGAATTTTCTGGGTTCTATTTTAATGATTTCAATAAATATTAATAATCAAAAGCATCTTTAGTTAATTGATTTAAAAAAAAAATATTATAATTGTTTTCTTTCTTTTTTCCAGAAATACTGTGTTGTGTATTTACATTTTTTTGCTAAATAAATTCTGGTAAATATTTTTTTCTGGTAAATATTCCTTTAAAAATAATGTTATAAAAAAAATTAATAGTTGTAGTAGTAGTAGTACTATCATTACATTGAGTAATATTTCTGTCACGGTTTCAAGTTAAACCAAACTGCTGTGATGCTGTGAAGACCTTTAGATTTCTGTTTGTATGTAATATAACAATAGTTTTACTCAAAAGAAATGGTAAAATTCTCATGAAGTGACCTTCTGAGCAGTTCTAGAGATTGTGTTCATGTACTCACATATTGTGGCAAGATAGATAGATAGATAGATAGATAGATAGACAGATAGATAGATAGATAGATAGATAGATGATATATAGATAATTTTTATAATGTTGATATTATATATTTTAAATTCAGGAATTGATTATGTTAGGAACACATGATGGATGTATTCATGTGATTATTGCTCACCATATTTAAGCATCGATTTCCTCCTTGAAATTAATATAGATGTTCTCTTTTTTTCTTCCTTTTTGCTAATGGACTATGCATCACAGAATATGGAGTGATTGTCCGTCACACACAATACCCAGCCTCCACCACACTTCACATGTAAACACGCCTGTCTCAGCCTGTTGGAAATGCACCTGACAGAAGCCAGATTTGCATCATGCTTTGTCATGTGAAAACAAATGCAAAGCTCTGCATTATGCCCTTGTTTATCTGTGCTCTTGCGTGTCGGTCTTTATAAAGGACACATTTGCTTTATAAAGGCTGTAAGAGAGCTGAATAGGTGTGACAGTAACCTTCTGGTCTCTCACCAGCGCTGCATTCTTACCAACCCATCAGGCCCTGTCTGCCCCACAGCCAGCGGGGGGCGGCCCTGTGTGATTGCCCGTTGAAAAAACAAGGCATTATTGGCTCCATTTTTCCCTCTTATTAGTTTGATTACATTTGCAAATCAAATCAACTCCATCCGGCGGTTTTGTGAAGGGCCGCGTTCCTGCCAATCTGAAAGTGCCTCTAGCCTAGTAAATCTCCATCTTATAAGATGCAACATGTGGTCCACATCAGTTAGTTAACCAATAACACTCATCGCGGTGTCTACGCCAATCCATTAAACCATCAGAATGAACAGTCCAATTTTTAGTATGTTCATTTGTGATATGCTAGTGGAATAGTAAAGATAGATGGACGTAAATGAGACAAACCACACTCTATTTCAATCCTCCCCGCTCCGGTAGCAAATTTGCTGTGAAGTTAGAACAGGCCTGAATCATCATATTATGATTTTTTTATGTAGTTTTTAGTCTAGGGTTCAATAGGCATAAGTTCAAAGAGAGGCTCAAAACAGCCCTCCCCTGAAACCCCATCCCAAACGATCAGTTCAGGGGTGCCTCATCTCTATCAGAGAGTAAACAGGCAGGAAAATGGGATTGGATTTGAGCTGTCGGTTGGCTCTGAGGAATTATAGCCTTACATCTACACATCCGAACAAGGCTGGGAGTTAAACTGAGGCTTTCGAAGATGTGCAACATATTGCCTCGGTCCTGTACACCAGCCTAATCATGATGTAAATTATTATCGATGCGGTGGCAAGGCGACGTGGCCTGTATATGGTCGTGCCCAGTGTGTTGCGTGCAACATATTGATTATGTTGTGTATTATTGTCTATGCGGTGGCAAGGCCTTCACACAGTGCAAAGGCAGCAAAAGATCAAGCCGAGCTTCACATATGACAGATTACTGAAACCTGAAGATGCAGTAAGACGGAAAAAAATCAGAGAGTACAAGTGGGTCAAAACCATGACACTAAGTGTCATTACTTTTTTACGTTATTTGTCCCAATGTACTGAACATAAATACTTTGAACCAAATCTTTTGAATACACATCTTTTTAATATTGATGATGAAACTTAAGTATGAAATTAACATTATTGAATAAAAAAATATATAATAAGAAAAGAAAATTGAAAAATACAAAAGAACATATATATAATCCCAAAATTTATGTGATTTATGTAAGTATTGTATTTTGAAATTGATGTGTTTTTAATATTTTATCCAGTTTATATAAGATTTTCACTTTTCGTTAGTGTGGTCCCTTATTTGTCAATGGATTCGTGTGTTTGATCATGAATAGTTTTTTATCCAGTCATATTCAAAGAGATTTTGGAAACGAAATACTGCTTCAATACAGTACGCTCTTCTCTTTTCTCCGGACTCTCACACATGGATGGTATCTACATCTGAGTGTCTTCCTCCCCCTCCTCACTCACCATATCGAAATATTTGAAGAAAATTCACATTTTAAATGTCTTGATACCTTTCAAGTGTTGTCAAAAGGTTATCACTTGCCTTTTTTCCCCCGTCTCTGAATTTCACTCTCGCACTCTTTTGTTGCAGTCCCTCAAGGTATAGAGAGTTTCCCTCCCAAGAAATCTCTTCTAGTACTGCCAAGGCCGAAGATCCATTGGTGTTTTGCAACTGGCAGCAGCATATTCTGTGTTTCGCCTCATTCCTTCTCACTCCCTGCATATTTTGTGTGCACATAAAATGTGGCCCTACTCACAATAAGCCCTTGTGTTTATCCAGATCGATGCTTTCTGCTTTGTGCTCTGTTATATTATTCTCCTCCCCCCTTTCGGACAATGGCTATACGTCAGAGTGCAGGTTAGCTCACGTCCATCGCCTATTTAATGTGTGTTTGTGTAATTGTGTGTGTGTGTGTGTGTGTGTGTGTGTGTGTGGCTGTGTGTGTGTGACAATGGTGTGACCAAGGGACAATGTTAACAAATGAAAATCCTGGCATTTTACTTCACCATTTCCGTATTTCCAACCATATGAAACTAATTCAAATTATTTAATAGTCAATGGGTTTCAAAAAAAAAAAAAAAAAAAAAAAAAAAACCTGAAACATTTTTCAAAATGTCTTACGCAATTATAAGTTTTTTGGGAGATGCATTATCCCTTTAAATACATACACCGCCATTCTAACCTCACTCCCTCAACCATCACAACGCACATTTACAAATTCCCCAACAGCCCGACTACTTCCTTCACACACGCATCACTGCCTTATTTCCAATTGCGTAATCAAACCGTGGCTTCAAGCGCTCGCTCACGCTGGCGCTTAAACAGCATTTGGGTTTTTGCTGCGGATTTATAGTTTATCTTTATCTGTTGCTTTCATCTGTGGGGGTAGCTATTTTACACCAGCTGGCCAGCTTTATTTTTGGGCCTGATAGATCTGTGTGCAATCCATCACTGAGGCGTGTGTGCCTGGAAAGCCATCGGCCCGCCTGATGAGTGAAATACGGGAGCTATCAGCTACAGTACTGGCTGTAAAATTTTCATAATTACACGCCTTATTTCATTGCATAATTGACCCTGAGCAGTATGGAACAATTTTAATGTTTTTTTTAAGATTTTCCAGCCGTGGCTTTTGCAGAAAATTAAAAAGGTCCTCATTGCCGTGGAATGGGGTACTGTCTTTGTCTCGGAAGCCATTACTGCGTGCCTTTAAGCCGAGTCTCCCGTCTGGTCTGTGTGTGTCGTTTGGATGCCGAACTGTTTTTGTGGAAAGCAGGGCATTCCTCTGCTTCTGTTTGTCTGGCCGGATCATGTTTGTTTGAGAGAGACGCTAATCCTCCATTATGACAATTAATCCATGCAGTCAGGCCTCTTATCGGGAAAGATCTGGACTTTTTTTTTTTTTTTTTTCTCCCTAAATTTAATCTCCAATGATAAGCATATAAATAATAGCTGCGGGCAACCGCGCGCAGTTTTATTCCATATTTTTGGAGAAGAATGCATCATCAAGATTTTTTCTTGCTGTATTTTTTTCTCTACACATCCAGGATGAGATAGGGTTAGTCAAATACAGCCTCTTAAGGGTTTTTATCGATCAGCATGGGAAAACAAATGAATCCGTATAAGTATTTGCCCCACACCCCTCCCATGTGCACACACACACACACACACACTCTCACGCTCCTGACTATATTCCGTGGCAAACAAGGGGCGTCTGAGGCTCAGACTTAAGCCCTCGCCTCGTGCATCTCGGTGGCCTTTCCTAACCCATTCCTTTGGTTGTGCCTGATGGGAATGGCGGCAGTTTGCTTTTGTCGGTCCCTGCTAGCGGGAGCCGCTCTGACCCCCGTGGGGGAAGGCGCACATCAAAGGCGTCCGACCGGCATCAGAGTTGAGGGGGAGAGCTCTATAGCTCTGTGCAAACTAAACTAATACCTCCTACGATAGAATAGGACAAAACTGCTGTGGTTTCCGCAAACATCAGCATGAAAAACAGAACTACAGGATGAGCCAACAGAACCCCATGAGAAAGAGGAAGAGGACCCTGTTTTATTTTGTCTTTTCACCACCTTAATAATCTCATTGTTCAACACGAAACTTTCTCAAATATATAAAAACTCCAAATCCACGTCATCCCGAGATTAATAATACCGCAACCTCCACCCGACAACCTTAGAGCACCCTCCACATTCGCAACCATAAGAGACTCTGGGGAGAAATAAGAAACGGTTGTGGTAATTTAAAATGTAAATATTGATATTCAATGTTTGGAATGGCCTTTTCGCCGCTGTGGTTAATGTCACTCCATCTGTGGAGCCTCTGTCATGCGATGCTTTATTACAGTCCGGGGGAACTGCCGCCCTTCTCCGCGGCCGCCCACACCCCCCCCCCCCCCCCCCCCCCCCCCCCCCCCCCCCCCCCCACCAGGGCACATGTTCCTGTTGCTGCCTCGTTTCCATATGCAATTAAGTGGGAAAAGTACAGTCCGATCAGTAATCCATGCTATCTTTAACACAGCTGCCTGGGTCATTTAGAATTAATCTCCACCCGCCAATCGGCCTTAATGTATGCAATTAAGAGTCTGCCAATTGCTAATTATTAGGCATTAGAATCAAGAAGCCGTGCTAACGTGACGATGCATCCTCTTCTCTGGCTTTGGGTGGAGCAATCCTGCAAGACAACAGCAACAATTCAGATATGTCCAAACTATGTGTATGCAGGAAGATGTGACAGCTCAATAAAAATATATTTTGTTTAGTTGTGTGGTATTGCACTTTTTGAAATGCAGTTTAATTAACAAGAGTTCAACACCAGATGTTCTCAACTGATTTTGATTCTTTATATGGAAAATAAAGAAACAGAACATTTAACAAGAGAAAACATTAGGAAGGAGTTGTTTTGGTAATTGATTGAAATGTAAAAAGTGGCATTACATATCAAAAAGGACTTAGAAATAAGAGTGATTGACATCATTTGAAAAGGAAAGCCAAGCTAGTTGACACATTTTAGTGAAAGATTTTTGAACCTATAATTTTAGGAGTAATATGTACCAATATATTACAGACAATACAACCGAGGATGTGTATTAAGACAGTAAATAGTGTAATTTTTTGTGCCTTCCCTTACGAACATTAATCATGGTTTTACCACAAATAAAACCCAATAGTGTTACGATAGTTAAACCATGGTAACCATAATGAACCATGGTTTTACTATACTAACTGATTTTTGTAGTAAAACTATGGTTATACAAATGTTAATCAATATGCCAAAAAAACCATGGTTACTACACTTTCACTAAAAGAAAAACCATGGTTATTTTTCATAAGGGTTTGTAGGTTTTAATATTCTAATGACACAGTTGATAACCTTTGCTTCACTTTTCTTCACCATTAGCCTTCAGCTGATAGCTTTCAGTTTCTAAAATTCCTCACAGAATGGAAACAAAATAATAAGTGGCAAAAAATACCAATTCATTTTTCCCCCCGAAGAAAAGCCTGAGGGAAAATCACTCAATTCTGTTTAACTCTATTGAATGGTAGAGCAGAAGCCAGCAGCTGTTTAACACCATAGCGGTGTGCATGTGATCACGGTAAACGCTGTACGGCAGCGTGCCTCACACTGACAGGTGAATATTTGCTTAGCCGCTAAATGGATGTGGACAGCTATGGCGGTGTTAATGTGTTTTCCCTCCTAAAAAGTGTGATTTCTCTCTCTTTCTCTCTCTGAATGGTGTTGTTTTGTGGAGATGAAAGGCGGCCGGTGATAAAAGCAAAGAGGAGCGCTGCGCAGTTTGTGTGTATGCGGCTCCTGTCATCACTTCCCTGTGTCCCCCTCCTCTCTGAGGGGGGAAGGGAGACTAAAGACCCGACTGTTTACACACACACAAAAACACTCTTGTTTGCCTTTTCATGTTGTTTTGATTTGTGCAAGACTTCTGTGGGCTAATATTTGTTTGGGTGGAGGAGTTTTTGCAGAAGGTTGGTTAGCTGGTGAGGGGGGAAGCGTCTCAGCGCCTCACTGGGGCAGTAAATGGACAGACAGATACTGGCATGGTGGTTGTTCCTGTCTCACCATGGCCTTTGGCATCATTAGCCTCACCACAGGCTTATCTGTAAGCTTACAGTAATCACCAATCAGCTGAACGTATTCCAAAGACACATCCTTTTTATGGCTTATTTGGATATTAATGCTACAAAGGCTCTGTTTTAGTGAATCAAGTATACTACGTGTGTTTGCTCTATGTATTTATGCATGAATGTAGTATTTATTTTTCTATGTTTATTGGTACAACATACTGTAGTACAGAGGTGAAACAACTGGGATGAAAATATACATTATTAATAAATTAAATATGAAATATACATTTACATCAAAACATTGTTCAAAACTGACCAATATGTTATTACAGTAAATCATAAAGAAATTAAGCAGTTTCACATTGCATATACATTGCATATACTGTATCAGGAATTAAATAAGTCTTTATCAATGAAATGATTCAAAAACACTGATAGAATGCCAGTCACTGCTATGTTTTGGTCTGAGACACAGTTTGATTCCATTTCCGTTGAGACCAGAGCTACACAATGTAAATGCTAATATTGTAAGTTTAAAATGGAAGTTAATCAATATTAATTTGTTGTTTATTGAACTGAACAGTATAAAAGCAATATCACTCTCACAATCCTGCTGTTTTTCTTGATTCTGTGAGATGTTAATATATTGAAATCTGTTATAGTTTGTTGTTGTTTTATTATCAAATGTAGTTCCATGAAGGCGATATGACAACTTGGACTTCTAATATTACGGAGTCTCACCTTCGCTCTCCACAGCACTATTTTTGCAAGTAGATTAGTCACCGTGTCATCATCATATTGACAAAGTGTGAAAGCAAATAGAGTGTATATTCACACAGGAGCTCAGGAGGGAGCCAGGATGCATCAAATAAACATCCAGCATGGTCGGCACCTAGAATAGCGCTGATTCTCATTGCTCAAGCGTGTTCATTTACCCTGCAACCATGAGAAAATAAGCAGGGGTGTTACTGAGAGTGAGACGGAGGAATTGAGCGCACGTGTGTTTATATGATGGCTAAGCAGAGATGCTGAGGTGAAGTCTGCCTTGAGGAAGACGAGGAGGAGGAATGACCGCATATGTGTGTGGTGTGTTTGTCTCGGTGGGCTCTCTCAGTGTGTAAACGTGCAGTCAGAAAAGATTTGGCAGACGGACGGCCGGTGGTTGCTGTGAGGCCTGGTGGTGAGCAGTCCTGCCCGGCAGGGGTTAACTTCGCATGGCTGCACCGCAGCCTCTTTCTGTCAGCCTGTGCTACGCGCTGCTCCAATGCTTATGTCTTCTGAAAAGCCACTGCAGGTTTCACAAGGCCTCAGCCATCAGATACCTTCTTCTGGTGTAACCTTCACAGATCCACATACTTAGCCTTTCCTCCCCCGTCTAGCACAAAGTACATCAGTTTACTGAGAGAAAAGAGAGAGATAGAGAGAAGAAGAGAGATTGTGCCAGTGGCAAAACCCCTTCAGTGCTGCTGGAGAGAGAGGGAGTCTGAGCTCTGAAGCTGGTCTCCGGGCTAAGAGAGTTAAATTGAGAGGACGTTACTGGAGATTGAACGCTGGATCAGATAATGCTCGTGTGTCATCAGGATGGGGCAGTCTGCTTTGTGTCTGTCAAATAAAAGAGTCTCTTATCCAGAGTTACATGGCTTGTAAATAAATAAATGCTTTTAGATTGAGAATTAAACAAACAAACAAATAAATCAAATAAGATTATGCAGTTACATAAAAAAGCTGTTTAAAAAGTGACTCTGAAATATATAGTTTTTTGTATAATATTTTAAATACGACTGTCAATGTGATTTCTTCAACATTTATAATAAATAATCCTTGAACATATTATGTTAAAGGATTATTTATTATAAATGTTGAAGAAATCACATTCACAGTCATATTTAAAATATGATATATATATATATTTATTTATGGATATAATTATTGATTATTGTTAATTACATTTACATTTAAAATACTATATTGTTAAATATTTCTGTTTGTATGTATACATATAAAAAACTGCAGTCTAATTTAGAAATAAAAATAATTTGTAAAATTCATGAATGTGTGTGTGTGTGTGTGTGTGTGTGTGTGTGTGTATATATATATATATATTAGTTTGTCGTGCCTTTTTTAGTGTCATGTCTGTACTGAGTCAATAAACTTCCTCTTGTTACAGGAAGTCCTTTGGGAAAAGGGTTGTAGACATTTGCCACAGCTGAAATGACAGTGACACGCTTTAATTCGGCTCTTTGGATCCTTTCTCACGCAGCAAAGCATCCAAAGGTGAACTGTAATCATGGTCGCCACCAAGCTCTTTTGTGAAATGAAATAACAGATGAAAAGAAGGGGAAAAATGCATCTTTAAAGTTTGCCCTCGCGTAAATGTCAATACAGAACCTTTTCCGTCATCAGCAGTAAATTCACATTGATGGCTCTTTTCTTCTCTCTATCGATCCGGCCATGAGAACGTAGATTTGTATCTGTTAATTAATGCGTCCTGAAACAGCATTTGTATTAATCAGGGAGATAAGAAAAATTGGATGCCTGCACTGGCATGACAACCGTAAAAGCGCGAGCCCCTGATAAAATCATTGATGGACCTCAATAAAGAGGGAAAAAAAGTTCTTCCTTCCACTCAATAAACTAATCATCCGGCTTTTAATTATTCTGCGGAGAGATGTGTGGAGATTGGGGAATGTGTAAATCTAATTATTTACTAACAGCAGTGGCTGAGAGGGAGGGCTGGGAGTGGCACAGGGGGAGCTCTAGGCGATGGGCTCCGTCCATCTGCCACTCCACTCCACAAACCCCTCCCCACCCGCCCCCTGCCTTTATTTTGTCTCTCTGTTTGTCCCTCGTGCTCTCATTCTCTTTGTCCCTCTATCTCTCTCTCTCTGTGTCTCTCGATCTGTCTTGATACATGTCTTCAGTTGTCCATCATTCAGTGTGATATGTTTCTTTTCATGATAAACTCTACTGATGATATTCTTTTAAATGTTTGTGTGCCACTAGTGTTTTACTAGTGTTTTGTGCAAGAATTATTATATTGGCGCCACCATTGGTTGGACAAACAGACTCCAAACTTACACCATTGGTTGAGTCAGTGTTGATGAGTCAGAGCAGAAGCATCACAGCGTTTATTGTTTTTCGTAAAGTGAATCTTATACTTATATTACTGTGTATTTAAACATGAAAAAGCTTTTTAGATTCAATCAGACACTCAATACTACATTATTTATAGTCGAAAGTATGCATATGATTTGTTATTTTTATTTATAATGAGTTTTGCCATCTAAAATCTGATTCGCATATATAGTTAAAGTATGTCAGTGGATTTTTTCCAAATTCTCAGCAGTGTTAAAGGATTACACATACCTCTCAGGAGGCCAATCAGAGTGTGATCTTATATTTAGTCCATGCCACCTTTCATTGAGGCCACTGTCTTTATAAGAATGCAGCGGTCTTACATTGGACCCCCTTAAGAAATTCTTGGCTTAATCCCTTTTGATGATTTTATTAAGTAGTAGAAGATGGCCCTGCCAACTGGCATTGAGCACACTAGCACCAGCAGGCCAGGGGAGGCACCAACTGCTCACCAGCTCTTAGTCTGCCTCTAATGAGATCAGAGATGTTAACAGTTTGGGATAATAAATTAGCAGTTGGTATAAACAATAGCCCGAAACCTATACCTAATGAGCTCCTTGCCATTAGTGATTAACTCACAGAAAGAGATTTCTAAAAAGAAAAGAAAAAATGAGTGAAATTGCTTGCTTCCTCTGAAGGCATCTCTCCACAACAGATGTTGGTGAGCATCTCTTTCCTCATGTTCCCCCGCCACCCAGATTAGCCCCCTCGCTGTCGCAAAGAGAGACGCTTCATCTGTTCTTGGAAGAGCAGAGCGAGTGAGATGAGACGAAAAGGTCCAACACCAACAGGTGCTGTTGTGCCTGTCCCTCACCTTCAGAGCTGATGGACGGCTCCCAAGCACTTACACAGTTTATTTAGATTTTTTTTTAATTGTTTGCTCTTTGCAGGCTATGTTAGATCAGCTTTTGGTTGCTTGCATTTTTTGCCTTTATTTTACTTGCCTTTTGTTTTATTTATTGATTGATTGATTTATTTATTTAGGGGGTATTTTTATAATAATAATAATAATAATAATAATAATAATAATAAACATAAATTATTTATTTATTTATTTATTTAGGGGTTATTTTCATCATCATCATAATAAACACATATTTTTTTTTTATTTTTTTTTTTGTTTTATTCTTCTTCTTATTATTATTATTATGACAATACCCTAAAATGATTAACTCTTAAAATAAATAAATAAACAAATAAGATTGATAATAATAATAATAATTATTATTATTATTATTATCATCTATCTTATTTATTTATTTATTTATTATTGTTGTTGTTGTTGTTACTATTATTACAATAGTATTCATCTGTCCCAGTCCAAAGCCAGTACATAGAAATAATTCATTATTTAACCCTCAATTTAAGATCCCTTAACAGTGTGTGCATTAATCAAGGGGGAAAAAATCATTGCATTTATTCATCTTCTTATAGTCGGGGTCTAATAGTATTAGGAAACATCTCGAAGTGTCACCCTGGTACCTCAATATTAAGTATATTTCTCAGACCCCAAACTGAGCATGAGGGTTGACCTCCTTGTGTTACAGACAGACAAAAGCCACGTGTTTGTCAGTTTCAAAAGGCATTCATGAACATGAACTTTGCAGTTTCCTTCACTTCCAGCAAGAAGACAGGAAAATGAGTGAAAAAGTGTGTGTGCAGAGTGGGGGGAGGAGGAAGGAGAAGGAGTTTGAGGCTAGCAATTAGTCTTTCAGTTGGTGTGATGGGAAGAATTGATCCATGCTGCATGTTGGGGGAGATAAGGAGTACCCTCCCTCAGGATGCCCCCTGGCCTGCAGCGCAGCAGGAGATGAGAGCCAAGGCTCGTGCTAGGTGCCTCAGCTCGCTCCCACTGGAGTTTTCCTCTGCATTACACCTCCAGAATGTCAATTCTTCCCACTAACACAACCAGAAACTTCTGACAATCAACTGAGCTTTTATATCATATACCGCGGTTGAATGTTGATTTGAGGCTGAACATTGGTTGTTGAGTTGAAGAGAGCTCTTTCTCTGGCTTTTTCTCAGGGTTTTCCACACTCTCGCTGGCGGACCAGATGAGTCTTCTGCAGAGCGCGTGGATGGAGATCCTGATCCTGCGTGTAGTCTACCGCTCGCTGTCTTTTGAGGACAAGTTGGTCTACGCTGAAGACTACATCATGGATGAGGACCAATCCAAGCTGGCTGGCCTGCTAGACCTGAATAACGCTATTCTTCAGCTGGTGAAGAAGTACAAGAGCATGGAGCTTGAGAAGGAGGAGTTTGTCACTCTTAAAGCTATAGCCCTGGCTAACTCAGGTAAAATGAACAGACGCTATAGATTCCAGGCAGACCAGATGTCACATTTGATTTGATGTATTTAAATTGTGATACTGTTATGGGTTGTTCAGGCAACAAAACATTGAAAACACATTTTTAACACATTTACAATGGAAAAAAAAAACAAGGCAAAACTCTTTTTTTTAATCCAGATTGAAAAATGTCTTCAAAAATAAATTATAAATGCAATTTATAAACATGATTTTCTATGATGAGCGTGTTTTTAATTTGTAAATTAAAAATCATTTTGACATTTTTGGGGTGGATTATAAAATCAAAATATATCAGGAGTCCTGATATCAAAAAGATATCAAAAAGAAAACAACGTTTTACAAAATACTTTATTTTAGACTTTATTGTCCCTTTAGGGAAATTCTTCTTAACAGCAAGTGCACTTGAAGCCTCTTGAATTGCCTGTCATCAGCTCAGTTTAGCAGTGTTTGTTTATTCATCGCCCCTCTTAATAGAATGGGCTGTTGATAATGTATGAGCATGGAAAGAGTTAAACTCCCTGCTTTTGATTTCATCTCCTCCTATGGGAATTTTAACAACAGATGTAGTGGTAGAGTTATTCAGGTACAGTTGGAGTGATATCTCAATATCTCCATCTTTTTTTCTATCATGTTTTATCTTCCTCTATTTACGCACACACACAACAAAACACTAAACAGTGTTCCCAACCCTCCCCACCCCCTTTTGAAATCCTTCAAAAGCACGCCTGCGGCCCCTGTCCGAATTAGCATAAGTCTCTGCTCAGATGCCTCTTAAGTAAGGAGCCCATCACTATGCACCTGCATGTCAATAACAGGCTCTGATGTTGTCCGCCATCGACAGTCGCACCATGGCCCTCTGGCTCCCTTTGTGTTGACCCCATCTTTGAACTTTATCTTGGTTGCTGGCCAGTAGTTTTCCTTTTAATTACAAGAAGGAAACTGTCAATAAAATCTGTTAAATGGGACGCAATGAGCAGCTTGAATGGGAGGGTGGCTATTTGTTCAAATTCTCCAGCGCTCAAGGTATTGACAGTTTGTTTTCTGGGGCCATATGTGACGATCAATCTCCGGCTGGGCCTGGCCATCTGAAAAATGAAAAAGCAGATTGCTCTTGCTCGCTTGCGGATGACGGCTCGCTAGTTTGGCCCCGGCCCGCAGCCACCGGGGGCCGTTCTGCCCAAAGTGCACCTCTGAGAGAGCGAATGAGTGCGTGACTCTTTTGAGAAATCCTTTTTTAATTGATTCGACGATTAGCGGTTCATCTCGGTTTGTTGACGTGCACGTCAGCACGCCAAAAGCAGGTAAAAGTGATCGATGATTGGAAGATATATTCATACTGATGTCGTTTCGGTCAGCATTTATGCCGTTTTTACTGAAGCATACACAATGAGACATCCTGTACTGTGAATTTGGAAACAGTTTTCATACAATTACAAAGAATCGACGAGTAACACACTGACTTAAACTTGAAATTTTGAAGTAGGCATTTTCTTGCAAAACATATTTCAATAATTAAAAAAAATATATATATTTTTTTTTTAGTGTAGCCTAAGCTAATCTCTAGTCCTGGCTTTTTCTCACCTTCTCGGGTGTCATTCTCCGTATTTATCGAGACTTTTTCTCTGCGGCTTCTCTCTGCACTCTTCTCTCAGGAGAGACATGCATCATGTCCGATTTCAAAGGTGAGCCATTTTGTCACTTCTTTTTTTGGAGGAGAGCGGAGTGTTTCAGACAGCTGCTGAAAAAATTATACACTCCACCATTTTCTAAAGCCCCGAGGTGCTGGGTATTTCTGCTCAGAGCCGATATATTTCACAGTCCTTCAATAGACAGTATTGCTTAAGCAATGGTTGTCAGAGCGACATTTTTATCCTATTTATTTGAAAGCTTTACATTGCAGTTGATCTCATCATGGTGCGTGTTTCTTTTTAAAGGACATAAAAAAGAAAAAGAAAAGTCGGTCAAGTGACTTCTTCACATCTTCTCCACAGTTTGAATTCAGCCATTTACTGACACAATTCCTGGAAAATCATAACAAATTTGAGTCTAGCGAAGAGTCTTTTTGATAGTAAATGTTGCAACACTTTTAAGCCACAAATAACGTGCAGAAAGTGTGTGTTTTTCTGAACGCCTCCAGCAGCGATGCTGAGATTGATAGAGCAGCTTGTGTGGAAAGGTGCAGGTAAGCACTTTCCTGCCAGGGGTTTCTGTCGGATCACAGGTCGCTTTTCAAATGGCCAAAGCCCATGTGACTGATGGACGAGACTTCGCTGTCTGAATTCTAGATGGGCTCCAGACACAGAAGGGTTAGGATATTGAAGCATAGCCTAAAGTGGGCTGACATTTGCCCCGCTGGCCAGCCCAAAGGACAGACGGCGCTCTCTACTAATAGAGGAACCTCACAAGGTCTTGCTTTTATCAATACTTGACCATACAATTATTATTTAACGTGTAAGTATCAATTGATTCGAGGCAATGCATTGATCGTGATATCTTTGCCAAAAGCCAGCGTGCATTTGGACATTTTATCCGGAGGGAACGGGATCGGATTGACACGCCACAGTAGAAAACCGAGTCGATACTGTTGGTGGAGTCGGTCTATAAAGAGCAAGTCAGACAAAGCACTTTCTTTACCACTGTGATGTGATAAAACCATCAGAGCACTCGCACGAGCATCCAAGGCTTGGATTAGCTGGAAAAGTGCAACTATATTAGCCACTGGAGCAGTAAACAGCAAAGATAGTAGCTGCCTGAGACTAATTGCGCTCTCAGAGGCACGTCTGTCGCGGTGAACGGGCGTGAATGCTGTACTAACGAGCGCGAATGCAAATGCAGCCTGTTTGACATTTCTGGCAGACAATGCCAGTCAGGCTGAGGTATTGTTTCCTGACTCGAGCCTCTGTTTCTCTCGCTTAGACGAGTGCCATATCAGCTCTCCTCCAAACACTGTTTCTGTCGCCCATGCCATTCATCAGTCCCATAGAGAGGCTTGTAAACACGTGGCGAGGACAGCCTCAGCGTTTAACACTCAAGTGTGCCTTTAATCACTGGAGAATGAGCTTAGGGCTGGCAAAAAAAGGATGAGTCACATTCTTTTAATCCCTTTCCTTTTGCCAGGACTTCATCCTCAGGTTTCCGTCAGGCTGAAATGGATTTAAAAAAAGAAAAGTCCTGTACAGAACTAGCATCCTGGAGTGTCATGCCAATTTAAACTGAAGGGGGCCCCCTTTGATTTAAATGCAACTTCTGTATATATAATATATGTGTGATCCATTTCAAAAAAATTTCAGTTTAAAATGTTTATTTATTCTTTTTAAATGCTTTTATTCAGAAAGGATGCATTAAACTTATCAAAAGTAAGAGCAAAGATGTGTAATTTTAAAAAACATTTCTACTTCAAATAAATACTGTTTTTTTTTTTTTACTTTCTTTTTTTCTAAAAAATTGTGTCACGGTTTCCACATAAATATTAAAAAGCACAACTGTTTTCAGCATTGAGAATAAGAAATGTTTCTTGAGCACCAAATCAGCATATTGGAATGATTTTTGAAGGATTGTGTGACACCGAAGACTGTAATAATGCTGAAAAAAATTCAAAAAGTTTACTGTATTTTTAATTAATTAAATACAGCATTGTTGAGCATAAGAATTTACTTTCAAAAATAAAACTTTACCACTAGAGTAACATGTCTTATATCTTTATATATTACTAAAATTTTAGTAGTTGTTAAGCATAACTGATTTTCCCTTGGGTCATGTCTTAGTGAAAAAAATATTGACATGCATATGTTGTATTGTACTGAATTTGTGTTTATTTCTAAAGCCATTCCTCATTGTTCTGTATTTTTTTCCAGATTCCATGCATATAGAGGACGTGGAAGCCGTGCAGAAGCTCCAGGACGTGTTGCACGAGGCCCTGCAGGACTACGAGGCGGGCCAACACCCGGAGGACCCGCGCCGGGCCGGCAAGCTGCTCATGACCCTACCGCTGCTCCGGCAAACGTCCACCAAGGCAGTGCAGCACTTCTACAGCATCAAACAGGACGGCAAAGTGCCCATGCACAAACTGTTTCTGGAGCTGCTGGAGGCCAAGGTGTAACTCCATCCCCGGCCCCAAGTTAAACCGACAGAGAGCTGGAGGGGGTACGTCAATGACTGCACCCTCTTCACCAGGCAGACACTGACTAACTCTCTGCCGCTGTTCGTGAAACCTTTGTCTATAAACTGTAATAATAACTAAAACATAACCGTAATGGTACTTCTAATTACTGACAATGATACGTAAATATAAGAATGATTTAAAATGTGATTATTGAGAAAAATACGACTGCTTTCATTATTCAGCAGTGGGACTTGAAACCAGCCGTCGACTTGTTCTTCTCGAAAATCTGATGCTGAGTTTTTTTTGTGCTATTGAGACATTTGATTGATTTTCAAAAGAGAAATTCTGGAGCCGAAAAAGACCAGCCCTGCCAAAGGAAGGAGGTCCACCCGGTGGACACCAGCAAGCGAAAATTTCCCCGAACTGTACCGTCCAGCTCCCATGTCACTGAAAGAATCTAGGGATCGACCCTCTTTACCATAAGAGCGTGATGTAGTGGCTATGTGCAGTATTACATTAGAGGTCCTCGGAGCAGTTTAACAACGCGATAGCCAAACGGAGATTTTCACATCTTTGAAGAAGCTGCTCCTCACCATTACATAGCCATGCGGATTGATCATGCGTATGTCACTCACTTGTCGTTTTCTTTCAAGTCTTCCAAACACGTCTAGCCTCTTTTACCGATTTCATTTCGATCTTTTCAGGGAATAGCCGAAGCTTTAGTCTCTCATTCAATACCGAGCAAAGAGGAATCGCAGTGGTCAAGGAACAGACTCATTTATTTATTGACTTTCTTTTATTATGTTTTATTCGAGTGTATTTTTACTGTACTGAAGGATGTAAATATATGGTATGGTCATCAAACACGATGTTTCTTCATATAATGTTAATAATTGATCGTTATGTTTTTCTACCGACCACCGTGTTGCGCAATGAAGACGAAAACCTGCTATCTTCTCTAAGCAATAGATGTTTTAAAAAGTGGAGGTGTAAATGTATGCAAATTTGTTTGTTTTTTTCTTAGTGCCACACTTACTTGGGAAAATGAATTTCCAGAAGCTTTCGCTTTTCTGTCTGTGCTTGTCATAAGATGATAGATTACATACATGATATGGCCAGAAGGACCATAACCATTATCTCAAGCCAATTATATATGCATATATATATTAACTTCAGCCTCGAAATTCTATTGACATTCTTTCATACTAAAGCAGTATTTGAACTTTGTTAAGCAAAATAGCACTTAGGGAAGACGGAGAAGCATCGCAGGTTTAGTTTCACGACGGTCCTGATTTTTACGCGGAATAGCGGCAGAGATATCATACACGTGACGTCATTTTTAGCAGAGAGGCTCAAGTATCAAAGCAAGCGATCCACAGCCTTCATCAGAAATATGTCAGTATTAGTATGGGGTATTTTCTGAATATTCTTAAGCATTGTATATTGTAAATTAACAGATTATAAATCTAACCTAAGACATTTTATTGGAACAGATCAAAGATAAAAAAAAGAATGAAAAACGAACAAAAAAAAAAATGTAGTTCAGCTTCTTGGTGTTTCATGTCTGCTGTGTTTTTCTGAAACATCTCTGTTTTTTTTCCCTTTCCTCTGTTACACGCAAAAGATGTAGTGTACTACCCGTGGTGATCGCAGGTCTCGCTGTTCTGTATGCGTTCATTTTCTTTCTGTTTTTTCTTTTCTAGTTTTGCTTCATTTTTTTAGAGACGGGGTAGAATTAGAGACAATACTGGATGTATGAATCCTCAGGAGCAAGATGATGGGTTCTTAAATAACCTTTTGAAAAAAGACTCTTCCTAGTTACCGCTAGATCAGCCGATCAACGATCAATATAATCTATGCTGATATATAAGTGAATATTTAAAAGGAGGTGCATTATATGTACAAGAGACCATCTGTGTAACTCCTATCTTGTAGACTAACACTGTATATCATAGGTTACGATGACAAATGCTTTGAAATAGTAATTTTTTTTCTTTCTTTCTTTCCCCTCTTTTTCTGATTTTCCTTCTCTTTTAACAAAATGCTGTACATAAGGCCTTCATGCTGAACTCCATTGGTATATATCTTGACTCTTTAAGGTTGCAAAGGGAAGAAACATTTTTGTTTGTTTTGGTGTAAGATCGGTTTTCAAAACTATCACTTTGACTTTGTGTGCTTAATAAAAATGACGAAAAAAGACGAAAGAACAGAGCATTTTTTAAGGCAATCTGGGAACGAGGGTTTTTAGTTGCTTTTTCTCAGCCTTGTTCTATAAATACACTGTATCTATCATTAGCTATTCAAAATTCTTAATAGTTGTGCTTTGGAAAGGTTAGTGTAATGTGACTCTAGATCTTATCGCTCATGGCAACTCATCAGATGGTCAAAACATGGGTTTGGGGGTGGGGGGGTCTTGCTGTTGAGAAGATGTTGGCACTTTCAAAATTTTCACGTGATTAACTCCTGGCAGAAGAGTTGCTGTTTTCTCTCTGTGGTTTTGTTTTCTTTTTTGTGTTGTCTTTACTCTGAGGTGAACACGATGGAAATGAAGCGATATGAAACTAGACAAGCTTTCGAAATTCTGTTCAGTTTTGTAAGATTTCACGAAAAACGAGAGCAAGTGGTTCCGATCTACACTCAGTCTTTCAGATATGCATTTTGTTTAAAAGTTGCTTTTAGTGCACAAAAAAAAAAAAAAAAAAATTCTAAAAAAAAAATAACCTTTTATGACATGTACTGTGTAATTTTGGATAAAATGGTACCCAGACCTCTCAAACTATTTAAAGACAATTTTACTGTGTCTTTTAACACTCATCTATCCAGCATAGAAATCAAAGTGTATAATTTATCCGTACCCACGACGACTTTTTTTAGAGATATTTTCTTATTTAAAGCAATATGACGGTACGACGTACAGTTGTTGTACAATGTGATTCGATTAGTGATCAAATGCTGTATCTATTGGACTATTTTGCAAATTCTAGGATAATAGGATTAAGGATGATCAGATATACAAAACAACTGCTATTTTTAAATGTTTAAGAGGTTCTAGGTGTTGGTTGTATTTATTCATGCATTGATGCGTCTGCCAAACGCATCTAGGCTTCCTGTGGCTTCTCGTGCAGAAACCGGTGTGGGAAAGGACGAGATCCTGAAGGAGGAAGGGGAAAGAATAAAAAAGGCATTTGAGAAGCTTCTATGATCAGTATGATAATGATATATTTCAACCCAGAAGTTGCTGAAACAACCTGTAGTGAGAATCATGTCTGTAGTTTTTAGATGTGCTCCACATCGGTAAAACTATTAACTGTATATTTTTGTGATGTGCATCATTACAGTGTGTGCTCCAAACAATATGTCCATTTGTGTAAATGTATTTATTTTACATTGTATATATTGTTCAATGCAAAAAGAGAGACCTATGATTCTGTAACTACGATCAGTTCAGATGTGTAACTCCAATTATGCCTTTCAGGATAATAGTAGAGCAATATTAAACATGCTTCCAGTTTTGACTCGGGCTGTGTTTTACTGTGTGAGAACATGTTTTCAGTCGTAACTCATTGTGGATTTATTTATTTATCCATTCATCTGTTTATTTGTTATTTTTAGTGCTCTGTAGACTGCCTACTGTGGGCATTAAACATTATGAGAATCAAGACTAAATATATATTTATTCTTTTTTTAAGGGAATTAATACTTTTATTTAGTAAGGATGTATTAAATTGATCAAAAGTACAGTAAAGACATGTATAATGTTACAAAGATTTCAATTAAATGCGGTTCATCCAATAATCATGAAAAAAAATAGTTTTCACATACATATTAAGCTGCATAACCATTTTCAACATTATTCTGAAGTATTATGAAATACAATAGAAATAAGTCATTTTAAAATTGTAGTAATATTTTGTCCCTTTGGAATTATAAGCTTCTATCTGCATTCCGAGTAGTTTTGAGATATTGAGCTTCAAAGTTTTTGCATTCCGTTCGACTGTGTAGATAGAACCTTTTTGTTTTTTTAAATATAAAATCCCAAAATGTACACAACATTAAAAAATCTATCATATAAAGTTGTTACAGAATAAGAATATGTGAATAACTAAATTTTGACAAAAATGTCAGATAGAACCTTATAAGTCCAAGGGGACGATTTCTTAAATATTACTTAAATATTACTGTTATTATTGTTACTTTATTTTTGATCTAATAATTCCAACCTTGGTGAGCATGAGGTATTCAAAAACATCAATATAAAACAAACAGAAATAGAGCGAGAGAGGTACTTTTTGGTTATTATGAATTATGAACTCTTTTTACAAATCAGAAACTCTCAAACACACTCTTGTCAAAACATTGCCCTTATGAATTTTTTTGTTTCTTTATTAATAGAAATATATATAACTATTTGTTTCTGCTAGGCACATAAGTAACATTTGGATACAACTTGGTATGACGAAGTAGTCTGTATTTATTCATATCCTGTTTTTCCTATAGGAAAAAAAAAAAAAAACACTTGTGGAATATGAATAATGAATATAATAGCTGATGAGCAGTATGCTGGTATCCAGGCAATAGAGCCGTCTGCTTGGCTACTTGACTTTTTTTTCTGTCTTTTTTTCCACCCTGCACTGGCATCTTCACGCAGCCACTCTTCATTCTGTCGTGGCTACAATATTATTGCGTCGGAAAGGGGAAGGAAAACGGTGGATGAGCAGAAAGTTCTTGACAACTTGATGCAGCGTTTGAGGCATGTCCACTCAGAGGGTAATCAGCCGCTATGCCCTGAGGCTTTACAGCAGACACGTTGATGTAAGACAATGTTCCTAACATCAGAACAGCCTCATGGTCTGCCCACATCCAGTCCGTCTCTCCTATAAGACTCAGTGGGCCAAATGAGGAGCATGAGATACAAACATCAACAAGAGGAAAGTACTTAGGATACCTAAATAGCAAACCTCAGTTTTTACACCCTGCTGCATAATAAATTTGACAAAGAAGACAAATACAAAGGCTATTTTGTGCCTTTTCCTGTATATAGGTTTGAAAAGAAAAAAAAAATATAGCACTATATAGTGATATAGCGTGTGTAAAATCATCTGCCGCTAATATGTATCATACAATGTGGGGAGACATTTAATGTTCTGTAGCAAAAGCATTTAAGGCTTTAAAACAGAGAGCAGTGACCTGCAGGCAAATATTTTTCAAGATGACATCATAAGATATTGCTTAAAGAGGGCCCCGTTGGCAGAGGACCACCCCCCCCCCCAATATTTTTTATTCAGTTTTTTTTTTTTTTTTTTTTTTTTTGTGCTGCGGCACATACATTTTACTCATCGACTTCGGAGTTCATTTATTTTATTTTATCTTTACGCCATTGATTCATTATTATGATACAATAAAAGCTACTTGAGCATTTCAGCTGCCAAGTACCGTTATCATTAACCTTGCGAGACGCTAAAAGTGCTCCATGGCATTTGTAATGGCTCTTTTAACTCTTACCACTCTTCCATGTTATACGGCTGCAATGTGGAGCTGCTGTAATTGGGTTTCACTGAGGTTGGACCCTCAGTGGAGGCCCCGGTATAAGCTACGCCGAGGTATATGCGCGGATATGTCGGACTATTTGTATTTCTCCATTATATCAATTTATGGATCATCCCATCGGTGCAATTTGGAACCGGAGCGGGAAAGTGTCTTATAGTCCAATTGGGAATTTTGATGTTCACCATAAAGCTTTAGTTCAAAGTTAAGCTCATTTTAGATTAATTGATCTATTCTAGACATATTAGTTAAACTGCTGATCTTGATAAGTCTGTTTGAAATGACCTCTGTCCTGCTCGCATCCATTTAATGCTGGTAACCGTATGAACTGACATTAAAAAAAAGGAGTGGCCAAGGTGTATTGTCAGGGGTTCATGCATTTTAGTGGGGCATCAGTGCTGGAAATACGATGTGACCAAAGCAAAATTATTAAATAAATGAATAAAATAAAGGTTGTTTGATTGATGATAGAACTTCCATTCAAAGTAAATGATTAGCAGAACACCTTGATTGTACTGATCAAATTTAAATGTAATTCCTGTCACTGCATTTTAAACAAACACTATTTTTAACTTTAAAAATTTTCAATTTTCGATTATTATTTTTTTTTTATCTGTTTTGCATTTAAAATCCATTTCATGTCCAAAAATCTGAGAGGGCATGCACAAAATACAAAATATTTTGTTCAATGAATCTATTTAAACTAAGGAAAACTTTTCCATGCAGTTAGTTTAGGTCTGTACGACAGGATAAAAAAAATCATTTAAACAATTAATGATTTGTTGAACCAGTATGAAGGATGTAAGTTCCTGTGTTAGATAATAACTAGTACATGTTAGCATGCTAAAAACAATTACAGTTATTACTATAATTATTTGTAACATATGATGAACAAGTAATGTGTGACTGATCACAGAACTTGCATAAGCACATTTATTGCTCATTGAGTGAAGCAACATACTTTTCTTATTTCAAATTTAAAGTTAAATTTAAGCGGATTGAGCAAAATGAAATTAAGTTGTAACAATGTTCATGAACTGGGTTGCTTCAGCTCATTTAACCAGTCGATAAGGATGTTGATTTTCAAGGGAGGCTCTTAGTCTAACCAAACGCATTTTGTTTGTCTTTATCTGCAGGTTCTGAAAAGTTGAATGCAGTATAGACCAACTTCCTGGTCATTTCATATACCAAACTACTGCGTCTCTTGAGCGTTACTGTATGTTTTGTGGTGTCCCCGACGTGCCATGGGAACAAAGTTCGACTGGTGGCATGGGTGTGCTTGGCGTCATCTGTGAAGTGCTAATGTGTGCAGTTGGGCCCTGATGGCTTTTTGTCAGTGAGTCCACCCAATTTATTTCTCAGTGTGAGAGCAGGGTCACTCTCCTGGGTCTTAGTGTGCTGATGGCCTGGGCCACACTGTGGTAATGGCCTTTCACGGGTCTCCTGCTCCCTCGACACCGGTTATGTCTCTGCGAGAGACATCACGGGACCTGATATGTGTGTGTAGAAAGAGAGAAGGAAGTGTGTAGATCCGATTCCTGACAATGTGCAAAGAAGACAGCTTTGGCCTTGTCCCTCTTGAGACCCTGTTTACCCCAGATGCAAGGAGCTACCAGATGATCTCTGAAGTCCTGGGTCTTTAGAGAGAGTTCAAGGAATGGTTAACCAAATGTTTTAAAGTTAACTTCCAGATCATTTCAAGTATTATTTTTGATGTCCTTGCTTTAATGCTTTTTCTTTTTTTAAATTATAAGATTTTATTATTTAAAAATGCCATAGCTTTACTGATAAATCAAATAAATGTATGGACATTTGTCCATGTATGTACCTGAAACATTTTACTAAATATCTTCTTTTGTGTTCCACAGATGAAAGTACTGTAAGTCATGAGTGTAAATATTAGCAGAACTTTCATTTTTGGATGAACTATCCCTTTACTGTTTTAGATCCTATCTTTCACAGCCAATGTTTTTAATGTTTGCCTTTCACAACCATAATGTAGGTTTATTAGCACAACTACAAGCAGCGTATTTAAACAAAAAAGTCTTCTTGTAAAACATTATATAAAACTATCAGAAATTCCAGTATTAGTATCTCATTAGTCATCTTTATCTTATTATCAAAGTGTGTTAGTTCCATCTAAACCCTTCTTTTACTCGTTTCTTCACGCACCACGTCTCCACCGTTCTACTGAGGCAGATAATGACTCATCTCCAGCAGAATAGCCTTTTTCAATTTTAGAACTACTCAACACTAAATGTAACTGGTAGATCACTCAAAAGCAATTAATTGTCATCCCTGTAAAAGGCAAGTTCACCATCTCCTTAATACATGGGATAAAATGGATCAGACGGCATCGGGCTCATTGAGAGCATTAGCGGGTCACACTTGCACGTTTATTTGCACTTAAATGTTTTACTCTACATTCGATGAACCATTAATTCGGTTAGTGCACTTTTATAAATAGTTTGGGGTGTCATCTGGGTTTGAATTAGTAGCACTTGAGAACTCTTTAGGGGAAGCCTTCGTAAAATAGCATAAAGCACAATAAATAACTAATGTGTGAATTTATACAATGATTTCAAGGTGCGAATCCTAGAGGAAGCAAAATGTATAGATATTGTACTTAAAATCTAACATTATTTTTGTTATCGTATTTACTTTTATAATAAGCTTAAATTCTGACAGATTTCTTATTTTCTTCTGTATTTTTTCTGCTTTACCTTATTTCCTTGTAAATTGGTTTGTGTTTGCTGAAATCTCACCCCACTGTGGCACAGTGAGCTGAGTGACTGACTGTGTATGTGTGTGTGTGGCAACCGAACACTCCAGAGCCCATTGTGACTTGACTTCCCAGTGATCTCCAGTTCCTACTCAGAGCCAGCATGGGGTGTCTGGAGTGTCACATCTGACAACTCAATATACAGTCATGTCGCTACACAGGAGAGGAGCAATCTGAGAGATGATACACTGGCACAGTCCCTCTATGTCCATCTTTTTCGCTGACAGCAACAGGGATTCCAAGCACGACAGCGGTCTTGAAATGCACTTCGCCCACATTTTCTCTTCCCCCTACTTCACGCTGCAACTTGTTTACAATCTCGGTTCACATGTCCTCAATTATTAAAGTATTTAAATTAAGATGTGTCAATATAGTATGAAAAAAGTATTTGAGAAAGTTTTTGAAACTCCAATAGTATCTCACAAAACGAAACAAAACAAAACAAAACAAAACAAAACAAAACAAAACAAAACAAAACAAAACAAAACAAAACAAAAATAGTTAAACAAAGGAATAAAGAAATAACTAACTAAATAAATAAAACAAAATCCCAACACAACAAAGCTCAATGTAACAAAACAAGGGGGTAGAAAGTACATTTAAATGCCTTTGTACTTTAATGTAAAAAAAATACAAAAAAACAAAAAACAAAACAGCGAGACTAAACAAAAACCAACTTAACAAAACAAAAGAAAGTAGGATGTAGACAGCACATTTCAGTGCCTTTTTACCATAGTGTAAACAAAGCAACAAAGAACAAAACAAGAAAACAAAACAACTCTCAACGCAAGAAAAGACAGAACAAATGGGCTGCATTTTTTCTGCTTTTGCACTATAAATAATTGTTGTGTATGTGAGAAATACAACTTTGATCTGAACAAACAAAATACTATTCTAATATTTAAAGTTTTTTTTCTGAGGGCCTGCTAAATAAATAAATTTAATCATTTTAATTAGCATGTCTTCAAACCTAGAGCAGTGTCAAAGGCTTTAAATATAGTAAAATAGAGAGATAACAATAAAACAATACAACAATAAAAACATTGTAATGAATGAACAACGCTATACAAAAACAACTTTTAACAGAGTTAGCAAGCAAATTGCTAAGGTGTGCTGAAAAATACAACCAGAACGATATCTGTACCCCTTTGCCAAACTGTGGCAGGTTTTTCTTCCTGCACTGGGAGTAAGAGGCTAATATAATCATATGTATCTCAGCAGGACAGGGATTTCACTATGGAACCCTGGGGGAAAATACCACAGAACTGCATATCAGCAGCATAAAGCTCAAGATATGACTTTCAGCCTTTATTACAATTTATGGCATTAACATGTCCCATATTTTATTGTAAAACAAACCATATGCCAGTTTAACAGTCAAAAGGTGCATGCCAGTGGATTTCCTTTAGTAAGCCAGGGAGGATGGGGATAATTTGTATGCTGGTTTATGTTAATTTGGCAATATGGGAAACAGTGAAATTATGCAGTCCAGTGTGGATTTTGAATTTTGCATCATATATTTAAGTGAAGGGGGAAAAAAGACAGGAGAAGTCTAATAGAAACACTACAATGTGTTGTGTTTGTAGTTGTTGAGCTTCATTAATTAGTGGAAGAGTCCTGGCACACAGCTGGGTTAAACTGCCAGGGTTCGTCTCCTGAGTAACTGGAATGCAGAGGATAGCAGTGTTAGCCTCATTTGCATGCTATCTCTGTGAACAAAAAGTAAGATAATGCTAAGGCTAATTCTAATACAGCTCTTCATTTCAACATTCTCAGCATTTGTGTGCAGCAGAGGCTGCAAGACTGGAGGCTTAAGAAAAATCAATTTGATTAAAATCCAAACCTGATGTCTACTTCAGTCCAGAGGAAGAGGAAAACATGATGAAACAGTAGTCAGTGTTGGGAAATACTTTAATTGGCTTTGATCCTAAATTTTAATCTCATGAGAATAAATAAGATATGCTAAATATGCTTTTAGGATATTGCAATGCATATGTTTGTATGTGTTTTCTATTTAAAATGACCCTTATATTTTATTACCACACTTCTCATAGTGGATGTGAAATCATAAGGGTTGAGTGTTAAAGGGATCATCTACACAAAAAAAAAAAAAAATTCAGTCGTCATTTACTCACCCTCTTGTTGTTGAAAACCTGTATGACTTTCTTCTATGGAACAAAACAGAAGATATATTTTGTCATACAACAACTGGTCTGCACAGCGCAAACAGCCAAAACGTGGATATTTTAGGCAATATAGAAATCCTGGCCAGGACATGTCCTGGGAAAATGGCACGTTTGGTCACCCTAATATATTTTGCATAGATAATAAATAGTTTCAAATAACATGAGACTTTTGTTTGAATCATATTTTATTATTTTGTATGGTTTGTGATCTCTTAAATTCAGAAAAATGTCCATAGGCTGTATCTGGTAACCTGATTTCTGGACTATAATGGATGTCAAAGGTGCCCAACGGTTGTTTACAATAGTATGTTTAGTGTGTTTATTGTATGTTTTTTTCCTGAGTATGATTGATGTTGTGGGTGGATAACTTTTGTTTCAGTATGTACTAGGCTACACATGCTATTTAAATACCAATAAATATAAATAAGTGAGGTTGTATCTTTTCAATTAGTTTTATTTTGATAAACATGACACAATATTAAAGGGGTCATATGATGTTGCTAAAAAGAACATTATTTTGTGTATTTGGTGTAAATGAAATGTGTTTATGAGGTTTAAGGTTCAAAAAACACATTATTTTCCACATACTGTACATTATTGTTTTGCCTTCTGAAACACGTCGATTTTTACAAAGCTCATCGTTCTGAAAAGCGAGGTGTGCTCTGATTGGCCAGCTATCCAGTGCGTTGTGATTGGCCGAATGCATCAAGAGTGTGACAGAAATGTTACGCCCCTTAACATATTGTGTTTTAGTGTCCTTAACATATTGTGATGCCGTGTCCGGCCGGAGCGACGAGACGTGATATAAACATGATTTCTAGTTGTGTCCTCTTTTGGAAGGCAAAAACAAAGTAGTTTCGCTTTCTCAATGAAACAGCGTCACACACCGCAGCCTTGAGTGAGCAGAGGCGGGCGGCTTGAGAACGGCGCAGCAGGTGGATTCGACGAAGGAGCTTGCTGCAACCACATGTGACGACCCTGGGTTGGAAACCCGATCTGGCAATCCACAGTGCAAAGTTGATGTATTTCCTCAGCGATCAGCACTGATCAGCCCCAGGCATGACGAAGCGGATATTGTCCTCTTTTGGGAGGCCAAACAAAGTAGTTTCGCTTTCACAGTGAAACACACAGTGTCTA
This sequence comes from Cyprinus carpio, assembly GCF_018340385.1. Classification (NCBI taxonomy): domain Eukaryota; kingdom Metazoa; phylum Chordata; class Actinopteri; order Cypriniformes; family Cyprinidae; genus Cyprinus; species Cyprinus carpio. The sequence continues at coordinate 15,350,597 of NC_056613.1, read as the reverse complement.
TACGACATGGCAGCGACGGCAACAACAATACTACAATGAGAATAAAAGGTACGCCTTCTTTCTTTGTGTGAACATCTGGGCGGCGTTATGCAAATCTTCCCACATAGTGACGTAGATATGTGGGGGCGTGGTAGTACGAGCCGTTTTAAGAGGGTGTGAACGAGTGCTAACTTTTATAAGGAATATCTCTTTGGATTTGAGACTTTAGTCTTTGTAACTTTAAAGAACTTCTTTATGCACCAAGATCTTGTAACACTCCAAAGAGGAAGGAAAAATTGTAATCGAATCATATGACCCCTTTAAGATGTGAGCATTCATGGCTCTGAAGGTGTCAAAATAAACACGCCATCGTTGTCATCGATGAATCCGTCCAATCATGAAACGGCTGTGTCGTCATCGAAAAGCAACGCAGAATGCTCTTGCGGTACTTCAGTTCAGGAGGGAGCTCTGTGTGAACAAAAGCCAGATGCAATGCCGTAAATGTTGTGTCGTAGTGATGACGCACGTTATCGTGCGACTCTTTTACTGGGTTTTAACCATAGACTGTAAAAAAATATGGACGTAGTGTCCGTGACGTCACCCATAGACTCCTGAAGAGCGGTCTGGTGGTGAAGCTCAAATTGTACACCACTGTATCGGCGGGCGTCGCCATCTTGGCATGCGCGTCGCCGCGTGACTCTCCCGGATAATTCGAAAATGGGCATTAAAAGGTGGGAGCTGTGTTGTGTGAAGCCACGTTTCCCTAGTGCAACGGCATTTTCTCAACAGCGCAATCCACTTTGTGTTCTCATTTGGCCTTGCCCCAAATTATGTGAACTTTAAGGCTTCTAATATAATTTAAACGGATGCCTTATAAAAAAAAATTGCACCCCTTTCACAGTTGTCATACAAGGGAACAAAAAGCTATATAGACCAAAATAATTTTTTGAACCAGGCTGTACAAAGTTTTTTTCTGCTGTAAAGTTTTGCATTAATATATGGGGAGTCTATGGGACTGTTGACAACTTTGCAGCCAGCCTCCACCGGCCAGTCGATGAATTACAGTTCAAACCGTTTCCTTGTTGGCTTAGCAGAATACAGTCACTTCCTTGTTGGCTTCACGGGTTTTAACCAGTTGTTTCCAAAAAACACTTTTGTGAAGGAAAAAGAAAGAAAGAACGAAAGAAAAAAAAAAACTATCCACCTTTTTCCTGACGTAAAAATGGGCGCCGCGATTTGTAAATGATATGGGTAAAGCTTCCGGTCTCACTTTGCGTCCTAGCTATTTTTTAGCTGCCTACAGTGTGAACGCAGTTCACGTTTTGCTGATTTGGGATCGACAATTGATGGTGACCTAGTAACATTATTTTCAGTTCTGTTATCTTTATTAAGAACACATTGCTTTGTACTGCAAACAGTTTTACCGTTTACTGCACGTTGTTATTCTCCTCGTTATTTACCTATAGCGGCTAATGAAACGGAAGTCTCACCCATAGACATATAATATGTCTATCGTCTCACCCATAGGCTTACTTCCGCGTTGAGGAAAAAGGTGGATACATTTAATGTAATTGTTTGGGTCTCTGAGAGTTTAAGCAGATGCAGGGCAATCGTTTGCAATCGTTGTTTCATTTAGGCTCATATCAAGTAGTCTTAAGACGCACAAAGTTTTCCGAGATTTGGCCAAAGTAATGCCATCCCATGCATCAGTATGAGCCATTGCGTCATGGACCATAATAATACCCAGACATCCCCAGATAATGCATTGATTCATCCCCCCTCTCTTTAATCCTTTGTCCTGCTTTCCCCTCCCGGAGTCCAGCACCTGAATGTGCAACTCTGTGCCGGGTTGCTTAGCGACGTCGAGTGGCGTTCGTGAGCCGAGAGAGCCACTTGTTAAATCGAGACGTAATGTAACACTGACGTCTTCCTCCAGCGACCGATCAGTGATGCCAACAGGTGTTTTGGCTTTATTCGTGGCGGATATGTGCATGTATGCTATTTATCGGCATTTCGGTAAATTGTTTTTATAGTGATCGAGCGCTCAAGTTCTGGAGAGGAGATGTCAAACTCTCATAATCTGCTTTGCTCAGAGTGGCCAGGCGCTCCTTGAACGCATCATGAGCCGAGGTAAGATTATAGATTGTTTTCAATATTACGTATGGATCTTTAATATGCCTCTATTTCGTTTATATATTTGTCTGTATTAAATAAGTTTAATGTGGCATATTTCTTTATTCATTGAAGACTAATTAAGACGTTTAAACTCAAAACAATGTGTGCTTTTATTCATGGAAGTGCAGGGTACGTATTATGAGGGGTTCAGTCTAATTTTAAAAAAAGTTGGGGCTTAAAAGCTCTTCTACATATAATAATGTATTTATTTCAACAGCGTTTTCAACCAACGTTTCTACAAAAGTTTGTCAGAATAGGCTACGCTAAATAGACGCGGGAGCAGAAGTTGCGTTCGCTTGAGGAGGTAACCATAGTAACAATAGAGCTTTCTTGTCGGACGGGAAATTCTCACTGAATTACATATTTACATATTACAATTTATAGGTTAGAATCAATAAGGTCTCAGATATATTTGATATATTTAAAACGTTGACTCACTGACTCTTACCAAAATTATCCATGGTTTTAATATAGAAAAAATGTGGTAACCAAGGTTTTTTTTTTTTTTTTTTGGCTTATTGATTTACATTTGTATAACCACGGTTTTGATACAAATACCATGGTTAAACTGTGGTTAGTGTAGCAAATCCATGGTTTATTTGTGGTTACCATAGTTTATCTATTGTATAACCATGTTTTTTGGTTTCATTTGTAGTAAAACCATGGTTAATTTTCATAAGGGGAAGTCTTTGTATAATTGGCAAATGGTTGAAAAGGACAAAATTTCCACCGGGTTTTCTTGTTCTTGCTTTTTTCTTCATTCTGATGCAAAGTCAATAAGTTTGGCTCCAGCAACCTGTTGAATGTATGTTGGCAAATAGCCCTCTGCTATTGTAATGTGAACGAGCTTGACGACAATTGAGCTCTTGCTCAGTCGTCAATCTTGTGTAGACTGTTACTCTGGATTTATGCGTTTTTAAAACCCTCATCTGTTTTTTTGCCTCTCTATTGCATGCATTTTATGTCTTCACTGTACACCGTTTTAGAGAGGTTATTATAATTCTCCTCTTTGCAATGCCACTTGAATTCAGGGTGGATGTTACTGACATAAAACCATGCTCAGTGCAATTCAGATGCACTGGCAAAAGTAATTGTCAAGCTTTTCTTGCATCAGGTGGAATCCTAAGAGCCTCAGGAAGGGTGTCAGGGTATAATATTTTCATAAATATGTTTTCACATATGATTTTGCTCTTCCTTTCTCCCTTTCGTTTTCTACAGGACTTTGACGGGCCCAAATCCTAGCTATCATGTGAAGGCTTTGGCCTCCTCTTTGACATTGTGCCATTAAGCTGCGCTGCCTTACCCAAGGCACTGGACTGTAAAAATGTCACCACCGGCATGACCATCATTACTTATTTAATATCACTACATCAGGAGGCAACCTCGCCACCAACAACGAATTGGCTCCTTGGGCACAAAGGTGCTATGTTATTACTGTACACCCTGGGCTTTTATGCCTCCCTCGCCTGGTTGCCCCTCAGGGCAGCTTCCCCAGGCTCGAGAACACTGGGGCATATAAATCTGTCAGCACCACGCCAATGAGGGCCATGTGTGGAATTCCTGAGAGAAGTACTTTCTGTCAAGCCGGCCAGGTTCAGGAGGATCTCCACACCTGTATCCAGAAGTTCTGCATCCAGGAGTGTCCGTATAGCTCCTCTACGCCAGACTACACTGACGTCCTCGCCACAAGCATGGGCACGTGCTGGAAGGGTGATGCACAGGACCATCATCTAGGCTCTGAGGCTGATTCCATCAGCTTCATCTTTCCGACCTCGAGAGGTTGTCTGGCTTCCCTGTTGACTCTAAACTTTAGCCCACCAAGCTCATTTACTCTAACGGTGTGGCTGAAACTCGAGCAAGACACTGTAATGTAAGTAGACACACGTCCAGAATTTTCCCTTAAGAAGATCAGAGAGGCAGTGCAAGTGTTTCTGTCACTTAGAGAGTGAATATTTTACTTAATCATCCAGATCAGTTTCAATACCTGCTTCATTCCAGGAAAAGAATGACTTGTTAGAACACCGCTGTATGATCTAAACCCGATATGGATTAGCTCGGCCGCTCGCCTTGCCAGGGCTGGTTTTATTCAAACTAGCTTTTCCTGTGCATTTGATCCCCGCTCAGCTGTTGGTTGTCCTCACCTCATTTTCCGACATTTCCTCTGTTGTATCTTCACTTTGAAAGCGTGTTGGTACATGGAACACATTCTGTGAGGAGTCCTGCCAAGTTGAAAAAGCTCTGAGCCCTGTTTGCTCTGCTCCGGCAAGACCAGCTGTGGCCAGTTTTTAGATCAATGAAATGAAATTGCCACAGTGTTTCCTGAGCTCTGGAAAAAAAGCATCAACTCAAAGGCCACTTTGTTTTTGCACAGCACAGAAAATGATATAGTTGAAAGTAGGTGATGGGATGAAAGGATGGAGTCAGAGAGGCTGTAGAAGAAGAACAACTGTTTCAGCATTTTATATCAAGTGCAGAGCATGAAAAGAGAGAGAAAGCCACAAGCGTGTAGTGTTGAAAAATAAATAAGCGAGTCTGTGCAGTCAAGGCGGTTTGTCCGTCGCATTCTCTCCTTGAAGTGGCGCGAGGCAGAGGCAACAGGCTTGCATGTTTATTCTGTTCTTAGTGAATTAATTGGCCTGTGTTTAATACCTGCCTGAAATCCCCTTGGTAATATGACATAAAAATATACACCGCTCAGACGTAGTTTTTTGGAACACTTGCCATAGTAGACTTATTGAATACTAAAACGTTGCCTTCCCTGGAGAAGCCTGGCCTAATTGCAAGTGGAGCAGGCAGCAAAAGCTTGGCTGTAGGTGAGATGTTTCTGACTCCGGGGCCAGCCGCAACCTGAGTACAAATGCTTTATGATTTATTGGATGCGGTGGCCTGTGTTCGTAAATGCTGCCGTTTCCCGTAAAACGTCTGTAATGGTGTTTCATATGACAGTGTATGAGGGTGTTTTCGAGTAACAAGAAAATTCAAATGGAAAATATTGATACAACATGCATAAATGTCAGAGTGATGTTCATTTTAGATGGCAAGGAAATTTCCCAGTAAAAGAGGGTTGTTGGGTTTTCATAGCCGATATTTTGAAGGTGTATTGATTGCTTACTAATGTCTTTAACTGTTCCTATATGAAATAATATGAGGCACTTTATACAAAGATGCGTTATGCAATTCCAAATTATATTTATTTTAAATTTAGGTCTGTTTTGGATATTCTTTTATGTTGCATGTTTTGAGTGCCTGAATTGCTTTCAACAAAACATCAATGTTTGTTTTTCAAATGTGCAGGACTTTAATGGAAAAGAGTGCTGTGGGCTGACTAGTGCTGCTGGTGAGTCTCCAAGGATGACATTCAGATCCACTATAGCATTCACAGCAATCAAAACTTCTCCATAAGCATGAAGACTGCAGGTCACATTAGTATAGGCCACTGGACACACATGGCTCTACAGGTAGACAGCATGTTTCTATTCTCTTATTCTTTCAGTGGTCATTTATAAATGTCACATACTATTAATGACCACATGAAACAGCATGTAACTTTATAATGTGATATCCAACTATGAAGTCAAACTGAATATTTAGTGGGAAATAGGGCAGGGCTTGATTTTATCCATCAGGTTTGGATCACTTTTGGGTAGTTGTGATGGTATCGTTTAATTTTTGGTTAGGTTAACAGAAAAGAAAAGTTGTTGGTGGAAAATGTTCATTTGTTTATCTTCAATGTTAACAGAAAAGAAAAGTTGTTGGTGGAAAGTTTTAGTTTTTTTTTTTTATATGGGATAAAAATGTAATTTTTGTTTTTTTTTTTTAAGATGTCAAACTCTTATGTATATTTTATAATATTTTACAACTCAACTCTCTGTTGCAATAGAAAATGCCTCATGATGTAAATGGTAAATCAGTTTGATGTGATCAAAATTATTTGAATATGTATTGTACAATAAAGTATATGCTGCTTAGGTGCCAGTAGGGATGAATAGTTTTTCTAGCACTGAGGAAGAACTCATGATCAGGTGTCATGTAGTGTTGCCCTGGCAACACTAAATCACCATCCATTCATATTTGAGGTAATTAGCCGCTGGAAAATATTGATATTAATATTGTGTCGGGAGAACCCACAGCAGGTTTTCGCTGAACCCATGTCACAACAGATTTCCACTTTGGACAAGATGCATGAATAGAAGGCGTTAATTACAGTGGTAAACATCTGCTTTCCTGCAGCTGTGAGGGCAGGAAGGGGGAAGAGAGCAGGTCAACCCTTCACACACCCTGCTCTGAATACATATCAACACACACACAAACACACCAGTTTTGAAAGAATGATCCGCATCCAGTGCAGCAATGCAAATATGAAGAGCACAAAACTGTGGAATTGCTGGGTCATGTTTCATTCTCGGCTTTCAGAGCCCTTTGCACAGACAAAGTACCAGTCAGTCCCATTAGGACTGGCTCTCTGGCATTGTTCAGCTTTGGAAATGGCAGCCTGTATCTCTGTGTCAGAAATGAAAGGAGAAGGAGCAGAGGATAAACTTGGCCATCATCAGGAAACAGAGTGCTCTGTCTGTGGAGAGTATTACCTTACGATAGTAGTGATTATTATGGCTTTAAATTGCAATCGTTCAGATTATGAATAGCAGGTTGACTTCTGGGACAGAAAACATTATTATGATAATGAGATCCTTCCCACAAATTCAGAGGTAATATGTTCCCTTCCTGTGACAGCCTTGACTTGGACTATATAAGATATATTTTCTGTGCCCATTAGGAATTTAAACTGCAGGCCGGCCACTGTATTCTTGGGACAAAATTAGCCTATTTTCAGCCTTAACTCTTCATGGTGGTCTACTTGCTGAGGACTATTACTGACACAGTCTCTAAGTATCTGGTTTCTGGCAAGCCTTTTTCACAGGTACAGAACTATCCCTTGAATATGATTATGAAAAATATTTTACGTGTAAACATAAAAAAAAATTGTGTGTAACTGTGCAACAGTGATGTTAATGCATTATGCATCTGCCCTTTATAAAAGTGACAGATAGACCTTTTGACTGTAAAATTACATATTTTCAAAATCGACTAGTAAGTGGGTTACTTGAACAATTAATGAGGTAGTTGTTCTTTTGGCTGAATTACGGTCAGACACCAAATGCATTTCTTAGGGCTGTATCCATGTTTTAATAAGTTAATTGACAGAAATTAAACACAGAGGATAAATAACTTTTATTCTATTAGTTTTTATATTATACTTCTTACAAAAAATAGAGATATGCAGATTTTGCATGATATACAGATTATGATAGTTTGTGCAATAAAAGATTGTCTAGCCTGTTTATGCTTGTATTTATGCTGAATGTCTGTCTGTTAATCCTATTTAAAGGCTATATGCTAAGAAATACATTATATTGATACTCCTAAAATGTTGTCCTGTTTCATAGGTATAACAAAGCAAGATCCTTTTTCTTGCAAATATAAGCCTAACAAGAATGTGCACTTTGATTTTTACTATAATCATTATCACATTACTTTTGCATTCCCTTAGGGTCACTTTTGGGATTATTTGTTGTCTTTAACTCTGCAACTGAATGCCAGTATAGTTTTGTCAAATGCAGGCCGCCAAATAATTAAGCACCCTGTCAGGTAGCTGTCATTCTGCTGCCTGTTGAGGAAGCCTCTACAGTCAAAAGAAACTCTAAGATAAAGAGAGCAGAGGAAAAAAGCAACACTCAAACGGAATACAACATTACAGCATTTAGAAAGGCTTCAGGGAAAAAGAAAAGAGGAGCTGATCTGTAGGTGCTTGTCCGTAGTCATTACTTTAAAAGAAGAGTGAGAGCAACAGAGGAGGAGAAGCTAGAGAAGAGTGAAATGCCTTTTATGCTGCCCGCTCGGCTGACGATGAGGAGCGACAGTGGGCTCCTGTCAGTTGTTTGTTGTGCTGCTTATTGTGGGTAATTTGTCTCTTTGAAGTTATGGGCTGTAATTGAGATCAAGCTATTATCGAGTGGCATAAGACTCGGCAGGGAGGAAAAGTATAACAGTGTTCTTTTTGTCTCTCTTTGCATGTCAGTTCAAAACCGTGAACGTATCACAGCGTAGCTGACGAGCCTCGACAGGTCTCGACACATAAAAAGAGTCATGGAAGAGGGAAAGTTGAAAATGTAAATGCCAAGGAGGAACAGTGATTACAGCCGCTCCTGATCGTAAATCTGAATTATCATATCAATGCGTGTCAGGTGCCTGTCGTGACAAAACACGCTCTTATGAATGTTTAAAACTTCTTGTTCTCGCATATAAAGGTTGGGAGTCTTTTGATGCAGTTCTTCGCTAGTGAAGTGGACTTCATCATATCTACAGCTTGTCCATTTTGTGGAATCCATGTCACAGACATTGTTTTGTCTGCTCTCACTTTCAGGTTTCGTGTTTAGTTACAGTTTAAAAAGCTGCTGTGATGCCAAGTAAAGACAGGACTCTGCTTGGGTCAAACAGAGTTATGCATCTTTCCTTTTCGATTGATTCTATATAATTTCTAAAATCAGTTTCTAATCTAATGAGTAGAACCATAAAGTCTTGAATACGTATTTATACAATAGTTAGTTCTAATCCATAAATTTGTTTGGCTGAGGGTACTTCAAGAGCCCTGATATGCAGTCCAACAGCATTAGGACTGTTGTGTTTACATGTTCCAGACTGTCAGTCTGTAGATTAGTAGTGAGGATTTTTCAAAGAGTCTCTCTGGAGGATGCCAGTTGGTGGCTTTATGAGTGAGTCATTGAATTGTTAAATGAACTCATTAGTTTGACAACTAACATTGATTCATTCACAAGCTGAACAAGCGACTTTTGAGTGATTCACTGAATCATTTCATCAATGGATTCACTGATGACTGGAATACACTACACGACTTTTAAAGTCTGAACAGATTTTAAAACGTTAGGCACCATACACTTACCGACTTTGTAAATAGTCACAGAGGAAAACTGGCCATCATTAGAATCGATGGCTAAATGACTGAGAATCAAATACTACCAGACTTTAAAGTTGTTCCGATCTCAACAAACTCATGCAGAAATGTGCACCTTGATGCCAGGAGACGCTTGACAAATGAAGACAATGTGTGTTCTAAAATCGGCTTAAAATGTCAAATATGTTTGATATCCTCTGACTGAATGGAATCTTAATCTGAAGTTTAAAAAAATCAGAGTCTGTGACCATCATACACTATGCGATTTTCTATGAAATCTGCCAGCTCAACTCTGCAGACTGGCTCCAAACTGTGAATCGGGGGAAAACCAAACCAAAAGTCGTGTAGTGCATCCCAGCCTTAAAAAACACTGATTCTAGCAGAAGAAAAACACATCATTGGTGCATCATAAATGCATCATTAGAATTGAACGCTCAACTGATTCATTTCAAAGTTGCATGCACCTGTTAATTCTGCTTTATATCATTTGGCACAATTTTCATTGAAAGAGCAGAAATAGGCAAGAAAGTAGCAACATCATATCTGAAATTATTTTCATTTACTCAACATTCTCCTCTTATTTATTGAACAGCATTGTTTATAACAACTGCAGCTCCTGTGGGAAGCGATCTGAAACTGTGCTCTTGTGGCTGTTTATATGTTGTCTTTGGCTGTTCGAAGTTCGTGAGAATCCCACAAGTTAATGAACATTTTCACGCACAATTAGAGCTTCCACAAGGGTCTAGGCCTTGGCCGTGCCATTTCGATCGCAGAGGCTTGCACTGTGGCAGACGATCCTTCTCCGGGGACATTTGTTTTGGCCAAGAGCTGCCGAGTCTCAAGCTCTTAACCCGAATGTGCACATGCCTCATCACCCTGCGTGAACTTCACCCCACCCAAAGATAAGTAGGCCAGCCAGCCCGTGGCCCAGGGCCCCTTGAGCCAAAGGACCACTAAAACTGGGGTGGGGTGGTGGGGTTGGAGAAGGGTAGCTGGCTGCCTGGAGTCAAACTATCTGTGTGAGAAAAAAAAAATGATCATGCAGGATAATAAAGGCCTGTAGGCAGCTCGCTTTCACAGTATATGTTTAGTAATACAGTTTTTAACACAAATAGACTCCAAGTCCTCACTTCTTGTTGTTGTAAGCTGCAATTGCAAACAGCATCACGTTTATTGTTCATTGCTTTTCACATAAAAAATACACATGTCAAATTCTAAATCAAATATCAAGAATGTCAAACAGATATTTATCTTTGTAGATAAAGGTGTACTGTGAATAAACTTTGCCGAAGCACAGGAGTAAATCTCTACCAGAGAAGACATCAGCGCTGCTATCAGGCTGCCCTCTGGCTCTGGCAGGGGAGCTGGCAGCGGGTCAGCTGACCTTTCAGAGCTTCTCATGCCACCCAGAGTGATGGAGACTGATTGGCAGCACAAGTGAAGGTGAAACAAGGTGGATGGAGGCAAGGAGAACTTCCACCTTTCCCCAGCTCACTGTCCACGGGCACCGGAGGCCATGAGTGGCGAATAAATCACCCCAAAGTGTTGACAGGAAATTAGAGTCTTTGCAGCTTTAAGCTCTTGGAGTTGACTTCTACAGGACATGGGCGGCACGTCTTGCAGTACTTGTGAATATACTGGTTTTAAATTACGTGGCGTATCAAGAGGAAAATACGCTAGCCTTTTGAGAGCCCTCAGCTATGACGTGCAGAGCATTGTTTAATCTGGTCAAGGCGTTTATGTGTGTTTCAGCACATCAATGTCAGACGGAATTAAACGTTTGCCCAGAGATGGGCTTTCCTTGGCAAGTTTTCTCAGGAGTCTTTATTCAGATTAAAGTCAGAGAAGATCAGCAGCGGATGATATAAATCAAAAGGGGCAATGCTGAGTGGCAGAGCTTCTTGTGAAACTGGTAATGGCCATAAGTCGATATGAGCAATTTCACTGTATATTATGTCTCTCAGACCAGGCGTGAGTAACAATGACAGACGGGCGTACAGCCATGGGGTGAGAACCATCCCGGAAATCGTCCATGCTGATCAGACAGATCAAATGCATTGTGTGGCCGCAACGGAGTCCTGTAATATGTCATAGCTGCGGGGTCACGGCTCTTTGCAGATGTGGCGGAGCTGATTACATCTCCTCTGTTTAGCTGCCGCTGCCCTTCTGCCTAGTTAGCATGTGTTTATTGTTAGTGAAAGGCGCGAGAGGGATGGGTAGAGGAAAAAATGAAGTGTACAGTCCTGGATCTGAGGCCTGTCAGGAGATGGATGGGCAGCTCGTGGCACACTGCCCCCGCATCCACAATCTGTAAAGTGTACAGCAAAGTCATATGAACACACCAGCACTCAGCGCACTACATAAATAAAGCCAGACAGCAATAAGTCAGGTGCTAAAACGTGCCGGTATGTTAAACATTTCCGGCATTTCTAAATAAACGGCAATTCATCAAACAGAAAACGTTACATGTGCACTATATTGGCTCAATTATATATTTCATCTTAGGTGGTAATAAATAATGAGGGCCTACATGAAATGTGGGTTAGGTTATTTCACTTTGATTGTTGTTCGAGACTTGTAATCTTGCAAGTGCGTGATATATGTGCTCACTTACTTGGTCTGATTTTCAATTCCATAAAGGTTATATCAACATTTTAACTGCTTAAACATCTCATGATTTTGAAAAAAAATTAATAAATAATTATGAAAATATAAAAATAATTATATAATATAAAAATAAATTATTATAAAAAATTGTATTATCAAACTTTTTGAGTAAATACTTTAGTTACCTTTGTGTGTATGTATATGTGTGTGTGTGTGTGTGTGTATATATATATATATATATATATATATATATATATATATATATATATATATATATATATATATATATATATGCACACATACATATATACATATGTGTGTATGTGTATATGTACTAGATAGAAAGATAGATAGAGAGAGAGATAAAATTGTGAGCATAAGCAATAGTAATAAGCCCCTTTCACACTGCGATTCCGGAAAATACACGGGTAATGTGTCCCGTAATTGTTCCCGGGTCGCTAGAATTTTGCCCCTTTCACACTGCCAGTGATTAGCCGGAATATGTGTGTGCGTTCACACACAACCCATAAAGGTCCTGTAAAGACACGGGACATCAGGGTGTGACGTGTAATGTACAAGTCGAAAACGCTAGGCATGTTAACTTTCACTTAAGCTGGCGAACAATCTCAGTTTCAGTGCGGAAAGTGAGGAACTACCTGATCTCTGCTTCGTTACAGTTTGCACATATTTTTTTCATCACGAACGCTGATCTGCCTTCAAAACACCCGGTAAAAGAATCCTGCGATAACGTGCGTCATCACTACGACACACCCTTTACAGCATTGGTTCTGGCTTTTGTTCACATAGAGCTCGTTCCGGTACTGAAGACGGCAATGTTACTATGTCCCTAACCCGGGATCGATCCCGGGACGTGTTTGCGTTCACACAGAAGGCGACCCGGCAATGTTCCGGCAATATTCCGGGTCCAACGTGCAGTGTGAAAGGGGCTATATTGATGCTTGCTATAGCAAACTTCTCAAAAAAAAAAAGAAAAAAAAATGTGAACATCTTCTCAAAAAATTTTCCAAACACAATATCTTATTTATAATATTGCTGGTGGGTTGTCTTAACCCTTACCTTTTTATCAAGGCTCACCAGAGGAATTAAGCATTTTCATCCATAGATGAGCCATAGATGTAGCTCTCCTTGTGTTTCCAGCACTTTCAAAATCAGAAACAAGTGAGAAAAAAGGGAAATAATAGGAAAATCACTTAGGAATTTGCTCTTTCCATTCTTGCATTGAAGCGGCATTGAATTCACCCTCCTTGCTCACTGGTGAGAGAGCATGCTTGATTAATATCCTTAATGACATCCGGATCAATTAGGAACATTTGCACTTGTAAATTGCTTGTAAATGTCATGTTTTCAAGAAACAGTCCACTTGAAATCATTATCTTGATGTAAAAAGATTGTAATTCACCACATATCTAGATATTCCTGCATCAGCAATTACCCCAGCAGGAAAACCATTAATGATACTGTAAAAACAAACAGCTTCCAGTAAAACAATTATTCCATATGCTTACAGACACTGGGGTTCATGAACATTAGCTAATTTCCCAGTTTAAAATGTCAAAGTTACAATCATACCCATTGCGCTCGCTGTTCTGTGGTGCACAGTCACTGCTTGAACATAAATATTTATTTAGAAATGTCTAATCAGATTTAGTATTTTATACCACTTATTATTAAGTTACAAAAAGCACCCCTTATCGTCTACCTGGATGTTACAGGGTCTTCAGCATCATAAGCAAGCTTTTTCTTTATGCAAAGAAGCTCGTTTTTTACTGACACATAACCATAACTGTAGAAACTATAGTGATATTACATTGTATTGAGAACCTAGTTAGTAAAAATAAATCCTGTTCTGTTCAGACACAGTAAACAGTGTCTGTGTGGGGGGGGGGACTCAAGATATGCTTTCTGTGTAAAGCATAGCCTCTCAAGAGTTATTACCTGTATTAAAAGCACTGACACATTGCCTTATATATTTCTGACTTCTCCAGCTCCACAGAGACAATTTTCTTTTCTTAAATAAACTGTCATGCTAGTCTTAATATATTGTTGCCATCCTCACAGCAGGAGGAAGAAGGCTGATATAAAACATGTATATGTGAGATTGGTAATTGTATCTTTAGTGTACTTGAGTAGAACAAATGTTTCTCTCTCGTGGCTGCGTTAATGTGATAAAGAGGAAATTGGCTTTTCATCAGTTTTCTTCGCACTGTAATGGTGGACAGTGAAGAGAGGCCCCGGCGTCAATAGCAGCACTGCAAACTTCCTGTCTGTGATGGTTATATTTCACATCACCACACTGGCCTCTGAGTGCATTATGAAACATGTGATAATGTAACAAATTACAAATAGGAAAACCTTTTTGCTTCATTTAAATGATAAGAATCGCAGTGAGGCCTAGCTATAAGCCATAAATAAAACATCTCACGTGTTTGCGGTTATGTATGTGTGAGTGTGTATGAGTTGGCGGGAGAGAGTGTGTGTTCACAGATAGAAGGGCAGGGCTCCGGCAGGTATCAGCGTTAAAAGAGGAGGATTGCTCACGCTGATACCCTCATCCAGAGTGGAATATTTCTAGAGACCCTGACAGCTCCTCCAGTGCTGAAATGGAAAGGGCTTTATCATGGAATGCTTTGTCACTCACGCTGCTGCAGACGACTTGGCTTCAGGTTAAGCTTGTATCTGCCCCTGCTTTATGGTCCAAGCCCAAAGATCACAACATTGTTTTTGGTGTGAATTATGAAATCGCTGAAATAAAAAGCCCCCAGTTAGATTTTAGAAAGATTGGGCACTGTTGTTTTCTTAGAACAGAATCGCAGGCTAAATTGTCTTCCTTTAACACACAAGAAGGGTTTTAAGTATTTCATAAATCTCATGTCAGAGGGTCTGCTTCAGTTTAAAGAGGTCATATTTTATTAGTTCATTCATTTTTTTCCCAAGAAGTTTCTTTTTACAAACATAGCCATAATTTAGTTTTTTTTTTTTTTTTTTTGCTTTTTCTCAGACCATTGGAGGCAAAATGCAGGCTGCGAGTTTGCTGTTGAGTCTAATGTAAAGTGTAATAATCTGTTTCCTTCTCAGGATTTCAGTGAAAATTGTCTAAAGTACTAAACCCTTTCAAAACAAGCTGTTTTTGCAACTCAGTTTCAATGAATGTACAATAAAACTTTATTTTAAATTATGAAGAATTATTAACTTTTCCATTTTGTAATCCTTTTAAAGATCTTGTGTTGCCACATGTAAAAAGAAAACAGCTAATATTTGTTCAGTATTTACCTCTACAAGCCTAATGGACAGTAGACCTTTAGCAGTTAGTGTTACTATTTCTTAATGTCAGCTATTAAGTTACAGCTTTGGCTCAGTGTTTTTAGGGTGTTGTGGTGTCTTACAACACTCTTTGCGATGCTGTTTCCCACAGATTTAAAGCTAAAAAATGTTTAGTACTTTTTTGCACCATTTCCAAAATATGTATTTATGTAAAGTTGCAATACTTTAGGAACAAATTATTGTTCGTTTTTACTAGGAGTTTCTACTGCTAGTTGGACCTTTGTTTAATGGCCATTGTTATATAAATAATGGCATAAATTTGTTGCACATTCTGGTAAATCCCTGTGCAGATGAAATGTTCCTTTTTCAATTCGAAAGTGGAGAGGAGCTTTTAAGATGTCAGCACCTGCTGATTAGTACGTTACTAAGAGCTCCATAGAACGGCCAGTTATTAATCTGCTCCACACTGGTTTGATCTTATAAGGCAGCGTTCCAGACGGGTCAGACCAGTCCCACACTACAAACATGCATTTGCATTCTAACACAATATGAGCTAGCCAAGTGATGCACTTAGGACACAAGCAGTTCAATTCATTCATTCATTCATATTCACCATTACCATATTCCAATTTTTTATCAAGATATTTCAAAGATAGATCAAATAGATTGTTGCAGCAATGATGTAATTTTTGTAGGCCGGTCCAAAAGTTAGCATTACCCTGGTTCCCTCCATAAAAAGCCAATAGGATTTTGCCATTGACTGGATTATTGCAGAAAATAAGCTTTGTGACCAACAAAAGTTTATGATTCTTACATTTTGTTCACGAAGATAATCTTTACAAATAAACGACAAACTACTACCACCACTAACCTTCCAACAACTCATTCAGTCTTTTTTTTAAATCTACAAGTTGGAATGTTTGAAAAATAATAGTTTGGAATAGTGTGAGCATAAACACAATAAGGCTGTAACTGTGGACTAGTATGTAGATGAGTTTTGCATGATAATGTTTAATGTCCCAGACAACCTCTGTAGCACCATTTAGCCACTTGTTAGCAACTGCCTTTTTCAGGACACATAACGTCTTGAAACGAGTGGGGAATTATTGATGTACTTTATGTTGTAGAAAAGCATAAAAACACATTGAGCTTCTGTTAAGCACAGACCTTATTTTAGGCATTTAACCAAAAGCCCCCCAAAAAACCCACTGACTTGAATGAATGAAGCCAGAAGTTCAAAAATGCTAATTATGTATCAAATAATGTATCAAATAAATGGTGTGTATCTTTAATAAACATAATATAAACTATAACTAAAGCAATGCACAAATTAATCATTGAAACTACTGTTTGTTTGTTTTTTTTTCCAAAAGAATGACAGTCCTTCCTTCCTGACTGAAATAGTCCATTTTCCTGCTGGAGTGAATGAAGTTGGAACCAAAGCCAGATTGTATAAGCAGCCATGTTTGTCTGGTTAGCATAGCACCTGAGGCTGTAGATGCTGTAACAATGCCATTCTCCATTCTAAAATCTGATTAAATTTATTTTACAATCACATATTTATGGTCAATATTTCACTACATAATGAGATGTATTATTAGTGCCTGGTTTAAAGTTAAAATTATAAAATGAACTTGAATTTAATATTTTTCTCTATTTGCTGCCTTGGACATCACAGTTAAGGGATGTCACTAGTGAAGTATTCAACTTCATTCTTTCGGTGCTATCAGCCAGTCAGCATCATCATGAGGTCATGAATGGGAATGCTAATGGATGAATTTCTCCAGGCATTTTAGGCCTTCTTGCATTGTACCTGAAAATATGCTGCTTGGTGACACATTAAGCTCAATGATTTATTTTCTTTGGAGCTCATATGGTTGGCTGAAAAAAACAACAACAAAAAAAAAACAGTTAACTTTTTTGTGTGAAACAAAAAGTTGCTTGTTTTTAAATGGTTGGGTAAAAAACAGTATCACACTTTTGCTGTTTGTGCCAAATCACAACCATCTTACTTGTCTGTTTTGCTTAAATATCCCATGTCAATATCCCAACACTTCATTGTATTCATTTTAACAATTTTGTTGATAAAAAAAGGCTTGATGATGCAGTTGAAAAACAAATACCCCTATATTATTGTCCCAAAGCAACAGTTACTAGAATGGAAGGAGGAGAGGAAATAAATGCTAGGAAAGCAACAATAGGAGCACCAGAGCTCTTTCAAGAGTCTGCTGGGCTGGTAAATGGGATGAAGCACTTCAGGATTCATTTACATCACTGTGACGTTGCTTCAGATCTCAGCAGCAAGTCATTGGCCGGTTAGAGATTTCAAGAATAGCCTCTCTTCAGTCTTCAATCAGCGGCCATGAAAGAGAGCAGCTTAAGGATCCTCCAGTCTAGCGCTGCCTTCATCCTTATGGATTTTTTTAGTTGATTTATTTCCATGCACCTTTTTTAGAGGAGACTGTGAAAGAACATGCAAATATGAATGTGACAAAGGGGTGTTATCTGAGAAACGTACTCACAATCACCAGCCATAGAAAACAGAAATATTAGGACTGTTGCCTTGCTGCATACATGACATCCTATCAGTCATGGAAACTTACCAATATGGAAATACTCTTCACGACACAAATAACACTACACATGTAGACATCCCTGACTCTAGAAAAGTTAAATGTTAACGTGTTACTATGACACAATACATACACAAATATTGGGTAAAATATATTTCTTCTATGTTGGCAGCCATATTGTTTTTATTATATATATGTATATATTATAGCAATTGATTGAATCATGCATTTTGTAACTTATTTTGTCTTATTTCTAATGAATCCATAGATACATGACACAAGTGTGAGCTTGTTCCTGAACGGTCAAGAGGATGATGGCACAGCTTTGGACACACAAACCTTGGCAGGACCAGTAGAGGACATCACCTCAGAGGGTGCTCTGTGGATCGGTAGAAGGTCTAATGGTAATGATTTCTGTACTCCTACATTGCTCTTTCAGTTTTATTATGCTGTTTTTATTATATATTTGATTTGACTTTGCTTATTTTTTTTTCAAAGCTGCAGCTATCTTCATCTAACAGTGTTTCTTCTCAGAGTCACACAGTTTCCTATCACTCAAATTGAGTGCGAAAAAGGACACACTAATTTGCAGACATGTTACATTTTTCCATTATAGAAATATTCATAAGCCTGCAACTAATCATATTTGGAGTTTATATAGGTCAAGGGTGACCATATGGCAACAAATAATCTCCTCATAAATGAGATGAGATGGGATTTCTGTAATACCCCCAGGGAATGAAATACACACAATCACACACACATGTTTTGAATACACATCCACAAATAGCATAGACTTGCTAAAGTTAACTTTAAGTTCACTCTGCATTCATTTTAATCTTAGCTCAACATTACTGTGTTTGTTTGCAAAAATGACAATAATTCTGCCCAGATCTCTCAGAGGACACAGTAGATTGGTTACCAGTGCTGCTTGTTTCTCTCATTTCCTAAATGGCAAAGAAGTACAAGGAAGCAATCCACTGTACTCTATACACTCTTCTAATAGAGCATGCCTCATTTACTGTCAAACATGCACACACACAACAGCTTCACATGAAAGTTGCAGTCTGTGTAATCCATTTTGCACACATTTCTAACTCTACATCCAGAGCCCAGGGGTCTGAAATGCTTGTTTGATTCATGTAGAACTCATGTGGACAAAGCATAGAGGTAGTTCTTATAAGATTTAAAGTAAAAAGCATGTTCAGACAAACATCATGCCATTTGAAATTTTTGAATACAGCATAAAAATACAAATTTCGAATCATTTATATTCAGCATTTCTAAATTTGATGGCCATATTTAGCATACAGTATGTGCATTGTGGTTTCTATAAAAACATTAAGCAGCACAACTGTTTACGACACTGATAATAAAGACATTTTACTTGAGCTTCAAACAGAATTTTAGAATTATTTCTGAAGGATCATATAACACTGACTGAAGACTGGAGTAATGACAGCTGAAAATCCAGCTTTGCCATCATAGGATTTTGAAATACCTTAAAATACAAAAAAAATTTATTTTAATTTGTAATAATGCTTTATTTCACAATATTACTATTTTACAGTATTTTTGATCAAATAAATGCTTTTACTGTATTTTTGATAAAATAGATGTAAATTTTGAGTAAATAAGTAAATTATTAAATAAATAAATAAATAATCATAATAATAATAATAATAATCTTACAGACCCCAAAACTAAGAATGGTATTTTACATTTATTTGAATCTTTTGAATCTCTCTGTCTGTAAGAAATGCTTTTATTATTATGTAGTGTATGTTAAATTTTTCTTTGGCTTGGCATGTCTTGCATATGAATACAAACCTCTTATTATTTTTTGTGTTTTTTTTTTTTTTTTTTTTTTTTATGATTAAATTTATATATATGAATATGTCTATTATAAAACAGACTCAGCACACAAAGATGAAAAGATTTCAGGGCAAACATCCAAATACAGTATGACATCTCAATCAGAGCCGGTTATTAGAACAGAAGTGATTATATCTTATCTGTTGATGTGGATGGATCTGCACGTTTAGGCTTGGATCTATGCCGCCCATCCAGCCGGTGGGATTAATGCTCACAGAGAACTGTAAATAAGCATAATAGATCCCACCATGCAGCAAGTGTCTCTTTAACTCAAATAAAGACATAGATAAGGTAATCCACTAGTTGCTATGGATCCTGCAGACCGTCTTCAATAGCGCCCATTGACTTTCCTTTCTTTTTCTCCCCAGGGTCAAATCAATTCATTGGAAGGATGCAGGATTTTAGATTTTATCCAAAGACATTAACCAACAGGTAAGTATAAGGTCACAGGGCATTAACATCAGATGTAGCTGCACAAGTAGTTTTTACAAAGATGTGCTATATATAATCTGGGTCCTGAAGCAAAACCAGTGTAAAAACACAGATGAGAACAGTTTTAAATCATGCATTTTTGTATTTCAGAGAGATTGAAGAGGTGTACAATGGACAATTCCCTCACCTACACACCCAGTCATCATGCCTCTGCCCTGCTAGTCACCCCAGAGTGCACCCCCTAGTGGAGAGGGTCTATTCCCTCACCTACACACCAGTGATACCACCCATGACAAAGTGCTCCGTCTGAACCAGGATGCCCACCCACTGCATTACATCAATGACAATGACATCGGAACCACCTGGATCTCCTCCATCTTTCCTAATTTAAAGCTGTTGGACAAATGAATAACTATCACTATAGATCTGGAGAATGGACAGTACCAGGTACATACCCACCAATAAGGGTTTTAAGTTTAGCTTCATAAAAGTTTAGTTTAAGGAGCATCAAGACAATATATGGTTTAAAGCATTGAATATTAAACGGGTCAAGAACTGCCTTTTTATTATTTTGTACTTTTCTCTGAGGTTCCCTTATAATGTTATTAAGATTATTATATCAAAAAAACATCATGATATAAAAGTAATAGGCTATTTTTTGTCCTGTTTTTAACCCTCTCATCTGAACGCTCTGTTTGAATAGGTGTGGTGGATTGTAGACTCTGAAGTAAACGGCCACCGCTGTAATTGGCAACAGTTGTGTATGTATGAGAGCGTACATTCCTCATAGATGGACACTGCTGTGATTTAGGTTAAAAACGCATGCGAATACTCAGTACACATCAAACGATTTGTAATAACAGACAAAACAATAGTGAGCATGTTGCAACATTACTGTCAGATCCAGTATAGTAGGCACAGCATTGTCTTTTAGTTTCAATTTTTCTAAAATCAAATCCTGCGTCAAACTGTGTTTGTAAACAAATCCACAGTAAAATGAGTTCATCCATCAGTAAAAGTTCATTCACTCTTTCCAAATGTTGGGATCAGAAGGAAGGCAATGCAAAGACAGTTTCACAGTGTCTTGTTGTGTTCAGAGCCATCACTATCGTTTGATTTCTTCGTAATCCTGCGTTTGCCTCTTTTGTTACATGCGTGAATCAGTGGGCGGGGCTAAGCATGCAGTGCTGTAGAAGCAGGCATTGATCTTCTGTGTTTAGCCGCACTATTACATTACAGAGTGGTACATTCCACAAGCTGTTATTTTGGCAGACTGGCTTCAATATAATTTATAATATAATAGGATGTTTTTTTTATAGTACAATTACCTCTCACTGCATATGTCAAAAGATCAAAGGAATTTTAGTTTCTCAGTTCATGACCCCTTTAACTATTTTTACTCCAAGGCCCCACTTTGTCTGAGACAATATTACCTCATTTAGACCCTCATATCCTCATGGAATTTTAATTATGATTGTGTTACTACAAAAACATTTTAAGATTTATTGGGGGCCTCCAGAAAGCTTGCAGATGCTCCATTTGGGCCCTGGCCTCCTGGTTGAGAGTCACTGGTTTAAAGTAAGCTTCAACCTGACATTGTCTATTTGTGTGGCTGCTTTCACAAATCCAGACACTGGGTAGCGTCTTTTCCATTTGAATACACTAAAGCCGACCTAAAGTCTTTTGTGTGTGTCTGAGTGAGTCGCCCAGTCATCCATGTGGCTAAGCCAAGCCGAGCAGAGAGTCCAGCTGTAAAGAAGTAGAGGATTTATGCAGCTCTGCCTCAGTCTCTCCTCTCAATACCAGATAAAACACACCACCACACAGACTTTGAAGTATCCACTTAGTCAAAGCTGCAACCAGTTTCTCAACAAACTCCTCAAAATGAAGCCACAGAGGGAGAGAGGGAAGAGTAAAGCGGCGCTTCAAGCTGTTCTTCAAAGTGCCGGCGTGCTTTAGGAGGTGGCGGAGCATTGACTGTTGCTGTGCAGATAATAGATAATCCATTGCTGTTTAGTATTTCATGCATATTTCACCCTCTGTCAATTTTGCATGCTTCCTTTACAGGTTTTCTACGTGATACTCCAGTTCCTCAATGCTCAGCCTGAAGCGGTCCGCATTCAAAGGAAGACAATCAGGAGCTCAGTATGGAAGGACTGGCAGTTTTTGGCCAAGAACTGTAGCTACTTTGGGATGGAGGATAACGGGCCTTTAGATCGTCCTGATTCTGTAAACTGTCTACAGTTGCTCAGGTAGTGTATACACACACACGCGCTCTATATGTCTGTTAGTCTATCCACATGTGCTTCTGACTCTGATAACAGTCCTTGAACTAATGATTCCTGCCAGGTAAGCTGTATCAAAGTGGGATGAGACAAGTTCCTACTTTGATAAAAGCAGCGGATTGTCGTTTAGTGAGCTTTTGGAGATTCTAGGAGGAGAATGGGGAGGAAAATGCTGCTCTTGGCTGCAGTCCAGCCTGCTCAGATCTGATCTCTGCTGTCCTTGGCCGCAATCAAGACAGCAGAGATACTTAGCTGTTATGGACCACACAAGCACCTGGTTTCACACGCATACGAAAGAGAAAATGAGGACAGTTATTTTAATGGGATTGGGCCGAGAGGGTTATCGTAACTGTTTATGACGATAAACTACAGTTCATGTGTCTTGTCTTTTTTTTTTTTATTTTTTTTTTTTGACGGGACACATTAAACATGCATAATTATCCCTCACAAAAGGATTAGTGAAAAGCAATTATGTTTAAATGATAAATTTTTCTTTGAGTCCTAATTCTACCTACAGTTATTTGAGGACCCACATTGAAGCAAATTGTTTAAATGTGTAAATACTAGGGGTGTAACGGTACATGTATTCGTACCGATCCGTTTCGGTATGGGTCTTTCGGTTTGGTACGCATGTGAATTTTTTTTTTTTTTTATTGTTTTTTTCTGGAAATTCAAATAATAAATGGCATTTTGACCGTGTTTGATGTGGCATGACAGAACGCTGTATAAACACCTTTGAGAGCCACTTCTGGGACGGTTCTGAAACGTGCTGGTATAATCCCAACACAAGCACTGACTAGAGGGGCCGCGATCAGCTCTGGTTCCTGTGTCTGAGGTGTGACGCCCCGCAGATTTTTGCAGAGTGGAGCAAGAGTGAATGCGATCATTCCTTCCTCTGTACTACTAGTTTTAACGTGAATAACTAGAATAAGATAAGACTGAATAAGTCTAAATAAGACTGAATAAGACTGAACATCTCATGCCTCATGTTATTGCTCAATCAGTGAGCGCGTTTTGGTCATATAAACGCAGAAGCCGTTTTCTTTTATTGGAGTAAGGTCATAAACGGCGTAAGCATAAACCGGTCGCAACAGGTAGTTTCCCGACATGCTGCAAGTTGATATGTTGCAAGCTTAATTAAACATCACAACTGACAAATGTATGGAATACTCTGAGTCAGATATGCAAATGATTATATTTTGATGTCACTACAGGAAAATAACCTGATTTATTAATGAAGTTATGTAAATGCAGCTTACTTGCGTTGTCAGGATACTGATGTGCATGTAAACAGGGAAAACTGGTAATTTTAATAAGTTGATATTTGTGAGTTATCAGCTTACTGGTGTGCATGTAAACGTGCAGTGTTTCAACCATGGAAAGACATCAACAATACAGCGTGGAAATAAAATGTCATGTAGCATTTAATTTACCTCAGCAAGTCATCAGTGTCCACAGCTTGTTCGTTCCTCAGATGAAGTCAAGCTTGTTCGTTCAGTAGAGAAATGGAGTCTAGAGAGAAGTATTTTTCTTAATTATTTAATGTATAGTATGTTTAAATTAATCTGTTATGAAACATGCTTTGCCAGCCATTGTGTAATTGAATATATTTTAACAAATACCTTAGACATTTTATTATTTGTAATTTAAAAACTGCATTATGTGCAATTTACATGTTTGCATACATTTTTTTTTTTTAAGTTGAGTGTTGATCATCTAGTTAAAAAGAAATAGTAATTAAATTTAAGTTTGGGTTAAGTTGTTGTATAATGTATAATGTAAAAGGGTGCCCTATAGTTTTAAGCATAAACTGAGGTAGATTTTTATCACTAAGAAAATTTAAACTATAACTGAATGAAAAAATAAGTTGTTGTATAAAAAAAAGTTTTTCCCCCTGCTGTACCGGAATCATACTGAGCTGTGACGTTAAAACTGAGGTACGTACCAAAGCATCATATTTGTGTACCATTACACCCCTAATAAATACATATCTACACTAGTGGTTCTCAACCAGGAGCCGGGGCCCACTAGGGGGCTTCCAAGGGTGCTACAGGATGACTTAAATCAATCATTTTTATTAATTAAATCAGATAAAATCAAGTAATCTTACTTTGAACTAAAAAATAAAATAATTATTTATTTTTCCCACTAAATAATATATATTATTATTATTATTATTATTATTTTTTTTTTTTTTTTTTTTTAACTTTTTTTATTTTTGATGTTATTGAATGAATCATATGTAATTTAATTTTTTGATTATATCAGTTTTTTTGTTCATAAAAAGTTTGAAAACAACGACAGGGGGCCTTAAAATCATAAAGGTTGAGAACTAATGATCTACACAGCATCATACTACATTTAAGTTGGGTCATGATGAATATGTTTAAAATGTTAGTTATTCTTCCTGCTAAGTTTGGACCTGCTTGGATGAACACAACACTGGCCAGATGTTTCACCACTTTAACTGTCTGAGTATTTTAGTTTACAAACAAACAGCTTCAACCCAGTGGCATAAGGGTCTGCACTTAGACTCTTCAGACAAGTCACATCATAGCATGTGGGGAAAGAGAGGGACAGAGAGCACAGGTAGAGATGGGGACAAAAGACTTTCTTCACACAGGTTTGTCCTGGATAAGTCTACCGGCATTAGAGCTGAAACGTGCATAAGCGCTCTGTGGATCTTTCTTGAGAGTGAATAATGCAGTAGGGGCTATACCTGTCCTGCCCTCTGGAAAGACCTCGAGAACTCTCTCATTCACCCCATTTATTCTTGCCCTCCGAGAAATCTCCCTTTCAAACCCCATATCACTAAACAATATTTTAAACCTGTATTAGTGAAATTTCCTCTCTGTAGTTCTAAGATGCAAAGAAAAGACCTTTGCTTTTCCAATTTCTTTGATGTTTGTTCATTTCAGTAGCTAGTGACATGTTTCATTTTCAACCTGACAGCATGTTACCCTGCTATGTCAAAACTTGAAAATCCTGGTCTCTTTCAATCACTCAAACGCTCAAAGCTTAAGATGCAGGAATAGTATTCCTTTTTCTTTTTCATTTTTCAGTCAGTAGGATAATATAGGGTACATTTTATGCTTGTAACTCTTTAAAGGGGACGTTCACCCAAAAATTAAGATACTGTCATCATTTACTCATCCTTATGTCTTTTCAATTTATTTATTTGTTTATTATTTTTTCAATTGGGAATTTTATGTAATGATGTAATTTTTTAAGTTTTTTTTAAGTAAATTTATTTTGTTTTGTTTTTTTTTTGTTTTTTTTGTGACCAATGATGTTACAGGATAAGGTTTTTTATTTATTTATTTTTTATTTTATTTTATTTCTTCGTTCACAAATACCAATATCAGCCTGAAAAGAATTTTAGAACTGGTCCCTTAGGTGGCCTTGCATCAAAAAATAAGTACAGTGTACTTATTGTGCTCATATTGTATTGCAAGGCACTTTTGCTGCTGTTGAGTTTGGATACGGGTAAGGTTAGGGACAGGTTTGGTGGTATGGGTAGGTTTAAGTACAATGTAATAACAACTGTGCACAATAAGTGCATTGTATCAAATTAATAAATGTAAGTACACACTTGTTAAGGACACCTAATATAGAGCTTTGCATAGCCTCCTAAAATTATATCCTTTATAGAATTTTTCATGACCTTTTCAGGTCTGGAAATTACACTTTTTTTATTTAATTTTTGGCATTTTTTGCCTTTGTTATAATAGGACAGATCAGAGCAGACAGGAAGCAAAATGGGAGAGGCGGTGGGGATGGATCGGGAAAGGTTCTCAAGGTCGGGATTCGAACTCTGGACACCCATAGCGCAATGGCGCTGTATATTTGCATGCTGCCCACAAGGCTATCAGCAACCGACATGGAAAATACAATTTAAAAATTCCCTCATTTACAGTATATAATTTTTCCAATACCGAAGGAACAAATTAGAATTATTTTTTTAACCATTTTAAAATCATTGTCTGATTTTTAACCAATTTTCCTGTTTCTTTGGAAGTGTGCTGTGTCCACCTAGTTGATCCTGGCCCTCTGGTTGAGAACCACTGCTTCAAATGCAGCCTAAATACTCTTTTTACAACTGCAAACTTAATTTTTTTTTTTTGGTCTTTCTTTTGCATTACACCAAAGATCCCACGGTTGCTTTCAGTCATCACTATACGCTGTGGACGAGATCACCATCAGCGGCAGGTCCGAAACCAACAGCACCCTGACACCAGTCAACCCCAATCAACTTTCACGAGACACAATCTCCCATTTTTGCCCCATGATTACTGTTCGCGGTAATAAAATTTGACAGAAATTTATGGACTTTTTAAATTTGACTGGATTTATGTGTTTGATGAGAAAATCAGTGGCCAGATAAGGCAGGATAATTCAGACTTTGATGAAACCGAAATACTTTTTAGGTTCAAGACCAAGTGGAGATGGGCGACAATTGTTGTTTTCTAGTTTGACACAACTGGGGGATCGATGACATGTCTGTTATTAGCCACAGAGGGTAATGCCATGTTTAACACAGATTTTGTCTTCCCGTTAATGGTCTTGTAATTACAGTGTGGATGCCACATTTGGAAATCACTGGCAGTAAAACTTCAGAACTTATGTTCTTTCTCTCTTTTCTCTCTCTCAGTCTGAAATGTTCTTCTGCGTCTCTCAAGAATGTCGAAAATGTTCTTTTGTCTCTTCAGAAGTCGAGACATGGTGTTATACCCATGTATACCTTCAGACATTAAACAGCCACTGTTCTTACGACTATGATAATTATGTCATTATGCAGGCAGCTGTAACTTGGCTCGCTCTCGCTGTGCGAGTGTGTCTGAGTGAGCAAGAGAAGGCAGCTTTAATTAAGAGCTAGTTAAACTGGCACAGACGAAATCGAGATTTAGGGACTGTGAAATCTCATCATCGTCTGACATTCAGAGGTGTCCCCCGTCCTCCCCGCCTTTTCTCTCTCTCTTTTTTTTTCCTGTACGGCTCTCTGAGACATCGCAACAGCTTCGCCGGAGAAACAAAGGCAGAGAGTAAACAGTAGTGGATTCACCCCCTTAGGGAGACTGACAGTTCAAACCCGCAAGAGGCTGAGAAGACGATGTATGTGTGTTTGGGGACTAAAATGTGCGTAAATTCAGCCTTTGAGCTATTCTGACAGGGTGTCAAGCTGTGTCTGGGAGCATTAGCGTCTGCTTTACGCTCATACGGTAATAACCTCCAGCAATAACGACAGCCCTCTTTCTTTTCCACTCTCCTCCTCTCTTGTTTGCTTGTTACGTTGTTTGTTTGAGTAACGGAGGTGAAGGGTGCTGCTTTTAGAGGGAGCCGTGTAAAGATGGGTGGATGATAATGCCGAATAAGGGCCCTTGAGAATGAATAATTTAAGCGGTGACCTGTAGGTGCGTGTTCCGTCTGATGGAGACCTGTCAGGTCTGCTGTTGTACATTACGACACGCCGTTGATATTTCCACTGGCATTTATAAATGTTGAATGCGAACGTCCTATTAGCCATGCACAGAGAGAATGAAGGAATGAAAGACTGATAGAGAGATCTAGGGAATGTGAAAAGGGAAGAGGAAGATTTTGTCAGGTGCCGTTGATGTTGCTAACCCTGTTGATTTGTTGAAAACTGCTATGTATTTCCAAGTGGCCTTAAAATGGAACAGAAAATGATACATTTAGGTTTAAATTAACTATAGAAATTGTATTGATAATATATATATTTTAAAATAATGCAACTGATTTGACATCAGACTAATTTCATGTCAACATAAAAATCCAGCAAAGGTTTTTTTTTTTTTTTTTTAATATGGCATAAAATGGCTATTGCATGTTATTCCAACATAATAATATATTCCAATATAATATAATATGATAAAAAAGTAATAATTTTGCATTTAATCTGTTAATATTAATGAAAATATCCCATTTTATGTAGAAATATGTCGCATTATGGAAGTAAAATTATTTCATACATCCCAGTGAAAAATGACTCTAATCATATCAACATCTGCATTATCACATCCTGTCCTTTGAGATAATTCTTCAATCTCACCCTATCTCTGTTTCCTGTATTTATGTAAATCCAGATTCCGGTTTTATCTTGGGAACCAGTTCCATTAGATGTATGAGAAGAACAACGATGAAAGTTCTCCAGAAGGATGTGGCTTCTAATTGTGTGTCTTTGTCCCCTTAGGTGTGAGTGCCATGGCCATGCAGACAGCTGTGACACTAGTATGAGTCCGTACCGCTGCGCCTGCCTCCCAGAGAGCCACACACATGGAGCTAATGTGAGTGCCGCAGGGGAGGCCCCCTTTTAATTAACCACTTCCCTTTAATGACGTGCAAGAGTCCTCTTTAATGAACAGCACACTCAAAAATAGGCCTTAATGGAATGACAGAGAAAAAAAAGCAGTGAGAGAGGAGGAGGAGGAAGAGGAAAACAAGAGACAGAAAGATCATTCACGCACATCTCCAGTTTCCTGATGAAAAGAGCTAGAAGTAGTGGAAAAAAGAAAGGGGAAGAAGAGAAGGAAGTGGTTTTGTGGGCAGCAGGGCTCTAATCGTCCTGTCCCATCAGCCCCTGGGTGTCTTGATGATGAGTCCAGCAAAGGTAATTATATCTCAGGGAAAGCTCTGATGACATAAGGCTCCAGTACTCACACTTTTCAAGAATGCCAATGTTGGAAAGCGACTTTAAAACTGTAGTTTGCCAAGCCACTCAGAATTTAAAAGAGAAAAAAAATAAGAACTAAAGTGCCACAAAGAGCTTTTTTAAATGTATATACTGTATATACATTGACATGAACCATTCGAATAAACTGTTCAAAGATACATATGAGAGAGAGAAACTGATTCAATGATTTTCTGGTGCTAAATATAAGAGAAAGGTTCATTGAGTCCAAACTGATTCACTATAATGAATCAAACCTTCTCACCATATTTACTGTAGGTGAACCAATTCAATTGAATGAATCAGTTCACTAGAATGAATCAGATTTCTAGAGAAAGGGCCTTTTTAGGCAAACCGATTCACTAAAATGAGACATTGCTACATATGATAAAGAGGAACATTTAGGACAAGCTAATTCAGTAGATGGGACCATTTATAATGAACTGAATTACTTGAACAAATTAAACCATTTGACACTACATTTGAGAAGAAAGACCATTTAGGAAAGAGCATTTGATTTATAGCTTCAGCAAAGCTGTGTGTGCAATACAATATGACATTAAAAGCAAATATATAACATTTGATTACGTTAGACAGCCTGTTGTTGGCAAAACAAGCCACATTGTTTGACAACAGTAACTGTCACGCTACTGAAAATGTAGTTGGTTTTAAACTTCCTGTATTTGAAGAACTGCTGTTGGCAAAATAAATGGCAATAGTCTTTTCACTATTCTCCATCTTCTTCGATCCTCTCTGATCCGATCCTCTCTTTGCTGTTCATCCTATTGAGAATCTGCACTGTCCAGATCGCTGCATATAATTCTGAACATTGGGAGCAAGTCCCAGGATTAAACTTTTAAACCTGATGTTTGGTGATTTAAATTATTCACTAGATGTCATGCATTATTCAGGACCAGACACGACACACTCTCTCTACTGCTGCTACTGTTGTTGTTTTCACTGAAACAAACAAGGGCCACATCTAACACGTAGATGCTGAAAAGTGTGTGTGTGTAAATATGATAAATATGAGCTGTCTCACTGCCCTAAACGCCCCTAGACCCAAACACCTGGCTTTGAGGAGGGACTGCCGCCTGCCCCGGAGCTGTCTGCTGTGTTTGCTTACTAGCTCTGAGACACAGATCTAGGCTGGCCCTACTAATGTTTGTGTCCTCGTAATATTCCAGCCAGAGCCAGTGAAGGTGTGTCAATTCTCGTTTTCAGTGCACATGGAGTGAACTGATTGTCACTGAGTGGGAACAGCAGTGTTGGAGGTCACATGTATGTGACATGGGACATTTGCGTCATTCATGTACCACAGAGAACATTTCAATGTGTCCTTGTTGATGCTTCAGCCACATTCCACAGCATTAAGCCCTCAGGGGAAGTAGTGGCCTAATGTTTAGAGAGTTTGACTCTTAACCCTAAGGTTGTGGGTTCGAGTCTCGGGCCAGCAATAGCACGACTGAGGTGCCCTTGAGACAGGCACCGAACCCCCAACTGCTCCCCGGGTGCCGCATCATAAATGGCTGCCCACTGCTCCGGGTGTGTGTTCACGGTGTGTGTGTGTGTTCACTGCTCTGTGTGTGCACTATGGATGGGTTAAATGCAGAGCACGAATTCTGAGTATGGGTCACCATACTTGGCTGTATGTCACGTCACTTTCAGAAGCCATTCAGACAATGTCTATTAACAAATCTTCATCTTCTGTCTCTGTGTAAGAGTGTGTCTTCTAGACCATTGAGGGGTGTACTAGCTGGGTAAAAGTTATGACGATACTAACAGATTCATTGCTAAGATTCTCTTCTAAAAAGTTCACTGTTCATATGTAGCATTCATTTTAGTGAATAACTTGGATGGTTAAAGGGATAGTTAACCCAAAAATAAAAATGATTAATAATATTTTTGTGGTTTTGTTTTATAGCTTCTAATTTAGTTAACCAATTGTGGGAGGGAATATTCTCAGCAAAATTAAACTCAGTTGCTCTAAATATCAGACAGATCATAATCATATCAGCATTATGAAATATTAGTGTTCCTTCCGCTATAATTACTGATTTAAAGTTGTGTAACCAGCCTCAGTGCGATCCCATCAGTCTTTTCTAGAGTGACTATAAATGATGGCAATGCATTGCTAAAAACCTTGTGTTTTCAAGTAGGCTAAAGGTTAACTGTAGGCTCTCTACTGGTGCAGCCACGCGCAGACCTTTCCTGAGGGAGCGTGAAATTAGCCATGGCATTCACAGAGGCCTTTCACACGGGATGAAGGCTCTTTCCCCACTGGAGCCCAGCTCCTCTCCACCTCACGCACCGGAGACGAATACAAAACACACAATACCTGCATGTGCTGATCTCTGTCCTGCACTTTTAGTTTTATGCTTTTAAATTAGTCTACGTATTTGCATTTTCCATATTGGTCAACTGTAGATGAACACATACATTGTTTGGAACTGGTTCTTTATTTTTTAACATCTACCTTTTTTTAGGGTAATTTATGCTTTAGTATTGCAAAGCTGTTGCAATTATAGTTGCTCCCTCTGAAACTACATTCTGCAATGTGTAAAAATTCAAATCCCTGTAGCATGTTGTCAGACCCCTGATTGGCATAGAGGGCTGTAGCGGTGGGTGGTCTCTGTCTGGCTCTTCCAGCATCCAGCCTGCTGAATTTGCAATTCCCTCCAGGCTCACGGCCCACTACGGCTGCCCAAACAGCAGTCTGACACAGCGAGCCTGGGCAGTCGCTGGGGAATCCTTTGCTTTTCATAATACATTTTTAATCATTTTATTTGATGCCTCCCATGTTCTCAGTAATTTGTAATGACTGTTCACAAAAATCAAATACTTTGCCAGTAAAGGCTCAAAAAAATATTTTTTATCCTCTTGCCTCTTTCTTTTGATTATGAGATGTTCGTTCAATGAAAGTGTCCTATTAAAATAGTTCAGTTGTTGAAAGTCACTTATAATAAATGAGCTGATTTTGCTCTGTCTTGTACATATGGAAATATTGTGTTATTTGTGACTGTGGGGACTTTATCATTGAACCTTGAGGTTGCATCTGGATATTGCTGATAAATGTATGTGTAGATGATGTATGTAGATGTGCTCTGATCTCTCACTCTCTCCAACAGTGTGAACGCTGCTCTCCTCTCTTCAATGACAAACCATTCAGAGCTGGAGATCAGGTACAGACGTACAACTGCTGCCCAAGCCAGTGTTACGGCCACGCCTCTTCCTGCCACTACAATGCCAGTCTGGATCCTCACCCTGGAGAACACTTCAGAGGAGGTGGAGGGGTGTGTAATAACTGTACACATAATACCACAGGTAACAGCATTTAATGTTTTTTCACATTTTTGGAATTGTCTGCTTTAATTTGTGAGAGAGAACACTTCTATCAGCACAATTCCACCTATCCCTCCTTCACTAACATTAAGTTAATTGACAACGAATTGTGACTCCCGGGAAAAACGGGACGTCTGGTTACCTTATCCCTACCGCTTCGGGTGCTGACGCCATTGTTTCAGATCACTAGTTCGCGTTTTATTAGCCTATCCATCTACTGCAGCTGCTATACTGACTAGATATGCAAACGCCCCTTATCCGATCGCAATCCAATGACAGGGACGCACATTTTGAAGGACAATAGCCTATAGGATGCATTTTGAATGTCCGGTAGTCCTCAAATAACATTATAGTCCAGTCTCGTCTAGGCATAAATTTTGTCATAATTTCGTCATCAGATATTATTTTTAGCTCGTCAACGTCTCATCTTCGTTAACGAATATTTTTCGTCGTTGTCTTCGTTAACGAAATTAACACTGGTCTGATAATTTTTTTATTTGTTTTTTAAATTGTTTTGATGTAGATTATGTTGTCATAAATTTTGGCATAAGTTATGCGAGTAGTGTTTTTTAAAAATATTTAAGTTTAAATATACCAAATTCTCTTCAACAACCAGACTAAATATTCAGCTAGTCACAGTTTGTTGTAAGATAATATGCTTATTGAAGCTCAAAATGTCCAACATGTTGTTGTTCCAAATTGTCCACCTGTCGGCCACTTAGACTCGATAGAGTGGACAAAAATATGACAGGGTGGACATAGCATTCATTTGTAGCTAATATTGCTAAAAACTAAAATGATTTGGGGTGGGGGGAGGGGGGTATATCAATATGATTGAGGTTGTAATTATATTATTTATTATTATTATTTTCGAAGTTGAATAAATGTTTCATTGTCATATTTTGTCATGCTTTGTGTGTTCTGCTTTATGTGTCCACCCCGTCATGTGGTGGTCCACCCTGTCATCTTGATATTTTAATATTATATTTTAAATAATAATTCAATCATATCTATATATTCCAGTGTGTCCAATGGCTAGGTGTGGGGCCAATTCCATGCAAACAAACTGCATCCAAATATCACAGTTTTCTTCAAATAAGAAAAAATACATGTGTGAATTGTATGAGTTTCTTTAAAAACACACGGTTTACATAAAATCTTTTAATTATTTATAATTTGAAAGCAAACAAATAACCCTGTTTTGGAAAGGGGCATCATACCTTTCAGAAAATATAATTTGCATCTTAATCTTGCAATGAAAACATATTTAACAGTAATATATTTGCCCATGACAGGGTGGGCATATCTTATGGTTTATGCTTTGAATAATGGCCCATAATTATCTAAAAAAAAAATGTGTGGGAGCTCAGCTAATATGTTTCTATAGTACTTGAGTGTCTACTGTTTATGACATGACAAAACGAATGGGAAATTAAAACCAAAATTTTTGAGTATTGTGAGGGTTGAAAGGCACAGTTAAATCCCATTGTTTAAAAATATGCTATCATATGCTTCAGGGTGTCCAGAAGTGCAGAACATTAATAACTACTTTCAAATGCATAACATTATAATGAGAGCACTATTTAAAAAAAAAAATCTTGTGAATTCTTAGGGTTTTGCTGACGTTTAATGTTAACTATCTTTTAATCAAAACATAAAACATTATTTATCCCATTTGTATCTGCGAGGCATCCGTAACACATTTTCCCTGTGTGTTAATGTCAGTAATTATGACTGTCGAATGTCTGACTTGACTCTTGGTAATGTATTTTGCCCCTTGCCCTCAAACATATGATTCGACTAACAGTCAACTATCGGCAAGATTCAAAATTCTGATTCAACTATGAAAATCCTTAGTCGAGTAGAGAGTAATTCTCCCTAGTGGACTCAAATATGCCAAATTATTCAATATAAAAAAATAAATAAATAAATAAATTTGGTAAAAATGTTATCTAAATTATATTGTCTATCAGTCATCCTGCTCTCTAGATATGCCATTCAATTGAAAAACCCATATTTGTCAACCTCTAAGACCTATTTCTGTCATATGTTTTATAAAATCATTTTATATTGTTCCAATATGCTGTACATAACAGAAACCCAGATATTTTTCATTACAACAGCTGGAAAAATAGTTGAGATATAATGAAAGCATCAAAAAGGAGAGCAGAAAAATCGAAATAATGCATCAGAGTGAAAACAGATGGACATTTAATGAAGTAAATCAGGCCATGCTAACAGGTTCATTGTTTCATATGCTGGGCATCAGGCACAGTGGCAGGTAGGGATGAAAGAGGACATTAAAATGGACACCTTAGAAAATTACACATCTCTTGCAGGACCTCTCCCAAGACTGCAGTTTTTTAATTTGAAATCATAGTCCTATGATATGATTGAATTTTAATAGGTTGACATCAATTTCCCCTCTCCCCCCACCCGTTTCCTTCTACAAGCACTCGCAGGCTCACTCTCTTTGGGTTTTAACCAAACTGTGAACGGTGTCGGAGTCTGTTCTACAGGGATGTTGGTGCACTCCTGTGGGCCAAGGACGTGTGCAAAGCATGTGAGTGCCACAGCGCTGGGACCGTCAATGGCAGTTCAGAGTGTGAGCCGGTAAGTGTAAACATGCACACAAATACATGGGTATGCATTTCCCATAAATAAAAACCCATAGAAAGCAAAGCAGATAATGAACCCCCACCATTTACCACCTTTATCTCCTGCTCTTTGCATTTGTGTATATTACATATTTTGATTAATTTAACAATAATTTATACAACAGATTACATAAAGCTCATTTTAACAGATTATGCAGATTTTTTTTTTTTTTTTTTGCTTCTAGTCTCTATCTGATATCTGATATTAATTAGACTTTAGATACATTTCCGAATTTCAAGGTGCAACAGTAGCTCTGCATATGCAAAGGAAGACATCTGAGGCTTTGATCCCCTGCTTTGTGACGGACCTGAGAATTGTAGATTCAGATAACGATATTGCCCAGTCCCTCTCGAGAGGGTTGCATTGATGTATTGGCTGAGGACTTTAGTATTCACAACAGCATTTATCAGTGGTTTGATCAGTAGGGAGTATGCAAAAGTGTCGTCATGAGAGCCTCTCTCAGGAGAATTCTCCCCCACCTTTTCCTTTATCTTAGCATCATGAAAGCCATTTTGGAGGAACAGATTCATGTCGATAGATATACTGGATGACAAATTCAGAATCAATGGCTGGGTCAGCCCCATGTTAGATTGTTACCTTATTTAAATGATCAGAATGATTATTTCCTCACATATGGTAATGACTTTACACTGTTAGTTGGGCTATTTCTGTTTGGTGCTGGGTAGGATTGAGTATTCTTAGCTCATGATAGGAATTTATGTAGCTTATGTCTTCTTTTATTTTATTAGCATTATTGATGATTCAAGATTTAAGAGTATTTTTATGATGCATATATATTTTTCCTTTTCCAATAAGTAATTCAGATTTATTTATTTTTTTGTTTATTTCAGTAAATATTATATTAACTCTATTGTGTAATAGATAAAGAAATTTATTTCAGTAAATATTATATTAACTCTATTGTGTAATAGATAAAGAAAACCACAAATATCTAGCCTCCATGTTTAGTTATGTTATGTTATGTTATGTTATGTTTTGTCCTATTTTAATATTATTATATTATATTATAATATTCTACTACTATATTAAATTATATTATATTATATTAATAAATTATTACTACTAATGTACTAATCTACTACTACTTCAGCTATTACATTACATTAGTAGTATATTATGTCACACTGCAGGATTTTTCCAAAAGTCAACTTTTCAAAAGCATTAGTTTTTTTGTTTGTTTGTTTGTTTGTTTGTTTACTTTTGTATCAGCACTTAAAGGGATAGTTCACCTAAAAATGAATTCTGTCATTTTCTATTCTGGATTTTTTTGTTCTATTAGTTAATTTTTGTTTTGAATTGAGTTTAAGTAAACGATGACAAAACATTCATTTTTGGGTGGACTCTCCCTTTAAGTTTCAAGTGATTTGAGCCATCTAGTCTCTTTTCCTAAAGTTCTGACATATATAACTTTAACACAAGGATCACAGTAGTATTAAATATTCCCCCTTTTCATCTAAACAACAGCTGGTACTTTCAATCCATCCCAAGGAAGAGACCCATTTTGTTAAGCCACATGACCCTCTGCACAATGGCAGCTTTTGAGCTCAGGTGTTGTGACCTCTTCCCTCCTATCCCAAACCACTCCGTTCTCTGTAATGGAGATAAAAAGCAGCCCAGTGGGGATCATCGGGGTGGGGGGTAGAGACAGAGCAGAGCTTCCCATCCATGACTCACACACGCTCACAATGGCCTGCTCAACTTGACTAATTGGAGCACGGTCACGTGATGCTTTCCTTCCTCCGCAGATCGGGGGGCAGTGTAAGTGCAAGCGACATGTGTCTGGCAGACAGTGCAATCAGTGCCAACACGGATTCTACAAGCTGCAGTCAGTGCTGGCTGACGGCTGCCGCGCCTGTAACTGCAATACCGCCGGGACCGTGCAGCCAGATATTACCTGTCACCAGGACTCAGGTCAATGCCAGTGCAAGGCAAACGTAATCGGTACGTATCAAGCAGCATTGCGCCCTCCATCGCTCTTTCGCTCTCTTCTCCCATCCTTCTCTTCCTCTCTTTCTAACTTCTTGTTTCTGTCTCTCAACCTTTCTCTGTTTCTCTCTGTTAATTCCCACAACTTATAGCTGTACAGGGCAAAAAATAAATACATAAACAGATAAATGAGTATGGCTGGAATCCTAAATTTTGTACTGTCTCTATGTAAATAAAATATTAAATAAATATTTGATGTAACAGCCGTGATGTTCATTTTGATCAACATTAGGATTTTATCTTAAAATTTATAACAATGTAAAGGAACCTTGCTTTTAACTTCTTTTAAAGTAATAGTTCACCCCAAAATGAAAATGTTGTCATCATGTACTCACCCTCATGTCGTTCCTGAAAGAGTGAGTTGTTCATATGTTGAACACAAAAGAAGAATTTTGAAGAACCAAACAGCTGTTGGTCCCCATTGATTTCCATAGTAGGGAAAAAAATACTATGGAAGTCAGTGGGGACTACCAGCATTCTTCATTATATCTTCTTTTATGTTCAGCATAAAAAAGAAACTCATACAGATTTGAAACAACATGAGGGTGAGTAAATTATTGCAGAATTTTCATTTTTGGGGTGAACTATTCCTTAAAGTTTCTTACTATTGTTTCTCAATCTAATTCATTTGAAATGGTCCTGAGGTAGGATAAACTTGTTAAAAAAATAAATAAATGAAATATTCCATGTTGTCTTCCTGTAAGTTTCAAATGAAATATATTTCCAAATTATTTTGACATGGATTGTTTATATTATATATATATATATGTATATATATATATATATATATATATATATATATATATATATATTTATATATATATATATAAAAGAAATGATTAATTTTCTACTTGTTTGCACTTTTTAATTTCTGAATTGAAAACGTATGAAGCATACTGTACAGTGATCACTCTGCACTGCTGCATATGTAAATGGCATGATTAAATTGTTTACCATCAGGCTCTTTTTTTTGGCAAAGCCCTGTTTTTCTGTGGGGGTTTTTTTTTTCTTTCTTTTTTTTCACATATTCATTGTGAGCAGCAGCCAAAAGGATTTTTCTTACAGCTTTTCCAGGCATTCCAGGTCCTTTGCGATAAATCTGTTCCATTTTTTCTTCTTCTTTGTACCTTTGAACTGTTTTCTTATGAAATGCAAAAGAGAGTTACTTAGAAGATCATGTGTATTGCTAAGCCAGGATATCAAGGGCCACCTCATTTTAATTTTGTAATTCAATGCCAAGTTGATTATAATAAACTGCCCCTGTCTTCCTTATTTTTCACGCTTCTTACAAGACCTGCTTCTTTGTTTGTAGTTCCCACAGGTATTTTTCAGAAATTAGATTTGATTAAGGCAATTTATTACCTCCAGCGCGTTTGAGGCCAGCCGCAGCTTCATAAGGACAAAATTTATCAAGCGTCCAAAGTATTCTGCATACACAATGTGCTTTGAAATGTTGATGTATGAGAATATTATGCAGAAAAGCATTACTGATAAAATGTGGGCTACGCTGGTACACGTCCCACTCCATGGGTGCACCAGTGGGCAGTCAAATGCACATATATAAAATCATACTGGTTAAAACCAAATATGCTTCAGTTTAACAAAAATAATATCTTAAGCTTAAAGATTTACTTGCATATTTTTACCTGCACTTTGTTGTTAGATTTAATAATTAATTTCTTATTATATTCACAGTTGGATGGCGCGCAGTTACCGTAACGTTTTGAGAGTTGCACAAATTTTCCAACATCCACAAGCCATGCACACAATGACAAATTGCGGCACCTTTGGCGTGATATTATTGGGGTATTCATCTGTGTCACATTGTGCATTTAACATAATGTTGTAATGAGGTTTAACTGTGGGTAGGGAGCAAATATATTAATATCTAAATTCATTAAAGTGGAGCCGTGTAGCAGAATACACAGCAGTGGAGGAGAGTGGAGTTCTCAGTACTTATGGCTGTAAATGGTTTGCCCTGTAGGCTCTGCTCAGCAACATTAAGAATAGATTACCTGTCAGGAATATGTATGGCGTATTCAAATAAGCACCGCACACATTTTAAAAAACTTGATATGATTTGATTCCACGTAGGCCACTTTTTAGGGTCTCCAAATGAGCTGTAATTCTTTTTTAGCCTCATGGTTATTTTTACTTTTTTTCCCTTCCATTGCCTTTCTTGGGTCTCTTAATTTATTTATTTTCCTTTTAGAGAAATTAAGTGTTATGCCCGAGGTGAGTCATTCATCATTGGGAAAGGGGCTCACTTAATGATGGCATTACCAATTTCGTTTTTTATTCCTTCTGTAATATTTCACTGATTTATTTATGTTTACTATGTACTACAGTGAAATGTAGGTTATTATGTAAAGGCCAAGACCAAATCGTTTCAGATGTTGAGGTTTGTGGTTTGTGGATGGTAAGGAGAATTTGAAAAACTTTAGTTGAACAAAGATAAATGAAATGCTGCAGTCTGCAAAAAGAAAACACATATGCCCATACTTTCCTGTTACTAGGGTCCACATAAATTGACTTGCACATTTTCACATCATGTTTTCTTTTCAGAAATGGAATGTTATGGAAGTTTGTTTGGAATTATATATAAAGGAATAGTTCACCCAAAAAGTATGTCATCATTTACTCACCTTCTGTCATTCCAAGCCTGTATAAGTTTCTATCTTACAGTGTGTTGGACACACAAGAAGATATTTTGAAGAATTTTGAAGAACCAAACAGTTGTTGGTCCCTATTGACTTCCATAGTAGAGAAATAAATACTGTGGAAGTCAATGGGGACCAAAAGCTGTTTGTTTACCAGCATTCTTCAGAATATCTTCTTTTATGTTCAGCATAAGAAATAAATATCTTCGAAATAAAAACAGATGGGGGGGGAGTTCATTTTCATTTTTGGGTTAACCATCCCTTTACGTACAGTACCTCCTGGGGTCCTGGTTGAGAATAGAACTGATAGTGGTCTCCTCTTTTTATACTTAGGTCTAACCTGTGACCATTGTAACTATGGCTTCAAATTCCTCAATCGCACAGATCCCGATGGCTGCATTCCCTGTGGCTGCGACCCACGGGGTTCTCTATACCAATTCTGTAATCCTTTCACCGGCCAGTGCGAGTGCAAAGATGGGGTACAAGGCTTCTTCTGTGACACATGCATCCCTCACTTCTACAGTCTGAACTGTAGTGGAGTCTGCCTGCCCTGCAACTGCAGTCCAAACGGATCCGTTTCTGGTACCTCCTGTGCTGCCAACGCCACGCATGAATGTCAACCATGTCACTGTGACCACATGGGCACTGTGCCTGCAACCGTGTGCGACCCTGTTAGTGGTCAATGAGTCTGCCTGCCCACGCGCTACGGCAGAGACTGTGGAACCTGTAAACCAGGTTGGTGCTTTCAGTCTGATTTGTATATCTTACTATGTGTGTATTTACAAGGTAGATGGTGTATTTTCTAAGCTCATTATACTGTGTTGGCAATGCTAGTGAGGTCATTGCTTTTGTTGTTTACCGTGATTTCTAGCCATTGCGCATCGCATTTGAAGTATCTGCGTAAACATCTTTTGAATTACAAAGCACTCTCTTCTTTTTCTTAACTAATGACTCCCTCGCATTTTGTTCTTGGCTCTGCAAGCTGCTGCATTGTTTTGCTATTCCTTTTTCCCTAGATTATGCCTGGGAATTGAGTGTGTTTGGCAGTCACTTTGGCCGATGGCGTTTAGCTAGCATAGCTACAGGCCATTCCTCATGTACCCTCAATCAACCCCCTCATTGGCTGTTTGGCCAGCGCTGGCCTCATGACTCAAGTGCTCTTCAGGGGGTGGAAATGTTTGCACTTCCCTTATTCTTTGCAGCATAGTAAGTGCTAGAAATGCACTGCCAGGGGCTCAAGGGTCAGTGTGGCTAGACCAGCTGTACCAGTTGGTCCCTTTGTCTTCGTAATGAAGATTAACCCTCAGTGTTTACTGTAAAACCAAACTTGCACATTTGCACATCAAGCACAGTCTTTCAATTCCAAAAAGCTACTTCTCCTTTAGAGTACTTAGAATAGCTTGGAATAGTCTAAAGAATAACTTAGAATAGTTTAGACCAGTTTAAAGACCACATGATTTAAATTTGAAATTCTGTGCATATTAGTCTGTGTAGTCTTCTACTGTATAGGGTAGTGTATTTTAAAAATTAATGAATGAATAAATGTTGTTATATATATTCTATATGAATTAAATTAATAGTTTTTTAAGAATGTTTTTTTTTTTATTATTAATTTAAAATCTAGCTATGATCAAGTTGTTTACTACAGTAGGTGCTGTTTAGGGTATACAAGACTCTGCAATCACTCTTAAACATTTTTTTATTGGACTGTACTGTTTTTAACATAAATAGACAACTATTTTATATAGAGATATGTTTAACTGGTGTATTTAAAAAGTATCACCTGAATGTGTTTTAGATTTTTTTTTTTGTCTAGTGTTAACCTTAAATGGCTTGTATGGCTTCTTGATAATCAGATGACTTTTGTTATTTATTCTGCTTTTGCCATTGGTTCTGACATGGCGTTCATAAAAAAAAAAACGTGATACATAAATACAGGACAAACCCTTCAATGAAGTGCTGCAGGGGTGAAATATTTTTGTAGGCCAATGCAGTAGTTGGCATTACCCTGGTTCCCTCAACAAAAAGTCAATAGGATTTTTCCATTGGCTTTTGGATTTTTGCTGAAAGTAACTGACCATTAAACGCTTATGATTCTTACATGCTTTGTTCATCAAGATGATCTTTACAAATTGACACAACATTTATGAATTTTAATGTCTAAGTACAATTACTAGAAGTAGAAAGCTAAAGTTAGGCTATAAATGAATTACACCACGGTGGCATGACTTCAACATAACTACCACTAAGCATCAAACAGCTCTTTTAAACTTTATTTAAAAACGACAAGTTGGAAAGTATGAGTTAAAGCCCCAACAACCTCTGTAGTTCCTGTGGGTATTACTGAAGTATTTTATGTTGTAGAATAAAATGTGAAAACATCTTAAGCTTCTGTTAACCCAAGACCTTATTTCAGGCATTATAACCAAAAACCCGTTGACTTCAGGAAAATAAAAGCAAAAAATTAAAACTTGTTTATGGGTTTTAGGACTCTTTATGTCCCACATACACTTCCTATTTCAACACAAATATAGAACAGAAATAGACATGCGCATTTGTAACTAAGTTGCAGTTTAGTACAGGTAGAATATATTAACTTTAAATGTAATCTTGTACTAACACT
This sequence comes from Cyprinus carpio, assembly GCF_018340385.1. Taxonomy (NCBI): domain Eukaryota; kingdom Metazoa; phylum Chordata; class Actinopteri; order Cypriniformes; family Cyprinidae; genus Cyprinus; species Cyprinus carpio. Next base: position 15,308,444 of record NC_056613.1, on the reverse strand, counting down.
ACCGTTAAAATTGTAATAATATATTTTATGTGTTTAATGTTAGTCAGCATCAAAATATGTGTACTTTAAAGCAAAACAAAGATGAATAAAACAATGCTTTAAAAAGTACTTTACAGTAAAACTTTTAATTTTATACATTACAAAGTGTATTTTTCAAGTGTGTGAAAGTATGAAAGTGTACTGTCCTTAGGTACACTTAAGTGGCCTTTTATTTCATTATTAATAGTAATTTTTTTTGTAAATATATTTTTAAGATCTGAAGTACACTACAAGTGTATATTCAGCACAGCTAAGCACATTTCTTTTTCAAAGTTAGCCATGATAGGTAAACAGTCAAACCAGTATGAAAATGCCCCCAAATTTTTTAAACTTGCATCTGGTCAAGGCTATTTTTTCTGCAGGGAAACCATGCTTCCCAACATCTACCAATGAGCCTATGCATATGATATGAGGACGCTAAGCTCGCACGATAACCAGACAAGGATGTACGGCCAGCCCTCCCCTAGCTTGTGCCCCTCAACACATGATGAATTAATGCAAGTGTACCTGCTGCTCACCAGAGCCTCTGCCGCCCATGCCGGCACATAAAGCATGTGTACGGAGAGTGGGACTGGCAGGAGTAAATTGAAAGCACAGGGAGCGGGGGGAGATCCATTTGGAGGAGGGTGGGGGACTGATGACTGTGTTTCTGCAGGCCCTCCCCTGGCTCCCCTCACGGAGCCACTCTGTCGTATTTCACCGGAGGGGAAGCAGCCTGTGATTGAAACATCTCAAACTCAGCGCCCCCTGTCTGATTGATGCGTGCAGAAGCCTGACGGAGCCCTTGAGATTCAACCCATACTTTATTCTTAAGAAGATATAGACGGAAAGTGGACCAGGACAATCTTAAAGGAACATTTCACTCAAAAATGAATACCTACTTGACTTTTCTGTGAAGGCCAAAAGGAGATTATAGACAGAATATCTGAGCAGGTGTTTTTCTCACAATAGGGACAGTTCACCCAAACATGAAGTTTCTGTTATCATTTCTTCACCCTCATATTGTTCCAAAACGGTATGACTATCTTCTGTAGAACTATGGAACTGCTGAAAAGAATTTGTCCATGCAATGAAAGTCAGTGGGGTTCAAAATAACATTGGACCCCACTGACTTTCATTTTAATATATCTCTTTGTGTTCCCATAGAGGAAAGGAATTGATAGCACTTAATTGTTTTAAATAAATAAAATTTTACAATTATAGTTAATATATTTTAAAAGTATTCAATTACAAATTCATCATTAAAAGTGTGAAATCACAAATACATGACATACACAAAAGTGTATATTTCAAGACAATAAAAATAATTTTGAAGTTACATACTAAGATGTACTTACTGTAAGTCATATTTAGGTTGGTCAAAAAACTTTTAAGTTTTTGTCAACTAATTGCAAATATTTAAACTAAAATACATTTTCTTTTATATGTAAATAACATGAAATTAAGTGTTCATAAACATTACATTCAGTTCACATTTAAGTATAATCCTTAAAAGTATGTTATTTCTGTAATAATTCTTTTTAAAGCTATGCTAAAGTCCTTATTTTCCCTGTAAGGCCCACTCTTGTAATATTACAACATCAGTTTTAGCTTGATAATAATAAAGCTGCTCATATTTTTTTATTATTTTTTTTCTAAGAAGATTTTCACAACTAATTGGTCCTTTTCTTCAACCTTGCATTGCTATTAGATGCTAGATTTTAAAAATAGGCCAATTTACCTGGCCATAAACTCACAACCTGCAAACTTCCCATGAAGCACATAATCTTGTTTTACTGGACTGGATAAATCTACATTCAAGTAAGTAAGTAATATATATATATATATATATATATATATATATATATATATATATATATATATATATATATATATATATATATAAAATTTCTGTGATTATTAATATGTGTAGATCATGTTAGATATTAGGGTATTGTTGAATGCATTGATTATTTTAGATTTTTAGCTTTTTATGTCAGTGTTGGAATTTTGCCACGTGTGTTAAGGGTTAGTAAAATTTGCCTGTGCACCTTATACATTAGATGAATGAATTGTGCTTCTCATCTGTTCCATATAAAAAATACTATTAGAAACATACTGTTGTTGATCATTCACAAGATTTAAATGTCTTTTTTGTTACCATTTAGATATTCAATCAAGATTTGTATTATTATTTTTGTTATTATTATTATTAATGGATAAGTGAATAAATTATTTCTTCAGTAATTTGAAAGTATTCATGTATCAATATTTTAAACTAACTGTATCTTATCATTTATAAAGTGTATTTAACTGGTCCTTTGCTTGTTTGCCCAAATATCTGCTTGCTGCATGAGAGATAGGCGATAATGTTTTTGAATGTGGGGGTTATAGGTGCTATTAGCATGATAAGTAAAGGGCACATTAAGCTATCAGACAGTATTTTGTGAATTCTGTGGAATGTGTAAATTCTTTAAAATGTGTAAGTATGTTTGGGATCACTTTTTTTACTGATACTTTTAGCCTGGAAAATAATCATTGATTTTTTCCATTTCAGAATGTCACCAGCCAAGAAAAGACCGTCTCATCATATGTGTATGATTTCATTGATGCTGTCCACAATGGAAACAGTGACTTTGAGATGGACTGTGAAACAAGAGAAGAAGGTTTCAAGTCAAGTCATGAAGAATATTTTAAAGCTTTCATTCAGTTCATCAGGTTTTGTAAATATAATCAATATAAACATTTTTTTTTTTATAATAAATCTTTATTTTTTCATAAAAATATTATGTAATTTATCATTATTGTGTGATTATTAGTGTGTATACATATATAGACTATTGTAATGGGGTTACAGAAGCATTTCACCATGCAAATGAACCTTTAGATGTTCTCTACATTTATTCAGACAGTGAGTAAAATCACTGAAATTCTGCTACCCAAAGAGCCCAATGTTTCAATATTACAAAATTTTGCAAATGTAAAAACACATTTATTTCTGTATTAGAGGCCTCATACAACAACGTTTAAAAGGTGAAAGAAATTTTTCACCGTTTTTCGTTTTTCTTCTATATTTGGGTCTTCTAGGGCTAAGGGAGTTGTTTTTTAAAGATTTATTTTACTTTTTTTTTTTTCATTTTTTTTTTTTCATGATGTAAGCAAGAAAAGAAGTAAATGAGAGCTCACAATAAAATATGTGTAATGAGTCTGTGTTTTTTCACATCATGCAGGTTTCTTCCTGCCTGAGGAGGGGCTCAGCGAGTGTGAAGTGTGTGAATGTCACTCGGTCGGAGCAGTGGGGCAGGTGTGTGTGTGCTCGGAGGTTTGTGTGTGTGCCAGGATCTCTTCTTTGGCTTTAATCCAAGTGTTGGCAGGTCAGTGCCATGGTCCAACACCTTTATCTCGGTCATGTTCGAGAAAGACGTTTTCATTTATTACCATGCAGCAAGATATATCTTCAAGTAAAAAAGAACAGTGTAAATCACCGTCGAAAATGACTCCAGACCTCCCTCCCGTCACTGAGACTAAGCACTAGTGAATAAAGCCCATTTAGAAAATCATGCACATCACTTTTCATAGCGATTTGAGCCAGTTAGCTGCTTACTGGCCCACGGGTTCAGACAGAGCCAGCAAAGGTCAAATTAGCCATTAAAGTCTCCCGCCTCTAAACGAGGCTGCATTTTAATACTCTCTGCATAGTTGATTTGTTGGATACATCAATTAGGTTGTAAATACATCATATGTTAGCTGTCTTAATGATATACTCCAAAGCAGCTCCCCAGCTTGAACATATGGCCTAAGTTGGGGATGGAAAACTTGGCATTCTCGAGAGTCAGTGGATTGGAAAATGATTTTTCTTCTCTTTTTTTTTTTCCGTTTCCTACACACGGCAGATTTTCTTTTGATGATTTTTGTATTTAAGTCTTAGTTTGGTTGAAGTCTCATTGAATGACCTTCCTGAAGGCTTGCAGGAGATATTTAACTGCTCCAGCCACGCTGGGTGAATAAAAGGAACAGTGGGGGGACATCGTCAACGCTTCCCATATCAACCATCGTTTACCTTTTAAGCGTTTTCCCCCCCTCACAATAAAAAATATGATTTTGGGATGCACAGTAGGCAGGGAGAACATTAATTGTTGGCTGGTGAGATGCAAATAGCATGAGCGCGTGTTTTCGATGCATCAACAACAGGGCTACCGGACATCACAAATTGTTAATCCATACAAGTCGTGACAGATCACTGCATACGCAATCCATCCAGCTGCACTCGTTCGCCCGGTAAGGATGAAAAATGAACTATTTAAACTGATTAGAGGGGAAGCTTGAACTGCATCAGGAGATTCTACACAATAAAGATTTCTTTATATAAATATTATAAACTCATTTGTCCGCCCTGGAATCAATAAGACGATGCATCTTATTTTGTTTTCTTATATTTGGGTCGTTCGCTGCAGACCACCTAATAGAGGTAGTTAAAAACCCACAATATGGTTAGGGAAGATTAGCCATCACAGCGAATGACAGGCATAGGCTACATAGAAAGTGGTGCTTGGCTAATCATTTAACCTTGGCGGGGAAAAGCAAGTTTTATTTTACAGAAGTGTAGGTCATATCTGCTCACTGTTTTTTCCCGTTGCTAGTCAAACTTGCTTAATTCCTTGACTGCAAACTTTCCAGCTCTATTTGCAACACCTGTTTCAGATAAACATCGAGGCGCAATCTGGAGTCATTTACTTTGATAGCTGCAAGCTATTGGTGTTTTTCAAATATGGCGAATGTAAGCATGTGGAACTTAGCAATATTGGTACTGATCACAGGATTTGATACCTCAATTGGCTTCGTTTTTGCATGACAAAGAGGAAAAAAAGTTCACTGTCTCCTTCCGAGGAGTCAAGGTCGAACCACATTGGGAAACGGGTGGCTTAGCCCAAAACGCCCCTGTAGTTGACAGAACAAATTTTCAGCTCATTAAGAGTCTGTGGCTTTTATCAGCTGCTTTCGAGGGTGTCAGGCGCTTGGCCCCCACATCACCCACTGCAGGCCCCTCAGGGCCTTTCCTCCTCCATCCCCTACACCCCTCTCAGAAGTGTCACTGACAGGTGCATCTGTGAATGCCTCCATTTAGTCAAAGTGCCCCCCCACCTCAACAGTAACACACCCACTAACACGCACACATTCACTTTTTGCAACTCTTCATCTCAGCTAGTCGGAGAGAGACTCACAGTTTTTTGTAAACAGAGCTGGAGTTGTTACTCTTGGTTAATTACCTGATTTCATGTCCTCTATAGACATGGACAATGTCACAAGAAGTGATACTGTTTTTTTTATCTTATGAAAATGGGTTTTGTGTCTCTTGTGATCTCCATGTGTCTAGGTGTGAGCCGTGTGGATGTGATCCTGTCGGGGGATTTGATGGCACGTGCCACCCCCAGACAGGGCACTGTATGTGCAAGCCTTATGTGACTGGAGATAATGTGACATCTGTGTGGAGAGAGCCAATCACATGGATCCAAACAACTACCTGGGCTGCAGTAAAGGTCTGAATCAATACATACTTTAAATATGAATTAATAGCAGTGGTATTATATATTTTGAATTAGCTTTTCTTTTTATTACAGCATTTAAGATTTAATTTAAATTTAATTTTAAGTATTATTTTTATTATTTCTTTTTTTTTTTTTTATTCTTTAAAATATTTTTCTTTTTTAGTACTTCAGTAATAGTAATGTTATTACTTAAACCTACATTTATTTTATTTAACTTATTTGCCAAGGCAACATTAGTTATTTTATTTCGTTTTATTTTTTAAATATCTTTTTTATAGTTTTTTAGTTAACAATAACAACACTGATGAATAAAAAATAAAATATTTATCTATGTGAATATAAGGATAATGATACATGAGCAATACAAATACATTTAAAAGACATTGAACTATTCTTCATTGATATTTTTCAACATTAAATAACATACAGATAACATTTAACATATACATATAACATTTATTTCTAATCAACATTATCCTATGATATCAAAATTTGGCATTCATGAAAGGCTATCAGCTAATAAAAGCAAAAGCCCTTTGATATATTCCAGCCTAAAGTTTTAGTAGGAAATATTTTAACATATATAAAAAAAAATCAAACCATATACATATGGTGGACAACCAAAATGAGTAATACCGCCGCGCGTACCGCCGCCGCAGGGCCGCGGCGTTAACTTCAAGTCAGTCGCGTGTTAAAATCCTTCGCGAAACTACCACCAGGTGGCGCAAAGGGACGGATTGCGAACTGAATGTAATTGTAAAATGAGATAAAAGGAGGAGGTAAAAACAACAATAACATTATGATATACATTGTAGCATCTTTAAAAAAACATTTAAAAAATGTACAGTGAGTTAATTTCAAAAATGTAGGATAGTCTTAGGCTACAGTCTACTCGTCAAAAATTAAAAGAAGACCTTTACACAAAGGATATGCTTGCTATTGTTATTAAACAGTCATTAAATGTAAGGCCTATATATACGGATAAAAAGCTAAATGTTTTCATTTCGGTTCATTCTTGGTTTAAAAAAAAAAAATCCTTCAGGTTCCATTTGCAGATAGAAATGAGAATGGTCCAGCATTTAGCAATAATTATGATTCATTCTGTTATTATTCTTGATTTTTCAAACTGCTAACACTTTGCATTTTTGAATTATGCCTTTACTGTGTGACCAAAAAATTTTGTATTTTCTGTTTCAGCTGTTTGATCGCGCTGGTGCCTCGCGCGCACATTCATTGGAAACAGTAGCCGTTCACCGTGCCATTCGGCTTCGCGCGAGCAGCGGTCCCACTTTGGCATATTTTTGTTAATTATGATTTTAAATTTTTTCCCCGTCGATACTGAAACACGCGTGAACTACAAAGCCTATTTTTCCTAATGAATAATAGTTAAGCTTGAAATAGGCAACATCACGAATATGGAAACGTTTGGATTTCTCCCGAATGAGAGCCCAACCTTACCTTTATGGTTCGCTTTATATTATTATTCATTTTTTTGTTTTTTTTTGTTTATAGCTAAGCCTATATTATTATATACTGCAATTTTATTTATCCATTAGAATTATATATTTGTAATTATTGTTCTGTTCTGATAAATTTGTTAAATTTAAAGGATTTGTTGTTAAGTGAAGAGAACTAAAAATATCCTGTTGGCACATTATAACATTATTAGGCCAGCCGTTATTATTTCTGAATGTAATAAAATGCAACTTATACATGACTTATATATTCTTATATATATACTTATATATTTTTTCCTCTCACAAACTTAATTTATTTTTTAGCCTGTTTTAAAAAATAAATAAATAAATAAATAAATAAAATAACATGCAGCAAACGAAAATAGGTGATTAATCGGTTAAAATTTGTTACTGTGGGGTAATTATAATTATTATATACTTAGGAACAGAGTCTGGGCCTAATCTAGGCTATCCAGGTTTTTTTTTATTTTTTTTTTAATTTTCATTGCATCTGAAAATGACTTTGTGCAGCACATTCACGCTCAACCTGCCTCGCGCGTTGGCTCAGCTGTGGACGATTTAAAAATGTTTGAAATAAAGGTTGCTGTCCCATTTTATACAGGAATTGTTCATTAAAAAAAAAAAATCGAATTATATTGTTAGTTCTAATTATATTGTTAACACAAGTTAATTTAGGATATTTAACATGCACTGTGACATTTTACCCTTTTTAACTTATAAACTCCTTGAGATTTTAAAGTCAGTTTAATAGTATTGAGATTCAAGTTTTTAAAAAAGGTTTTAAATGCTTAAATTATTTCTATGAATTAATAATATGTTATCAGGTTTTAATTGCTTAAATTATTTCTATGAATTAATAATATGTTATCATGTTTATTCTTGTAGAAAATAAGTGTTTATTCTTTAAGAAAATAAGGGAAAAAATAAGGGACGATCCAAATATTATTCATATTTGTTTTGCTTCACCTATTTATGTAAGCTACAATTATTCTAAAAAAACAAAAACAAAAAACAAACAAAAAAAAACAAAAAAAACATAATGTAATTAAAAGTGCCATCGGCTTTGGTGAATTTTATGATTATAGAATTGTGACTTTAAAGGTTAGTGATTTAGGAGGTGAAAATACTGTGAAATTACAAATGTTATGGGATTTTAAAGCATAACAACTGAAGGGCTATGAAACGTTAGCCCAGTGGTTCTCAACCCTTTTTTTCCAACGGGCCGCACTATGGTGCAAGTGCAAGTCTCGCGGCCGCACGCATATCATTTACATATTACGTTATCAATACAAACCAACCTGATTTATAATATTATAGCCTAAATATTATGATATTTAATCGATTACATTCATTGAAATAAATTAATAATTCTACTCCCCATAAATAAAACACCTGATGCTGTCGGGAGCTGACCAATTTTGTGAAATTTGGCTCGAAAGGAGTAACAGCACAATGAAGTTGCGATTGTAAGTTGCAGTCTGTAAGACGCGCACGGGAGCATGACTTGACGCGCGACATTGCAGAAAATGTGCTTTCACAAATGTAGCCTATGTTGATCCAAATATGGAAAGCACTTTCGAATTTAATAATATGAGGTTCTCTCCAGAGATGTTTTGCCACATTTCTGCAATTAAGGATGATTGCTGCGTAGTATGGGTGTTTCTATTTGCCTGAACTTCTTCAAGTGAGTTACGGCGCAAACCGAAAATCCAGCACTCTCCCTCACATGATACTGTGACTATTCTTGTTTGTATGTGTTCATTTGCTGGCATTTCCACACTTCTTTTTACTCCCTTAAAAACAAATTTGTCAATTCTGATGCTCAATTTTACCGAACTAATGGCTGTTGATGACTATTTTGAATTGAATTCTGCCAAAGTGCGCGCTTGTATGTGTTCATAAAAATGCGGAAGTAGGTCTGCTCATGTCTGAAAATAATATATGAAAAACAAAATAATTTTACATATAAACATTAGGCTATAGCTTATATTTTTTTAGTACATTTTTAAATTAATGTAAAAACTAAAATGAATTGTAAAACTGAAAGTTATTTTTTTTTTAATTGTGTTCAGCATGGTGGGCCGCATTTGAATTCGTGACGGGCCGCGGGTTGAGAACCGCTGCGTTAGCCAATAAAGCATTTTTTTAAACAATGGCACTTAAAGTTTTGAACTAAAATATTATTTCAACCATATAGCCTGTGAATAAACAAAATGCATACTTTTCAATGAAAGAACACTGAGAGTTTGCTTCTGGTGTTTGGATTTGTACTTCAATAATGAGCTCCAAGTTTAGGAATAGCCAAACACGGTTTTTTTTTTTTTTTCTCTCTCTCTCTCTCTCTCTCTCTCTCTCTCTCTCTCTCTCTCTCTCTCTCTCTTTAACTCTCTATTTAATTAACACAGCATTAACTTACAATGAAATACATCTTCCTTCAGGTAGACTGAATGTTTTTCTGTCTTGCTAAATGTTGGGCTCATGATCAGTAAGTTGTATTCGCTCAAACTGATTTAGTTAAATCAAAATTTGCGGACTTTGAAGCTGGGCGCAGTTAGCGCGAGTCACGCGCGCTGTGAAGCGGGAGCAGCTGTCGGAGGACTCCGCTTGGTCTTAAAGCCTTCCGCAAACGCTACGTTCACAAATAACAATGATTTTCGTAAAATAATGATTAATTATCAATTGATAATTTGTTATTATTATGGTCTTGTGAAAACAATAATATGGGCTGCGGGAAAATAATGAATAAAAAGAGTAAGGCTGCTGTGAGTGCAGGCATGTTTCAAAACACAGTAACATGAGAACACACCGTTCCTCACAGCCAAAAAACAGACCGAATTCAGTTCAGCTGGAGGGGGTTGGGGTAGTTATGTATAGCTTGTGGGGGTCGAGATAAAGGTGTGAATCTCTTGGTCTTTCATATGGACAGTGTCTTATGAGGGTATCAAACTTGCAGAACAGGTTTAGATAGGACTCGTCATTTTGGTTTTAGGGCAACTTTGAAGAAAGGTTTTGATCCACTTCAAATGTTGACTAATGTATAGCAATATAGTTTATTAGTTATTAGTTATTTATTAACTTCAGAGGAAGTTGCCTTAACTCAATAAAATAGCCTAAATAAATAAATTCGCAAACGACATCCAGACCAGTCCAGACATCAGTATGATCCGTCTTTGATGTTTTATAGGCTTTTTTAGATTTGGGAATACACATGCGTTACAGACATGACAAAAAAAAAAACTTTTTGGAGACATTATTATTAATATTAATTAATTTTTTTTTTTTTTTTTTTTTAGCCTATTTACAATGCACAAACCAGAAGCAACAATATCTGCAGAGAAGGGTTGGCCATTCTCAAAAAATACAATATTAATTTTATTTAAATTTTTGTTTTTGTGTTTCAGAGGAAAAATCAGTGTTAAGGCATCTCTCCATTACAGACCGTTCTGAAAGAAGAATTCATGCAAACGCGTATAAAATGCTTTAAAAACTTTAACAGAGATGTCTAGAGGCTATTTAATAGGCGGCCTCCCATGTAAGATTTTTCTAGTTACTAGTCGTTCATTTGTCATTATTCAACTAATCGCAGGATTATATTACATTTACATATATAATCCATAATGAGCCTTAATATATTTCGCGCTCAAGCACATGCATTAAGTTTGCCCCAAAGCACAGGCAGAAGTAGCCCAATAATTGTAAAAAAAAGGAGACATTTTAATTATTTATTAATAAACAAATGTTTTCTTGTCGGCTGCAAGATGAAATTCACAGTGCTGCCTCTCTCCACATGAACGCGCCTTTAAATAGATATACAACCTTCACAGATTACACAATGCTTTCGTTCTGAATTGATTCGTTTAAAAGACATTTCAAGCTTTCTGTAGATATATTTCTCATGTATGTGAGACACCACAATTTTAAGTTAATTCATTATCAGGAAAAAATTCAAAGTGATCTAGAGGGCGCCTCCCTGTCCTGCATGCGCATTAATAATTTTCGCACAAACACTTAAATATGAATAGTTATTCACATTTTGCATATGCATTACAACGTAAATTATTTTTTACATGCAATTATCCAAAATAAAACCAAACAAGATTTGTAGTGAAGATAAAACAAATAAGAATAAATGCTGCGCATGCACTCAGCATCACTCGCGCCGCGCAAATCTTGCACGCAGACATTTTACACACCTGCATTTAAATGCGGCTGCAATTTTTTTTTTTTTTACTTAAATTCTATGTAAGCAAGTAACGGCGGCTCCCTTTAAAATCACTGAAGTTGTCTATTAATGAAGCTCTTTTTTTTTTTTTTTTACATCATTTGCAGTTTGGTGATTATAATGAGAGAACTTGAGTTTAATCGTGAGGACGTTTTATTAATCCGTCCATTCTTTAGAATTTCAATGATTTAGCTAAATCGTGCAGGTTTAATTTATTCGTTTCTTGTTTTAATCAGGCCTAAATAATGGGAACGAAATTATACAGTGCCTCACGTTTTACTAAAAGAAAATAATTTATAAAAACAAGCAACAATTTCTTACAGACAAATATATTTTCCCAAGAAGTTGTCTGTCAAAAATAAAGGACAGTTAACGAATAACAAAAATGCATGTTGTTTTATTAAAGGAATTTTAAAAATATTAATTAAAATATAGGCCTAATATATGAGAATATTGACATTTTGCATATAAATCCATGTAGCCTAGCTCACTAAAATAGGCTACCACTTTTAATGCTCTGATGCAAAGTAAACCACAGTTTCTTTTGAATAATATAACACATAATTCATATTATATAAATAATACTGCACACCTATTAAATTTGTCAAATCTAAAATATGGTGTAATATTGTGTAGCTTAGAGAAAATATAAGCACAGGCTCAGGCACAGGCTTGACATTTATCCTGCTTGAATTCGTTCTAAGAAATGCACATAACTTCATAATTACCAAACTTTCATCTGTGAATATTAAATATTTTTAACTATAGTGTTTTTTCTTTCATTTTCCCTGACTGCAGCCGTCAAATGTAACACATCAGAGAGGCAAAACTGACGTCTATTTGCGAAAATGTGCTTTGATGCGCTTGTTTGAAAACTTGTGATTAAAGCGCCACTCAGCGGTCAAAAGCTGCAAATGCACTTTGCAGACGCCGCGGCGGCGGTACGAGCGGCGGTAGAAGTGACGTTTTGGATGTCTACCTACTGTAATTTTAAGGAGCTTTATTTGAACTAAAGTCCCTGCTTTAGTAGTTAAATTTTAAAATCCTTTGGCTCAACACTCAGTTTGGCTCAAAAACAGGAAAATGCCTCTTATAGCTCACATCACAGAGCTTTTTTATTGTAGTGACTGTAATTTAAATGCAGATTTCCCCAATATAGTCAAATTTGCTTTGTAAGTTTAATGCAAGAGAGGCATATATAAGGTCAGAACTCCCTGCCGTCACTCAATTGCTGTGGTATTTACGTTGGACTATGGAATTTATTTACATACTTTATTCAAAATACTTGCCCAGGAGCTGACACTCAAATTTAATCATGTTTGCATCCTTATGTTTTAGCTGAACATTTCTATTTAATATAGATATATATCTCTCTCATGATCTTATGCCATTCCTGGGTTCAGTGCATATCTACATTATAAACATTCAGCATGTATACTGTAAGGTGACCTGTTTATGGGTCTGTATGTGTTTAGAGCATACAGCACTTAACCTTACGGAGACTCTTAAAGCCCTAATGTGTCCCTCCATACAGTGTTTTTATTAAGTTAGCATTTTTACATGTAACAAATGATTGTTGCTCTAGTATATTCATAGTCCATTTTCCCTGTTAGCTAGCGGCTTTAGTTCTGTTTCACAATGCAGATTTATCACCAGTATGTATCAGCTTTCACTCTCCCACTCCTGTTCAGATCCCCAGCAGCAGCCTTCTCCCCTCGGCCGGGTTCTGAACTCCACGGCTATAGAGCTGAGCAGGAGATGGAGAGCAATGAACTGATGTACACAGTGCTTCCAGACTCAGAGATCATCCACATCAGCCACAGCCAGCACCCATTCAGTTAGTGTCAAATGTCTTTGTCTGAGTATATAAAATATGATTGTGTTCTGGAATTAAATGATAATTAAACCCTATGTCCTAAACAATTGTTACACAATAATATTGAAAGATTTCAATTATACCATAGAAAAGATCCCTGCAGACACTCATGACTGTGTTGATTTGACCTTTTTATGACAAGGCAAGATTAGTTCAAATTGCAAAATGTTGTGTGGTGCGACTCCCCAAAACATTAATGATATTTGTAAAAAAAAAAAAAAAAAAAAAAAAAAAATTAAGAAAATATATTTTTTTAAATATTAAAAAAATATATATGACTAAAATGTGTACACTCCCATTTAAAGTGTGGGGGAAATAAAAAATTAACTGTTTGAAAGTTTTTTTTGTAATTTTTTTTTTTTTTTTTAACTATACAACAATAAACATGAATACAAAGAGCACATATCTAAGAACATGGCACATGTGCATTATTTTTTTTTTTTTTTTTTTTAATTACTCATATACACTACTGTAAAATGAATACCTTTATTCAGTAAGGATGCATTCAATTCAGAAGTGATTGTAAAGACATTTATAATATTACAGAAAATTTTTATTACTAATAATTGCTTCTTGTTTGAAATATTCATCAAAGAATCCTGAAAAAAAATCACACTTTCCACAAAATATTAAGCAGCAACATTTTTCAACATTAAAAATAAAAATAAATTTTTCTTGAGCATCAAACCAGCATATTGCTCTGAGAATAAATTAGCTACATTTTAAAACATTAAAATAGAAAACAGATATTTTAAATTGTAATAATATTTCACAATATTACTGTTTTTACTGTATTTTTTTATCAAATACATGCAGCTTTGGTGAGCATTAGAGACTTTTTTTTAAACCTTTCTGACCCCCAACTTTTAAACATTATTGTTAATTAATTGAGAATTAACAAATTGTCATCAGTACCACAATTTGTTTGACAGCTTCTTTGTTCTCTTTCTCATGCAGAAACTATGCATTACACAGATGCAGATTTGTCTCCTTACACGGCATACTCTTACCAGCTCATCACCAGTAATATCCGTGCTAACACCAGCAGTGCCGCGGTCAGCTTACGCACTCTGTCTGCTGTACCTGAGCAAGAAGAACTCCAATTAACCCTTGTGGGTCGAGCCAAGCCCACCAGTGCCTCCTTTAACTGGACGGAGCCTTTGAACACCACAGGTTCAGTGGACAGCTTTACCCTGAGTTCGATACATGATCTAACCGGAGAAGAGAGAATCTACTACACAGGACTTCAAACAGAGGCTACCGCTGAGGAGCTGCAACACTTTACTCGATACAACTTTGGTCTGCATGCTTGCACTAATGGAGACTGCACTCGCAACAAGAGTCTGATCATACTTATCGCTCAGATACCTCCTCAGCAGCAGCCTACACCCACAATCACAACCTTAGGGTCCTCTCAACTCAAAGTGGACTGGGAACCTCCAGTGTTACCTAATGGTATTGACACACTTAGAGCATTTCTCACTGTTTTAGAGAGGGGCACTTTGAAAAATAGAGAGCCCACATGCATATGTGCAGCGATTCTTGACTTGAAGGGGGAATAAATATTCAGTTAACACCTAATTTATGTTTTATTTTATTTGCCTTTTTTACATTTTTTTTTTTTTTTTTTCATTTTAATTAAATCATTTTAAGTCATCCTGCGGCTCCCTTGTTTGATGAGGCCCCCAGTGGGCCCCAGCCTCCTGGATGAGAACCACTGTCATATACAAACCGTTTTAAATATTCATAGGGTACATGTTATGTTCTTGTTGTTAAAATTATCACTACCCTGGATTTTTACATATTTTTGTGGTATTTTTCCACTCATTTCGTATCTGTTTTTGTCTTCCACCAGACCTAATATGCTGAAAGAAATTAAATAATTTAAAATAATCAGCTTTTGACTTCCTAACCCCACACTGAAGAAGTACTAGATGTTAAACTTGTTGAAAGTAACGTTGTCTTTTTCATTTAAATATTCAGATCAGTCCCCAAATTTCTCTCTCCTGTTTTATTTATAGGGAGTAGTAATATTGTTAGACATGATTTCATTTAACAGTAATTCTTAAATGCATACGGCAGAGCTGAATTGCTCTTCCACTCTGCCGTAGCTTCCTTTTTAGCCATCTCCAGCTACATCATTACAATAATGAGAAATACTATTATAGAGATGCCATTTGATCTCAGCCGGGATGAAAATTAATTCCTTACGAATTTTAATCTACAACCAAGAGTCTTGATTAAGGCTCAGCCCATGCTTCATTTCGCAATATAAACTGATGGGGCTGCGCGCCGCAAAGAAACATTTCACATTTGAAACAGTTGATTGCTGCATACAATTATGTATTGTGCCTCGCGCCATTCAAAGCGTCGCAAAATAGCCCTCTGTATATCAATGACTTTTAATGCCAGTTATCATGCTTTTTGCCAAATTAGCTCATTAACACGGACCATTATAAAGTGCCCTTAGAGGATTCTCTCAATGAATTTCCTCTCCGTTTAATTGTGCCTATCTGATTCTCTCTGTCTGCCTCTCTTTTCTACATAATTTCATGCAGCAGCTGTAATTGTGTATTGTCAATGGCCAGTTTTACATCTCAATATCATCTGCTTCTGTCTGAGGCTTAATAAGGGATTGTGGAAGAAGGTACTGGCCTATGTATGTTTCATGCATCTCTTTCTTTCTCTCTCCAGGTATAATTAACAGGTATGAGCTTTTTATACAGCTGCTGAATGAGTCGTAGAGAAATGCCACCAGTTACGGTCCAGAGCGAAGGGTTTTCCTCAGTAGTGGCTGGCTGAACCCACGGCCATCAATGAGTTCGGCCAGTGAGAACTTTGTGCTATCAATGTGGTGATTATAAGTATAAAATTATATGAAACTGTGTATTAAGTTTTGTTTGGAGATGGCTCTTTTCATTTTGTTTTATATCCGAAGAGATTATGAAACAAATTATCTTGAATAACACTCAAAACAGTTTGAAATAAACAAGTATTGCATTTCATAGGCCACAAACACGGCTCCATTCCGCAGAGAAAATCCCGCGTCTTCTGTATTTATTTAGATGGGAGCCCTGGAGAATTGATTTTGAGGAGATGCTTATTAAGCAGAGAAAGAATCGGTGGCTAGTGTTACAGCATAGAATGACAGTTCCTGAAAAACGGAAACTGGGAATTAGCATAAACATGTGAGGGATTGTTTATGTGGGATACATTTTCACCACAAGTGCTTCACAGGAAGGAGCCCGTCCAGGCTTTCTATTTTATTTCAAAAGAAGACAGCTGAAGTTCCATGTAGTGTTTCTGTCAACTTCCTCTCTATATTTTGACACTTGGAGGGAGGTGTACTTTACTTTTTTTATTTTTTGCCATGTTTTTGTTTGACGAGATGCACTTGAGTTTGTGGATTTCCTTGTCAAAGGTTGTGTTAAGAGGATAACCCAACAGCTGTTTGAAATAAGTAAGGTTTAAACAGTGTAGAGTGGAATCAGTTTGCCAGTATTAACAAATAAAAATGCTTCCCAAATGGAAAAAATGAATACAATTTTGTCAGTGTTTTTATTTGTTTGTTTGTTTATTATTTTCCACATATATATCTATTTTTTTTACCCTATCCAACAATTATTATTATTTATTTAATTATTTGTTTGTTTGTTACGTCTTGTTATGCTTAAAATGCTAAAAAAACTAAAGAAACTTAATTGCCGTATTCTCTGCAAACATGTAAACAGACAAATAAAAAACATACATTTTCATCTCAAGTACATTCAGTTGCTGGATAGCAAGACAAAAATGCTGATGAAGAAACGGTTTTATTGTTTTGATGAATTATTTGTGCTGCTCTACAGTGCCAGAGTACATGCCCTCTCCTCGTGTGTCCCCAGTGTCCTCGTCCTCACTCAGAGTGAGCTGAGAGATGCCACAGGACAAAGACGTCAGGGGCGAAGTGACTGAGTATAGAGTCAACCTTCACCAAGAACAAATGTCCAACCCATATGCTCCACCTATAGTAACACAGGTATCCATTTCAGCACATTCAACTTTTTTTATATATTTATAAAAGGGCCACTGCCAGAATATTCTGATGTGTTGGCACACAGCTTTGAAGCTTCTGTGGCTATATTGTCTTGTACTTTGCTTCATCCATCACACAGAACACTTCCTATTGCTCCAGTTTTTCAATTTTTTTTCTCCTTTCATTGATATGTGTTGCTGTAGTGATAAAGTAAGCTGCAAGTTTCCATTGAAATGAAAAAAGGCATTTTTTTTATCCCCAGTAACCTTCATTTCTGTCCAGTTTTATATTTCCATAGCTTGTGCCTTGTGTCCCTGTATGCATGTGGCGTGGGCTGAACTGTCCACAAAGGTCTCCTCTATTACTCATGTGAATCTTTGTGTTTTTTTGTCTTCGTTCGGGTAGCAAACCTTTAAAGGTTAAAGGAGTGCCGTCTTCCACATGTTAGTCTGTATTTAAAGCACTGTTTTCCATATAAGGATCACCTTTCCTGTCTTCGTAGAAAATGTTTCAAGGATGTTTTTTGAGATTTCTTTTCCTGAACAATCCTCTTTTTAATTAGATTTCATTATCTTAGATCTTAATTAGTTTGATAAGTGTATGTTAGCATTGATGATGTTTTCAATCAGTAACCTGCAGATATGAACTTTTTTAATAAATATGTCAGGTCAGGCAGGTATTGAAAGCTCTGAAGGTGTGATCTTTGTGTTGCGTGTCTACATGTGTAGGCTACCTCTTATGAGCGGTTGTAAGAACTCCCATTGACATTATAAAGCTGAGCAATCTGAGGAAATAATCAAACATGCTTTCCTAGTTTGTTCCTCTCTTTACCTTGAAAAATTGGGAAAAACGATTTATTTAGCAAATTGTTGTTTCAAATTGGTTGTTATTGTTCATTCTTATAATTCAATTTCTGTGAAAAGGTTCAAACAATATATTCACCAATTCATGTACATCACCACTCAAAAGTACGGCCAAATGTACTTTTATTTTTAATAGATGGTTAAACTGTAAATAAATGCTATGAAAATGCTAAAGTCAGATTCTGTAAAAGTGTAAATGGATTTAGTGTCACATTATATGTGATTCTACTATAAAATATTGTCAAATGTATAGTTTTTTGGAGGTGAAACTATGAACTACGATGTAATTTATGGTGTAAAACAGTGAAAGGACATTACCTGAACTCTCTGCTTAATGCATCACATATGATTATATTTTGTATAAACAAAAATTTGTTATCAGTAATGTATGTTAAGGTGTTTATTTCAAATTTGTAGTCCTTTGGTTCATGTTCATTGTATAAAATATCACAGCATCGCAGTCACAGTGTTTTATGGTGAATTTTTTGGCAAACAAAGCTGCCTGTTGTGTGTGTGTGTGTGTGTGTGTGTGTGTGTGTGTGTGTGTGTGTGTGTGTGTGTGTGTGTGTGTGTGTGTGTGTGTGTGTGTGTTTTAACCGAGCAGCAACCTCCCGCTCTCTCTCATGAAGCCAACAAGGAAGTGACTAAAACTGTAATTCATCGACTGGCCGCTTGAGGCTGGCTGCAAAAGGGAGTCAATCCCATAGACTTCCCATGTTAAAATGCCCAACTTTACAGCAGAAAAAAAAAACATGTTTACAGCCTGGTTCAAAAAATGATTTTTGTCTATATAGCTAATTTTGCCCTACCCCCTGTGAGGGGGGTGAATTTTTTATAACACATCCGTTTGGGTTGTATTTTTTATTAAACATCCGTTTAAATTATAATAAGCCTTAATGTTTTGCAGGTTTATTGCCACTGCTAACACTGCCGTCGTGCTAGGTGGGCATGGCTTCAGCAACCAACTCCTGCCTTTTGCCCATTTTTGATTATCCGGGAGTGACGCGCGGTGACACGCTGCCATAATGGCGACGGCTGCCTCCACCCACTTTGTGCTTCAAATACACTCTTCAGAAATCTGCGGGTGACGTCACGGACACTACGTCCATGTTTTTATACAGTCTATAGTTTTGGCCTTAAATTTAATAGATTTTTTTACAGGGCAGGTTTTATTACTGTCTTTTAGTGTTACTGACTATATTTTCATAAAGGTTAGCGTAATTGTAGTTGTCTTGTTATTAGGAATAACAGTTTTAGCTACTTCACTTTTGTTGTACTGTATGTTCAGCTGAGAAAAGACAGAAAATGGGGAGAAGGACACAAATGATGTGAACTTAATTTAAACTTGCAGTGTCCATGTGAGCACCATGGTTTAAATGATAACAAATAGACCTTGGCTTTTTTGTGTTGTATTTTAGTGTGTATTTTTTTGATTGTGATTGTTGTTCTGTATGTTTTATTGTTTTTGTTTATTTATATTTGTTTTGAACTGTAGTTGTTTTAGACGGCGGGAGGACTGAAGGCCTATGAGGAGTACAGTTTTACAGTTACTGTGTGCAACAGACAGGGATGCGTTTGCAGTCCACCTGCGTCAGGCCACACTCGGCCCTCTGGTTAGTACCATTCCTAGAATCTACATCCAGTGTACCTTACTAACAGCCTTTGATGTTGTGTTTAAAATTTTCTCAATCTTTGCTGCGGATTCGCTTCATTCTCATTTACGTCGTTTACCGACTGATTTAAAAATCTCTTTCAGCATTGCTGTATCATCCCTGATATAAGAACCGATCCAAACTATAAGAACCAATCCCAACTGTTCTAGTTTTAAAAATTCACGGTTTATAACGGAGTACACACACAGTATACGTTTGTGGGCACTCAACATCCAATTACATGTGAGCGGTCTGATATATGTTGTCGTTGAAAGGAGAAAAACCTGAACAGGTGTTAATTCTTATGTTAATATTAATGAAGTGCCTTTAATGGAAAGTGTCTGTCATTGCTCATAGTCAGTTTGTTGAATAGGTCTCCCTCCGTGAAGACCGGGCCAGACCACCTTTAATTGTGTACGTAAACCCATCGGTGAACTGGAGCACATATGGTCTGCCCTGCTCTCAATTGAGAAAGGAAGTCTTTTATCTCAAAGGAATACAAACTAAAGCTATTTTAGATTCACTCTCAGGTTATCTCTATTATTTTCATACTTTAAAATGGATGAATTTTGAATAGTCAAACAGTCAGAGGAAGGGAGGTTCGTTCCTTGCGCAATTTCTGAAAGTGTGTCATCAAGAACACCATTTTATTTTTTATCAGGCTTTTCTGCTGTCTCTCTCTTTCTCTCTCTCTCTCTCTCACTCTTTTTTTCCCTCTCTCACTCTTGCTGCCAGCTTTTGTATAGTAACTATATACTAGGGATTGAACAACTTCTGATTTTTTAAAGTAGACTTTTATGTGATGAAAGTCGACTAGTCCCTGATGACGTCATTAATAAACAAATAAGCCTGAACCTGAAGCTGAGACTTGAACACCTTCTGCACAGATGGCATATGACACAGCGCTGCCCACATGGCTAGTGCTCCTATAACAGCTCATTTTTATCAGTTCTTTTGTCTTTGGGTCGTTATATTTCTCACAGATTTCTGCTCGTTCTAAATCAGATACAGATAAAGTAGCACAATGAAGATTACATTTATATGAATGCATTAGTGAGAGAGCGATTTTGTGTGTGAATGAATTCTACCTGGCAGCGTCTCTCTACTAGTAGTGAAGCTGTGGGATTTAATAAAGAAATATATGCTAGAACTTTTCAGTTTCTAAGCTACTTTTTTGAGAAATCACAGAACAGTGCTGACAATGCATTTCCGCACTGAATGATTCTATTTGCTCACGATCTGTGCGTCCCAAACCGAAGTGCGCGGACTCCGAAGTGCGTATTTGAAGTGCGATTGTGTCACAGCAGCACGACAAAGCCTGTCCCAAACTCAAGTGCATGGACTCCAAAGTGTGTATTTGAAGTGCAATTGCGTCACAGTGACGCGACGAACGCTGTCCCAATCTGAAGTGCATGGACTCCGAAGTGCGTATTTGTGAATACTTCATAGCGGTGTGACAAAGGCTTTCACAAACTGAAGTGAGTGGACTCAGAAGTGTGTATGTGAAGTGTGATTGCATCACAGTGGCATGATGAAGTCTGTCCCAAACTGAAGTGCATGGACTCCAAATTTTGTATTTGAAGTGTGAATGCATCACAGCAGTGCGACGAAGGCTGTCCCAAACTCAAGTGCGTGGACTCCAAAGTGCGTATTTGAAGTGTGATTGCGTCACAGCATCACAACGTAAGCTGTCCCAATTCAGGATGCACCCTCCGAAGACTGCATTCCAAAGCCGGTTGCATCACCGTGGCACAACGTCGGCTGTAGTAATTCAAAAGTAACTTCAAATGCACCCTCCGTTTCCCAGGAAAATGAAGTGTACATCTGATGGACAAGTGTTAAAAGCCAGGTTTTTAAAAAAAAAAAAAAAAAAACTAAGTCCACAAACAATAAGACAACCACTATATAAGACAATAGTCTTTCCCTTTGTTGTGTTTTTGTAGTGCTGTCATGTAAGATATACGTACAAATGTTTTAACCAAACTTTAGCATGCAGTATTTTGTATGCATTGCAAACCTGTCTTTATATTTTTTATGAGTGTTTCCATTTTCTCTTGTTTTAGGACTATTCTGGAGAAAGTGAGCCTGCTGGGGAAAGACTTAAAAAATTCAAAGTTAATAGACACATTTTTGCTGAAATCCATTGTGCTGTTTTTGTTAACAGGCATGGTTTATTTGCTCTGCCTTAAGATAGCAAGTGTCCTGGGACAGGTGAGGAAGTGAGTGGTGAGCTGGTGGAGCTACTCAGGGAGGACATCCAATTCCAGAGAGAGACAGAAGAGAGAAGAGCACATGAGAGCAGGTAGAAAACGGAGAGAGTTTTCTCTTCTTGAGAGAATGCTTAACATATAAATTATCAGCCATACTCTGATAGGCAAGAGAAAACAGTGGGTACATTACAATTTTTCAATATCTTTTTTTTTTAAATGTCACATTTTCAATGAAACAACCTAATTTCTGTAGTTTTTTTTTTTTTGATGTAAGTTCAAAATGAAATGAATAAGTTGTATACATTATTCATTTTTGTAGTGTAATTTATTTGTTAATGAGCCTGAGTACTTTCTGTACATTTTGTATTTTAGTTTTGCATATTCACATAATTATGTACATTGTTCATTTTTTTAATGCAGCTTATAATTTTTTCACAAAACATTCTTCTATACGTTTATTTATTTATTTATTTTTGTCCTGTAAATTTTTTTTTTTACACATTAAAACAAATTGTTCTATACATTACTGAAAGTACTTTTTACAACTATAGCTTAGGTTTAACATCAGAAAAAAAGAAAAGAAAAACATAAATTTTGAGCCTAGCTCTGCCTCCATGTGTTCTGGGGTCTTCAGGAAATGAATCTCTTGGTGGCAAATGGCCACCACCTCCTCAGCGACTCGGAGGGCAATGTGGTGACAGTGGAACGAGGCGTTTCAAACACCCTGGAGAGTGGAGACCACTCTGTATGATGTAATACTGGCCAGACAGAAGTCTGCTTCCCTTTTCCCTTTTCTTTGCTTCCCTTTTCCTTTTCTTCATTTTCCCCAATATCTTTGTCTCTCCCTTTTTTCTTGTACCTGTCACTTCTTCACCAGCAGGTCTACTGTTAGGATTGGAACTATGTCCACCTTGTTGCAAAATGACCACCTCACAATTTATCACAGAATGTTATCTTAAAATGACTTAAATACCAGAGATTTGACAAACCTATATTTCATACAAATATATCAAAACACAAATGTCAAAATCAGTACAATATCTTTTTTTGAAAAATCCTAATACTGAACACACTATTGCATTATTAGGCTGTGATATTTTTGTGTTGCTGAATGTTCAAGCTCCATTCCTACCTATACAATAAATCCATTTGAATATCTGTCTGCTAAATTTAATAATATAACTTTCCCATCGATAATGATGTCCTTTAGTACAGTATTCTGAATGATGATAATAAGCCTGACAGGTGCTAGCAGTTTAATAGTCAACTAGTTTAATAAAGACAAAACTCTTTAGCATATTAACAGATGAAACTGACCTGCATCTGAAGCCCTGAACAGGCATTTTTTCTCTCTTTCCTCGAGTCCCGCACATTGATTCTGTTCGTAACCTTTTCATGGAAGCGTGGAACAGAAGTGAGCCGATTCGTATAGCGCAGCGCTGCCAGCCAAGACTAACCGATTTATGATGTATTATATATTTATTATCGTATGACAAAATCAGAAATTATCAAATTGGTGCATTGAGAAGGCAAAAAAATAAATAATAATAATAATAATAAAAATAAATAACTAAAAAACAGGGCAGCGGGCCAAATCAGCCGCCAGGCCACCGGGAATTCACCCAGTGCTTCCGATGGCCAGTCCGGGTCTGCCACCCGTCCTGGCAGGATGGCAGCTCTCCTCTCGCACCTTTGCTATGCTACAGATCGCTAATTGGGAACCTCTAGTGGCTCAATTAGGAAATCCTGCGAAGGCGGAGCATCCTTCATGCACTTACGAGGGTCCTTCGTGCACTTCGGAGGTGAGGCCTTCGAGGTGTGTGCACTTCAATTTTGGACACAGCTTATGTGTGCGCATTACAATGGAGCAGCAATTAGAACGGTGATTAACTTACCTGTACAATAAGCTGTTTAAAACGTGCATTCTCCCGTTCAATTTCAAGCATCCAGTAATATAATCGCACGTCTTGACGACGCTTTCAAAATATAAATTTATTTGTCATTTTAATGTAAATGTATACCTATTTCTTATCCTGTTGCGCCCCCTATAGGACCAGCGACTAGTCAACGTCAAGCTTATAGCGTCATGGCAGAGCATCAAAATTGACTAGTTGATTAGTCGGTGCAAACCCTACTATATACTGTATTTTATTTTTTTATTTTATTTTTTATTTTGCAGAGTAACCAAAGTGTACAAAATTGTTTAAAAACTTATCATTATTACAATAAACTTCACACTGTATGTTCAGTAATTATTTATGTGGTATAAACTACAAAATTGGCAATTTTGTAAATGCATAAATAGTAGATGTGTGATCCTCCAGCATAACACATGGATCAGAGATTAGGCAGTTAAAAACCCCTGTGTTACACTGCGCATTCGTAGAACAAATGAAGCTGGCCCATCTTACCCCATACATGTATTCTTATCTTAGACTTTCCAGATTTGTCCTTTTACTAATTGTACAGGAAGGAACAATGTACTTCTTGACAATGAGCAGCCTCATTTCCCCCTTCAGTTTTTTCCCTTTGCCTTTATTTTGCCATTTACACATTGGCTCACGTGACTGCTTAATGAGTTAAACCAACCCCTCAGTCAAGATTCTTCACTCTGCTTCTTACTACTTCATTTGCGGCCCAAGCCGAGAAATTCATTGTGCGGCAGTAAAAACAATTTACTGTTAATTACAAGGAGAAAAATGTGCTGTAGCGCTCTTCCCGATTGCCATGAATCACCACACACTCCCGGAGATTTATAAGGAATATGTAAGTAGGATGAATTAGCAGGGTTTAATAACAGAGTTACAAATCATGCAGCCTTCAAGGGCCTTTAATTGATACAGTGGAATGTGATGGGCATGAATCAGTCAGGCTCGCAGCACCGCTGTAACATATGGTCAGCCCAATATGCTGCAGCCGATGGAGCTGCCGATGTCATCGCCTCTTCCATATGGCGGGAGACTTTTAACGCTTTGCTTCTGTTTATAGGGTTATTACTGAAGGTTTTTTTTTTTTTTCATCAGCATAGGGTATCAGTAGTTAAGGATATAAATGTGTATTTGTTTTGATTCTTGTTGATCTTTAAGTCTACTTGTCTTGTACTTCCGTTTTCATTGCTTGTGTCTGTCTGTGTGTTTTAATACCATTGTGTTGCTTTTTTTCTTTATTTTTCATATGAAAGCTCATTTTACAACCACTTAAGCTCAGTTTGCCATGTCTCTAATTCTTTAATATTCTGCTCCCACACAAGCTGCTCTTAACATCCTCACACACCTCCCGTATGTCTGAACAAACAGCACACTGACTAACCCAACACAACCTGTTGTCTCGACCACTCAAGCCTATGTCTCCCTCAAGCCTTGTTTTCGCCCACTTCTCTGCCAGGATTTAATGTTGATGATTGCAATTTATTTGAGCCTTACCTCCGTTTTATGACTGTCTGTATACACAATGCACATCACTATTACATCAATGCACTATTAGACAGAATTACCATCTGTTCAAACCGAGAAGTCAGCATCTGCTTTCTCAGAGTGGAATGACATCAAATTGCTTTAAATAGCACACCACTGAAATGAGCAGAGACACTTAAGTTATTCATATCTTCATAGCAGAATGGTTAAACTGTAGATTAATGGTTCTCATAGCTATAGAACACAGTAGTGGAGATAAACAGTTTGTTTCAAGTTTCAAGTTTATTTGTATAGCGACTTATACAATCAGCAAAGCAACTTTACAGAAAATTAAGTTTCTACAATATTTAGTAGTAGCTTATCAGTGGTGACTGTCAGTTTATGTGTATACGGCAGAAATGTTCGGAAAAATCAATAAAATATGTAAACAAACAGACGATTAACACTATTAACAGCAATTATGCAATCAAACTTAGAGCAAAATGTTAGTTCTGTATGTTGTTAGCATCATCGAGGTCCTCTGAGGGGTGGCATCATCTCTTCTAGGTGCTATAGAACACAGTAGGGTGGAGCTTAAAAAAAAAAACGATTTTTTTTGCCCCCCCTACAATATTCAAATGACAAATAATTGTTCAAAACTGTATATGAGTCAGATTTTTATTTCCTTTTACTCGGCGTTTAAGAACTGTTAAAATTCAATATTATTTGTTTCCAATAATTTGAACTGTATGAGTCAGATTTTTCTTTTAATTCATATTCTTTAATGCAATATTACATTATTATTTATCTTATTTGATTTTTTTATATTTATTTATGCAAACACAATATTTGATATTTTGTTCCTGGTTGCAGTCAAGGTTTTGGTTCCATATAAATCAATGAAAATTACATTAATCAACAAGGCAGAATGTGACACAGATCAAAGAAATTTCTGCATGCATAGCAAGAGAGTAACTATTCAAAATCATTGTGCACAATCCATTTAATTGTTGGTTGGCAAGCTGCCGTGATTGGTTCAAATGCATAAAACCACAATTTATAGCCCTGTCAGATGCAAGATTCATTTTAAGACAATTTTCTTATGTACATTACCATTCAAAAGAGTGGGAACTGTAAGGTGTTTGTTTGTTTGTTTGTTTGTTTGTTTAAAAAACTTTTATTTGATCAGTAATACAGTAAAAACATTAATATTGTGAAATATTATTACAATTTAAAATACATTTTCTTATTGAATATACTGTGTGTGTGTGTGTGTGTGTGTGTGTGTGTGTGTGTGTGTGTGTGTGTGTGTGTGTGTGTGTGTGTGTGTGTGTGTGTGTGTGTGTGTGTTTATTATTTTAAATTATACTGCTCAAAAATGTTCAACAAATATCCATAATCCCACCAAAAAGCTTCTCCTTAGGTACCATAATTCTCTTTTGAGCGCACATGCCCTCTCTGATGAGGACATAAGCCTATAGCATTTTAAAAAGGAAGCACACTGCCGTTATTGATCTTGTTGAAATGTGAACAGCTAATCAAGAGTTGATGGTAATGTTTTATGTATATTACATCCATAAAGACAAGCCGAACAAGTGTACCCCGCCTGTACACATCGCATTGACTCGAAATACGGCGTGCATATATTCCCCCCACCCGAGAGGGTTAGACAATTATGCATAAATCAATACTTTCCCTGTTACAGAAATAAGTATTATAGTTCCACGGAAAATATCAGGCTGTATAAATACAGCAAACACTCAGGCCAGGCTATAATTTGTGCCATGTCTGTCTTTGACTTGGTCATTAATATGATGAAGACAATATTAACCTTTTTGCTGAGCCCGTGAGCCATGTCAAAACATTAAATGTGCTGGTTTGAAAAGGAAAAGATGAATTGCTTAAACAAGCTGCACTACTGTGTTGTTTTCATTTTGCCTATAATACATTAAGACTATTTTTAATAAAAATGTTTTGAAGAATATCCTGGAGTTTTTATTATTTTTTTTTTTAATATTATGACTGGTTTTCTGAACGGGTTCAATTGATTCACTAAAAAGATGCTACTAAAAAGTACAATTCATTCACAAATTGCTGCTTCTGTAAATTATGACAGAATTATCATTTTTGGGTGAACTGTCCCTTTAATGAGTTTCCACCACCTGCAGACTCTTCATGAATAATCACTTCCTTTGTAGTACTTAAGGGCACGTGAAGCCACGTCAGTCACACTTCATTTTTACTGCCTTATGTTTTAAGGCAAAAACGATAAATGTCCAGCGAGACTTCACACAAATCCTATTAAATCAGCGGGAGGGATTTGAAATGATATCAGAGTTTCAATTATATAGACTCAAGTGCTATTGATTGAGTGTAATTTATGACTTGTGTGCCGTGATGGGCCTTGGAAGACAACACGTCCATTCCCTATGGAGGGTTTTTATTAGCGCTGCTGGTGTGGACGGCCTGACAGGCAGAGTGGACTAAATGCACAGAGGATGTGTCAGGCAGAGGTAATTTACCTCCTCTCAGCCTACATGAGAGCCCCATTAGATCATTACAGCAGCATGCATGAAACTGAGCGATGACTATAAATGCACATCTCTTTTTTTTTCATTCTCATATCTCTCCATCCTTTCCTCTTTTCTGTTATGATAGCTCTGGCAGGTCTGAGGGCCCCTGCATTAAGGCCGCTGAATATGACTGCGATGAAGGTTTCCTGGGATGCCCCGGCCGAGCTCAACGGGCCTCCACCTCTGTACCATGTGGAATGGAGAGATGTGTCTTTGTCTGATGCTCAGGGTCAGGTTATAAGTGGGAGACGCTTCACAGGGAGTGGCTACTTCAGATTTCCCAGCTCTACTTTGCCTGTCAACACTGACTTCACAGGTATGGGGTGTCATCGATGCTCTCTGTGCCTCAAAATGCACAATTGATTATGAGATGCAGATCAGTACCCATTTTATTTACATAAATAGAGAGTTGTTTCAGAGATCGATCAAAAATATTATTATTATTTAATTTATTTATTTTTGTATTTGTTCATTAGTATTATTATTGTTATTATTATATCAGCAAATATTGATGCTGAGTAGACAACCTACAAACATGTATTCTGGTTGGTACAAAACTAAACACAGAATAAAAGCAATCTTCTTAAGGTTGCATAAGGAAATTTTCTACAAAATTTAGAAAGCAAAAAATGTTTGTTGTCAATAGAGTAGCAATGCAAAGCTCACACAGCTGAATCACAACACTGCAAAATTTGTAAACTCACTTGAACCTGATAGTTGCCCAAATCGATTCCTGTTGAAATGACCATGTTTCAAAATTTCAGTCAAAATTTCACCAAATAAAGGTAAATGTGACCAAAATCTTAGGTGATGTGATTTGAAAATTATGAAAATTGTCAAATAATATATAAATTCTTGTTGAACTTGTTGAAATTATTATTGAGTATGATCAGCAGACAAAAAGACATTCAGTGAATCTTGATTACTATACTGAGTGTATTTACATGGACAACAATATTCCGATTTTAACATGATTAAGACTATACTCTGATTAAGAATGTACCAAGAAACACATATTACCTTAATCCGATCCATCCCATATACACTTTGTCCCACATTGCTTCCTTAAGAAGTGTGGTGTCCTACCACCAATAAAAGGGAAAACCGCATTTTGCAAACAAATAACAAACACGGCAGTGATCAAAACTGTATATGGCACCATAACGAAGATGAACTGTATGTTGATATGTGAAATTCTAGAGGGGACTTTGTATAGCGTCGCGTGGGGATTTAATGATGTGCCAATAATCGATCTACTGTATGTACTATAACGTAAAACGGGAACATGAAAGGAATATTCTAAAAGCAACTCATGTAAACAACTTAATCATATTATTGTTTTATTCAGAATAAGAGAAATAATTAAATTACTGATGTCCATGTAAACATAGTCACTGTTTATGCAACGTAAGGCTTCCAGAGACAAACAGAGTACAATCACATGCATGTGTGTCTATTGTAATGTGGAAGTGTACAAGTGCCTTAATTTGCATTCCGACAATTGTGTTTCAGGCTGGTGCTAATGAGCAGTTAAGTAGTTTAAAAGTTCATGAACAATTGTTACTATCAAGACTAAATGTAAACTCTCTTGACATTTCTATCGATTTGTGTTGATTCCAAACTAACTTTTCTTTCCACTCCTAAAGCATTTTTCAAACGTTCATGTGGGCTGCTCCAACCCCATCGCTCTGCCCTAAACACTCTTTATTTATCTCTCACTCCATTCCTCACTCTTCTCCATACTGATGTATTAATGACTTCCATGATTAGACAAAGGGCAATTATACTTTTGTTTACAAACATAATTGGGGAATTGAGTTCCAAATGAATACAGGTTCCGGTTCATCTACTAATGCAAAAATCCTTCAGCTTGCCATTTGTTTAGATTACTTGCGCTTTAATTGCGTTAAAAGCTCGGAAGGCGTTGCTTTAAGTTATCAGATTGGTCAGTGTGATGTGACAGAGGAGGCAAACATCAGATGACCTCCTCTGAGTGACGTGAGGATAAAGTTTAGGGGTCTTTTTGTGTGTGATGTAATACATTTTTAGCATGAAAAATGATTCACAGGTGAGAATGTGTGGTGGAGAAGTGCTTTATGGCACATTGAGGCCCTCTTGCCTTCAGAGAGGTTTATGCCATTTTCTCTTCTCCATTCCCCAGCCTCTCTGTGCTGCATAATCCACAAACGAACATGAAACCATGTCATGTCGTGAGCCCTTTTTTGTTGGACACATGCTCTAAGATATCTGGGAAATCTGACTTTATTTATATTAAAACGAGGCAATTAGTAGATCCTCCCTAAGAAGTCGGGGACATTAAATTGCCTCCTTAAGGAGCGTGCATATAAATGGGTGACCCTTTGTGACCTTGCAATTTCAGGAAATGAATGGCCATTTCCCCCTCTAACTCTATTAACATTTAGCACTGCAATTTCCAGTTTTTTTTCCTTAAATAATGACAAACGGATAAATCTTTATAAATCAAGCCCCTGAGTTGAGTTCAGCTCACTCCCTAATTGATCAATGGCTGCAGTCAAAGTGGTGAGCTCGTCCTTGGGCCTGCTGGGATTATAAATGGCCACCAACTAATGAGGGACCCCAAAGAACAAACCAGAACGACAACACCCCTTTTAGCCGCCTTTTCTTTTTACGCTTTTCACACCTTTAATTCATTTGATTTTATTTCCAATGTTATTTCAAATGCAGGTACTAAACGGCATAAATGTTTGTGTTGTTGATTTCTGTGATGCACACAAAGATTTCCCTGCTGAAAACAAGTTGCTTGTTTTATTGAACTTCGAGAGCTGGATAAATCGGACTGAAAAGCTCAATGGCTGAAATGAGGTGTAATGACAATGAACAAATAGCATGCTCAGGGACAAATACTTTGTATATTATTGAAATGTAGCCAAAGCAATAAATTAAGCAAAATCAATGGTCATCTAATCTTGTGCTTGAAATGACTTTGTTAAAGGATGCAAGTCCCAACAAATCAAAGTAAAAATGAGATTAATAATGCAATATAGTTGAGGTGAATTGACTTAAGTTTTGATTGTCATTGAAATAACAGCAGTTGTGTTCTTTTTTCTGTTTATGTAAAATGTGTGTGCTTTAAAGTAACAGTGAAAAATATTTCAGGTTTGTCTCAATTGCTCATTGTAGTATTCATTTATTTCATTTTTATTTATTTCCTTTCAAGTCAGTCTATTTTCATATCAGCACTGTGTGGCATTGAATAAATGTACAGTTTCCCAAAATGGGAGGCAGTAATACATGAGAATGAAGCAATTTTCAAAGACTACATGCTATTGTAGCACAAAATGTTAAATGATACAAATTATTTTCCTTAATTAATTTGATTGATTGTCAAACGGCCTCAGTCAGTGGAAAGTAGAGGGAAACTTTGTACAGACATCATTAGTTTTTCCCTATTTAAAGATTAATCATGAAAAGCTCTGGCTCTTTAATTCTGTAATTTGTATATTTAATGGGGTGCTGCAGAATCTATGACAGTAATTAGCATTTCCTGAAAACTCATTAATACGCAACAACTTGATTAATGCCGCAATAATACTAACATGACTGAAGTTATTCAGGTTATGTTCTAAGCAGATTAAATCCAAATAGCCATGTTTGTTTTACTTATAGCTGATATGATGTTTTTTGGCAGAGAAAAATATTTTGGGATGAACATGTTTGCCAAATATATCCTTGCTTCATATTTTTCAAAATTGTTTAGACAAAATGATTAATTAAATGTGTAGAATTTGGAATTTTTTTTAGAATAATGTGACTGTATATGTATGTATACATACATATAAAAGAAATATGTATACTGTATGTATGTGTGTATATATATATATATATATATATATATATATATATATATATATATATATATATATATATATATATATATATATATATATATATATATATATATATATATATGTGTGTGTGTGTGTGTGTGTGTGTGTTCAGTAAATATGTACACACACACACACACACACACACATACACACATACGTATATACATATTTCTTTTAGTCTCTCTTCATATTTGGTGGGTGCATTACCCTGAGCACTGTGTCCTAAAGTGCTGATGCAGTCCCAGTGCAAAAGTGCTTCACATCTTTCCCATGTCTTAGCACTAGTCTTGAGACCCACAGAGGTGAATCTCATTCCTCATCAGCCCTCTCAGACCGGCCCTGCGCCTGAGAGACCTCTGACCACAGCTTTTCTGGACAGGCCTGTCAGTGCGTACAGCACTACGCTGCTTCACTGGGATCTCAAATCCCACAGATGTCCCTTTAGCCTCCACGTTCCCTCTCCTGTAATGGACCAGACGTTCTGATGGATGTGAAGCACTTGTCAAAAAATAGCTGATCACCCCAGAGAGATCTGCTCTGCTGAACCTACAACTTCTGATCCAGGTTCTCCCCCACCACCCTCCACAGGACTGAGACTGTCTGGTCAACATGAGAAAAGATCTTTCTGTGTTCTATACAGAACACCTTCTTAAGGGCTGGATTAAGGTGCTCTATCCTATTTGTCATGTTAAATATGTGATAGCATAATAATTCACACATTCACATTTCAAATACATTTTCAATGAGGGTTTTTAAATATATATATTTTTTTATTTTATGTATATGTATCCACCCATGACTATATATATATATATATATATATATATATATATATATATATATATATATTCACATTTTCTGTGACTTTTTGTGACTTGTGTGAATATTATTATAAATGTAAAAAAAAAAAAAAGTTGAAATAACGAAACAGTCGAAATTACAAAAACAGCTCTGATACCTAATATTTTTGTGGAAACTGTTATACTTTTTTCAGGATTTCTTGGTGAATAGAACATACAAATTACAGCATTTATTTGAAGTAGAAATATTTTGCAACATTATGTCTTTATTGTCACTTTAATCATTTCACATGTCCTATAAAATGCAATGTATAATAGTTTTATCAGTTCATTCCAGCATATAGAGTGAGTCCAGTAGGGTTGGTATTCAGATGGTATAATCCCTGTATCAGTTGTATAGATCTGAAGCCTGAAGAAACATCTTGCTCCTCTACATGAGGTCAACCAGACTTACAACCTCTTCAATCCACTGGAGATTCAAAGATAGATTAAGTGGAATCTTTTTAATCTAAGCAGTCTGTATTCGAGTAGGTTTGTACTCGCAGTCCTCAACATATAAATGAACTTATATTGAAGAGGGATATCACTTCAAAGGTGTTTTTTCCGTCTGATTTTAGGTCAGATGGTGGAAGGTTTTACTAAGAACAGTTCTGTGGGATTTTTTTTTTTTTTTTTTTTTTTTTTTTTGATAAAGATAAAGTCTTTAGAGGGTAGATCTGCTCAGGCACTGTGGGACCTTTCAGACACTGCTCAATGTTTTGTTCTCACAGGCATTACACACTCATACACATTCACACTGGCTCCTTACAGCTCAGTTTCTCACACTTCTGGGCATTTTTATTTTGTCATTTACTCTTACATTGTTAGAAATGTATTTTGTGTGTGTGTGTTCATGCATTTTGACATGCTTTCATGAAGCTTTACAATGTTTTCTGTACAATATCTTGATCAAACAGTTGATTAATATGCAACATGCATTGACTGTCTCTCCAGGCCTGCAGCTGAGTTTCCGGACACGTGTCGAGGAGGGGCTATTGCTGTTTCTGGTTTCCCCTGGAGAACAGGAAGAGTATGTCGCTCTGCAAATAAACAAAATCCATCCATACTTCCTCTTTGACCCTCAGGTACATCATGGTCATGGACCACTGTGTGTTTATACTAAAAAAAGGCTTCAAACCTTCAAATGTAATAGATCCCAACCTCTACATCAGGCGTATATTATATATCAGTGTCATATTGTTTGTTGGCTGACATTAGCGATTTCATTTAACAATATTGAATATTTAATAGTGCATCCTCATGCTAACTTTTTGCATTTAGATTACATTTTCTATCAATGTTTTAAAGACACTAATAATTTAATAACACTGATAAAATTAGTCTTTAGCCATTTTTAGCAAATATTTTTTTCATACTGTACAGTTCACTGTAGTGTTGATACATTGTATAATTTACAATACAGTGACTGTTTTTAGTTTTTAATGTTTAATTTAAATTTAATATTGACATTTATTTATTGACTTTACCAAATATCAATATAATACTGATACTTTTTTTACAGTTTTAACAATACTGAAACAGATTCTGATTATTTCTTAAATGGGTATTTAAAAAAAAAAGATCATTACATCTACATGATAAATACTGGTCAGTATAAACTAATTTATTAAGTAATAACAGTAACTGACAAGCTACACAATATCACGTTCATAATCACAGATGAATCACCTTCGATTATTGCGTAGCTTGTCAGTGAACAACGGCTCTGTGTATTAAATGCTGCTCAGTCTGAAAGCACGTGATGGAGATTTACTACTGATCACAGAACCGGATATACAGACGAGATTGAGCATGACAATCGCATGCGATTTATCGTGCAGCCCTAAAAATAAAAAATAAAAAGATTAATTTTGACAGCATTAATGAACCTGTGATGGTTTCTGTGGTGGGGAAGAAACGTACGCTATTAAGAAGATTAGTATTGACCAAGTTCAGAGGCTGTCATATGTGAATAAACTTACTTTGTTGTGTATTTTCAGCAGTGTCTTTTTGTGGAAACTGTTATACTTTTATACTGTTATACTGCTATAAGTAGCTTGTGAGTATCATTACTGCAGTATTGATGTACCCATCTCTAGTAATAATGTAAAAAAAAAAAAAAAAAAAAACTTATTGTATCGGCCAGAATTTTAATATCTTCTTTAATACCTTCTTTAGACAGAAATTTGTGTATTTTGATGGATGAACTATCAAGTTCTTCTGTGCTAAAAACTTCAGCTAAAAGAGTGTTTGAGACCAATTAACTCGTTACCCGCAGACATTGGGTGGGAATAGCAATAGCATGCTAATTATGCACTCTGCAGCACTAGCATGCGGGTTTGAGTCTATTCCTCTGATGATGAAAGCAATCATGAAATATGATTTCACATTAGTGTCCAGGAGACCACCGAGAAACTCTCCCCACCAATAAGCGCCATTGCCGAATATTGCCGGTTTTGCATTCGTAAACACATTTTGTCGGGGTAGTTTGATAATTATAACTAAAAGTGGTGTCATGCCCAATTAATGTCCCCTGATAGCATGCCCATTAGTTCCCCCATTAACGAATTCAACAATTCTAATGGGATTAGCACCATGGGATGCTAATTGAGCGTGACACAGGGAACTGGTATGCTTCCCCACACACTCTTTCTAATGATGAAATTAATGAGCATTTTATGAAACACTGTCTCATGAAAGTGTATTTAGTTCCTGTAAAGGCTGTCACAAATGATGCTGTTTTTTTCCAGATGTCTCCTTATCGGAGTCTCAGAGATAAGCGAGTGATGAGTGGTTTCCAGTCATACAGTGAGGAGAGAAAGTCTCTCCAAGGCCCATGGGCATGATTAGTTGCATTAGTAACATGGACAGTGCCCATTTCATCTTAAACAAACTCAAGGGCTATTAAGCAAGAGTACGCTGCTCACTATGTTAATGGCACACACTACATCACCAAAACCTATAGCAGCTTCCATAGGACTGTTGTGGAACAGATCTTTAATGAACTCTTTGGAGAGTTAGTGCGTAAATTCTTTTCGCCGTGCTCACTGTTTTCCATTGACCATTAGTTTTTATAGTTAAAGAGAGAATATTCAGTATCTTCAAAATGATCAACTGAATCATTTCTGTTTTTTAAATTGTATATTTTCCTTGAAGTTGTGAATTTGATCATTTTAAAGCAGTGGTTCTAGGGCCCACTGAGAGGTATCAGCAAATTTCCAAGGGGGCCACAGGATGACTTAAAATTATATAATTGTATAAAATATTGGATATTAAAAGTAAAAAAAAGGCTAAAAGTAAAATAATAAGAAGAAGAAGAAAAGGAAGAAAATGTTTCCCCCTCGATGCATTTTTTAATGAAAACCATACAGAATAAGAATTTTTTATATTTTAAAATCACAAAACGAACTGTGGTAATTAATTTAATTTATCTAGTTTCTGTAATAAAAATAAATAAAATTAAAAACAAGCAGCCTTCTCAAAATTACATCAGAAAAACTAAAGAAAATTTATTAGCCTGTATAGGGGAGCTTTAAAAAATGTGTTTTCCCTTGAGTTAAAAAGGTTGAAAACCACTTATTTAATAGAATAGTTTAAATGAGTTGGATATTTTTATTGAATCACTCTTCTGGTTCAAAAAAAAAAAAAAAAAATGGTCTGACTGATTTGCTCAACAGATTCTTGAGTTCAACTCGTGGTCTCACTAAATCAGTCGTAATGGTTTCCAGACTGCTAAAGAAGATTTTCAGTGAATAATAGCTTAACCTTTGGTGTTTTTCTAAAACAAAACTATTATATGCCTTTTTTCATATAAGATTGTACACTTTCTGTGGGTAGTATGGACTTTAATGGTACTTTTAAGGCAAGTTTGAGGCCAAGTCTATGCACTTACAAGGAAGAAAATGACCAGGGCATCCATTCATCTCTTTTTGTGCTGCATAGAAGAAAGAAGTGAAGGGCGAAAGACACGAGGGTGAATAAATGAAAACAGAATTTCAGTTTTGGCTGAGCCGTTTCTTTGAACATATTTGTATGTTTGTCTAGAAAAAATCCCTTGAAACAAGACCTAATTGATAATTCATGAGTGCAATTAGCAATTAATTTATGCAAGCAGATGATTTGTGGTGTAAATATCCTCTAGCATTGCTCCAATGTTTTCTTAAAAATGATGAATTATGTGACTGATTGTTTAGGGTTCAATCATTATAGGACTCCCTAGCTGATGCTTACTGCACGTGACTGAAACTTGAATACGTTGCATCAGATGTTCAGATCATGATGTCGTTGACAGGTCTTCCTCTAACTGAACAAGACTGAAATGTTTTCTAGTTTCCAAACATCTAAAATAAGCACATTATATCAGTAAACATATTTTGGTCTGGCATAATTAAAGTTAGCTGTTAAACTGCTGGCAGATGATTTTATTCAGAAAGGCTTTTAGTTGTTGTGACAGAATTGATCTCCCATCGTAAAGAAGCCCCACTGAATACTTTCAAAGGGAGGAGGGATAGGAATGCAGTGTTGTGTCTGTCCTGACTTCTCCCTAAAGCTGTTTCTTCTTCTCCCTCTCTCTCTCTGCAGTAAGCATATCACAGGGCTGACTTCCCTCAGCATCCACACACATATTGATTTGATCATTAAATCTTCATCACAAAGAGGAGATGCGATACTTTGTGTCTCGGTGCTTTCACTGCAGAGCACTCAGTCAGGCTGTTAAGTGTATGAACCTGAATGATGTCATATTTTAGCAGGACAATAACCCCATCTTATGTTGATGGTGCCAGCCCATGAAATTTACTGCTTTTGGGGAATGTCCTATCTCCGGGCAGAATTCCTCAGTGACTTGAGTTCTGTGCCAAGAGGGATTCTACTGCTAGTTTTTCAACTCTCCAACTTCTCCTCTATAAACTCAGATATTGCAGCGTAAATGGTCAAAGTTAGCTTTTGGTATATGTCAGCGTGACCAGTTTGTGCCCAGTTTATCTACTGTCTACTATGCCTGCTTGTTACATCCAGTGACCTTGCACTTTTACTGAGCTTGAAGCTTATTTTAATACTGACTCTGGAGTTAAATGTGTTTATTTTCAACAATTTAGGGAAGAATTTCTATGAATTCAACAGTACCAGGGTTGTGCAAAATTCAGAATTCAACAATTGGCTCACTTTCTAGAATTTGAATGGAACTGACCGCAGCTCACAGGGAGTTGAATTGGCATTTGAATTGGTATGACAGGAAGTGGAATTTACAGATTCTTCATTACTCATTCTGAGAAATGTTTTCAAACCTTAATCCAAAAAAATCAGTCTCTGTCTGTAGTTCTATTTATTTTCCTGTCTGTCGTTCTTTCTATCTTTGTTGTCTTTTATTCTATCTATTATTCTGTCCGTCTGTCTGTCATTATGTCTATCTATCTATCTATCTATCTAGCTGTCTAGATGTCTAGATGTCTAGCTGTCTGTCTGTTGTTGAGCTTACTGCTGTACATTTAAATGGCTGGTTAGCATTCAGTAGAGCATTTCGCTGCACGCTTTCAGAGTTCCTCTGATACCCTTCACCTTCCCCAGTTCCACCTGCATAGATCTGCTATGGGTTATTTTATATATGTTTTTGTGCAGCAGCAGTATGTCTTAAATACTCATGACACCATATCAGCATATGTATTCCTGTAAGTTCCTGTACTTGCTTTACAGCAGCAGCAACAGCAATAATCTACAACAACAGCAATAACCAACAGCAGCAGCAATTCAACAGCATAGCAGATCTATTCTGCCAATACCAAATATATTGACATTGTCTTATCCATTACCATGCTTAAATCTTCCAAGTGTTGTCATGATAGAACTATCATTCTGTCTGTCTGTCTGCCTGTCTGTTATGTGTTTCAATGCTTTGTAACCTTCCAACAAGATCATATTGCATTTCTGCATCCTGTTTATATTGGAAGTGTTTACTCTACATTAGTTTATGTACCTCCTAAGCTCTTAGGGAGGGGAACATCTCCTCCTCCTAAAGCTGCTGATGAGCCATCATTTGTGCAGTGTGTGCGTTGTATTCATGATGAGTGAGTGATTAACCCTCAGTGTTTGATGCTAGGCCTCAGCCGTGGCCCTCAGCCCTCGCAACGATGGAGGTAGATGCTATAATGACAAGCAGTGGCACCATCTGATCGCTACCAGGAAACAGGCCGTGGGAACAATCATTGTCGACAATCAATACAGCAGTAATGACGCACACACATATGATATTCATAGGCGAGCCCCGCACCCTCACTTCTGTCCTGTTCGGTTATTCAGTGCCTGTAAAGCCCCCCACTTGAACAGATTTCTAGCAAAGGAATTATCAAGGTTAATCATTGCCATTCTTTGTGTGATTAGAATAATTAGACCAAAGAAGCCTCTCCTTTCCTGAACTTACATTTCAATTAAGGCTGGAGGTGTGAAGCGGAGTCTCCCGCTTCCTGTCTCAAAGCGGTCTCAGGGGATTTTTCCCACCAAAGGGAGGATTGCTTTATCTCAGTCACACTTTTGGAGTAATATGACTTTATCTACACTAGAGCACCAACTGAAACCATTGGAATATAACAATAAAGTTGTTAAAATACTGCCTCGCCCTGCTCTGATTATTAGACCAGCCAGGAATAGTCTCAGAAGAACATTATTGTATTGATTTAGCATTGGCACATGTTCAGGGGTATCAGGTCATATTTTTTTCCACCAAAAGGATCGGCATCAGCTAGAGGCACCATCATCGGTCAGAACACGGATGTTTTCATAGGAGGGATTCCGGAGAATTTCACCATTTTTAGACCAGATGCTGGTAATTTATCTCTAAATATTTTGATTGACAATATCAATGTATCTACAAAGAGTTGCAAGTGCTTGTTTTATATATATACAGGTCCAGCCAAACTGGTGCAGCAGGGGTTTGCTGGGTGTTTGAGGGATGTGATGGTGCAGAAATCCAGTGGCACTAATGATGCATGGGAGCCTCTGGACTAGGACACAACACTTGAAAAAACATGAGACCTATGAAAGCTGGGAGGGCTGTCTTGCTGTCTCAGAAGATGGGACGTACTTCCTGGGACATGGTACTTCCTACTTTAGAGTTCTTTCACATGGTCTGATCATTTGTAATGTTAATATGTTGTAATGTTAATTCCAGGTTTTCACACAAATTAGTTCCTTAAACCTTCGTCTAGCAATCCCAATGCTCCAAATAGTAATTAAACATCTTAAATGATCTTTATTTGTACGCTTTCTGAGAGGAGTACCTTTTTCTCTGCTCGCTTCTCACACGGCTGCTGAAGCGCACACATAACGGTGCTTCCACCAACGTACGATCCCAATACATACACATACTGTATACAAAATTACAGTAGCTATGAAGGCTATTCATGCAAACATAATCTGTTATGTCTTAAGTGAATATTTGGAGAACTGTTGGGGAAAAACATCTGGGGCCCTATCATACACCTGGCGCAATGCGACGCAAGGCGCAGCGCAAGAGTGTTTGCTAGTTTCAGTCCGGCGGCGTTCGCATTTTCCCGTCCAGAACCACGTCGTTTAATTAGCAAATGCATTTCTGCCCATTTGTGCGCCCATGGGCGTGCTGGTCTAAAAAAGAGGTGTATTCAGGCGCGTTGCTGGTGCATTGCTATTTTAAGGAGCTGAAAATAGACTAAACTCAAACCTGGTCTAAAGTCTGGTGCAATGTTGTTTCTTTGTTATTTAAAGAGCGCGTTAGTATATACGGGTCCACAACGCGTGTACACGCTGCTTATTAAACACACAGGGATGCACAGCAGCACACAATGACACAAACATGCCAAATATTAAAAATGAATGGATTGCAATGCATAAGAATTTTTTTGTAGGCTAATTAAATATAAAAATGCCTACATGTCATAATGGATAGTCATCACATGTATCAGAATTAGATGAGACTCTGATTGGTTTATTGCACGTTATGCCCAAAAAATACCCATTACTCATTAAGAGAATAGGGACAACCCGTTTAGACCATGCGCCCGGGCGCGCCAACCGTTTTTGCATCGTTAAAATAGCAAAAGTGAATTTGGACACGCCCTGAGTGCACCTGCACCATGCGCTTTACACTTTGCGTTTAGATCATTAAAATAGGGCCCCTGATGTGTAAGGTTGTGTAACATCCGTGCACTACAGTATGTCTTAATATATAGGCTGTCTGTTTTATTAATCTAACAAGAAAAGAAAAGATCACTGCTCTTGATTGAACTGCTTTTGTAGTTTTAATAATCAGTTTATTTGTAATGAACACACTGAAGTGATTTTTACATTTTATTTTTCTTTTATTTAATGCTTTTGTTTAGATGTAAAATGAGAAAAGTAATGCACTATTTGTTTCTTATCTATTGCTGTTATTTTTGTTTCTTATCTATTGTTTTTGTTTTTATTTTTAATAAGAAAGTTGTGATTATTAATATAGTAATTAATATTAAGAAAGGAAGTGAATATAACAATGCAATGTTGCTACGTGATTTTGCTTTGGAACCTTCAGAAAAATTCAACTTGAGTTTTCTCAGTTACTTTGCTGACTTCGACAGCTTCAAACAGGTGTAGCTCAGTCATTTTTTGTCCGATTCCAACAAATCATTTTTACGGTCCTTCAATTGAGAATCTGAAAATAAAAAATAACAAATTTTTTAAAATTTGCTCATTGTGACTCTTTTTGCCAGCACAGGTCACATATTGAGATTTTCTAACTGAGTTTATTTCTTTCATTTTTATACTCAGGTCAAGCCTGAAATATTCACTGGTGGAGATTATGTTGAAATATCATTTGAGTTCAAAACTGATCAGCTAAATGCAATGCTGTTGTTCGCTTATGATATACAGTAGATGGGAAAGATTACATTTTGGTAAGTTTGCTTAAATCTAATCTAAGTTTCCTTGCATTTACTTTAGTGCAATTATAATTATTTGATACATTTAGATTTCCTGACTTAAAATTAGTCATGGCACTTGACTTGTGCTTAATTCTGTAACCTCAGTGTTGCAACATTTTGCAAGTATTGAAATCTGATTAAGTGCAATTCAGTTAATTAGCAATTTATGCTTGCTAAAATACTCAATGACGTATATCAACAGGACAGAAAGGGCCCTCTGACCATCAGCTCTCCACTCTATCTAGGGGAATTCCCACCTGGAGTAAAGCACCCAACCCCGAACAAACACAGCCTTCTGCACGGTGAGTCACTTGCTGTTTTTTTTTAGGTTTATTAGCCTGAAATCCTCAAACCTCAAAAATGTTTATATATTTCTCTGACTTGAGTGTGAGCTCTGTTTTTAATTCTTTTAGTTCTTCATTATGATTTCTGCAGTAAACTATGTGAGACATTATAGTTATTGTAGTTCTTTAGTGTCTTAAAATGACATAACTGATATAAATGTTCATGTACTTGATCTGTCGGGTGTTTACGGACAGTTTTTGTTGTTTCAGATGAATCCAGAAAATAAAGAATGTGACTTAAACATCTTTCTCTTTCTCCCTTTGTCTCTCCTTCTGTCTTTGTCTCTCTTTCATCCTCGTCTGTGCTGCGCTGCAGGTTTTGGCGGCTGCATCAGGGATGTTAGATTCGCACGCGGGCCTGTCGTAAGCTTGGCGGCCGTGTCCAGCAGTGCTGTCAGAGTCAATCTGGATGGATGCCTGTCAGCTGACACCAGCGTTAACTGCAGGGGAAACGACTCCATTCTGGTGTACACGGGCAGAGACAGGAGCGCAGAGGACCTGACACTGCAGCCCTTCACGGGTAAAAGCAGCATCCGACCCCTTTTCGCAAGCACATCCCCACCAGCGCGGTAGCCAAACTTCATTGACCCGCAGCTATTTTGGCCTCGCGTTGGCTGCCTTGTCTCTGTGTCAGGCGATTGTTTGGCCTGATTTGTCCTTTCTGCTTGGGGTTTGTTATTGTAAAGACCAAACAGAAGAACAACATAATATGTCCAGCCCAGCGATGGGCGCAGACACGACACCAGAGGCGCGGAGAGGTCATATCTAAAATAGCTACTGTTGTCCCCTTCATCAGCAATACTGCAAAACTGTTGAGAACTGCACCTTAGCTAATGCGCACGGACAAATATAGCCGAGTTTCCTCTCTTGTGAGTGATGGAGATGGAGCGAGAAACAGTTTGTGGGTTACTGTGAGCAGGGTTACGCATCACCGAGGGAAACATTCAGGGAAATAACTCAAATTGTCAGTACATGAGCATGAATGGTATACTGAATAGTAGGGAGAAAGCAAATTTATTTTTAAATTGTTTTTTTCTCTTTGTTTTACAGAGTATTTGTACAGAGTGATGGCATCAGAAGGAGGTTGGACAGCAGGGCCGTGGCATTGGGGGCGCAGCAGAGAGACTGGTAGGATAGGTGGCAATTGACAGTCAAATATCAGCAGTTAGGCTTTGGATCTTACTGGAAAAATCCTACGGTCTGATTTGCCTTAATAAGGGTAAAATATATATAAATATATTCAACATTGATAACAAATCCAAATCAGCATATTACAATGATTTCTAAAGGGTCATGTGACACTAAAGACTAGAGTAATGATACTGAAAATTCAGCAATCACAGGAAGAAATTATATTTGAAAATATATTCAAATATAAAAATAATGTTTTGACGATATTACTGTTTTACTGTAATTTTAATCAAATACAGTAAATGCAGCCTTG
This sequence comes from Cyprinus carpio, assembly GCF_018340385.1. Taxonomy (NCBI): domain Eukaryota; kingdom Metazoa; phylum Chordata; class Actinopteri; order Cypriniformes; family Cyprinidae; genus Cyprinus; species Cyprinus carpio. The sequence continues at coordinate 15,265,179 of NC_056613.1, read as the reverse complement.
GTTTCTTACAGAAACATTAAAAAATCGTGTCTACCCCAAACTTCTGAGCGGTAATTTACAGTAATCTTGTATGAAATTAGGTAAATACATACAGTACAGTTTATGTGTATTCTGGCTACTATTTGTACTTTACAGTCATTTATACTGAGCACACACACACTTCCTTCCTCACCCGAGACAAAAAAAGGCCTACAACTTAGCCAGCAGTACAGGCTCCATACTGATATTTGTTTGTGTCATAGTTTTCAGGCCAGCCCATTTTATTCTTATCTGCACAATATATGTAGCAGTCAAGGAGATGAGATGTGCTTGAAGATAGCTTATCTTGAAGCTCTCGGTGAGAGCATGCATCACACACACTGCCTTATTACAGATGAAGATGCTGTCTGGGAGAGAGAGAGAGAGAGAGAGAGCGAGAGAGAGATGGTGTTGGTGTCCTTATTGAGACAAAGAGGCTTAGATATGGCAAATAATGGTTAAATATTTAATTTAATTTAATTGTGCCTATTAATTAAGCTTTGCAAGCTATGAAATATGGCTTTATTTTAATGGTTATAAATGTGTATTTTAAATGACATATTTAAAAGTTGCTACAATGTAAATTGCCTGTTCCGGCCCATTTTATTTATGTAAACTGATGCACTTTCTGGTTGATATTAAAGATACTGAATGAAAAATAGAAAACAGGATTTAATTATATCAAAATGTTGATCAAAAATAGCTCTAGGTAATTCATAGTTAATTCGTTTTGAATAAAGATTAAGAAGACAAGTTATTTATTTTCTTTGAAGTAATGTACCCATTAAGAAAGTAAATAGGGTCAATATTGATTTCATTTTAAACTGATTCTGTCAGGCTTCTTTTTTTCGCTCTCTGTATAGTTACACGTTGACTTCCTGCCGTTCAATAGCAGTGTTGTTTGGTTAAGGAAACCTCAGTAATTTGTAATAGCAGCCCTGTTGGTAGAGATGATGAATCACAAGGTCTTCCTACTTAAATGTGTATAAACTGCATTATAGGTCAGACCAGCATTCCAGTGGTGGATATATCACACACGTCTGCTGTCTGGTTGTTTTGACTGTATAAACGAGTGTTAAAGAGATTCTGTAGTCTGTGACACATCATAAATGATGCTTGTTGCATTTCTGCATATGTTTGACTGTTTTATTTATGCCCCCTAAAATGTGAATCCTGGAGAGAAAGCAAGCCGTTGCTTGATGGGTGTGAAATATAGCCCAGAATGAACGCTGGATGTACAGTCATATTAAATCAGTGCTGAAAAAGTTACAACTCTAATAAATTGTATTTATGCTAATGGTTAGATATGATTTACTGTGTCTATTAAAAGTGAGGAATGTGTGTGCTGCTTTTCTTTGGCCTGACACACACTTTCTCTCCTTCCCAATTGGATTCTCACACTCTCGTTCCTCTCCTCCCCCTTACTTTGCCTCTCTCTCTCTCTCTTTCTTCTGCTATGCTTCTCCATGTGTCTCTCTCACCTATTATTTCCTGTACAGTTCCACAAAGTGTGCTGCCTCCCTCCAGAGTTGGGAGTGTAAATGGTTCCAGTGTGGAGGTGAGCTGGGAGGAGCCGACGGAGGTCAGAGGTGTAATTGAGAAGTACGTACTGAAAGCGTACAGCCGGGACCGTCCCTCCTCTCACCCCCCATCAGCACTACCTTCCCCCACTCTCTGCACCTGACAGGTAAGGGCCCTGCCATCCTCCTGGAGCTTGACTATGACACCTTTTAGCCCTAATGTTCTGTTTGAGGTCTCAGAGACCGCAGGGCCATTTTAATTAGCTTGAAAAAGATACTTAACATCAGGTTAATTCTTAAGAAAGTCATGAATTTGAAGAGAAAATAACATGTTGATTTTGAATTTGCTATTATTTTAGCTGACCATAACCTGTGTGAAATGTCTGAAATACTGTACCTTTAAAAACTTTGTTCATCCAAACAATGGAAATTGTCATCTATTTTTCACCCCCATGTCTTTTGAAACCTTGCACGGAGTCACTTTAGTACTTTTAACAAGGTTCACTTAAGCACTTTTAACAAGAGTGCTTATTACGGAAAGAATATACTTAAGTGTGAAATGAATGTAATATGCGGTTACTTAGGACTTAAGCAAGCATTTGTATATGCAATTTCATTATTACACCTATTGTGATTGAAATATGTTTCAGTTGTACTGTTAAATGTACTTTATATAAATATACTTTAATGTAATTTCTACTGAAACTTGTATGTCATGTATTTAAATGTATTTGTGATTACACATTTGTAATGAAAACGTTACTATTTAGTGCATTTAATTTAAAATTATACGGTCACATCAAAATATCTTCATCTTTTGTGATGCTTCACATCAAAATATCTTCATCTTTTGTGATGCTTTAGAGTAAAACTTTTAATTGGACGTTAAAGTGCATTTTTTTTAAGTGTACTTAGATGTGTTAAAAACAGTCATGAAAGTGACTTTAAGGATACTTGTGCACAGTTTTTTTGTTTTTAAATATACCTTTAAGATGTAATGTACCCTACAAGTGCACATTAAATACAATTAAGCACACTTATTTTTAACAAGAGTGACAAAATGTCCAAGCTGTTTTAAACAATTCAAGTCAATGGTTACCATGATTATAAATCAAGATTTTCAGAGAATAAGTAAAAAAAGTTTTAAATTTTAGTTTGTTCCTCACACCAAGGAACATCATGTAGCTTCAGAAGACTCAGAATAGAGTGCACAAGTTTTATGGACCACATTTTTGTTCTTTTTGGAGCATGACAGTCCCTGATCTCCATTCACTTACATTGTATAGAAGAGAGCAGTTTGCTAAACATCATTTGTTTGTGTTTTTTGGATGGCATAAAGTCATACAAGTTTGTAATGACAAGAGGTTGTGTAAGTAACACAATTCTTGTTGTTTTGATTAACCGTCCCTTTAAAAGCAAAATGCATTAATGTTCCAGACAGTCTGTAGTCACGGCAGTGTTCCCTGTGTGACATTGCAAGTTTATAGACTGAAAATCTGCTTGGTTACTTGAAATTACTTCAAAGAACAAATGAGGATCTTGAAACAACGATTACGTTCTCAGATGACCAATCACTGTGGCTATTCTCTGTCTCCGGGCAAAGCGTAACAAGAAGACCTTTTTTTTTGCCTTGTTCTTGGCACGCTTCAACCTGCGCAAGCCTAAGCCGCACTAATTTATGATAGCCGTGACACCAAAAGCAGAATTACACAGGCAGATAAAAACTCCGAAAGCAAATGAGTGGGTAACGAGAGGAGAGCGGGTCAGGCTCTTAATTGAATTAAAAGACGTCTGACAAAAAAAAGTTACACTTACCTGGCCAATTATAGCTCGGCATGGGTGTTTACCTTCCAACTCTTCCAAGATCTGTCTGCTACATGGATACAGTGGAAGCTAGCCAAAGATTCACTCATACACTCCATTAAAGGATCCTGCCTTTATTTTGGATGACAAATTTAAAAAATAAATCCAGTTTTAAAGTCTACAAATGAATTAAAAGCAGCACTTTCTGAGGTCGTCTGTTCTGATTCATAAATTATCACAGAACTGTTATTTTTCTCAAGAATGTTTGGTTTCTAAATGAAACATTTCAAAGCTCTGTAACTAGCATTTCAAAGTGCAAAGCTAATTGTGATTGACATAAAACATGTTTTTCTCATTGTTAATGTGCTGTTTACTTTAGGTAGGGTGTTTTTTGTTTTTTTTTTTTAAAAGAGGGACTAATTTGATTAACTTCCAAATGGTAGGTGAATATGTGTCAGAATATCATTTGATTGGCTGTATGTGACCTTATCAAAACAGACCAGCTGAGAACAAACATTATTGAACTGAGGCCACTAATGTCTTCAAAAACAATCACTAATGGGTAAAAGTCCTGAGCAAGGAATTAAAGTCAGAGGCATATTGATCACAACAGGGCAAGATAGTAACTTTCATAGCGTGAAAGAAACCCCCTTTAAATAGCATCAGCCACTTTATCCATTAAATAACATCATTAGTGTCCTATATCCTGAATAGCAAGGCCATATCACTTTCCATCCGTCTGATTAATAGGAGATATTACTGTTTGATAATAAAGACCTTTTTAAATCCAGACCTATTATCAGAAGTGATGGTTATATTATGCTGCGTTTGAAAAGCCATTGCATTAAGTCTTTTAGGAAGCGGAGTTGGGGAGGCCCACTTTTTGAAATATGGAAGAGAAAAGAATGACATTTGCCTCTTGCTCTCTGAAACGTTCACTTCCTCTCTTCTTTCGCAGGCACTTTAAGTGGCTTGGCTCCTTTTAGCAGCTACAGTATTACCCTAACGGCGTGCACTCAGGCCGGGTGCAGAGAGAACCCGTTCGCCACCGGCTTCAGCACTCCACAAGAGGGTAAAGTCATTTAGAAGGTCCTGACTCCCACATTTCTTTGATGAATAATAAAAGTGACGAGAGGGGCTCAAATAGTGCCGAGCCATTTGCTTGAAAACTCCAAACTAATTTGATGACAAAGTGCAATGCCAGGCTGTAATTGCTCCGTCTTATTTATTTTTTTATTTCCCTGTCTCGTTCTTATTCCTGTTTTGGAGAGAGTGGTTTTAGGAACAGGGGTAAGTGCGGGATTGAACTCTTTCCCCTTTAATGACATGCATCTTTAATAGCTGTAATGCAGATTTATGGGCTTTTTAATTGCTGTTACATTGTTCATGCGAGAGCCTTGTCTTAATGTAAGGCATCTGAAAGATTAATGAAAGCTTCTTCATTTCACTCAAGCAGAGAAGTAAATCTAAAGACAGTTTGGGCTAAAAAGAATTGATTGTGGAGCCCATTTCCACCATTCTCATTCAATCCGGCGAGGCTCGCTCCTGTGGCGTGAGCGCACCGCAGCAAACATCATTCCTCTCGCTTTCTTTCAACTCTTCCGGGCTCATTCTTTATTGCCTTCACATCTGTCTGACCGCACAGGCAAGACAAAGAACCTTCTCCCTCAGTCAGTGAGGGAAAAAATGTCATGTCTATTGCCTGAGAGCCTTTTTCTTACATGAAACGGCAAGAATAAAGACAGATTAATTGTCAGCAGCAATTATTTTCTCTGTCTGATTGTAGAAATAGAGCCGGTCCCAAAATAAAATGAGCTTGTTTTTAGGCTGATATTTTCAGATTTCTCTCTTTTTGCAGTGAGTACAGAGGTTGAAAAATGTAGATAGCGTTTTAATCTAAGTTGGGCTAAATGGCCTTGTTTAAAGGATAGTATGGCATTATGGGTCATCGTGGAGTGAAAAAATCAATCTGATGTGGACTTGATTACTAACCCAAATTACAGTATTGATTCTCCATGAGGGAAAATTTTAACATTGTTTTAATATAACCTACAGAAGCAACTTCATTCTTAACTTACTCTTGATCAGAACACATTTGACCTACATTGCTCATTGAGGCAGTCTTTGTCAGTCACAAATGTTTCATTTGATTAGCGACCTGAAATAGTGCAGAACCTTAAATATATTTTTATTTTATTGTTTTCTTTAAATATTTCTAAAACACTGAACATATGAACATTAAAACATATGAAAATCTTTATTATTATTATTATTTGTTATTTGATATAAAAGCTTTTCATGTTTTAGTGTAATTTCAGACCTGATAAATGCATGATAAATTATTATATTGATGCATGATAAAGCTTTTTATTTTATTTTTCATGGTTTCCTCTACCATGGTTTATTAATATCTTATATTTAATAGCTCCAGAGGAGGTTCCTTCCCCTGCTGCAATCTCTTTCCCCAACTCTCTGTCTGTCCACTGGGACAAACCCAATGGCATCATCACCAGATACACATTCTACAAAGACAATACTGTTGTGTACCAAGGCAACATGGCCAGCTTCAATATCACAGGTAAGCAAGACTTGAAATACAAGACTTGCCTTTGCTACCTGGTATCCATTGCTTGAATGGAAAGTGTCCAGTCAGGGTCACTTATGCATTGACTTGATCTGTGACCTTTACTCATTCATTAAAGAAATGTTCTGGGTTCAGTACAAGCTAAACTATATAAACAGCATTTGTGCCATAACATTAAATACCACAGCAGAACCCTTTTTCCAGGAAATGCTCTCACTGCTTCATTTTATCCATGTTTACACATTAAATGCAAGAATTTAAAAAGAAAACAAAAATAAGAGGTTGATTAGCGTTTTAAAGACAAAAGAGCAATTTGCACCTTCCATGGGGAGTTTCTTTGAACCATCTCATACATGTTATGACGGTCATGTTGTAAGGATGAAATGCAGAGCCGGATGGAATTTGCTTATAATATCTTCAACAAAAATGTGCAAAGAGCAATTCCTGTTTCTATGTGTGCCTGGCCTTTAAAGAAAACACTTTTTTTGGTTATTTTTACCCTCTGTAGTCCATGATAAAGGTATATTAAGCCAAAAACATTTTACACAACCAGTCACATTTTTTTGTTTGGCACTGTATCATTAGGACATCTACAGTATATGCAAGTGTATCATTAAGACAGTACACAGTATATGTAAATGACCTCTCTTATGATTGTTTTTCATCTGGTGACTTTAGATAATTATTATTATTATTATTTTTATTTTTTTTGGAAATTAGTTTGCAAATAAAGTGTCTAAGGACAGAAAAAGTGTATCCTGTACAATTCACCAGTTGTGATTATAAATAAAAGAGAATAGAACAGAAATTTAAAAAAAAAAATGGAATGCAGAAGTCACAAGCTACCTTTTTATGAAAGGGAGAAGAAAAAAACATTCAGAGCACATGGTGGATGCATGGGCCAGATATGAACAAGGGGAATGGCTGTCCATGTTCCTCTTGATTTAATCAAATCCTGCAGTGAATAGGTGGAGCAGATGCTCGGCTCTAAAGAGCGTCACTTGTATTACTGTATTTCATCTTGCCAGTGGAGACAGGGCCAACAACCAGCCATTGTATGTTGTGTGTTTTCTTTTTTCTATTCCCTGTGTGCTCTTTTTGCGAGTAGCGGCACCCCCTGCTCTTGGCAGTAATGCACGAACATTGTGAGATGTTTTATTAAAAGGCTCCAATGCTCCAGCCGCCGTTTGACCCGGGGTGAGAAGCATGCCTAAATGATATGGAGCCCCCAAAAGGCCAATTTACACTCAAGACAGGTATATTCTCACTAAGATGAATCATTCAGAATGTCAGCCCCCTCCTCCCCTCACACACACTCCCACACATACTGGATTGAAAGGAATTCTTAAGCATGTATGAAATCTTGTGACTTTTACAAATACATAGTTTCCCTTATTTTCCCTTATATATTTACTTATTATAAATAGCTGTTTTAACATAACTGTTTTCATCTCAAATGTAATTTATTCTTTTGAACTCAAAGCTGAAATTTTAATGTCCTGATTTGGTGCTCAACAAAGTTCACTCAAGACATTATAGTATGCACATGTTGTTAATAATATTACTCAGTAATTAATTGTATAGTTATACTGTAACAAGGACACCTTAAAATAAAATGTAACATTTCTTAACATATTGTGTATATATTATAAAGATGTATGTGCAAATAATCAAATTTTAATAAAAACCGCAATTATCTGAGCTTAACCAGAGCATATTTCTAAAGATTTGGTATAGATTCAAGATTTTCTTATTTGAAAGAGTGATGAAAACCAAACATTTCATGGTTTCAAAATAATAATCACCTTGTTTTTCAAGTAAAAAAAAATCATGTGTTTTATAATGGTACCAACCAATCAGTGAGAGCAGGGTCTTATTCCACATCCAGATTGAAAATTACAGCTTGCCTGAGTGTAATCATTGGGGCGTCCATGTATCCGAATATCATTTTATTGTAGCACCTAACCGATGCTGATGTTGTCACGATGTGAGCTCTTTTTTCAACCTTGTCTTGTTTCTGCTGGTCCCGTACAAACCCACATAAACAAAGGTCACGCTGAAGTCAATGTCCTCAGTCCACACTCAGAGAGAAATACCTGAGCGCATATCACATTGAGTCTGTGTAAAGAGCCATAAAGCCTTCAGAGGCACCGCACTGGGGTCTCTGTTTACATCTCCTTCCTTTTGATCAGCCTGAGCTTCTCTCCTGAATGGCTAAAGATATGCCTGACTACATATGTATTACAACCCCAAGCCAAAGCAAAAAATGTACTGAAGGCTTTGAGGGCATTTCTCATAAGACACATTGTGCGGCAGCATGTTATTTTCAGTCTGCTCAGTGGGGTATCCCGTATTTATTGTGGGTCGTTGTAAAGGCAGAGGTCTGATGTGATAAGAAGCTATGGAGCGCTGCATTGCTGCGGCTGCCGTCCCCTCCTCTTCACCCCACCACGCTCCAACCCGGGGATTCCAATTTCTTTCAGGATATCTTAGCTCAGCTTCCAAACTGCCCCTGCTGGGATTTTGGAATATCACACCTTTTTTATTCCTCCTTCCTTGACAGTAAACTGCTTTCAGGCGCTTCAAGGAGAGATCCTCCTTCCCGTCAAGAGAAACCTTTGAAACGCACCGCTCTCAGGCAGTGTTTGCGACTCTGGTTTCGCAGTACAAATTACTAACAAATGATTCCAGCCATGTGGAAGCAGGGGCTGCTATGTGTGAGGAAGGGAGTGCCAGGAGCTCGCTGATCATCACAACAACATAAAAAACCCAAACATGTAAAAATACTTCAGTATGAGAGATTAGATCACATCTTTCAGCTCATATTGGAATTACATGAAGTGGTTGATCTCTGTAGGTTTGTGACCAAAACAAAGTGACAAAAATTCAGACAGCTAGAATACACATGCCATCTAAATATAATGAAATCATACTCTGTTTCGCAGGATATTTTAAAAGGACTATAAGGTTCTAATATTTTGGTAAATATTTGTTAATGTGAACCGGTGGATCGACAAGAAGCTAATGCTAATGCATTCTAAAAATCTAAACAACTAATATACTAAAACATATATAAGTTACTAAGTAATCTAATTGATTGATAATAAGTGTTTAAATTAATATGATAATTGATACTTTTGACTCATCACTTTTCTTAAAAATGGTTTAAAGGCTGAAATTTAAAATTTATCATTTTGTAAAACTTTTTATTTTGTGAAAACCTTTATCTGAACTGTAAAGGTCTCTGCACACTGAGTCCAAAATTTTTGTATGCATTTTTTCGTATTCGAAATCCTAATAATTCGTCACACACAGAAACCTTGCACACTGAGTCTGATGCGTATTAATTAATCTGTTGTGAAAAAAATTGCACTAAAAGGAGTCTTTAAGTAGTGAGGATGATTTTGTTGTTCTCTCGCTTCTTAAAAAAAGAGAAAAAGAAAGGAAATATTGGGTCCATCCAATCCTAAAATATAGAGAGTTCTCCCTCCGTGAATCACGGGCAATTCAAAGTTTACTTCTGGATGTCAGTGGCTCAGTTTGATGCTGTTGCTAGTGATACTAGAGCCACATATTTAAAAGCAGACCACCGATTTCTGTGAACTCATTGTGCAAGGATCTATATACAGTGCTCTGTGCTGCGAGACAAAGTGGATGAACTTCACAGTCGCCATTCTGGATTTTGGCTTTCTCTTGTAAGGTGGCTCTGAACTATCAAAAGACCTCTTAAAATGAATGCTACGGATTATGACGGACAATTATTTCGGAGGCAGTGTGTAAATGTGATTGACATTACGTGAGGTCGTATTTATTTTTTAACGTGCGAAGATTTCAGATGAAATTTTCGGACTCAGTGTGCAATGACCTTAAATCATTCTTTTTTTTTTACAGTCATTTTACAGTTTAATATGTTACCATAGACATTGTCCTATCTCGCTGTTGTGGTATTGTTTTTATTAGTGCAGGTTATAAAAGGGACTTAAAGGGTTACTCCATCCCAAAATGAACATTTTGTCATTAATCACTTACCCATATGTCATTCCAAACCCATAAAAGCTTAGTTCGTCTTCGCAACACAATTTAAGATATTTGGATGAAAACCAGGAGGTTTGTGACTGTCCCATTGACTGCAAAGTAAATAACATTGTCAAGGTCCAGAAAAGTATGAAAGACATCGTCAGAATAGTACATCTGCCATCAGTGGTTCAACCGTAATGTTATGAAGCAACGAGAATACTTTTTGTATGTCAAGAAAATAAAAAAAAAATGACTTTATTCAACAATTTGTCTCCTCTGTGTCTCTCCGCATCACCGTAGCGCCATTTTGGAGAATATCCGCTGGACGCAAGCAGCATATTGTGTCAGCCGTGACAAGGATACATTTTTTTTATGTGTATTTACGCTTTGATTTGAACAAAAACAGCAAATCCTTGCAGCGCGGCTGACACAGAAGAGCATAAGCTGCTTGTGTTCAGCGGTTGTTGTTGTTTTTGTTTTGTAATCTTTTTTACAGTTTTTCATAATTTTCAGGAGTAATAATGATGTTTTCTTTCCCTTGTCCAGGTGTTGGTGTATTCACTCCTCATAAATTGATGTTGAGTGCCTGTACTGAGGCAGGATGCACCAACAGTTCCCAGGTTACCCTGTTCACAGGTCAGTTGCCTCCCACATATGTAGAAGCATGTGTAGGGCATGTGTTTTAGGGCAAAGTAGTTTTTAAGCTGTTTTCCACACTCACTAGGTCCGTCCTTGGAAGGCACGCACACTAACGAGGCATGAACGGGAGTGAAGGTGGTCGTTCTCACCTTTTATATGACAATGTTTTATCAGAGAGATACGCTAATGAGGTGATGGACATTTGCTCCCTGTGAGAGGACAAAACACATCTCAGGTCTTGTTATTCTTTACCATTATACTAAAACCTGTCAAACCGTAACCCTCTGAAGATTCAATGTAACCCCTGTTTAAAAAAAAAGTCCACACCACAAAAATCTCACACTAAAGCGATTTATCTGACCAACCCGTATGTCAGATTTGAGAAGCTGTCCCTATCCACAGCGTGGGTGCATTAATCAACTGAGTGTTTTCCATATAATCATAAAGTACGCCCCTTCCGCCAGTCATGCCATTGGCTGTTTGTCCTTATTGTCTTTGCGTGTCCTCTGGCTGTAGTTGAGCAACCAGGGGAACGGAGCAATGGAGCAGGTCTTGATTTAGGGGCTAATGCTCAACTCCTGCACCCACGCTGGACCGTCTCATTGAACTATATGAAAACGCACATTCTGACCTTCTTCCGGCTTGTTTAGAATGCAGAATTTTCTCCGGCGTTTGACCCTTGCCGCTTTACTTAGTGAGAGAAGAGGGTGAAAAAAAAGAGTCCGCACAAGATTCTTCCCAGACGCTTGCACCCCAAGCCTATACCAATCTATGTGAAAGCCTTTAGAGGTTCATCTTCAGCTGCCCCGTCGCCATCACTTAAGAACTATCCGGAGAGGGCATCATGCCACACAACAACGTGAGGGGACGAGGAGAGAATAGAAGAAGAGCGAGAGAGAACTGTAAGGGAGTTAAGGGGCAATGGGGAAACTGAACTTATGTACACTTTGTTTTAGGCCAAGAGAGATGACAGAAGCGCTCCGGCGCATTTCCCATCAGAAAGAAAATGTCATCACTTTACTGAATGATCACAGGTGGGGAGAGAGCGAGAAGGAGAGGGCCACGAGGAGAATATATATTTGAGCTGTCACCTACACCATGGCAAAATCCACCACCAGTTCACTGCCATCAGAAAGTGGCGATTAAATTACTCACACCACTCCACCTTTACCGGGCCGATTCTGGAGGCCTGTAATATCTGGAGAGAGAGAGCTATCCTTTAGCATTCCCATTCATCTCAATGGCATTCGCTCAGCTGTCTCCCCGAAAGCACGCAATTTAAAATCTGCCATCTTTGCTTAACAGTGCTCAGGATGTTTTGACTAATAAACTGAGCAGTAAATATGGCAAATGATGTCATGACAGTTGTGACTGGCAGTCCCAAACCCTGTACTAGCAACTATCCTGAGCTGTGAAGTCATGTTTTTCTAAAGAATCTGGGGCTTCAAAATGAACTGGGTAATTTAAATATAATGCATTATATAATATAATGAAATAATTGCTGTTTACAAATAATATACTAAAATACATATCTTTATTTATGTACACTATTGTTCAAAAGTTTAGGTTTGAGATAAAAAAAAAAAAAAAAATTTTTATTCAGCAAGCATGCATTAAAATGGATCAAAAGTGACCGTAAACACTTTTCTAATGTTAAAAAAGTAAGAAAATAGTAACAAACAAATGTTGTTTGTTGTTGTTTTTTGTTTGTTTGTTTGTTTGCTTGCTTGCTTGCTTTTTTCTGTTTCTATTCTTCAAAGAATCCTGAAAAAGGATATTAGTGCTAATATTTCCACCAAAATATTACACAGCACAACTGTTTTCTACATAGATAATAATAAATATTTGAATACTTAGTTGATTAATGAGGTTCATTAATTGTTTAATTAATTAGAATGATTTCAGATTGACACTCAGCTTAACCATCACAGGAATAAATTACACTTTAGAATATATTAAAATAGAAAACATTTATTTTAAATTGTAAAATTTTCACAATATTACTGGTTTTACTGTATTTTTAATAAATGAATGCGGCCTTGGTTCTTTCAAAATCATTAACAATCCTGTCTACCCCTATATTTTATTCATTTATTTATTTATTTTTTAATTTTAGTAAATATATCTCATCCGAATACTTTTAAATAGTTTTCAGTGGAGAAAGATGGGTTATTTGTCACAGTGTAGTAAAAGCATCTTCCGGCAGGGGTTGATGGGGGCCGAGCTAACCAGCAAAACCTTGACCCCTTGGATCCACAACATTCCCTCTCTCTCTCGTCTTCTGCAGTGTAGCAGCCCACCTCAACAGCTTTCATTCAATTATGCTCATTTCAGGCACTGAAGAAGGAAAAAAATACAAGCCCTTTCTTTTTATTCTCCTGCTACCTCTGTATTAATGGCAGTGGAGAGCTTGTGATGTCTGTAAGCCATTTACTAAAAAGATGTATATGACCCAATTTGTCTCATCACCGATTTTCATAACTTCATTATGTATCTGCTCTATCCTGACGGCAGCGCCTCAGAGGGAAACTCACCTTATTTATTGTCTTCATCCGCCAAGAGGGGGAAATGGTTATTGCTTTATTTCCATTGGATATTTCAATTTGAATAGGACGAGAAGCTGCAATGATGATAGAGGAAGAATGAGAGCAAGAGAGAGAGAGAGGTTGGGGGAGAGAGAGAAAGGCAGCATTGTAATTTGACATTACAGATGATATCTCTCTCCCTCTCTCTTTTTTTCTCTCAGGGTCTAATTGTGGATACAGTGCCTTTGAAAGGTATTGCCTTGTTAGCAGAATCGTAATAGGAGAGGGTGAAGGATCATATGTGTTCAATACTCTTTTGTTGTGTTGCGATTTGCCTGTGAGAAAGGTTGCGAGGCCCCGGACTGCAGGATATGCACAAATAGAATATCAGCAGAAACACGCTGCGTGAAAGTGTACAGCAGCACCTTGAATAAATGTGAATAATGCTCTCAGTAAGACGTTAACTTCTCACTACCTTTACAGTGATGTTCAAAAGAAGAGTTTATTTTAAAACCAAAATTAACCAAACTTAATGAAATACACAGAAACCATGTAATGATGTGTATTTTTTTGCATTATGCCCACAGTTTGCTCAAAAATAATGTTTGCTTTGTTCAAGTATTATAATTGATTAAAATGCCACATTATTAATACTATATACAACTGCTTATCAATTATGCAATGAAATGTCTTAATGGCCGTTGTCATTTGCCATTTAAAATGCAATTAAATTTATGCCTAAACGAAATGAATCACAATAATGAATAAGGTCACCTGCGGGTGTGTTTGCTCCGTGTGGACCAGGAGGCCCTTGTGAGCTTCGTACTAAATTAAGGAAACAAAGAGGGTCGGAGAAACATCAGGTCAAACTCATTGCACTTAGACGCTTGATGATTCCTCTCATTACACAGGAGGTTACTGTCCTATTTCCCTCTTAAAACAACAAAGATGATTTAAGCTCATGTCTCAGTCTTGACACCTTTACCTTCAACAGGGACATTGTCTCCTCTAGACACTCAACTCTTCATTTGAGGATTAAGACAGATGTGCCACTCAATTCTGACAGAGATATAAGGGTCACTTTACAAAATGGGTGCTATTTGTGTTCCTCATACACATGCGAAAAAAAATTGTCATAACAATAAACACTTTGACTGTGTATATATAGGGATTTTACTCAAAACACCAATGCAAATCAAGTAACGTAAATTTAATTTGTCCTTGTTGTTTTTTCTTTTTGTTGGGTCTGTCTTTGTCTTGTGTTTCTAGTTTTAATTTATATATGAATTAATGTGAAATATATAGATATAAAATGCTAGTATATTGTTTTTATTTTTTCTGTTTGTTTAGATTTTAGTTTGCAATTTGTTATTTAAAAGTTTAAAGCTGACAATAGGTTGTTGCCGTCCTACTAACTTTTCCATTTTTTTTCCACTTTAAAGTAATATAAAGTAAACTAAAATGTAAAAATAAGTAAATAAATGAAGATGTAATCATCTTTTTCTAGAAGTGAACTCCTCAAAATTAAATTAAATTAAATTAAATTAAATTAAATTAAATTAAATTAAATTAAATTAAATTAAATTAAATTAAATTAATAATTGTCTCTTTTTTACGACTACTTTCATAAACCGCTAATTGAAAAGTAGATTTTTGTAAAAATATCTGTCAGCCCTGTTACCTAATAGAAGAGTATTTACAAAATTTGAATAATCTCCAAATCAGAAAATGCATCTGAAACAATCAGACATGAACAACAAAACACACACAAAGATGAAGAACTCTTTCTTTTTAAGTTTGTCTTTTCTCCACTCAGTCGTCCTGTGTGATTCTTTCTTTCAGATAGATCCCTCAGTAGATAGCATTGTCCTCTGTTCTAAATTTAGCCATTAGAAAGTCAAGCTAGAAAGTGAAACTCTCACCCACCAGGCTTTCCTATTTCTGTCCACACATCCTCTGAAAGAGTTATCATGATGAGGCTTATTAGACTCTGTCCGGGTTCTGGGTGGTCCACTGGTTTACCTGCGACTGCTGTTGCTGCTGGGCCTACATGCAGCTCTCAAAGGGGAAGTACAGGGGTCATGTGACAGGATATCAGACTCAGTGTTTTGTCTCTGGTGTTCTTCAGGTGGGCTGCTCCAATGGAGGTGAACGGCCTGCTGGAGTTCTACACGCTGTACCAGTCTGCCTTAGGAGGAGAGCCGGCCGTCATCAATAACAGCTCTGAGCTTTTTGAGGATTATACAGTGCGGAACCTCGTCCCTGGATCAACCTACCTGTTTCAGATAGCAGTGTGTTCCTGCTTACTCTTTCACCATACACACATCTAAATGAGAGAAGCAGAATATTATGTCATTGTGACTTTCAGTTAATCTTGTCAATTTATTAGAATGAGGCTTTAAATAGGCATATTGAATTTTGTATAAAATGAACATTGTTTGTCATTTCAGCACACAAACTTTAAACTTCCATTACTCACTGATTCAGACCTTTAAACATATCATACCAAAGACTTTCATTTTATTTTTCTATTACTTTTTTATTAATTTATTTTAGAAACTCATATTATTTAAATGTTATTTAAATATCATTTTGAAAATCGTATAAAAACATTTTGAAAAAGTTATTAATATATTATTTATATGCCAAAGAGACTAATAATATATATTTTTTATTATTATTATTTATTATTTATCATCTTATATCACCTTTTATTTAGTTTTAATTATTATTTTATACTCTACCTCAATGTGGTTCTGCTATATTTTTCAGTTTGTCTGTTTAATTAATAAATTATATAAAATTATTGCACAATATAAGTCATTTAGAAGTAGGCTACCTTTTCCATATTTCCTGTGCTTATTTTTGAAAAAAAAAAAAAATGCTGGGTATATAATTCTTTAAAAAAAGTAATTTTAAATGGGAAAATGTGTTCAAATATAGACATAAAACTTTCTTACTGCCTGTTGCTTATTATTTACACTGATTTGGACATATAGCAAGAAAATCAGCTTTGTAAATGTAATAATCATTTAAATTATTAGAGAATATAAAAATTATTTTGCTTGTGTATTTATGTAGTATTTAGTATTAATACTAGCAAGGCTAGTTTAATTTTTTTCACATTTTTTAGGGCTGGTTTTAAGGGAATATCTCAGAATTCACCTTGATAAATGTGCTAAATGGAGCTGAGAGTACTACAGTCTTCTAATTCATCATCTAATTAACCAAATAAAAAAATACACTTGCAAGGAAGAGAGAACTATTGCAGAGCTGTTTTCATTTTAAAGCTTGTTTATGTTTTATGTTAGACTGATGATGCCACTTAAAGTTTGTCTTGTGGCCTTCAGGCTTGCACAGGAGGTGGATGTACCCTCAGTGACCCCAGCGTCGCCCACACTGAGGAGAGTTCACCGGAGGAAGTGCCTGCCCCCAACATCCTGTCACTCTCCCCACATTCCCTCAATGTGTCCTGGACCCCCCCTCGCAAGCCCAACGGTGAGTGGGGTTAAAACTAGTGCCCGGCAAAGGTGAATTCATATTCCAAATGGCCGTTTAGTTAAGGGTGCTTCATGCTTAATGATGGGTTAGCACATAGAGAAGGGGACAGGAAAAGAGGAGCACTTTGTGTGGCGGTGTGACTAGGAGCATGTGAGAGAGCGAGAGAGAGCGAAACAGAGGAAAGGAGGGTGCTTCGTTTTAAGTGGATGAAAAGTGCTCCCTTTTGACTGATGCTGTGAACTGCAGCTTTAGCAGCGGCTGGCAGGGGCGCAGCAGCAGGTTCATTCACTCAGCCTGAGCACCGGATGGGGTCACCACTGTGGCCCCTGTGTTTGAGAGCAGATGCAGATTAGGAGAAGTGCTTCTGGAATTCAGTCCTTCATTTTTTGCATTTTGGTGAACATTAATTGCCATGCAATTAACATCTACTGTATTTATAAGTATTAAGTAAGTGTGTAGTTATAAGAATTTATATAAATTAGGTTGCTTTATGTAAAGAAAAACATTAGTTTACATAGTACAAAAAATATTAAATAAATTATTTACTATTTTTTGTTTATTCATCAAGGGTCATTTAGTGAACAAAAACTTTGATTGATAGATAGATTAATAAAACTATTAATACAATTATTAAAAATTATTGCCTATTGCCTAAATAACTATACTTAATTCCAAATAAATTGTACAATAAATGATAAATGTTATAATAAATACTCCTGTAATTAATATATTATATTATATTGTATTGTATTGTATGGTATGGTATGGTATGGTATTGTATTGTATTGTATTGTATTGTATTGTATTGTATTGTATTGTATTGTATTGTATTATATTATATTATATTATATTATATTATATTATATTATATTATATTATATTATATTATATTGTATTGTATTGTATTATATTATATTATATTGTATTATAATGAAACATGATTAAGTAAGGTATAACTGATTGAACACTGCAGATTACGGAGTTAAATTGTTTATTTAATTAAAAATAATCTTTTACATTGTATATTTTGAGGAATTTTCAAAGCTTTCGACATTTTCAAGTACTGGATTAAAAAATGTATTATGCTTTAAATAAAAGCTTGATCTTGTCTGAATATTAAATGCTAAATGTTAAAATAAACATTTTAATGGCATGCTATTTTTTTAAAACATTAATATTAATGTGCACTAAATTAATTACACAATCTGAAAAGTATGGATCAAATCTCCTTTTAGCAATGATTATAGAAAACACACAGCTTTTATTATTTAATGTATTTTCCATCTTAAGGCCTACTCAGTGTATTATTATAAAATTGTTACAAATTAAAATGTAAATAAATGCACAAATATTAAGCATTTATTTCAGATATTATAATACATTAAATAAATATATTTGTGCATATTTAGGCTTATTTAAAGCTCAGTGTAATTGTTCATATTATTTCACTGTGCACTGGGCCAGACTGAGTTGTCCTTCTTGAACCTTTTAACTGACTGGTCCATCTTGAGGGGTGTGTCCCGTGAGCAGCTATAAAGAGAGCAGGAGCAGTATACGGTTGTGTTTACATGTTTTACAGCACTCTTTCCCTAATGGTTGGCTTTAACAGAGGGCTTTAAACAAAATGGCCAGTTTACATCAGGGCATGTGAGGAAATCAGTGGAGCAAACAGTATTTGGGTATAAAAACGTGTCTTGGAATAAGGGTTCGTGATGGAGGGAGAATTTTAGCCTTCATAGCAGAAGTACAGTGAATGCCACGTGTTCTTTTTGATTTTTAGATATTAATGACTTTCTTTCTATTTTATTTTGGTTGATGTTTAGGTTATGTGCTTAAAGTTGATGTATGTTTGACTGTAAGTCAAATAATACCATAAGAAAATAATACCAATTAAAATAATAAAATAATACCAATTATTTTGGTACTTTAGGGACATCTGTTGCATTCTCGATTATGCGAGAGGTTTACATGTCTAGCACAACCTGAATTTCCATGTACGCAATCACATAGCTAATGCCCATATGCCAAATGTGTATTAATTTCCTCCTCACAGGTGTGATTAGCAGTTATGGTCTTTGGATGGATGGCATTCTGGTGCAGAATTTGTTCCTTATGGGCTTCGAGGTCGGTGATCTGTCCCCATGGAGCCTCCACAGCTTCCGTGTGCAGGCCTGCACGGCTCAGGGCTGCGCTCTGGGGCCCCTGGTGAGAGTCCACCACATTTACATTATGTTAATGCCTCCTCTGCGTGTCAGATGGCAGCTCAACATCATAAAGGTGATCGATTCACTCTGTTCAATAAAGCACCTTCTGCTCACGCTTGACATTTGGTATAAATGCCACTCTGGGCTGGTTACTGCTTTGATGGGCCATATTTGGGCATTTTTCCAATATGTGTGCAATATTTAGTCAAATGGCCAGTTCTGCAGACACAGCAAAAGTTGGAGCAAGCAGCGAGAGGTTGAGTGGCTGTGGTGTCAGGGTAAGAAGTACCCGATCATTTAGTGGACAGATGGTGGGGGAAAAAAGTGCAGGCTGTGAATTTTTATTTATTTAAAATGTTTTGATTTGTTTTGTTTTTTCTTAAAATAATACCTCTTAATGCTGTCTCAAAGTATAGATTTTAAGTGAGTTTAATATAAAATTTCAGTTTAGATAGTGTGAATTGTGGCTTCAACCTGCACTACTATTTAAGTTATGGGTCAAGATTTTTTGTTTATTAAGGCTGAACTTGATCAAATGTACAGTTAAAAAAAAAAAAAAAATCTTTTATGATCACAAAAGTAAAATATTATTAACATTTAAAATAAACTTTTTCAATTTTTTTTAGGATTATGTTGAGAAATATAAAGTTAATTTTAAAAAATGTTTTTTGTAACAATGTGAAAGTCTTTGCTGTTACTTTTGTTCAATTTAATGTGTCTTTGCTGAATAAAATTAATTTAATTTAAACAACAACAAAAAATGTTACTGATCCCAAACCTCTGAACAGTTTATTTTACTAGAGTAATGTGATTTTTTTCAAGTAAATTACAATAATTAACAAAACCCTTTTGGTTTTTTTGTTTGTTTGTTTTGTTTCACATGGACTATTGTCAGTAGAAAAACAAAATTATTTCATACAGAGATCTAATTATTACGTTTTGATTAAACAAAGACAAACTATATTTGACTTACATGCTCTGATGAATAGAAAGTAAATAGGGTCACTTCATAATAATGCATTTCATAGATATGATATATGTACTAAATTTACTTAAATGTGTATAATATAAAGTTTTGTTGCTTTATATTGCTATGCTGCTAATCTTAAGGTTCAAGTGTTGTGTGTGTGTGTGTGTGTGTGTGTGTGTGTGTGTGTGTGTGTGTGTGTGTGTGTGTGTGTGTGTGTGTGAGAGAGAGAGAGAGAGAGACTCAGTATTGCATGTGTGAATGGTTCTGTTCTGGACATCAGTGCTTAATTTCGTTTCAGCTCATGTGTCATGTTTTGGGATGACAATAAAAATCATTGAAATACTTAAAACATCCTTGAATCCTTTAGATTTCATGCTGACTTTGAGTAAACCTAAATGCTTAATTCTACTTTTAAGCAGACATGACCTTTCTTTCTGTTGTCAGGTGGAAGGCAGGACTTCAGAGATGCTTCCCGATGGTCACATGACCCTGTATGTCCTCAGAGAAACTCCACATTCAGCGCAAGCCAAGTGGGAGGCCCCAGCTAAACCCAACGGCAACCTGACCTACACAGTTCTCTTCACCGGGCCAGGTAAATCAAACTTAACTGCTTCCCTTCACCCCTTCACATCCCCCCTCAGTTCCTTCGAGTAAACGCAACACTGCCTCCCTGCATGCTGCCTCTGCTGCTTGTATTGACTTTCACCTTTTTCCCTTTGTTTGTTTACAAACAAAAATGCTGAAAGGTCAGCGAACCTTAGCACACCCTGCTTGCGTGGTAATGGGCTTAAATGAATTGTTGTCTGCCTCCATTTTGCTCAGGCTGGCTGCTGGGTGCTATCGCGGGCCAGAAGGGCTGCAGGAGGACACCCGTGATCTTCTCCTCTCGTTCTTCACAGGATGAGAACGGACAGGTTTGTTAAAAAGCGTAATGACACGCTGAAAAGGAATCTCCCACTGCTTGCCGCCCTGATCTCTGCTGGAGCTTCCCCTATGCTGGTTAGAGGATAAATGTTTGCCGTAATGAGAGGGTGAGGGTGCAAACACACTCTTTGTGAATCTGTGAAGCTCATGAATCACTTAGGTTTCTATGAAATATTAAGCAGCACAACTGTTTTCTTCATAGATAATAACAAGGAATATTTCTTGATCATGAAATCTCAGGATATTGGAATGATTTCTAAAAGATAATGTGACGCTGAAGACTGGAGTAATGTTTGCTTAAAATTCAGTTTCCCTATCACTGGAATAAATTACATTTTAACATATTCAAAAAATTCAATCATAGTAGTATTTCACAGTATTACTGTTTTTTGTTGTTGTTGTTGTTTGTTGTTTTTTTGTTTTTTTATCGAATAAGTGCAGAGTTCATTTAAAAACATTTTTAAAAATCATACTAACTACATACTTTTGAATGGCAGTGTATATAAAAAGAGCACCTTTTTCCTTTATTGCTCCATAGGGCTGATTTGATCTATTTTTAAGATTCAATTTGCATTCATATACTGTCAGTATGTGAATGAATTGAGTGTAATGCTGAACCCTGTGTCCCCTGTTCTTTCTTTCACATATCCTGCTGGTAGGCATCCAAAACTCTGTGTATTCCTGGTCAAAGTCCAGCCAGTCTCAGATGAAAAGACTGACCTGCACCTCTATGTGTCAGCACTTCTTTTTGTCTGCCAGGCCAATAGAATAGATTGTCTCTCTCCATTAATCAAGAGTTCATCTGTACAGCTTACAGATTCTACACATTTAATCCTGCCAACAGACCTGTGTGTGTGTGTGTGTGTGTGTGTGTGTGTGTGTGTGTGTGTGTGTGTGTTACAGTATGTGTGTTTCACTATAGCCTACTGAAATGAATACATTGACATTTTTATACCGCATAATCATCCACCATCAGCAAATTATAACCCATAATGTGCTTGTTTGTGAAAAAAAAAAAAAACAGAGGTTGATTCTCAGACCGCCATATTACTCCGTCAGCGTCTAATTAAGCTGAGCTCACCTGATCGTTAATATTTGCGAGAGATCACTTACAAAGCAATCAGCCGGCCGCTTTGATGGACGCAGGCCTTACTGTGTATACACTTCTGCTGTTAGTATGGATAAATAAGAATCAAATTTGTCAGCTGTTGTTTTTTTTTTTTCTTTGCGTCATTGACTTATATACTGCTGAATATGTAACTTAATATACCAGCCGTTTGCTACTCCCAGGTTGAAGGTTAATGTATTATTATGATGAATATTTCTATTGAATTAAATTAAATTTTTATTTAAACTCATTGTGAGTTCACAGTGGTTTAGAACTGATTAAGACAATTGTGTTTTTCGATATGATTTTTTGTTTGTTTGTTCGTTTATTTGTTTGTTTTGATGAAAATGAAAATTTTGTCATCGTTTACTCACCCTCATGTCGTTTCAAACCTGTATGCATTTCTTTCTTATGTTGAACATAAAAAAAGATATTTTGAAGAATGCTGGTAATCAAACAGTTGTTGGTCCCCATTGACTTCCAAAGTACACACAAAGTATGAAGACATTTTCAAACAAGCTACTTAATATACTATTTAAGTATAATATACTTTGTATAGATGGCAACTTTGATGGACACAGGGCTTACTTTGTCTACTTCTGCTTCTCATGTGAATAAGTAACCGTTGCCAATAAACCGTAGTTTTCTTTCATTGTATCCTTGAGTTGTATACTGCTGAATCTGTAACTTAATATACCAGCGGTTTGCTATGGATCCTCTCAGCTTGCAGGCCAATCTGAGGTAGTGTGCAGCCCATCCAGACTTAAAAGTAGCTATCTGACAAGTAGGACGAGCAGCTTACGGACTCAAGATTGTAATCTCCTAGTACAAGCAGATGGAAGTGACCTCTCACAAAGGCAGCCACGTCCCCCCTCTCATAGAGCAAGAGCTTTGAAGTATTCTTCTGAGCAGAAAGAGCAAGATTATGATGTGCAGGGGGATTGATTTGAGAGAGCGAGATCACTGCCAGTGGACTCTTCCAACCAAACTCCTGTTTTCCTTTTGCCTTGCCACGCACGCATTTGTTACTGTTTTTACGATGCTACCTTTGATGGAGATGATAGCTTACGTTGAGTGTAAAGTAGTATTTTTATGCTTTTTCTTGGCTTCTTTGATTATATCATTGGCTCCAGAGAGTTCAGCACTGTTTATTTTTGTATTATCGTGGAGTGTGTTGTTCGAGAAGGGAGGGTTTGTTCGCGCCAGGCTAGCAGGGTCAGATCCACAGGCGTCTCACTCTCTCTCTCTCTGTCTTTTGTGGCAGGAGAGAAGAAGTTTAAGCGATTTCTCCCAGTGGATTGCTGGAGAATTTATCGGCGGGTGGCTGGCTATCACAGATTAAGGGAAATGTCGATCAGTAATGACCCCTCTACATGTTAGTATTGCAGTAAAGCCAAGCTTTTATGTCAAAAAAAATCGGAGCGGGGGCTATTACACATGACAGGGGTGATCAAGGGACTGTGGACCGAGGCTAGCATTATTAAATATTGACTACTCCTGTGATTTATGTAGAGCTTCAGGGAAAAAGTGACTTTTTAACCGTTATATATTCTTTAGTCTCCAAACCCTTCCATTTATCTCTTCTTGGAAATAAAGTGAGTTTTGGCTGCATATTTCTTACTCCCAGATGAAGTGGGGGGGGGATTGGTTGACTCCTGCCCTTAAAAAATGAGACGGATGCTGTTACAGCAATTCATTTCAAAAACCGCCAAAAGCAGAATAGGTCAATTGGAAGCAATTATAAGATTTGACTAAAAAAAAGGCTGAGCTAGTTGTAGATGACAGAGAATGATTCTTTTAGGAGCTTAGAGCTCAGATAAATTCATTAAGCATGTTTATTTTTGCTTAAACAGGTATTTTTTACAAGTTCTGAGTGTGTTTTTCTTCCACTTGCACAGTAATGTAAAACGTCAGCTAAAGATTTAAGCAATGGAGGAGATATACATTTGTAGGCTTCCAGTCATTGGGGCAATTCATGCCTATTGATTTCTTTATGATGCTGCATTTCAAGCCCTTTAGATGGGGAAAGGGTGGAGGTTATGGACTCAGCCTGCACACACGTCTCCCTTCTTCCTCTTCCCATGAAGGTAGAAGTCTATCTGGTCCAGAGGAGAGGTGAGAACTTGGGGAATTAATTCCCTTTTAATTTGCAAGCAAGGCCGTATATCCTGCAGTCGATTGCATTACAGTAAGTGGTGGTGGCTGGGGACTTGGAGGCTTGGCTCTTGACCTCTTGGTTAATGTGCACACATGCATGGGTCTGACTGAAAGCATTACAGCCAATGAGTGGGAGTGTTGAGCGATGTGTTTGAATTTCTGTGTTGGTAATGTGCTGTAAGTTAAAATTATGGTGCCTTATCTTTGCATGTACTGAACTAGAGTCACGATGTAATGGAAGAAGCAACAAATCTTTTCTTCTATATTGTCACACATCTGAGGGCAGGAAAGAAACGTTCACAAAAAAATTAATAACAGGAAAAAACACAAATAATGACTGTTTTCAAACAGTTCTCCCAACCACCCATCTGCCATAGGCCAAACAAGCAGATAGCCCCATCTCCAAGGTCATGCCATTGGTTGAGCCAGTGTTGCTGTTGTCAGGATGACTGAAATGCTCAAACAGCAATGTTTTGGGTGAATGAACTAATATTTGACTGACTTATAGATGTATCTTAACAGATTGACGCTATGCTCACTCACTATTTTGTTTCTGCCATTATTTATAAAACTGTAAAACATTATTCTATTTTTGCCGCTCTTTTTTTTTTTTCTGTGGATCCAGATTCCTGTGTGTTGAATCAGTGTTTGGGCTGGCAGAGCAATCAATCCCCATTTCTGGATTAAGACCCAGACAGCCAAAGCCTGGGCTTCCCTGTGTCAGCAGGGCAC
The DNA here is from genome assembly GCF_018340385.1 of Cyprinus carpio. NCBI lineage: Eukaryota > Metazoa > Chordata > Actinopteri > Cypriniformes > Cyprinidae > Cyprinus > Cyprinus carpio. The sequence continues at coordinate 15,240,477 of NC_056613.1, read as the reverse complement.
TGCGGTTCACACCCACACACACACACACATACAGCCAGACTAAAACAGAGTGTCCAGCATCTTCTCAGTCTAAAAAGAGTCATTGTGCTTAAAAGTTTTTTTTTTTTTTTTTTTTTTTTTTTTTGGAAAATACCGTTCCTCTAATTTATAGGATAAGTTTGATCTGTGAACCAAATGGCCAAGTATCATGCTGACACTTCGCTGTCGATGATCCAAGAAAATTTGATCTGTATTTAGGAGCTTATCGTCAAAGTAATCATCAGCCAAGTTCCTGAAGATGTCCGCAGGTTAGCGTGGATCTGATCCTTTGATGGGCCTTTATATGGATGTTAAATTGCGTCTCTGTGTGTTTCAGGTCAGAACTTTAACAGTTTTGAAACGCCAGACACAGAGACGAGAGAACTGCTCAGCACTGGTCAAAAGGGCCAGTGGGTGTCCATAGGAGGACTGCTGCCGTATTCTAATTACACTGTGCTGGTGAAGGCCTGTAACAGTCATGGCTATATGTTCTTTTACTATATAGATTTGATCTTATCTTACCCGCAGAGAATTATTGCAATAACCATTTGTTCCAAACACTATTTTATTTTCTTTTCTTTTATTTTCTTTTATTTTATTTTATTTTATTTTTATTTATTTTTTTTTTTATTTAAAAAAAAATATTTTACCAGACACTTTTATCCAAACTGACCTTTTACATTTTGAAATTTTATTAAAGGTGTATACATTTCCTCAGTTCATGCATTCCCTGGTAATGTTTTAATTCATTATTAATTTTTTGAAGAAAAAAAAAGATTAAATAAATATCCGTTTTTATTTAATGTAGTGTTTATTTGTTTAATTAATTCATTATTTTATTTATTTGGGGTGAAAGGGTTGCTTGCTTTATTGAATATAGATTGTAAAGATTGACACAGCTAGAAATTCTTAGGAAGAGAAAGCAGAAATGAAAACGTGAACCTGTGTCATTCAAATATAAATGGCTTAACGTATCTACAGTATGTGACAGGTAATGTCTCTAGAAATGTGGGCTTTTTTGGGTGAAATTATTAGATAATGAAATAGGAATAGGTTGGAAGTTATGAAATCTAAATGATCCTCAGAAATCTCATAAACTCCACTGGCTGAAACATCAACACCTGCCAGAAAGCTGACAAGAATATGATTAGTGCAGTTAGTTGTAAATCAATATGCAGTAACTCACTGGGATTTTGTACACAAACTAAAATGATGCAATCACCTGCTATTGATTTTTTCCTTCCAAAACTTATCTCCATAAGTAAAATGTGTATTTTTTCACAGATACAATTTAGAAATGCTCTATTTCCATAATATTGCCATGTTCTTCATTAACAGACAGCCTGTAAACTTCAGCCCTGGCTCATCATATCTGACGCAGAACTACAGGCTCTCTGCACTAATGTTTAATCACATGCCTCCACACGGGCGGAGAGCGAGCTGTTTGATCAGGCTGAATCTTCTGGGCCCCGTAATGCTGCTTTGTACGGGGCCAGCAGGGAGACATTGGACATCTGCTGGCTGACAGAGAACAATGCCCACTGCTGGTGATCTAAAGACATGCCATTTCCTGTCTATGGCAATGGCAGATAAGAGCGTATGCACACAAGAGTAGCCACTATAAGTTTATTGCCACACTAAGGAGCCACACTTTCCCACTGTTAAATTGTTGTTGATTTTAATTATGACTCTTATGGCTCCAGAATGTTCTTTTTTACGACCTTCTCGGGCAAATGAAAGGTAACAACTCATTGGTTAAATAGGCCTTGGTCCATCCTTCCTTTTACTTAATGGTGTGGGAACTTATTAAGCTGATTTATACAGAGAATGGCTGTTGGGAAGCATGTGACACACACTGGGTTATATGTGTTTAAGTGAAGGGTAAATTACCATGGAGGAGATAAAAAAAAGACAATTTACTGATTTCTGCCTTCCCAATCCCCCATTGTGTTCAGTGGGAAGAAATGGTAGGAAAAGAGGGGTCAGTGGACCAGTGTTACTTTAGATGAGGGTGGATATTCAGTGCAAATGATACATCTTTAGAATTTGTGTTTGATATTTTCCTTTCTTGTTTTTCCTCCTTCTTACTCTTTTACTGCACGTCCTAACCAAGTACAACATGACAAGTGATAAATGCTTTGCCCTACACTGAAAAAAAATTGGAGTAGGATTAAATTTAAATTGTTAGTAAATGTATATGCATGTTTTCAAGTAGTTGCACAAAGCAAAGTAACGTTTACTTACACCATTTCAAGTAAATTTAATGTAGTCTTTGTAAAAAAATACTATAATTTATTAAGGAATACGTTTTTTTTAACATGATTGCAATTCATTTTTGAAGAATTAATGTGTACTGATAATATGTTCAATAAACATTTCTGAACATAACCCAATGACAGACTGCAATTTACATAAAATATATTTTAATTCAAAGTCATAAAAATGAATTGAAATTCACTTAGGTAAGAATAAAAAAAATGGTTTTAACCTTAATTTTAAATGTTTTTAAGCAAACAGAATGGCTAAATGTGTGAACAATTATTATTTGTATTTTATTTTTTGCTATTTTAGATCTTTCCATCCCAGTTAAAGCCACTCCCATACTTATTTTAGCTGAGGAATCATTAGACTCTCAGTTGTGTCTCATATGTAAAATTAATATGACCAGACCCATAATTCTTTGGCCAGACAACTGTAAATTTCCCAGCCAGGACCCATGCATCCACAAACACACACATCTTTCCTGATCAAAGAGACTGGCGAGACATGTCTTTCAACCTGATAACCACCTTTGCTTTGCTTGCTTTTGCTTTACGTTCTGTGACAATTATCATTCCGTCTGTACCTGAAAGGAAGATCATTTTCCTGTAGGGAAAAGAAAATGAAGTTGCTGGGGCACGTTTCATGAACAAACATCAGCATTTGAAACCCCAGAGCTCCGCTGTTGTCTCATCTCTCACGGAGGTGAACGGAACGCTCATTCCCAGAGGAGTGTGTATGGATTGAGGATTGATTCGGTGGAATGGGACATGGCCTTGCATGTTCTTAGATGATGAAGCTGACCTGTAAACGCCACTCCATGTTAATGCCCAGCTTTTAAATACAGACCAATCGCTCTCCGATGGCCCTGTTAAAAACAGCAGCACACCCAAGTTAAAGTTCTGCGAAATTGTTCAAGTTCAACACAAAGACACAAGAAGTATAAATTTTAAATACCACACGTTTCCCTCCACTTCTTTCGGTAGATCTTTTGGTTTGTCTTAGCTGAACTGAAGCCTTGTCTCAAACTGTCCTTGTTATATCAAAGAACAGACGGAGTAGAAGGCTTAGGATACAGACGAAACATAAAAGTGCATAGTTTAAAATGATTAGTGACACTTTTGATATACCTGAGGAAGGAGGGACGTGAAACAAAGGAAGCTTCATGCCGACTGTTTGATGAAATAAGGCTGTGAGGAATTAACTCTTTTGTCAATGGGGTGTCTTACTCTCGTTAGACTCTCCTTCACACTGTCTCTCTCTCCATCTTTTTCTCTCTTTCTATAAACTTTAGGGAAAAAATCTAATGCTTTGAACATATTGTTCATTCCTCAGTGTGCAGAACATATAGGTGAACACCACTGTATTTTGGTACAGTTGTGTAGATGTTGTTAATTACTAAGTTTTGATGTATTATATGTTGTATAAAATGTATTTTTTTATATGCTTACATCATTAATAAGTGATAATACGTAACCATGGCAGCTGAAGCAACATTTTTGCCACAATTGTGCACAATTCATCTATAGTAGGTGTGCATGGCAGTTCTCCTGGCGATCGACTGTCCTGCAAAGTTCAGCTCCAACCCTTGCTCAAACACACCTGAAGCAACTAATTAAGGTCTTCAGGCTCACTTAAAAATTAAAGGCAGGTGTGTTTGATTAGGGTTGAAGCTAAACAACGCAGGACAGTCGATCGCCAGGAGCAGGGTTGGCCACCCCTGTTGTTTAGTGTTGAATTTTTTAAAGTAAGGGTGTTAGATTGTTAGGTAGTTGCTGACCTGTTAGTTAAACATCATATATGTTTATGATGCTCATTTTTATAATAAGTAGGTAAACATGGGTAGCTTTAACTTTCTAATGTATAGTTATCAAAAGTTTGCTGGCTGTAAGATTTATTTATTTATTGAAGAAGAAGAAGAAGAAGTCATCTCTTTTGCTTAAAAACTGTAATATTGTAAAATATTATTACAATCTAATGTAACTGTTTTCTGTTTAAATAGATTATAAAAATATAATTTATTTCTGTGAAAGCAAAGCTGAATTTTCAGCATCATTGCTCCAGTCTTCAATGTCACATAATCCTTCAGAAATCATATTAATATGCTGATTGGTGCTTAAGAAACATTAATAATATTATAATCAATATTGAAAAGGTTTTTTTATGTTTTAATATTTTGTGGTAACCATTATGATTATACTGATTAATTATGCCGCACCATTTGTTTATTTTAAGATTACATTAGATTTAATTATTAGCTTTCACAACTTATGAATCTCATGATTTCTGTACTGTGTATTGTATAGTATCAGTACCCCATAAAAAAAGCTATAAATAAAACAATGATTAATGGAATATATTTTACAAGAAACTACTATGTCAGTCTTTCATCTTCATAATTTCACATTTAACAGTAGTATACATTTTTGAAGTAGTATAAAATGAAGTAGTAGTTTTGAAGTAGTATAATCTTCAATAACCTGACCATGACATTATTTTAATAGTAGTTCTATGCCATGCCAGCAAGAAACTTGACAATGCAAATCTTTTGTGTAGGAATATGATACGGGACTGTACAGTATCTACAGGTAGCTTTTTATGCAGAAGTATGTTTACATCATATCATATGACTTTTGTCACCTTTTATCAAATATTTGTGTGCAATTGGTGGTTTCTTGATAAATTCACAGGATGCCCACCTCTTCAGTCAGTGCTACACCACTGTGTGTGTGTGTGTGTGTGTGTGTGTGTGTGTGTGTGTGTGTGTGTGTGTGTGTGTGTGTGTGTGTGTGTGTGTGTGTGTGTGTGTGTGTTGGTGTTCAGGTCCAAACTATATGAAGTAGTATTGGCATCTCTGAGCTGCGGCAATGTGTAGGGACATGGTCCAGACCTGTCCATATGCTCATCATCATCATTATGTTTATGACTGGTTGGCTGGGTTTTGCGCTGTTTATTCCTGCCCAAAAGCCATAGCAGCAAAGGCAGATGGAGGAAAAGAGTGAAATGGCCGTCCAGCAAAACCCTATCCACTTTTCTCAAAGCAGCAGCATCCCTCTGCCGAGCTTTTTCTTGCCTAATATAAGCCACATGGACATTATGAAAATTGCAGCTTGGCAGTAAAACTAATTTTGGAGAGCTGACTTGAGTGATGAGACTGACCCCCGCTGCGCACGAGCCATGTCCCTGTTCCTGCATGCCAGCCTATGTAGCATTGGGTTCAGACACCCGCATTGTCTCTTCCTTCTCCGTTCAATCAGACTGTCACCCTGTCCTCTTAAATGACGCATGGGTACTTCAAGCTTTGAAAGTCACACAACAGCTTGGCATATCCATACTCTTTATTGACATAATTGGCAGTTCCATTGCTCATCAATCAAAGTATTAACATCTTTTTTTCTTTTCTTTAATTTATGTGAGTGGGTGTATTTTATTTAGTTCTTTATATAAGAGAGAGAACGGAGGAAGGAGTTATTTATTTTCCTCATAACCTTTTGTTTTGTTTTGTTTTGTTTTTTGGGGGTTTTTTTAGTGCTTGGACCATCACAGGCATATTCAATTCTAATTCGTATTCTATCGAGACGATTCTATTTCAGCGCAGCCGAAATGACTTAAGTAATCAACAGTTATTGAGTTCTTGTGGCTGGACAAGAGGAGGGTTGATTGAGAATGAGACTTCACTTAGGGAAAGGACTTCACTTGGAGCATTGGAGTGCTGTATTATTGAAGCTGATGCTGACTAGATTGCTCCTCAGAATAGATGATTTTTGCCTGGAGTTCTCCCTAAGCACTAAGACAAGTCCCAGAATCAAGATGTTTTCTTTCTTGATGGGTGAGATGTGTTCAGGCAATTTTGTAATATAGTCTCAATGTCTTGTGGATAGAAATGTGCAAGTCATGAGATCCACATTGCAGTTACTTTTTACTTATTATTATTTACTATTACTTTTATAATTTTTGTATTCTATTATTTTATTATTTTGACCCTCAATTTTTCATCTAACCATTTCTTCATATAGAACAATTAAACTTAAAATACTAATATTGTGAAACTCAGATATTTTTTATATTTTATACCCTCATGGGTGCATGAGGGTGGGTGTGTAAGTGCCCTGACCAGTGAGATTGTGTTGAGGACGGATGACTCTCGCAGTAAATAGAAGCTGCAGCATTATCCGCAGGGTTGATGGTGCGTTGGGCTAGAAGCGAGGCGAGGAGGCTCAGAAGGGGCCAGGAAGTCCTTGTAAATCAGAGGCGCAGAGAGCTGACCGCACCATTAGACAAGTGCTATTCACATTCTCCTCCCGTCTCTTGACTCTCTCTTTAAAAACAAATGAATTCTACCCCCCCCCCCCCACACCCTCTAGTCTGTGATATGCACAGATTAAAGATGGCCCCATGATTCCTCACCGGCTGAATGTTAAATCTTTAAAATGCACTGTAATGCATTTTCTGAAAAGAATGTATTTAAATTTCAGATTAATAAGTTAGTGTTTTTAAGCATTTTACATTTATTCGAAATTTTATTTGGGAACTTGTGTTCAACTATTCTTTTTAATACACTGCTCAAAAAAATTAAAGGAACACTTTTTAATAGGTGTATGGATTCTAGTAATTTAAACTCTTGGGATATTGATCTGGCTAGTTAAGTAGCAGAGGGGGTTGTTTAACAGTTTCAGCTACTTTGGTGTTAATGAAATGAACAACTCCCAAAACAGGAATGATTTTACAGGTGGAGGCCAGTGACATTTTTTTTCCCTACTTATCTTTTCTGTCTATTTTTCACTAGTGTTGCATTTGGTGTGTGTTAGTTTCACTACTGGTAGCATGAGGCAATAACTGACCCTACAGAGGTTTGCATTGGCAGTCCAACTCCTCCAGGATGGCACATCAATACATGCCATTGCCAGAAGGTTTGCAGTGTCTCCCAGCACAGTCTCAGACCATGGAGGAGATTCCAGGAGACAGTCAGTTACTCTAGGAGAGCTGGACAGGGCCATAGAAGGTCCTTAACCCATCAGCAGCACTGGTATCTGCTCCTTTGTGCAAGGAGCAGAGCTGGGTATAACATGTTACACAGTAACGCATTACTGTATTCTAATTACTTTTCCTGGTAACACAGTAATGTAATGCGTTACATTTTAAATGTATGTAATTTGATTACAGTTGATAATGTCAATAAAATTACATTACTTAAGTTACAAATGCAGTGTCAAAAAATATGAAGTAAAAGTCATGTTTTGTGTGACAGTATGCCTTATAATAAATCACCGGAGAATGCGAGCTAAAATGCAGATGAGTTCTACAACATTTAGATGCAATGAAAGGTTGCCTATCATATTTTCAAATGTTTCACTCGGTTTCACATATTTTACCCTGTCATTATAGTTTGGAAAAAGTTCAACAAGTGAATGTGTACAAGTTTATGTTACAACGCTAATATAAGTAAAAAATAAATGACTCATCAGAATGAGATCCTCCATCGCATTCTTTTGAGGTAAATTCATGGCTTATTTCTTCAAAGCGTGTCTTCTTCCAAAAATTAAAAGTAGCCATGATGACCTTGATGAATCTTTCATTGTTAACGGAGTTGATGTGGGTGTTTACATATTTGTGCATCTCAAGCCTGGTTTCACGTGGATGATTATGTTATAGCGCACGATGTGCGTGAGCGTGATCACATTATTGGTGAGCTCAGATGGGAAAGACTGTACCTCGCATTGGTTTCATACAGATTATTTTATCAGAGAACATTTGTTTTCAACTTGACTTACTTCATTTAAAATAAACACTTCAAGCTTCCTTTAGATATATTTCTCATGTCTGTGTGTATGTAAAAATGCAAGTGATCATTCAAGTTGCTGTTTTAATACTTAATAATTTTTCAGTCAATATTAAATACTGAAAGAACTGAGTTTCACTTTGTGTTGTATTTTTTAGGTTTGATAACTTAAAAAAAGTAAAGTAAACTTCAAAGTAAAGTAATTAGTAATCCAATTACTTTTTAAATGCAGTAATCAGTGATGTAATCAAATTATAGTTTTAAAGACATAATTAGTAATTTGTAGTGGATTACTTTTTTTGAGTAACTTACCCAGCACTGGCAAGGAGGAACAGGATGAGCACTGCCAGAGCCCTACAAAATGACCTCCAGCAGGCCACTGGTGTGAATGTCTCTGACCAAATAATCAGAAACAGACTTCATGAGGGTGGCCCGAGGGCCCGATGTCCTCTAGTCGGGCCTGTGCTCGTTGCCTGGCACCATGGAGCTCGATTGGCATTTGCCATTGAACACCAGAATTGGCAGGTCTGCCACTGGCGCCCTGTGTTTTTCACAGATTTGAGCAGGTTCACCCTGAGCACATGTGACTGATGTGAAAGGGTCTGGAGAAGCCGCGAAGAACGTTATGCTGCCTGTTCAACATCACACCATTGAATGGCCCCCACGCTCACCTGACCTAAATCCGATAGAACACCTCTGGGACATTATGTTTCGGTCCATCCGACACCACCAGGTAGCACCTCAGACTTCCCAGGAGCTCAGTGATGCCCTGGTTCAGATCTGGGAGGAAATACCCCAGGACACCATTTGTCATCTCATTAGGAGCATGTTGTCAGGCATGCATACAAGCATGTGGGGGCCATACAAACTACTGAGTACCATTTTGAGTTGCTGCAATAAAATTTCAACAAAATGGACACAGACACAAAGATTTACTTTAAATCATAACAAGTCATATTATATCAAATATTGCAATGGAGGCATTTTCTCCTCTCACATGACTTTCTCCCATTCATTCTCAGTTACCCCCACCAAACTTGTGGCACACTTTACAGGGTCTGTTAAAACTTAATGGGCTCAGGGGAGGCAAGAGAGATGCGGACTATATATATATATATATCTTAATATATATATCTTAATACCATGTGTCATTTCCTGGATGATCCATAAATCACAAAATATAAAAACAGTCATGGATCATCCAGGAAATGACACATAGTATTAAGATTCAAGGGTATGTGAATGGCCATTCAACTTTTGAATCCTGGGGGTCATTTTTATAAATTGGTATTAAGTTATTATTTTATCAATTTTTATAAATTCAGTTATTATTTTGTCTTGTGGAGTATATGTTAACATCTGTTATTTGAAATAGCTTATTCAGGACAATACTAAATAAAAAATAACATGCAATTTTTATGTTCCCTCTTATTTTGATTCAATTATTAACATTTTGCACATTCTGCAAGGGGTATGTAAACTTATGAGCACAACTGTGTGTGTGTATAAATATATATATATAGTGGGTAAAATAAGTGTTGAACACATCACCCTTTTTCTCAGTAAATATATTTCTAAAGGTGCTGTTGACATGAAATTTTCACCAGATGTCGGTAACAATCCAAGTAATCCATCCATACAAAGAAAGCAAAACAAGTTTCATATCAACAGCACCTTTAGAAATATATTTACTGAGAAAAACAGTGATGTGTAAAATACTTATTTTACCTTCTGTACATATATGTGTGTGTGTGTGTGTGTGTGTGTGTGTGTGTGTGTGTGTGTGTGTGTGTGTGAGAGATATAGTATATACTGTACAGTAACCTGGGCTTTTTCAAAGACTCTCACCCCTAAAATGCTCCCATCCCCAGCAGTGTTTCTACCCACGATCTTTAGCATATGCTGTACTGTGCAGGTCTTTTCTCTGCTCCACTTCACCTCTGCATCCTCTCCACATACAGCTCCAGATGGCCTCCTGTCCCCCAGGCTGGCAGCTGCCACCCCCACCTCGCTGCAGGTGGCCTGAGCTGCTCCAGCACGTCACAATGCTCCTGGACCTCTGCGCTACCGGCTCCAGATGAGAACTTCAGCTTCCCACAAGTTCACCAGCAAGCCATGAAGACCTTTTACAGTGTACACACGCACTTTTCCACACTACATACACATGTAGGTCACCGCTACTGTTGCAAACATGTAATCATCAGTGAGCAATAGTTCTTTTGGACTGAAAATACAAAATGATCAAAGGCAGTGACTTTGGAAACATCTATGAGTATTTGATCTAAAGAGAAGAAAGAAGTGGTTAGGCTGTTGTAGAGCAGATGTACAGGAATTTCAAATAGTAGGCCTTGACCAGGGCTGTCCTTATGAAAAAAAACTGCTTCTGTAAAAAGAAAAAAAAAGAAACAAATGTTTTATCTAATATGTATGCATTACATGCTCCCTGACAACAAATTGCAATTTAATCAGAAATAGGGGAATTCTCATTCTGTTGTAATAAATAAATGACTAGGTGCATGTATTATATATAACCCTCATTTCCTGGGATTCTTTTAAAATGTATTTCATTGTTCATGTGATTTATTTATTATACTCCATGGTAAATTTGATCGCAGGGCTCTGTGGAAGTTGATGCTGCTTAAAAACCAGCAAAGATTTGTTCCAGTCAGCGGGATTCGTAAGCCATTTAATGCAGCGTGATTATATCTATTTTTCATTTCAGTTCAATAAAAATATCCACTTGCATTTTCACCAGAATAATGTCATATTCTAACCATAGAAGTTGATGAGTGCATTCAATCCTAAACTCACTTTTGATTTAATTTGGTAAGCACTTAACGGAAAAGATATTTTAATCATTTTAAAGCCCATATTAGGTCAGAATCTGTAAGCTTGTGTACTAATGAGAGATGACAAAATTAGCTTTAGCTAATGTAAACATTTAAAATGCAGTCTTTATCCTAATAAGCAACTAACTAATAGTTCTAGGAGGGACCCTTTAATTTAAATGTTGCAAAATTTCTTTTTGAAATAAATTCAGTTGTTATTAATAATTGTGTTTGTATTCATCAAATCCTGAAACAATGTATTATGGTTTCCAAAAAAAAATATTAAGCAGCACAACAGTTTTCAACACTGATAATAATATGAAATGGCTCTTGAGCACAAATCAGCATATTAGAATGATTTATTATTCAGGATCATGTGACACTGAAGACTAGAATAATGGTTGCTGAAAATTTAGCATTTAAAAATAAATAAAATATAAAATATTGTATTAATAGTTAAAAATATTATGTTTTTTACTGTATTTTTGATCAAATAAATGCACCCTTGGCATAAGAGACTTCTTAAAGAAAAAAAAATATATTTTGGGTGTTAATCACGCAATTGCAACATCACTCTTAAAAATAAAGGTGCTTAAAAGGTTCATCACAGCGATGCCATAGAATAACCATTTTTGGTTCCACAAAGAACCATTAAATCAGAAAAACATCTCTCTCGTACCTTTTTAGAATCTGAAGAATCTTCTTTCACCACAAAGAAACTTTTGTGAAACAGAAAGGTTCTTCAGATGTTAAAGGTTCTTTATGGAACCATTTAGACAAAAAAGGTTCTTCTATGGCATCGTGAAGCACCTTTATTTTTAAGAGTGATTATTTATCATAATTAGGATTTTTTTAATTACTTTTTTTTTTTCTCCATAATAATAGTATTAACTGTTATTAAAAATGTAAAAACATCTACTGTACCATGTAATGAGTACTGTAATTTGTTCTGTGTAATGCAAATGTACATTTATTTCTATCTTTAGGTTAATGGACGATGAGACGACTGTATTTAGTCACATGGTTAAGGACCTTGAACCCTTTAGTATCACTTCAGACTCCTGGTGTCCAGCAGCCCATGGGTCTCTTTTTTACCGCACAAGACAGTGAGTTCCCCAACTGACACACACACATTCGCACAATGTCTACAAACACAACAGAAAGTCATTAAGTACACAAAGAGTGTGTTGTGTTTAACCACATGTCAGGCGGTTCCTCTGTGAGGCTTGTCCCACAGAGAAGAGCAGGTGTTGAGAGAAAGAGAGAGAGAGAGAGAGAGAGAGCCAGTGGGCAGAGATCACTAGTTAAAGGTATGCCTCTTCCACATGACCTTGCCGGTGTCATTTTGGACTGATTACTGTAATAGAATCATATTAAGGATCATAACAGACACTCTCCGCTAAGTTATAAATTAATTATACTTCAGCCTATTAGCACATACATTATAATTACTGAGCCAGTATTTGCATACACTCAGATTGCACTGTATTATGGACCATCACCTCTTCATTATCATGCTTAAAGACATCCCCCTCCCCACGATGCCCTGCAGCACTTCACAACTTCTGCTTTTGGGAAGAGTTTTCCCTCTGTCTGAGAGCAGAACTATATGAGCTGAGTAATATTCACAGCCTCATTGAGACTTTTTGTTCATTTTCTTGTCTTAGATTCTGCTTTGGCCTTCTTGTGTTGCACCATGTGTCGGTATGTTTTTATCTTGCAGCTTGTATTTAGTATTCTTTATGGATGCTTAGCATATCTTTCATAGGTTGTATTCCTCTCTAAGAGGATGTCAGAAATTGCCATGCCTTTAAGAACCTCTGCATTGGTTGCATTGTTGAGCACTGAAGAATATGTCCATGTCTGATATTTTTAATTAAATATGTTTATGCTTAGATTATAGGCGTGTTTTGGGATAAAAAAAGGTTTTTTTATAAAGATATATGACAATGATATCACTTTATAAAGTGCTCGCTGAACTCATTAAAACTTGTTAAAATTTCACTGTTATAGTGATATCAGTGAGAGTGATATTGATAGTCATATTTTACTGTGATAGTGACTTTTTTAATATTTGTTGCAATTTGTTTTCATTTAAAACTAAAAATTTGTTGGATTGATATTTGTATAATTGTATACAATTTTTAGATATTTAAGTAAATATATTCCATTAATATATTTATTTAACTATGTTAATAACAATATTTTTTGCACATAGAAAATATATTTGATAAATATATGTATTCAAATATGTTAATAATATAATATTATTTATTAAATAAGAATAAATAAATATTTTAATATGAATATTTGAATACTTTTGGGCATTAAAGTGGTTGAAATTCAGTGTCTGATGTCATTTCTCTAAAGTATGTAAATATTTAGTAATACTGTTGTTTAAATATTTTCAGATATTTGTTTATTAGTATTAAATAAATATTATTATACTATAAACATATTTGAATGCATATATTTTCTATTTACAAAAAAAAAATTTTTTGGGAGCCACTGTTTCTACTGGAAGAAACTGGAATGACTGAACATATCATTTTAATTCATAAGTTGTTGTTGTTGTTGTTTTAATGTTACTGTATGTGTATTTAGTACTGTATTGTGTTGAGCATTGCAAAAAGGAAACTGGCGCTTTCATGTATATGGGCCATTGTAGAGAATTGGTGCAAACTGTTATTCCACAACAAAAAAACACATTTAAAAAGCATTTATGTGTTCAAATATTTGATGTTTATTAAGATACTTCTATTATCTATTGAAACCCAAAATAATGTTTAAAATATTAGTAAGCTTAATATATATAAAATCATAATTTATTTGTACTTTGTAAATTATGAAACTTTATGTAAAAAAAAAAAAAATGTGTCCTGCATTTTTCATGTCACTACCAAAACAGTGTATGTTTTAGTCTATTGGCCGAGACTGATTTTAATTAAACCCATAAATTTATGATCAGAAAATACTGTATTCCTGTGTCCCCCTCTATCATAGCTTCAAGGTGTGAGTAGATAGGAATCATCATTTTGAAGTAAATGTGTTCAACAATCTGTGCGTAACTTTTAAGGAACGTCATTTCCAAACACCTTTTTTCTGCAATTAAGCACACTTTTTTGAGAGTTATTCCATAACATTTAGTTTTTATATGTATACCACTATTCAGAACCGCTAGCTAACCATGTGCTGATTAGCATCTTTGAGCTAGGTTCAAAATTATCTAAAATTGTCACTACCGAAACATTCAGTGGAGTTTTAGTAGTGACATCTTTGTGTCTTTTGCAGTGTTATCCCATAGAATTGTCACTACTGGAATAGTCACTACCGAAACATGTCATCGTTATTTCGGTAGTGACAAAAGGATACACATAATCCTCATGTTTGGGCGAGATAAACCAAATTTTAGTACAGTTATGCAATTTTTTTGTATTTTAGTATGTTTTAGTATTATTTTGGTATGTGAGTTAAAATTCTGTAATGGGATGTGGTTGCTACCAAAGCACTACCGAAAATGTGCTGTCACTACCGAAACATGGGATGTTTTGTCAAAAATAAAGTATACTGAATTATCAACTGAGATGTTGTTATATTTTTGGTTCAATGTACAGTACATTGAAACTAATGAAGTGTTAACTTGGAAATCAGTGTGGTCAGCTTGCCTTTTACAAAGAAAAATTGGATTCAAAATACAACAAATCTCATTAATAATAAACACTTGAAATATTGATAAAAATGTAATTGTCATGGATTTACCTCTGAATTTTTTTTAGTAAAATAGCAAAAAATATATTTACAGTCTAGATGTAAGCAAAATCTTAATACTGTGGGTCAATATAACCCTTCTAATTAAATTATTCTTACTGTGTTTCGGTAGTGACAAATTTGGGGAGAGGACAAATATTCAAAAACTTTCTGAAAATACAATATAAGAATTAACTGCACAATTACTAGAAATGTGTATCTTGGATATTATACAGTGTGCATACATACAATTTTTTTGGAAAAAGATTTCTGGATCTTTTTTTCAAGATGTTTCCAACTCTGACTTTGGATCAGTTATGTAGAATGGCCCATATACTCTACAAATGCCGAAACTGCCATGACCCAGCATGCACCATATTAACAGCTTTTCTAAAAGTCAGTCTAATCCCAAACATGCCACATGTCAAATCCTGATCAGCATGCAATATAAATCAAAACCATCCTCCTCCTCACTTTCCACCTGCATGTATCTGGCAGCAGAAATGAGCCCTTCACTCCAGCTTTATTTACACATCTCTTTCTTTGAGGCAGGGGTGATGACTTTGAGAACAGGTGGGCATTACCAAGAAGGAGAGAAATGATTGTTATTGTTAAAGAGAAAAGCCCTTTATTTCTTTTCTGAAATGGGCTGTGAAGAGCCTCAGTGCGGCATATTCGGCTCTCTGCGGCAGGATTATGGGGAAAGCGTGAGTTTTAGTGGCTCCTGGCACTGCTAATAAACACTCTCACACATATCATCAGCCACCCCATCAATGTGAAATAGTACCTGGCAAAGCCGCACTAAATTAACAGTAGGAAAGAATTGAGGAGATTCTTCAAAATAATGTGGCCGGCCGCATGATAAAGGAAGAGGAAAGGATGGGCAAGGTGAAATAGGAGGAGAGAAACGTATGTCATATTTTCTTTAGCTCTTTTTCTTCTGTGATAGGGTCCCAGTCTGCCCGCACATCTTCATCTCTAATTTAGAAATCCCCTATAAAGAGAGTTCTCCACCTCTGTGTGAAATGTTCACAGCAGTACACACTGTAGGCTGTGTGCACGAGTTGCCCTATATAAGATGCTCATACCTTCATACATGTATATATTAAAATTACCATCTTAATTTTCTATTATTTTTTGGTTATTTTTCTATTTATTTAATTTTATACATGTCTGTGACATATTTTGTGACAGCAATTCCAAACTAGAGGTATTTGGAAAGTTTGAAATGTCTGGTTTGGTGAGTGCATTAACCTTACTGTTGGAGCTGTGGTGGAAACACTTGTCTGATTTGTCTGTTTGGCTCCTTTTGTGCTGCAGTATGTCAGAACAATACTAGAAATCTCTTTAGTGAAGATGTATGAGCATTTTAAGTATTCAAAAGGCCCTCATTCCTTTCCTTTTTATCATTCCATTAAGATTTTATAACCATCTTTTTAATGTAATTCCATCCATGAATTTTTACCCCTTAGACTTGACAGGCATTTCTGTGAACATAAACTTTGCCATGTAGAAGAGCTCTTTCTTCTGTCTTCTCTGTCTGTGCTAAGGCACACAAGTCTGTGGGCTGGAGTGACATATACATAAAAGAATTTAGAGGGGCATTTTTTGGGCCTCCCGATTTTTCCTAGTGAATCTGTTGTATAAAAGACCTGTACAGTTTAACTTTTAAATTTTTGGCAAAGTATAAATATATAGGGTTATATATATATATATATATATATATATATATATATATATATATATATATATATATATATATATATGGATATATATATGCGGTCTATAACAATATATCTATATGTATATATATATTATATCTATATGGTGTGTGTATATATATATATGTGTGTGTGTACATATGTGTCTATAGACGTGTGTGTAATTGTGCAGCAGACGTTTAAGTATTTCAAAATGTTATTTCAGTTTAACATGTTAAAAATATTTAACGCCGTTAATGCAGGGCCGGGGTTACTCACAACTACTGTTTTTGTCTCTTTTTTCGTGACAAGGACCACTCTTTATTTAAACACAGAACATCTTTACGAGTACATAAAACCAGAGACATTTCAGACGCATGCTCCATCTTCACTTCAGCGCCAAGGTCTTCGGAGGGGATCAGTCTTTGGGGTACATCTAGATGTCCTGGTCTCCACTGACATTTCAGGGCAGTCGAGGTCATCTCTAGGTGCTGATCCACCATCTGATCTGAATACGGACTGGATCTGGTGGCTAAGGTGACCTCGGAATAAGAATGAAACAGACTGATATTAGCGTAGATGCCATTCTTCTAACAATGTAACAAGTACATCAGGTGTTATGGGAAGTGTTCCCGGTTCCGGTTGACCTAATTAATGCAGCCTAACAAACCTTTAACGGATTTGAATTATAGAAATGCGATAGTGTATTATGTGTAAGCCAGGTTAAAGAGATAGGTCTTTAATCTAGATTTAAACTGACAAAGTGTGTCTCCCTCCCGAACAGTGTTAGGTAGATTGTACCAGAGTTTGGGTGCTAAATAGGAACAGGATCTGCCTCCCGCAGTTGATTTTGATATTCTAGGTATTATCAAATGGCCAGAGTTTTGAGATCATAGCGAACATGAAGAACTATAATCCAATAAGAGCTCACTCAAGTACTGAGGAGCTAAAGTATTCATGGCTTTATAAGTAATTAGCAAGATTTTAAAATGTATACGATGTTTAATGGGGAGCCAGTGCAGTGTTGACAGAACTGGGCTAATATTGTTGTACTTCCTGTTTCTAGTAAGTACTCAAGCTGCTGCATTTTGAACCAGCTGGAATTTGTCTATTAATCGTGCAGAGCAACCACCCAATAAAGCATTGCAATAATATAGCTTTGAGATCGTGATCGTGTGAGTTTATGTTTCTGCATTTGACATAGGTCATAATTTAGATATATTTTTAAGATGGAAAAATGTGGATTTACAAACGTTAGAAACATGTTTTTCAAAGGAAAGATGGCTATCAAATAACATGCCTAGGTTCCTAACTGATGACGAAGAATTTACAGAGCAGCCATCAAATATTAGACAGTGTTCTAGGTCATTACATGCGGAGGTGTTCGGTCCGATAATTAACACCTCTGTTTTTTTTTTTCAGAATTTAGCAGTAAGAAATCACTAGTCATCCAGTTTTTTATATCAACTATGCATTCCGTTAGTTTTGCAAATTGGTATGTTTCATCGGTTCGCGAAGAAATATAGAGCTGAGTATCATCAGCATAACAGTGAAAGCTAACAACATGTCTCCTGATGATATCTCCCATGGGTAACATGTAAAGCGTGAAAAGTAAGGGTCCTAGTACTGAGCCTTGGGGTACTCCATACTGCACTTGTGATTGGTATGATACCGCTTCATTCACTGCCACAAATTGATGGTGGTCAGATATGTACGATTTGAACCATGCCAATGCACTTCCTCTAATGTCAACATAAGTTTCTAGTCTTTTTAAAAGAATGTTGTAGTCGATAGTGTCAAACGTGGCACTAAGATCCAGTAGCACTAATAGAGAGATACAACCACGATCAGATGATAAGAGCAGGTCATTTGTAACTCTAATGAGAGCAGTCTCAGTACTATGATACAGTCTAAATCCTGACTGGAAATCCTCACAGATACCATTTTTCTCTTTAACTTTAAGAACTGAAGTGGGTCAGAATAGGTAAAGAGATGCATGTCAGATCCATGTCACATTCAGCAGCAGCAGCTCAGCTCTTAAAGGGACTGGTAATGTCCCATTAAGAGTCTGGTAATCAAAGATCAAATATGTCTGGTAATCAAAGATCAAAAAAAATCAATAACTTTTGTAGCTTTAGGGATACATCTATATTTAATTTAGAATTTAGAGCTTGATAAATTTAATCAGTTTCTGTATAATTCCTACTTGCTAAAGGTAAATATGACGTTTATTATAATGGGTTTATGTGAAGATTGTTTTAAGTTCAGTTAAGATATAAGTTACTTTAAGTAGTCTAATAAATGTTAAAATTGATAGCTTTGTAATGTTGAATGGCTAATCAGTGGTTAAATATTAGGGGGAAAAAAACTATTTCATAGAGACATCAGAGTAATACTGGCCTTCAGTCATAAAAAAAGATGCCATTATACAAATATTAAAGTATACTGTCTTTGTTTTTTTTTTCTACATTAATTTAAAGATTGAATGTGAAATTCTTGCAAAGTAAAAGTACTTTTAAATATGTTAGGTGGGATTAATCGTGATTAATTTCAGAAAAAAAAAATGTGTGATTAATTAGTTAATTTTTTTATCAGTTGACAGTACTAATATATACAGTATATATATATATATTTTATATATATATATTATATATATTTTTATATATTTATATATATATATATATATATTTTTTTTTTTTTTTTTTTTTTTTTGTCATTTCTTGAATTTAGTTAATTTAAGTAGGATCAATCCCAACCTTATTATTACGTCTTGGGATTAAAGGAATAGTTTACCCAAAATTAACATTTGCTTAAAATTTACTAACCCTCAGGCCATCCTATAGATCTGTTTGTTTCTTCATCAGAACAGAACAGATCAGAGAAATTTACCATTACATCACTTGCTCACTAATGGATTCTCTACACTGAATGGGTGCCACCAGAATGAGAGTTGATAAAAACATCACAGTAATCCACAAGTAATCTACACAATCTAGTCCATCAGTTAATGTATTGCGAAAAACCATGTAGTGTGGGGAACAAATCCAAAATGATGTTTTTAACTACAAACTGTCGCCTCTGGTCATAATATTGTTTTCTGTAGTGAAAAAGTCTTTATTCTTAATCATGAGAGAAATATGCACGTATTTACAAACTAAAAGAGCCCAAAACAGTTCCATACAAATATGTTGTATATTTTGATGGGAGAGGACAACTTTGGACAGACTTTTTCACTGGAGGAAGCGTTTTTATGGATTATGGATTTTGTTTATTTGGACTATGGACTCTTCGCTTCACAGATGTTGTTTGAAATATTACAATGCTTTTGTCACCTGTTTGGACAATCTGAAATACTTGTGATTTTTTTTCTTTTCCTTTTAATCTCCTTTCTGCTAAACAGCTTCTTGAAAGCAGCATACCGACATCCGTCCTAGTTGACATCAGCCACGCTAACCTTCAAAGCTATCATATTGTCACAAGGACCTCTACAATGCTAAAAATAATCCTCTCTTTCCTTCATGTTCCCCGGTCCCCCCTCCTTTCCTTGTCACTTGATTGTGTTATTATTATGCTAACCAAATCCTTATAAATGTGATTTAAGGCTTGGCGGCCCGCGCTCTTGTTTTCCCTTTTGCTGTAGCGATTTATAGTTGCCCAGGAAAGGCCTCTCTAAGTATTCCAAATGTCCTGAGATTACAGCTGTTGCCGATGCCTGATTGAGGCCGACTGCTGTTATTGCACTGTGTTCTTGCTTGTACCCTGAGAGCAGTAAAGCATCAATAAAATCAAAAGCACCTGCATCTTAAATGAAATTTCAATTGAAAAACTTAACAGCCCTTCAAATTGCGGAATTTAACGCAGACCAGTAAAGCTTAAATAACACTTTGCCTCTGCAGACCGAAAAAAAGGGGCGGCTGAAGCGAGGAAGGAAGGCTGGCCGGGGATGAAGTAAGGAGGGGTGGTTCACGTTCAAGGTGACTTGATTGTCTCATGTGGTAAAATTATTTACAATTAAGGAATTTCTCCTGAGAGCCACATTGGATTTGCCGGGGAGCACCTATGCAGACGTTTTGCCGTGGCGGCGGCCGTGAGCTTTTTCAGTATTCATGGACACTGCTGAACCTTTGTGGTAATTGAATCAGTTAGAGTGCTGAGTGGAGCAAGCATAAAAACCTGTTAACCCAAAGGTCAGATCTGTGCATTGTTTATTTATCAGGAGGGAGAGGGAGCAAAATCGGCAGGGCCCCTTTACAGACACAGTAAAAAATTACCCCCAAAAATAACAGCTAGTAGACGAATGGAGAAATCTGGGCCGGAATCATAAGCAGCGCCCGGCTGTGTGAAGTGAAAATGGATGATGCTTGAGTTAGGGTTAGGGATGACTAATGAGAATTAAAGCTCTTTATTTCTTGACGTCATTTCATAATCAATGTTATTATGATAAAGCTGATCTATTTTAAAAAGGTCCATTTATTTAGATAATACAATGCGTTTAGTTGGACTACATATTGAACGCACTTGGGTTTATAAAACATTAGTGAGAATGAATTGCTCCGGCTGAAAGTGCTGTTTATTTGCACCTACTGAATTTGTTGTTTTAGTGTCTGAATTATGCAGATCATTTAATGGAACAAAATCTGTGAGGAGCACAGTTTTCAAGGTGCAGGCGTTTAAGTTCTGAATGTTTTGTTATGGAAGATGCAGGAGATTTCACAATTTGGCGTACTTATCAATCTTTCATTCTAACCTGAATCAGCTCTTAAAAAATGCTGAAAGTTTGCACATCTAGATGTATATTATTCTGTTCGCCACCATTTCTTCATTTGGTCAATAACTGCTTTCTATAATGAATAGAAAGTATTCACTACCATTCAATACTTGAGATCGATTTAAATTAAAAAAAAAATGTTTAAAGAAGCTTCTTATGCTCACCAAGACTGCATTTATTTGTTTAAAAATACAGTAAAACAGTAATATTGTGAAATATATTAAAATTTAAAGTGACTGTTTTCTATTTTAGTCTGTTTTAAAATGAAATGTATTCTTGTGATGGCAAAGCTGAATATTATATAGCCATTTATTCTAGTATTCAGTGTCACATGATCCTTCAGAAATCCTTCTTATATTTTGATTTGGAGCTCAAAAATCGTTATTATTATTATTTTGATTATTATTAATGTTAAGAACAGCTTTGCTGCTTAATATTGTTGTGGAAACCATGATGTATTTTTTCCAGCATTCTTTGATGATTAGAAGAACAGCATGTTTTCGAAATAGAAGTCTTTTGTAACATTATAAATGTCTTTGCTGTCACTTACGATCAATTTAATGTGTTCTTGCTCAATAAAAGTAATAATTTCTTGTAAAAAAAAAAAAAACACATCCTGACCCCAAACTCTTAAATGCAAGTGTACACAAATGAGTTTAATTTACATGGCAGAGCTGTTTAGCACCTGGTTAAGTGGACTGTGTGTGCTTAGTGAATAAGATGCAGGGTTTTGTGCTTAAATAACATTCAGTGGTGCCACTGTATAGTGAGTTTGCTCCATCTGTGTGCTTCCTCTCTCTAATGTCCCTTTTTTCATTATTAGTTTTTTTTTTAAGTCATTATCTTGCTGCTTGTTTTGGTGGCCGCTGAGCTTTGGGGAGAGAAAGCGGACATGTAGCCGGTTATGTCTCCTTTAGACATAGTGAGTCAGTTGGGAGGTGATGGTGATGGGAGGTGGAAAGTGGGCCATCTGTGGGGAGACATCAGCAGCCCAGCACGGCAGAGAGAGAGCCAGTCACCTTGATCCACACGCCCTTGCCGGTACGCCATTACCGTGCTACCGTGGGATGTAAATGGAGGAGGAAAACATTACCTTCAAATGAGCTTTCATAGGGCCCAAATATCAATCAGACAGCCCAGGCTACAGAGCAGACAGGAGATGCTTAAAACGCAACAAAACAACTTCTTTTCAATTACCACATCTCATATATTCCTCTAACTGCTTTCATTTTACCAAATGTTCAAGCTCTTTTACTTATCATTCTTCAGTTTTTTTTTGTGGAGTTTCCTAACAGTTCTGTCAGAAAAATGGTATAGTAAATTACTGTAATGTAAATCTGCATCCATATATCGGGCCTCACAGAATGAGCACAAAAAGTGCAATAAACTTATGTGACATTTTGGATCAGCATTATTCTGAATCCCAATAGCAGTGCTCCATATAGCAAATAAAGACAAATCATCAAAATACTATTTTCTTGATTTTCATTTCCTGAAGGAAATGCCAGTGCTTGCAAAGCAGCAAGAGAAGGTGTTCAGGTAATCTTAGGTTTTAGGCCTCGATTGTGTTAACAATGCTGCATTTGCCATTGTTATGATGCTAAGTATGCATCAGCACAAATGATAATGTTTTAAAAAAATTTTTTATACAAAATCAATGGGATCTAATGTTGTTTACACCCCAGCATTCCAAAATATATTTTGTGTCCATCAGAAGAAAGTAAGTTACAAAGGTATAGATATTAATATTCTGTTTAATTTAAATAAAGTTAAAAACTTCTTACTGTTTCATACCAGTCATAACCAAGGAGATACTGGCACAAGCCATTAGATGTGAGAGAGGGAGGGAGTAAATAGGGATGCTGGCATGTGTTTTGGTATATGCATGTGTGGATGTGTAATTATGAAAATGACCCGAGCTGTCCAGGCTTGAAGATCCATGAAGGATTTCTTGATGTTAGTGCTTCCATGGCGGCTGTTGTTGTAACCACTCAGAGAAAATGACTGGGCAGGAAACTTAAGTGATTTCCTCCAATTCACTACAGACCCTTCAAAGGTTCGCCTCAAACATCGCTGATATCCCTTAGCCGCATCACCCCAACGAATAAATCCATAAATATAATTTCATATTTGCTTGCGATATGCATTGTCTGACTCCGTCCTCTTTGGAAAATGAGCTGATTTGCACACAGCCTGCTCTACATTTTAATCCAGAGAATCAGGCTGCTCCAATCAGACAGTGTCCTTGTGCTGTCAGTCTCAATGCTGTGCTGTCAGAGCGGAGCTGCATCTCTCTAGATCATGGAGATCGACCAGACTCATCACTCCTTTGATTCAAATAATTTAAAGACAAAATTAATTGCAATATTAAGATACATGCATAGATGGATGGATGAATGGATAGATGGTTAATGGAGATATATATTATATATCTTAAAAGTTTATTAGTAAATGTAATGCATTCAATATTACATCATTATATTATATTATATTATATTATATTATATTATATTATATTATATTATATTATATTATATATATTATATTATATTATATTATATTATATTATATTATCATAAAAGATTAATCCTTAAAGGGATACTCCACCCCAAAATGAAAATTTTGTCATTAATCAGTTACCCCCATGTCGTTCCAAATCCGTAAAAGCTTCATTCGTCTTCGGAACACAATTTGAGATATTTTGGATGAAAACCAGGAGGCTTGTGACTGTCCCATAGACTGCAAGGAAAAATTGCACTGTCAAGGTCCAGAAAAGTATGAAAGACATCATCAGAGTAGTCAGTGGTTCAATCTGAATTTAATGAAGCGACGAGAACACTTTTTCTGTGCAACGAAAACAAAAACAACGACTTTATTCAATAATTTGTCTCTTCTGTGTCTTAGAGAATATCCGCTGGACGCAAGCCATGTGCGCTATTCTGTGTCAGCCGCGACACAAGGATATGTTTTCTATGTGTATTTACACTTTGATTTGAACCAAAACAGCGCATCCGTGCAGCACGGCTGACACAAAATAGCGTATGTTGCTTGCGTCCAGCGGATATTCTCCAAAATGGCGCTATGGTGATGGAGTATCCCTTTAAATATAATCCATAGTGAAATGTATTATTGTTAGAATATTTATATTGGAATATTGTTATATTTATAGTTTTATTAAAACTAACAATAATGATAATAATCTATACAATAATAAATCCATAAACAATTTCAGTGATTAATATTTATCATTTTGTATTTATATTGTATACATCATATTGTCATTAATAATTATCATTATTATACCATTTAATTTTTATTTTTAGAATTGAAGCTTAGTTTTATCCATAAATAAAGATTGTATCACTTTAAAATATAAGATAATTTTTTATAATTTTTAGCTTATTATTTACTAAACTACATCCTTCAAGTATGTGTGTGTGTGTGCGAGTGTGTGTATGTGTGTGTGTGTGTGTGTGTGTGTGTGTGTGTGTGTGTGTGTGTGTGTGTGTGTGTGTGTGTGTGTGTGTGTACTTATGCTACAGTGTACACCAAATGTCCCCACAAGGATAGTTAAACCTGAAATTTTTGACATTGTGAAAAAAAATACATAGAAAATAGTAAATGATGTTTATCTGAAAGCATTACAATGCAGACAGGTTTTCTGTAAGGGGTAGTTTAGGGTTAGGGGATAAAAAAAGTATATTATTTGGTCGTATAAAAGTAATAGAAGTCTATGGAAAGTCCCCACAATTCACAGAGACAAACGTGTGTGTGTGTGTTATGCACCACTAGTGGCAATAAATGTATTAGCAAAAATAATGATTGTTTTGCTACTGATTTATTCATTTTAATTATTTTATATTAATTATGTTAATTATTTAATATTAATTTCTTTTTTCTTCAGGGCCTGGATCTGTTGACCCACCTGTACTCTCTGACATCCAACCCAGAAGTGCTTCTGTCTCCTTGTCTCCTCCATCTCAGCCCAACGGCATCATCACCCATTATAACATCTACCAAAATCACCAGTTAAGTGCCAATGTGCCAGGAAACAGCACCAGCCACACTCTTTTTCAGCTTACACCCTATCAGCAATACACCATACAGGTGGAGGCTTGCACAGCAGCCAGCTGCACTCTTTCCTCACACACAATTTACCCCTCCAGCCCCCCAGAGGACGTCCCAGCCCCGCAGCTTTATTCAGACACCCCCAACTCAGTGCTCTTGTCCTGGGCCCCACCACATCATGCCAACAGTGAACTGGACGGCTACACCATTGAGAGGAGCGTCATTGGCACACAACAGATTTCTACTGTGGCCACTTTGCAGCCCAACCAGACTCTTACTTACTTATCTAGACAGCTTTGCCAATAGCAGTGAGTGGGAGAAAGTGACCACTAGACCTTTAAGACCTGCAGGACTGCAGCCACCTCATGTTCTGGTTTTGGGACCAGAGTCAATGCAGGTACATGAAAAATCAGTTTGCATGTTACTTAAAGGGACAGTTCACCCAAAAATAAAATGTACTTACCCTCAAGCCATCCTAGATCAGAAAAAATGTCCTAGCTCTTCCAAGCTTTAAAATAGCATTGCATCAAGTTTTTGAAGCCCAAAAAGTGCATCCATCCATCATAAAATGTACTCCGCATGACTCCAGGTGTTGCCTTCTGAAGTGAAGTGGTGCGTTTGTGGAAAAAAAGATATATAAACATAACATATTGTTCTTAAATATATACATGCATGTGTGTGTTTCTATATACATAATAAATATACACAGTACACACACATATGTTTACAAAAACTTGTATTTTTAAAACTTCATAAATCATAATCTCTAGCTTCCTCTAACTGTCGTGCATGCGTGCGTTCACTAGAGAGTGGCATTTCAGGGGATGACATAGGACTTGGTGTAATCTCCGGTGAAAATATGCTAGTCTCACGAGAACCAAGTTTTGGTTACAGCAAAGGAAAGCCAGTCAAACAAGACTTTGTTTTCCATTCCTCATTTTGTACTTCTAATTTGTGACTACTACACTATGCCTATGTCCTACGTCATCTGCTGTAATGTTACTCTTTTGTGTATTTTTCTTATACAAATGCATCAATTCACTTCAGAATCTTCAAAATCTCAAACCCCATTCACTGCCATTATACAACTTGGAAGAGCCAGGACATTTTTTTATATAACTCTGATTGTATTCATCTGAAAGAAGAAAGTCATAAACACCTTGGATGGCTTGAGGGTGAGTAAATCATGAGGTAATTTTCATTTTTGGGTGAACTATCCCTTTAAATGAACATGTTTGGGTGTCTCTCGATAGTGTCCCACCCTCTTGTCAGCAGGATGTAGTGCCTTATGCCGCCTTTTCACCAATGAGGTGCAAATGAGGTCTTTGCTGTGATTGTTAGTGAGAAGCTACTGTATTTTCATCCCATTAATGCCACACCCAGAGCATCCATTATTATTCCAGTTACAACTTCATGCTATGAGAACATTGATACGCATGGTTTCCAGGTCATTCCAGAATTGATTATTAAGGAACAGCCAATTAAGAATGTCATATAGTGTGGGAAGCCCTCATGAATGTGCCCTTGGTCATCTAGCTAACGCTTTAAAGATTGTACTTCTTTTTTTGTGTCTGTAAGATACATAAAGCATGCCAGACCTTATTAACACTGAAAAAGTAGAGTGTTTCGAGGCAAACTGCGTAGACATCCCTGTTATTCAACAGACACGATACTCAAGAGAGCTAGGTAGCTTGCAGTCTTTTGGCTGGTTTACAAGTTGGATTTAAGGGGCGTTAATGTAACCAAACAAGCTTTGCAGCTTAGATCCTGCAGTGTGTAAATACACCCGTGCACCCTCTCTCTTTCTCTCTTTGTTATTTGTTGTGTGCTAGTGCCAAGAAACATGGACAGAAATGCTTACCACTTCAAACAAAGGCAGCATTTGCATAAACTTGCTTGAATTATTCATTTTCCCCTAACCCCAGGTTTAGTGTATTGTAATACCATTATTATTTCATTAATTTGTTAAATGCTGCATTTGTATGTAACTGGATGAGAACTCTTCTATATGTAAAAGCCAAAAAACAACTGTTCACATTAGCATACGCTATATTAAATTGCTGTTGAGGTGCTAGCAGTCTCTGTGGCGCTCACAGCAAATTCTTTGTTAGCAAGTATTAATGATTTCATTTCAGTGAGATGCCATGCGGCCTACTAATGTTCCTGTGAAGGCAACTGCCTTCTAAGGTAGCATACTGACCATCATGGAGATGATTTGGAATGCTCTAGCACATTGCACTGTGCACAGGAGACATGTGAGGTGGAGTTCAACAAAGTTAACATGTTTCTAAGCTATCAGGCATAACAGCAGCCATCAGCCTTAGCCATCTTCAAGAAACAGCTAAAAACTAAATCTCTTTTATTTTTATTTAACCCTCTAACTCTAGCACTTTCTATTCTAATTCTATTTTATCTGTTTTCTTTTTTTACAAAAAAAAACACTTGATCCTCTAACACTTGCACTCTATTATTTTTCTATTCTGTCTACTTGCTTTCTTTTTATTTATTATATTATATAAATATAATTAAAAACCCCTTGCTAGGCTAACCAAGACTTGTCATGGCACTTGCATTTTATTGCTCTTTTGTTGATTTTGATTGCTTCTATTGTCCTCATTTGTAAGTCGCTTTGAATAAAAGTGTCTGCTAAATAACTAAATGTAAATGTAAATGTAAAATCAGCATATTAGAATGATTTCTCAAGGATCATGTGACACTGAAGACTGGAGTAATGGCTGATGAAAATTCAGCTTTGGCATCACAGGCATACATTACATTTTAAAAAATATTAAAATAGAAAACAGTTAATTTTAATTGTAATATTATTTTGCAGTATTATTGTCTGTAATTTTTTAAGCAAATAAATGCAGTCTTTGTGAGCATAAGAACCCACCCAAAAAAAATAAAAAAATAAAACAAATAAACTGTGTAAACATTAGGTTGGATTAAAATGCTTTCTAAAACAGCCTTCACTCCTGCTTAACATTTTAATATCCATTATTCTAACTTTTCCATCACAACTAATCCTAACTCTAACATTTATCCAATCTACCGTTTCATCTCCTCTCCCCAGGCATGCACAATATGTTTAATGTGTCCGCCAAAAGCTGACACCTCCCTTGCTCCAGAGACAGTATGTTGCAGCAACAAGCAGCGTTTCCTATGCAATTCCATTAGGATTTCATTATGATCTCCAGGGGCTGAGGCCTCTTTTAAATGTAATGAAAGGAATATTCTGTCTTGGGTCAAAGTCAGGGTGCCTTCTCTTCATCACATGACGTGGGTAACACAAACTCATCGATCTAAAAGCCTGAGATGATGTGTTGTGAGTTTGTGCTGGACTCCAGCCCTTCTCTGGAGCCTCAGACATGCTTGTGAAACCATTTTAGTTTATAACTACATGACCACCAGAACGCTGCTAGACTCTGATGTCAAGTTCTTCAGTGATACTAACAGGTTCAAACATATCCTGTGTTTTAATGCAGGTTACATGGACCGCTCCACTCATACCCAATGGAGAAGTTGAGCGGTACGAGATCCACATGCCTGATCCACGTATCTCGCACACCAATACATCTGTGCTCAACCATACAGTTACCAGCCTGCTGCCCTACACCAACTACAGCATCATCATCCTCACCTGCTCAGGAGGTGGAGGCCATATCAGAGGCTGCACTGAGAACCTTCCAACATGGGTAACTACATTACCCACAATCCCAGAAGGTCTGCCATCCCTGTCAGTAGTGGCAATCAGTGAATCTTTCCTGGCTGTTTCATGGCAACTCCCATCAAGGCCGAATGGGCCCAACATAAGGTAACCAATTAATTTTATATCTAAGATTATATTTTTGTTTTCAGATACACATTTAAGTAGTGTTACTAATGAAATTTATTTATTTATCTATTTTGAAGTGTATTTATTTTATTTGAAGTGTATGCATATGGCTGTAAAATTGTTGTTAAAACTGATGCTTACATTTTTCAAAGTAAAATGTATTTCTTTCTTATAATTTTTTTATTATTATTTAGTTGTAGTACTAGTATTACTGTATTTTAATTATATAGATATGGTTGTAAAATGTGTGTTAAAATTAATGTTTACATTCCTAAAGTAAAACCATTCAAATTTATTTGATTGAAAATTTTGATTAATTAATTTGTGTTTTTTTACACTACTGTCTTCTACTACTACTACTAGTACTACTGATATTACTACTATTAATTATTATTTTTATTATTATTAATCTTTATAGATATGGTTGTAAAATGGATGTTTAAATGGATGTTTACATACTTCAAAGATAAATCAATTGTAACCACAATTTTGAGTAATTCATATGGTAAAGAAATTTCTAAAATCTCTTGGGAATAATCCATAACTCTGCCATTTTATATGAGAACAGCAAGTGTCTCCCTAGGTTGTGAAGAGTGAGGAACAACGTAAAAGTTCTCACTGTATATTTTAGTCTGTTTTTGAGCTGATTAGGTGGTAAATAAAGGTCTGTTCATGGCGAATGATTAAAATTCATGACTACTTTTCCCGCTGCTGCTCTGTTTGTTTAACTAGGCTTATAAAGCGCACATTAAGCTGAGCTCTCCTGATTACAGGCAAAATTAGCATTACTGTTGAGGGAGAAAGAAAGAGAGAGAGAGAAAAGACAAAAGCACAAACCCAGCGAAACAGCGGTGCGGGTGAAATGGCAGGAGGATTGTGGGAGTGGAGCGGGCTCTGATTATCTGGCTGTTTCCACTGCCCTCAGATTTGAGCTGTTGAGACGGAAAACCCAGCAGCCCCTGGCCTCCCGTCCCCCTGAAGATTTGAATCTGTGGTACAATGTTTACGCAGGAACCAAATTGTTTCATGAAGATAAAGGCCTTAGCAGGTGAGATTACTGAAATTAGCTTTAATGCAAACTTTGCTTGTGTGTACAAAACTGTTTTTGTGCACCGATGCCATCTTTTTAATGCTGTTCAAAGATACTTTGAGCAAATATTCCATAGAATTAAATTGTTTTCAGCTAATCTTTCTCTGGCACTCCTTGTGTGTACGCTGAAAGACCCCAACATAAAACCCCCAAATGTTTCCCATGTATCACAGGTTCTGTCATTCAGATTCATGTCTGACTTCATTTAAATGTTTTCAGTCTTTGTAAAAGATTAACTTTGAGCTTGACTTTATGCAGCATATTTAAATACTCGACTTTTAATGCAGTAATATCGCAACTTTTGTAAATATTTTAAAGCCTCATTCTTATAAATACACAAGTTAATATTGATAAGATGGATGAATGGATGGATAGAGTTGTCATTGTTAATGGTTTGTTAATAATAATTTTAGAATTGGACCTATATATTTGGAAAGATTCTGGGATTGTTGCTTCAAAAAATGTCTGTGTGCATAATGTGTTACAGGTACACATGGTACGAATACAAACTTCTGGTTCACAATGATGTTGGCTATGCTTCAGCGGAGGTTGTCACAGGGGTCACACTGCCTGGGCAACCCCTCAGCCAAACCAACATATTCATCCAAGTTCTCAATCATACAGCAATCCTAGTCAGCTGGTCCACCCCAGGTAAGAGTCTAGATTCTCTATATTAAACTTATCCTGGCCCTTGACCGAAAATACATTTCAGGAAAGAATATGTGTTGAGAGAACTTGGTTTTGAGATTGACCTTAAGTGTGTCCTGTCTCTCTATATATTTTACATTACTAGCGCTGCAAGATTTGCAGGGAAGTGTGGAGGACTACATCCTTACTGTCTGTCAACCCAGCACAGGGAGAATCTTGCGTTTGAGCCCACTGTGACCTCTGTGGTCATCTCTGACCTGCAGCCCAGCACTGAGTACAAGCTCTTCTTGACTGTATCCAACGGCGCTCACAACATTACCAGTCCTGAGGTCAGTTGCACTACTACAGATGGAGGTGAGTATATGCCACATAGACGTTTGATACACACATCCATATTGACTGCCAAGCCACAGGGCCCCAGATTTGTTGTATATTGTTAAACTGTCCTGTGTTGATTAAATCATGAACATAACTCAAAGCTTTACATGTATGTAAGTGCATGGTTGTACCGTTTATAATGTTCTTGTTTGTCCCTTAAGGTTAGTAGCATTCAAAGTCCGTATTGGAGTTAGGGCTGCATGATAAATTGCATTCGATATTTAATGGGCATCTTTTCAGTAAAGCCGGTTCTGTAATCAGCGGTAAATCTCCATCACGTGCGTGCTTTCACATGGAGCAGCATTTACTACACAAAGACTGTTGTTCACTGACAAGCTCCGCAAAACCACGTTCATATATGATCTGGAGATTTACCGCTGATTACAGAACTGGCTTTACTGACAAGATGTGCATTAAATATCGCATGCGATTTTTCGTGTAGCCCTAATTGGAATGATTCAGTTGAAAAGTACACTTCCTGTTATGTGAATGGAGTTGAAATCTACAAACCCGATTCCAAAAAAGTTGGGACACTGTACAAATTGTGAATAACAGTGAATAACAGAATGCAATGATGTGGAAGTTTCAAATTTCAATATTTTATTCAGAATACAATATAGATGACATATCAAATGTTTAAACTGAGAAAATGTATCATTTTAAGGGATAAATAAGTTGATTTTAAATTTCATGGCCTCAACACATCTCAAAAAAGTTGGGACAAGGCCAAGTTTACCACTGTGTGGCATCCCCTCTTCTTTTTATAACAGTCTGCAAACGTCTGGGGACTGAGGAGACAAGTTGCTCAAGTTTAGGAATAGGAATGTTGTCCCATTTTTGTCTAATACAGGCTTCTAGTTGCTCAACTGTCTTAGGTCTTCTTTGTCGCATCTTCCTTTTTATGATGCACCAAATGTTTTCTATGGGTGAAAGATCTGGACTGCAGGCTGGCCATTTCAGTACCCGGATCCTCCTTCTACGCAGCCATGATGTTGTAATTGATGCAGTATGTTGTCTGGCATTGTCATGTTGGAAAATGCAAGGTCTTCCCTGAAAGAGACGACATCTGGATGGGAGCATATGTTGTTCTAGAACTTGGATATACCTTTTAGCATTGATGGTGCCTTTCCAGATGTGTAAGC
Organism: Cyprinus carpio; assembly: GCF_018340385.1. NCBI lineage: Eukaryota > Metazoa > Chordata > Actinopteri > Cypriniformes > Cyprinidae > Cyprinus > Cyprinus carpio. Next base: position 15,208,217 of record NC_056613.1, on the reverse strand, counting down.
TGCCCATGCCACACGCACTCGTGCAACCCCATACCATCAGAGACGCAGGCTTCTGAATTGAGCGCTGATAACAACTTGGGTTGTTCTTGTCCTCTTTAGTCCGGATGACATGGCGTCCCAGTTTTCCAAATAGAACTTCAAATTTTGATCCGTCTGACCACAGAACAGTTTTCCACATTGCCACAGTCCATTTTAAATGAGCCTTGGCCCAGAGAAAACGCCTGCGCTTCTGGGTCATGTTTAGATATGGCTTCTTTTTTGACCTATAGAGTTTTAGCCAGCAACGCTGAATGGCACGGTGGATTGTGTTCACTGACAATGTTTTCTGGAAGTATTCCTGAGCCCATGTTGTGATTTCCATTACAGTAGCATTCCTGTATGTGATGCAGTGCCGTCTAAGGGCCCGAAGTTTGCGGGCATCCAGTATGGTTTTCCGGCCTTGACCCTTACGCACAGAGATTGTTCCAGATTCTCTGAATCTTTGGATGATATTATGCACTGTAGATGATGATAACTTCAAACTCTTTGCAATTTTTCTCTGAGAAACTCCTTTCTGATATTGCTCAACTATTTTTTTTCGCCGCAGCATTGGGGGAATTGGTGATCCTCTGCCCATCTTGACTTCTGAGAGACACTGCCACTCTGAGAGGCTCTTTTTATACCCAATCATGTTGCCAATTGACCTAAATGAGAGACACTGCCACTCTGAGAGGCTCTTTTATTTGTATACTAACTTTTCCGGCCTCTTATTGCTACCTGTCCCAACTTTTTTGGAATGTGTAGCTCTCATGAAATCTAAAATGAGCCAATATTTGGCATGACATTTCAAAATGTCTCACTTTCAACATTTGATATGTTATCTATATACTATTGTGAATAAAATAAGTTTATGAGATTTGTAAATTATTCCATTACTTAACTTTTTTGGAATCGGGTTTGTACAAAACCTTTTTCCAAGCTTACACTACCATTCAAAAGTTTGTGCTCAGTACACGTTTTTATATTATTGCAGTTTAACGTAATTGTTTTCTTTTTTAAAATATTTAAAAATGTAATTTATTCCTGTGATGACAAAATTAATTTTCAGCAGCCATTACTCCAAGTTTCAATGTCACATGTTCCTTTAGAAACCATTTTGATATGCTTTTTTAATGCTTAATAATGCTTTCTTATTATTATCAGTTTTGCATTAAGTTTCTGATGCTTTTTATGTTGGTTTATTTTATGATTATTTTTTTTTTTGTTTTTTTTTTTATTATTATTAAATTTGTTTTTGTAGGTTATGAATTTTTTTTAGTAGTGTATGTTTCATTAATATATTTCAGCTCACTAATGTAAATAACTACTATATTTGCCACATTCTAGGAACAAAAAGGCCAGGTCTTGTCTCTTTTAGGATCTTGTTTTCTGCAACAATGCAAGTAATATAAAAGTTTGCAAAGCATCTTAGGTGATATTTAAAATCCAAGTGGTTTCAGCTGAAATATGGAGCTTACTAGACCACAACCATCTCTGTATGTTTAACTGGATGAAATTTGAAGTGAAGATATTGGCTAATTATGGTTTTCCTGTCAACACTTCAAATATTCCTGTGATTTCTGTCAGCCTGCCTCTCTCATATCATTCCAGCAGCCCCTGCTCACAGAGATAAAAAACGGATGAGAAGAAGAACTGATTGATTGAATATTTTCCCTCTGTACTCTAAAGGCAAACCTCACAAGCTGTGGAAAAATTTGCCTTTACCAAAATTTTGATATCTTGACCTCTGTGCTATGATCAATAGTCATTAAGCTGTCCTCTCACACAGTTAATGTACTGATGCACTGATAGCACAGGAAACAGATGAAAGCTCAGCAAACCTCTTATATACGCACACACACACACACACACACTGCGCTGTGAGTTAAATTGTGCCTTACACACTAAAAACTAAACAACTGGCTCCCAACTATCAGTATAATTAAAAACATTAGAATATCATTTGCTCCTAAATAAAGGTTACAGGTCATTTACCAAAGAGCTAGTAGTGGTAGCTTCATTATTTTACAGCCTGAAGGGCAGCTTATTAAAAGCAGTTGAACTTAAAGATCATTCTTGTGCTGCATGATAGTGTATATGTTAAGAACCTGCTAACTAAAAACTGTAATGGAGACAAGGTTGTCCATGCGAAAACTTACATTAATAATACAGCAGCAGAAATTATATGGAAAGAGATGCTTCAGGAGAGCACTGATATCTGTCACATCCAAGTATGTCTCATTGTTATTTTGGTCAGTGATGGAGAGTAAAAAATGGCACTAAGCATTTTTTAATGTCTTGAGTAGTTCGGCTGCATTCTAAACAGCCTTTTCAAGTAGTAATCTACTTTTTCCATCTTTTTCTAAGTAGCTGCTTAATAATCAAATGTGCTTTCAGCTCTCCTATGAATGTGTCTTCTGTCTCATTTGCCACATTGGGAAGTTGGTTAGCTCAGACACTTCCTGAAAATGAACCCATTTGACAAATGATTCATTGATTCATTTGTCCAATGATTTTGTCAAATTTAATGAAGAAGTCCCTGCACTTGATTTCACTGTTTTTGTTCTTTATAAGAAATATTTAATACTAAATAGTTGTGTACATTGCACTATTTTTTATTGTTTTATATACTGTATATTAGGGTGCTTTTAGTTTTATTTTATTTAATTTATTGTACATTTATTTGTTCAAACTTTATCTCTTTTATTAAAGTATCTTTAGTGGTAGACAATTACTGCTCTGCTCTTAAAACAAATCTTATTTTAAGAGGTTATTGATATATTTCAGGAGCTTCTATGTTGTAATTGCACCTACAGTAACTACTTTTTAAAATAATCTTTTGTTTGTTGACTCTTTTCAAATATATGTAACTTGTAGCCTGAGAGTTTAAAACAATTTCTCCAACACTTCTTTTAATGATTGATTAGTGATTAATTATAATAATCCTTGCTTTCTAATAATGAAAATTAGTTATTTTTTTAACGTAAGACTACTAGTTAGTTCACTAAGAACAATGTTATTGTCCATTCACACAGGAGCCTATTTTATTTTTTTTTTTTTTTTTTTTTTTTTTTAAAACTTTTTTAATTTTTTTTTTTTTTTTCTTTTTTTTTTTCTTTCCTCCTCACTTCTTTTCTCTTTATATATAGAATTTTTGAATGTTTGTTTGATTATTTTTTTGTGTTTTTTAGGGACTATTAATGCATCACCAAAGGTGTTTAGGTGGCTGATAGTTGTTGCCAAAACATTTATCTGTCCCTCATAAACCTTCAGTAAGATCTGCTGTAAAGTGTTTTAACTTAACTAGAAGATATCTTAGATGGGGTCTCTTTACTTGTTGACCTTTGTGTTAGCAGGATATCTCCTGAAGAGAGACTTTTTGAGGCTTGAGTAGGAAGAACAGCAGTTATATTCTTTAGAGAGAGTGTAAGTGTCAGGACCCCTACTCTGTATCGAATTCATTCCTCAGACCGTCATGTCAGCCATTGGCTTGTTCAAAGCCGCTGCTGAGATATTTGATCTCTCAGCTGTCATTAGCACTACACTCATGTCTTTCAGCTCTCTTTCACAAACTAACTTCACTCGCCTCAGAAAAAAAAGCTTTATCAATCATTCCCTTTTTACATTCTCTTAGAAGAGCCTTACAATGTTGTCACAATAGCTGTTTACTAGAGTCACATCAAGCTGAAAAATAGGCTCTCTGGTCTTCTTTTGTAAGTCAGTGTGATTTGTCATGGGAAAGGAAGAGCTTGCAAAAAAAAAAAAAACAGAGGGGGGAAAAGGAAAAGAAGGTGAAAATGGTGCAAGCTGTAGAAAGAATCCCCCAGACTGTCCCAGTTAACCCCTCTGCCCCCGGTGCAGCACTCCAATCCCTGCGCGCTTCTCCAGGACTGATTCAATTTGCCCACAAACCATCTGCGGGAACCCCCAAAAGCAAGAAGGAAAGTGAAAGAGTCGCACTCAGCTTTTTCTCATTCTACCAGCCCTCCCTGATGTATTGCTGTCAGCATTCCCTGATGTACATATAAAATTACATTATTTATACACATGAGTGCACTCAGGAGCACACATCAAATGGACACACGTGTACTGCTGCTTTTTTATTGTTTATTGTTGGAACTAACAACCGAGGGACAAAGATATATATGTAGATTACAAAAATTAAAAATAATAATAATAATAATTGTACCAACCATTTTTTATAGTACTTATAATTATATAAATTTATATTATTTGTTATTTGTATGTTATATTTGATTAATGAGATGAGATTCTAGATGATTTCTATGAATGGTTTCCTTATACTGTAGTTCTCAACACTAAAAGCTTGGATAGGAGAAAGTATTTTAACATCAAAAAAATTACACAGATCAGCTTTAAGAAAATTCCTTAGTCTTTTTTTTGTTTGTTTGTTTGTTTGTTTATCCCTTTCTCTCTGTCTCTCTTTCATGCTATTTTTCTAAGGCAGAAATAAAAGTGCTGCCCAAAGCCTTTTCAGAGACTATTAAGGGTAGAATATGCTGTGTTTATGCTAGCGCTGACATGATCTTGGTCTGGGGAAAAAAAAGAAAAGAATGAAAAACTGCTTTCCTCCAGGTCTTTTTCTGTAGATGTTGTTGGTCATTGTATTACTCTTTGCAGAGACTACTGCAGACTTGAGGACCTCGAGCCTACCCTGAGCCTCGTCTTGTGCAGAGGTTAAAGAGACAAATCTTGAGGATTGAGCTCTTCAAAAGCACTGGGGTTACAGTATGTCAATATGACCGTATGTTTTCATGAGGGTAATTGGGGATGTGGTTACAGTATGTCAGCTTTCTCTCTCTTAGTCTTTCCTCTGTGGCGGTCCTTCTCAGTGTTTCTCTCTGGACAGCTCCTCTTGTTCCAAATGGTGCAGTCTCACAGTACAGTTTCTATCTAGTAGATGGCCATCTCTATGAGTCTGCTAGCAATGGAACCGGATCACTGGAAGTGGGAGGACTCTTGCCATGCACTGTACACAGTATACTGGTTGGCCTGCTATCTAATCACACAAATTCATTGTTTTATAGCATATATTAAAAGTCCAAAAATCCTTGAGACCATAAAATAAAACATTTTCTCTAGTGGTCTCAGATTTTAGCTTAGCTCTAGGTGAGTCAGTCAAGCAGACACAGACAGTGGTGTGAATGTGTGTGTGTCATGGATAATCTATTGGTTAAAGATATTCATCATCCCTTTAAAGGCTTTTTTATGGGTGACTTTTTGAGTCCCAGTAGTGTGTATGTTTCTTCAAAATGGATGTCCAGTTCTGTTCAATGGAAATTTACCTTCCTTCAAAGTTAGGCTATTCCTTTAGGGGCACTTAATAATGACATACAGGTGTGTTTGATCAGGTTTAGAACTGAACTCTACAGGTAGCTCTACAGGAACAACATTGGGCACCCCTGATCTACATTGTTACCTCAATTATTTTATAAAATACTAAAGGTCGACCGATAGTGATTTTACCAATACCGATAGCTAGGTTGGGCCACTCTGGCCAATCAGTCAACCTCTATAAAATACTTTAAAAACAAGGATAATTCACCAAATTAGTCTCTTTGTAATGCATGTGAAGTGTCCAAGTGAATGTTTTATGTGCTGTACAGCTACTCGCCATGTTATGTTCACTGTATGTCTATGGTTTTGCACTGGAAAATAATGTAGTATGTATAGTTTTCACATGTTTTGCTGTTGTCTTACATTGAGTTTTGCTAATTGGTGGTTAGTGAACAATCTGAGATGACATGCATCTTCAGCAGCTTGCAATCAGTTGCAGCCAGTATTGACCCTTTACACTGTACGCAATATAAGATGGCCTTATGTATGCCGCAGTATAACACAGTGTAAGCACTGTAAAAATTTGAAGGCACTAGGGCTCTGTGTACCATCACAATAAGCCATAATTCACACATTTCCTGCCGTGTTGTTTCCCACCCTCATGTCATATCACCAGTGTGCTGTACTCACTCCCAATAGAATACTAACTACTGATCGATTGGCCCGACATGGCTGGCCGTGGCCTACACATGCCCCAAACAGTTCATTTATTTGCCACGCTAGATTTGCTCGAGTGGAATTTAATCAATAGCTAATTCATTAATTCTGTCTCTGGTGCTATGTGGGGGTTGGGCACAGGAATCGGCGGCTGGCTTAAGCTTTGATTGAAATATGACAAGTGCTGCAACCGATGGCTTACCCGCTGCTTCCGCCCAATATGAATTCCAGTTATTTCTCTCCATGAGGGATTAACGGTGGACAGCAATGACACCCTTTGTAATATAATACTAATGCATTTGTTATAGCAAAGCTGCTTCCCCATCCCCCACCCCTCCAGAAGGAAAGTAATCATGAATAATATTTTGTGTTGTAAAGGCGCACAGTAATCTCCAAACGATTCGCTGTCTGTACTTTAAAAGAAGAAGCCTTGTCGCATTTCATGAATTCCTAATCAGATACTAAGGTCTGTCAGTTTTAAGTCATCAGAGGCCTTCACTATCAATTAGCTTCCTCATCAGGGAGGGGGCAGAAGAGAGAACCGAGACCCACGCAAACCGTAATTATGTCATTCTCCACGTCTTATGTATAAACAAAAAAGTGATGGGCAAAAAGCAGAGGAAGCTTAATCACAGAGAGGTATGGATATTATCATGTGTGGAGAGGAGATGAAAAAGATGATGAAAACAAAAGCACATTTCCAAAAGGTTATGGCTACAGTTAAGAAAGAAATAAGGCTCGTTTAATGGCTTTTTTTGTTTTTCCTCCTTTTTAGCTTTCTGCAATGTTCCTTCAGGCAGCAAACTGCACCGCCAGATGCAAATTTGTTTTGTTTCATTTTCTTTCGTTTTTGTTTTGTTTGTTTTGTTTTGTGTTTTGTTTGGTTTTGTTTGGTTTTTGTCTTGTCCTTTTTGCCTTCCCTGTCCACTCTTTCTGTTCCTTTAGATTTTAGATTTTACAAAATTGCCTTAAAATACAACAAAATATGTAAATAAAGTTCTATAAATGTTGCTATTACTACTAAATATTACAAAAAGTTATACTGTGACCCAGTATAATTCTTGTAATACAACTTGGGTGTAATATTTTAAATACATAATACAGGTCTCAATATTTTATCCAATATCTCAAAGTGAGCAGTAGTGAACAAAATTTGTTCTTTTCTGTGGAAAGCCAGCTCTCCTGCATGTCGAGTGGAGAGGAAAATCAATACAAGAAGTACATCGTAAAAAGAAAAGATGACACATATCATAACTCATTGTACACAGCACAATCTATTTGATTCTAGTATATCAAGTTATATAAAGCACTATATTACAGGGCGATTATAACCATATTTTCTATTATATTACATGCTTCTTTCTCCTTGACAGTGACGTAACAAAAACAAAGTATGAACTAAAACCAGACTGACAATATAAACCAAGTGACGGGCAGTATTTGTGAAGGTGTGATATCTTTGCTTTGTCTGTATACTACATGTGTTAGATCAGTTAAACTAGAATGGACGTCACCTGCTAAGCCCAATGGCATTCTGGGAGGATATGACGTGTGGCGGACTCTGCAGCAGTGCGAGAAGCTGCAGACCCAGCAGGCATATGCTCCTCAGGCTCACTGCTCGTACCTGGAGTGCCCTGCAGAACAAGACTGCTATAAGCCTGAGACACAGGTAACTACACACAAACCTCATTTAATCTGTTACACTTAGATCATTTGTTTTGCTCTTAAAGTATTCCATGAAGAAACAGTGATGTATTCATTGGAGTGGCTGGTATTTATCTATGAAGTACAGTCCCTGTGATTGTTTTCAGTAAACAGATTAACTTGTCTTCTGCAATTGCTGCCATCCTGGTGTTATTGAAATACAGCCAACTTGGCAAGCAAACACAGGCCATACGTCTCCACCAGCTTAAATCAGACAGTAATACACTAGAGACAAGCACACAAAGAGAACACAACTCAGATAAGGACAAGAGCTCTCAAAGCTGTAAAGCAGTATAATAGAAAAATGAATTTCACAGAGGCAACATGACACACTATTGTGATGATGTGTTAATGGAGCTCGTCTTGAATTCAGCATTATCCATAGTTTAACACCTTGTGAAAGGAGTTTTGTTTGATTCTTTATGAGTACCACTAGGAAATATCAGCTACTGTATGTTATAATTAGGGATGTCAATTTAATGTTATTTTATTTATAAAAAAGACTCACAGTTAAACATGCTGTAAATTCTATACTAGGGAACAAACAATCGATGCATTTTATTCTTCAGTAATCCTTTTTACTTGGCTGTACTGTACGTTCCATTTCATAGCAGTTTTAATCGCTTAACAGCTCTTATCAGTGTACTTTTACTCTTGCTAAAATTATGTTTTGAGGGCAATTATATACTATACTGTATGCACAAGCTTCCTTTTTGTACCGCTTTTACACATAGTGGTTGTAATTCTCAGGAGTTTGATAAACCAGGTTCAAGTAGGTTCAAAAGTTCAGCCCTCTCTCAAAGGCACAGCAGAGGATGTATTTACTGTATGCCATTTTTCTACTGGAAGCTGGGCCAGAAGGTAAGGACAATGTCAGTGGCTCAGGGCAATACCGATTTTTCAGACGCCACAAGAGTATCATCTCAGCGCTGTAGAGAATCTATCCTGCCCTGATTTCTCGCCAAAGTAGGCAGTGGAGTCCAGCTAAATATAGCCCGTCGCTGTGGGGCGAAGAGGTGGGCTGGATTTCTACCTGCGCTCACATGTGCCTCTGCTGGCCCTCAGGGCTGAGGCATTGCCACCTCTTAACTTCCTAATTGCCTTGAGGAGTGCAAAACTTGTATGGACAATGTATTTGAATTGCATAGATTGTTATATGTGTTTTATTGTTACAGGTATGCTGTGCAGGGACTGTTCACAGTCTAAATCATTCTCATCAGTGTTGTGAAGAGAGTTATGTTCCAGCTCTGGGAGTGTGTGTTGTGGAGGTCAGTTTGTCCAGCCTCTGTCTCAACACCAGTGTTGTGGAGGATATTACGTACTTGTCCCACTAGTTATTTACTGCATTGAGCAAGTTAGGCTGCATAATATTTACATAAAATATACGTCACTATATTTCTTCCTTTTTTGAACATTCTTTTATTTTACATTACATACTTTAGTTGTTTGTTCTATCGGGGAAGTCGTGGCCTAATGGTTAGAGAGTCGGACTCCCAATCGAAGGGTTGTGAGTTCGAGTCTCGGGCCGGCAGGAATTGTGGGTGGGGGGAGTGCATGTACAGTTCTCTCTCCACCTTCAATACCATGACTTAGGTGCCCTTGAGCAAGGCATCGAACCCCCAACTGCTCCCCGGGCGCCGCAGCATAAAAATGGCTGCCCACTGCTCCGGGTGTGTGTTCACAGTGTGTGTGTGGTTCACTGCTCTGTGTGTGTGCACTTCGGATGGGTTAAATGCAGAGCACGAATTCTGAGTATGGGTCACCATACTTGGCTGAATGTCACGTCACTATATTTGTTCGATGGAGAGGTCTGTTGTCCGGACTCTGTGGAACGGTGTGTATCTGTAGGTCTCGGGGACTCATGCTGTGGTGGGAGTCCTTTCATGTCTGGAGCCGGGCAGATCTGCTGTGGGGGGCGTCTTTATGATGGCTTCAGCTCCCAGTACTGTGGAGGACAGCTAGTTCCTAGAGAGACGGTGTTCTGACCAAGGGATGCCCCATAAACATGTATCAGGTCAGTTTGGAGAAGCATGCATGCCTGCAATGTAAACAAACATTAAAAAGTTTGGGGTCATTAAAGTTTCTTATGGTCACCAAGGCTGCATTTATTTAATCAGGAATGCAGTAAATGGTAATATTGTGAAATATTACACTTTAAAACAACTGTTTTCTATTTTAATATATTTAAAAATGTAATTTATTCCTGTGATGCAAAACTGAAATTTCAGCAGCCATTACTCCAGTCTTCAGTGTCACATGATCCTTCAGAAATCATTCTAATCGGCTCATTTGCTGCTCAAGAAACATTCTTACTATTATAAATGGTAATAGTATTTTAGATGTGCTAATATTTTTTTGAGAAAACCATGATAAATTTATTTTTCAGGGTTCATTGATTAAAATACATTTTAAAAGAACAACATTTATTTGGAACAGAAATCTTTTGTAATGTTATAAATGTCTTTACTGTAATGTAATGCATCCCTGCTGCTGAATAATAGGTTTTTTTCTCTCTCTCTTTCAAAAATAAAAAATAAAATGTTACTGATTCCAAACCTTTGAACAGTTGTGTATCTTAGAGAAAAGTTTGTTCTGGTTCTCATATTTGATTGGTTATCAGTGGTTTGCTGATATTTCAAGAGCAATCAGACTTACCTGGTTTGCAATTGCAGTCCATCATATTCTTTGGAGGTGAACCGCTATTGATGACATAAAGAATAATTTGCCTTTCCCACATCACAATTATCATAATACAATCCACTTATCACAGCCCCTTGTCATGGATCAGAACTGTACCGTTAGGACCACCTTAAAATTCTCTGCTTCTGCAAAATAGAAAATGTGGCTCTAGTAAACTTTAAATGGGCCAAAGCTCGTATGGCCACTTCATTGTGTCTAAGTTTAGCCCTCACTCCTTAGTGACTTTCTAATGACACTGTGGTGGAGTGTCAGAGGAGCTGAACCCTCTTGGGGTCCCCCGCAGTGCCCCGCTAAAGTGGGCACCTGGGCACAGATGGGCTGGATGGGCACTGGCCCTGGTGTCAGCCATCTTTGTCAGGCTGGATGATGGAGCTGAGTCTATCTGAGCACCAACCAGAGCTGTGCCAAGCTCCCAGCAGGCTCCCAGGATGCAACAGAACTAATGGCCACCATGAGGTCAGTAGCACCAGTGTATTTATCATACAAACACACTCTCTAAGTCGTTCGGTGGCTTCAGTGGCATCCTGGGATTGGGTCAAGTAATCATTTTCAAGCTTTGGTTAATCAACCTGCCCTTGATATACCATTTTTTCAAAGCTGTCCCCCTTTTTCAGGCAACTTAATCACTTCATTCGTTTCACTACCTACCTGGAGTTATTTTTAAGAAGCTAGCAGAAACATTTTCCACTAGATTAAAACACGCCACAACCACAGCCCTCGCTCACATTACCTCGCTTGATTTTCTCTTCCTTTGGTTCATCTTACTAAAATAAGGCAGATGAAGAAGTCATCGCTCATTAAAGAGAGCATCCTGGGGAGAGCATATGTTATGATGGATAGTACCGTTAGAATAACTAAAGGCCATTTGCCTGGTAGCCACACCGCTGGTGCGCGGTGCTGGGGGCTCACGCCGCGAGCTGCACGCTGGCTTCTGACTCTGTCAGCCTGCTCTGTTATTGAATGAGCTACTTAACCTTGATAAAGACACCACAACTCCCTCAAGGTTCCGTCTCCTTTAGCGGTGGTGAGTGTCTCTACAAATATAAGCTAATGGACAGATAACGCCACATATGTCATGAGCTGATATCCTTTTCTATTGGCTGAGGAGTATTTAATGTAATGTGAATCAGAGCTGAAATGTGCTATAGACTGTGGCAAAACGGTATTTGGCAAAAGTCTAATAGATGCTTAATTAGATTTATTAGGCATAAAGCTGCATATTGCTTTAATTTTTGATTATGATGATATATTATATGTGAGGTCACGTGTTATAGGGATTTTACCATAGTTAAGCTATGTTAGCATTGTTTACCATGAAGTGGAGTGTCTAACTCTACTTCATAGTGTCTAACTTTATAATGGTAAAAATCACTGTAACGCATGACCTCACATTGTTTGTATAAAATGGCAACAACTGCAAAAGACACTGATGTTTTGTTTGAGTTCAGAAAGATATGTTTTCTGAAAGAAATTAATACTTTTATTCAGCAAGGACACATTAAATCCATTAAAAATATAAGTAGAGCCATATAATGTATCTTATAATATTACAAAAACAATATATGTGACCCTGGACCGCAAAACCATTAGTCATAAGTAGCACAGGTATATTTGTGGCAGTAGCCAACAATACAATGTATGGGTCAAAATTATAGATTTTTTTTTTTTATTTTTTTGCCAAAAATCATCAGGATATTAAATAAAGAACATGTTCCATGAAGATATTTTGTAAATTTCCTCCGCAAGTAATATATAAGTTATTTTTTGTTTGTAATTATGCATTGCACAAATAAAATTTGGATAACTTTAAAGGCGATTTTCTCAATATTTCAATTTTTTTGCACCCTCAGATTCCAGATTCTCAAATAGCTGTATCTTGGCCAAATATTCTCCTATCCTAACAAACCCTACATCAATGGAAAGCTTATTTATTTATCAGCTTATTTATTTATTTGACTTATTTATCAGATTTCATATGATGCACCCTTATGACTGGTTTTGTGGTCCAGGGTCACATATTACATACAGTATTACATAATACATTTCAATTTCAAATAGATGCCATTTTTATGAACTTTCTATTAAATAAAGAATACAAAAAAATGTAAAAAAAATAAAAATAAATAAATAAATACAAGTTATGAAAATCGTATGCAATTTATTTATTTTTCAGCATTGGTTATAATGAGAAATGTTTCTAAAATCAGCATATCAAAATTATTTCTGAAGAAATAAATAGGAATAACAGGAATAAATTACATTTGAAAACATATTAAAATAGAAAAGTTATTTTAGTTTGTAATTTTTGATCAAATAAATGCAACCTTTGTGAGCTTAAGAGAGAAAAACATTTTTAAAACATTTTAAAAAATTGCACCAACCATTTTCATTTCATTTCAGTTCAGTTCATTAGCGTAGCATTTTCATTTGAAGTCCATTCACAGTTGTAATTGGACAACAAATGTGACTCAACCAATCAAATTTTAGTGCATTTAGTATATTTTAAGTGGATGCATAGATGCAATATATATTCAGACCTGTCTTCAAGAGTGGGCTGTCAGAGAAAAATGTGTCTGTTTTTCTATTTGTATTTCTGAACGCTGTTGTTCAGAAATGCTGTGACATTGTGTTTAAGCTGCACGTGCTCCTCCAGATTGTGGAAATAGAATCACAGGCGGTTTTCTGAGGATGTCCCACTGAGATCCAGCTGATGGCCGATGGAAATGTGATTACCGGGTCCCCAAAGTGCGATCTGTCACACATTACACTCTAGCCTGTCAGGACTCGCAGCGCTCCGGCGCAGCGGAGATGGAATTGTTAGAGACAGCCATCAGCTGTTTGAAAAGCTGCCTGTGAACCAATCCCTTAACCAGTCTCAAAAGAACTGCTATTAGTCAAATTACAAAAAGAAAATTAACAGTGTCACCTTTTGGGCACGGTGTATAAATCACTAAAGAAACAATCGATCGATCAATAAGCCAGATAATTAATCAATTAGAACAACATTATGTGGCATATTAAGTCTCTAGTATTTTGCTTTTTGATGGATGATTACAGAGTTTTGTTTGACAATAAACACTTTTTTTAAACCAAATTTTATAGCATCATTGCCATGTTTTATGTAAAAAAATATTATATTATAATAAATAAAATATTATAATAAAATGTTAGATATTGCAAATATTATCTGTTATTGGTTTATTACATTTTTATTTTTTATTTTTTTTAATTTTTTTATATTTTTTTGTTTTTTTTGATTTTTTGTATTTTTTATAAAAGTTAACCACAATTAAAAACAATTCCATTCTATTTTGCACTAAAAAAATACCTGTATTTATTTACATTTATTTTAAAACATTTTAATATATGAAAAATCAAATATTTTTTGAGTCAACCAACAAAATTGAATCAATCTTTCCAACTCTAACACAGTTTTGCGACTCTAAGACACAGGCTTATTAAACATAATTATAAAACACATAGCAAAAAACGCAATATTAACAATGTTGCTTCATTATAACCCAAATTATATCCTAGATTTCACACCAGTTGCAGAAACAAAGGCATCTGTTGGAAGGTGAACTGTGAAACTCCATAAGTTACGAAAGCCTTTAAACTGTCGAAATCCAATCCAGTCTTCTGAATTTTTCCATTTGAGACATGAGAAACAGTTTAGACAATAGCCTTGAGTAATACAGGGTATTACTGTGAATGTCCCGCTGTCCTGTTTAAAGTTTAGATTTGGATTACAGGGTTTTCTGCATCTGGAGGCTTGGTGTCATATGGAGAGCTCTTTTAATATCTGCTTATGTACAGAGCTTTGCTTAAAAGCATGGTGCCTGTATCGCAGTCAAGGTTAAATCTGAATATTTTACACCATTTAAGTGTTAAAAGCTTTAGAGCTGTGTATGTGTGAGTGAGAGAGCGAAGGATCATAAGAGTGGGTGTGGAAACGGCTGTGACGATGTCAAAAAAAGTGCAATAATTAAATATGTTCTCAAGGACACAATGACCATTTGTGAGTGGAAATGATCCCGGTGGCTGAATGCATCAGTGTCTGCATTGTATTTGTTACTGCACGAGCGCTTCATCATGGCTCATATGTCCTCGTATTGTTCTGCCAAAACTGCCTTGCAAATGACAAGACATGAATGCCAGAGAGGGAATCATTCTGAACACACACGTCTGGATCTTTTTTTGCTGAGACGAATTGGAGATCATACAGATTAAGACCATTTTCTTTCAACACAGTTATGATGATAGCTTTTCTTACTTTAATCATGGCTAATAATCTCAGTTAATATCCTTGAGCAATTAAAGCATTTTGCATGGCTCAACTACTAATCACAAAGTACAGACTCCTAATGCTTTGTACATGTTTGGTTTAGGAATAATGGTGTCAGACCACTGATGGTGATGTTTCTGATGTTTTAATGTTGCTTTAATAACAAGAGTGTGTAGTAGTTTATGTTTAAAATATGGTAATTGTTATTGTTAAATGTTTTTCAAATGTTAAGATAGATAGAAAGATTATCCTGTGAAATATCGTTAAATTTTAAGTAATGCATTAACTAATAACACATACAATAAGGGCATTTAATTTTCTCTTCAAAATAATTAACTAACACCACATAGAATTGTTGATTTTATTTTTGTTTTCTGAATTTTGTGTGAGGATGGAATGTCATTTTTTATGGGTGAAATTTGTGTCTGTTCACACCTTTGCATTGGCTGCGTGAAATATTAAGATCGTTTTTAGTGTGCACACACCATTCGATATTGTTACATCAAAATAATATTAAAAATGGCAAGAAAACATGACTTGTGGGAGCTTTTAGTGAGTAATCAGTTTGGTGAAATTGAAAGTAAATCTCTGCATCTTTAACCAAGATTTACCGAGCTTTGATGACTGATGACCCAAAAAAATTCAAAAATAGTTAAAAGTTAACTATTAAAAAGAATGTCTCAACATAATGTTACTGCCTTGAGTTATTTTTTTATGAATGTAAAATGCTCAAAAACTCCAACCTGATGAGATTCATTATTTGTTTTAATATTTTTAATTTGTTATTGCCTTGTAAAATAAAAATATAAAATATTTTTTAAAAAATAATTAGTTTTTTCTTTCTCTGATAGTGTAAGTAATGTTTATTTAAACATGAAAATGTGACTGTGACATGAGTTTACATTTGATTAAAAAAAATAGAAAAGAAAAAAAAAAAACTTAGAGGACTTTGCTTTCTTATTTCAGAACACCACCAATGATATACAATACAACCTTGTAAATTTTGTTAGGGGCTGTGTTTTTGCATTAAAATACTCGAGACACAGGGAAGTGGAATGAAACACGCAAGGTCTAGAGAGACTTGTTTTTCAAAAGTTGAACTTTTAAACTGAGAATCTTGTGTTTAGACCGCTATGTCATGAAAAAGACTTGAGTATGGTCAAACACATCCGTATAGCATGTTTAAATAGAAAAACAGTGAAAAGGCAGTTCAGTGGAATGCAAATGTGCATTCTTTGTGAACCGATCCTTACAGTTTAATCTCATAATTTTCTTTTATTCTAAAAGTAGAAGTTCGGTTTTGTATTAAGGTCAGGATGAGGTCCTGAAGAAGAAAAAAAAAAACCGAGAGCAACACAGTGAAAGTACCATTTGTTGCATTTCTGTCATGTGCATTAAAAGTTTTATGTTCAAACTTAAATCCCCCCCTTTTGTTCCTCCTTTCAGATTCCCCAAAGAGCAGTGAAAATATTACTGCTGCCCAAGCACTTTCTGTCACATGCAACCGCGGCCAATGGATGAAATGAAGAAAGTCAGTTTAATGTGCTGTCCTTTCACCTCTCCCTCAGGAATGCCTGGGATAAATAAATGAATAAAAAAGCCAGGGAACAATGTTTTTAAACCGACCATTTGATAGCTTTGAAACATTCCTTTTTTCTGTTACTCCAGTGGCTAAAGTGTATATTATATACTTATACCAGGATAATTCACATTCAACTGACAAATGAGATAAAGATGCTTGCAAATGATAATAAAGATTGTAATGTCCACTATGTAAAGATAGAGCACTATGAACTTCTTTTGCTCTGTCAGTATGACTTTTGAACGTGCTCAGCCATTTTTTTTAAGTACTTTTGTTTGTTCGAAGTTTAAGTTTTACTATCCAAAGGCTTGTGTAAGCCACAGCACACATTTTTATCAGTTTCTCATTGCATGCTAAATATTTACTTATCATTAAGTGAATGAACCTTAATTCACAAGCACCTTATGCTTGCCTGCGTTCGCTCACACTCTAATGAAAGTATGCAAATCCATCATAAATCTGAAGATTAGCTAAATCATTTTGCGGTGCTTGAAAAAACAAAGCATGAGCTAAAAGGGTGCTCGTGTTTTTGTGCCACACCTATACCATATTTAGAGGGTCTAGTGGCCTTCCCTCCTGTTCCTATTCATAGCACGACAAAGGTGGATATGAAGGAAAATGAATTGGTTTAGCTGACAGGCCAAGGTAAAGTGCGGAAAACAAAATAGAGGGACATCCCCAGCCAGGAGGTCAGGGTGTCAAAGTTCACTGGTCTTTAAATGAAAAATCTTGAAAGATGCAGCGGGGCAGGGATGGGATGGGACGAGCTATTTTGGAAAAATTGTTGAGCTGTTTATTTGCAAGTCATTGGAGCTGAAGTAATGCACCCTGGGAATTGCCACCAAACGCAGCGCTGCAACATCTGCTGTCCCTAAGTGAGTTAGAGCACGTCAGACATCTTTATGTCACTGCAGAGCTGTGATGGATGCGGCACCTAGAAAACGTTGCATAAAAATCTGCTGCGCCGTTTTGGCCATTAAGTGAAATTACTATTTAAATTAATGGCGCTGTCACAGTTTATCTGTGCAAAGAATGAACGCTGATTAGGGTATTAAACAATTAGCAATTTATCATACTGGGGGTTGATGGTAATTATAGTAGTGATGGTTTACCCAAGGAAATAAACCAGGAGTCACTTCCTGTTAGAAGATTGTTAAACTGCTTTCCAGAAAATTCAAATGAAAATGCGAATGAGTCATAATTCAAATAGGGTATGACAAAAAATAAAAAAAGTATGTTTGAACAGTTTCAGTTTCTTGGTCCATAATCTTGTTGATGGTATATGCCTAAAAATACAATTTTATAGTTTACATATTAATACATCCTTTTTCTCAAAATGTAATATGTAATATATTCTCTAGTGTTTGAAAGTATAGGGTCAGTAAGTGTCTCTTGCTCACAACGGCTGCATTATTTTATCAAAAATACAGTTGTAAAATATTATCACAATTTAATAGATGTTTTGTATTTTAATATATATTTAAAATGTAATTTATTCCTGTGGTGGCAAAGTGAAAAAAAATGTAAACATTTCTTATTTTTAGCAATGTTAAAAACAGTTGTGCTGCTTAATATTTTTGAGGAAACCTTTTTTCTGGATACTTTATGAAACATAAAGTTAAAAGAAACAGCATTTATTTGAAATAGAAATCGTTTGTAATATTCTGAATGTTTTCGCTGCCACTTTTGATCAATTTAATGCATCCTTACTGAATAAAAGTAGGGGGGAAAAAAGAAAATGTTATTGACCTCAAATTTTTGAATGGTAGTGTAAAGGCAGGTATTTTAACCTCCCTCAAACATAGCTGTGTTTGCAGGGCTGGTATGTTGAGTCAGATCTCTGAGAACGCGGTGATGCTTTTAGAGGTAATAGGAGAGGATGCAGATGTGGGTGCTGAGCGCTGATGGCTGATGGGAGGAGACAGTGGCCATATCGCCAGGTGAAGCTGATTCCTCATGCAGCACAGCCGTCTGCATCTTTTACATGTCAGCTGCGCATACAGCTCTCCGACATCCAGTAGAAACATCCCATAAGCTGTAATGGCCACGTGTTGGATGTCATATTCTTGATTTTAGAAATGTGCTGGCTACGCTCATGTTTATATGTCAAAGATGTTTTCATATGCATTATTAGTTGTCTTTTGGTTTAGTGAAGTACCAGAATGTTGTCTGAATGAACTCCATGTGCCATTCAAACAAGGTTGTTGGGGTTTTTTTTCTCTCTCTAAACTGCAATTTATAACTTTCCTGCACTATTATAATGGATTATGATGATTAAGGCTCTCTTGCCTATTAAAAAGCATCAACATCTTCTTCTTTTTACGTAGGATTCATCTGCTGTGGAGAGCACTAACACATCCACTTCCTGGTGCTGCATGGGTCCCGGCATAGAGTCTAAAGTCCACGTGCTGGAGAACAGGACGGCGTCGCTGAAGTGCTGCTGGTCAGAGGTGATTGATCAGGAGGAAGAGTATAGTAATGGAGTGGTCTTCAATCCGCTCACATCTGTGTGTGCTGACAGAGCCCCGGCCAGCATCCTCATCCCGGTAATTAACACTTTCACTCAGAGTGACATATTCACTGTATGCTCGTTCAGCAATAGTTCTTCAGGATGAAGACTTAGTGAAGACTTTGCCCTCAAGCTGTTCTGTAGTGTCACACCAGTTTCTCAAACTCAGATTAAGGCGGTGCTTTGCCAAAATTTGCCAAAACAGATTATGTAGAGACTAGTACTGTGTAGCTAGACTTTTGACTAAATGTCTGGTCCACACTTCAGATAAGAACAGCCACTAATAGGTAAAAACTGCTTTTTTGTGAGGTTTAGGTGCAGGTTTATTGATCCCACTGTAACAGAGGGAAATTTCAAATGTATTCTAATCAGCTCTGTGTGAGAAACATGTGCTCTTTATTCTTTTAAAAAGAGTACTTACTATGGAAATATACTTAAGTGAGAACTATATGTAATTGTATGTTGCATCCAATTAAATGAAAAATTATTCTATTTTAAATTTATATGACATTTAGTTACTTAACCCTCTAAGAATAGTAGGCCTTAAGTACATCCTTATATGTAATTTAATAATTACTTCTATTGTCTTTGAAATATGGCTAAAGTGTACTCTTTTATGCATTTATGGTAAACTAAAATATACTTTAATATCGTTTATATTGAAATATGAACAGGTATGACATGTATTTAAATATATTTGTAATTACACATTTGTTGCAATTTAATACATTTAAAAAACCTGATTTTCCATAAACAGAAAGGAGTAAGTACATAAAATTTACCAGAAAGCAGTTCTGGTCATGGATGTATAAGTCAAGTTACTAAAAAGCATTTCAAACCAAACTCTGATGGCAAAATCAGTGACTATATAATCCCCAGAAGTGTTGATTGTAAAAATTCAGTATCGTATAAACACATTTGATTTTATATATATATATAAAAGTTAGTTCCATTGAACTCTATTGGTAATGACAGAACTTGTGACCGTAGTTGCTTTTGGGAAATGCACCCCAGATTAGAGCTGCCTGATCCAGACTTTTATAATCAGTGTGCATCACACAATCAGCAAATAGACTGTAATTAGCTGTTAGATTTAGCACTGATAAATTATCAGTGTTAAAGACCGTTACTGAAAAGGTGTTTTAGTTAAATAGTTGAGTTTTAAACTCAAGCTGCCATGATGTAAAGTGGAGGTTGGAAATATGAGGCACAGAGCAGTGATGTATCTGCTCCTCTCCTCAGGAAGTAGGCACTCACAGTCACACTTCATTAATCAGATTTGCTCGCTGTAACACAAGCTCATCGCGCACCCTGCTTGAGCTCACAAGGAAAAGAAAGAGACTAAGAAAAGAAAACTGGGATGGCGGTCATTAACTTGTAATTATGTCATTAAGGGGCATCCGTGCTATTTATTGAGACAGAGGACTCCATACACACCCGCTGGCAGGGGTACTTTGACACACAACAGTTGTCTGATGACTGTTGTCACTAATGAGAGTGTGTGCGCACATGTGTCCTTTAGGAGAAATGTCGCCCCAGTACAGTGTGTCCTGTGTCGGTGGCCACAGGAACTTACTGGGCTTGTGTGATTTTTAGCCTGCTACAGTCCATCTGTACATGGGTACCAGGCGAGCCGGTCCCTGCGCATGTTCCATCTCCCTCTGCTACTGCTGCCACCCAAACAGAAGGTCCTTCTGCAGCTACCCACAGACAGTTCTGCCCATCCTCAGAGGAGCTGATATACAGTGGAGTGGCAAACCAATACAGTTTAACAGGTAAACAGTCTACACACTGCCTTTTTTTTGTTTGTTTTATATATATATATATATATATATAAGATAACTCACAGATAACTCACTTTTTAACTATTTTCAAAAATCATGTTTTTTTAATTTAATTTTTGATTTTGGTTTATCTAAGTGTAATTTAGGTTGGTTTATTTTGATTAGGTTGGTAAATTAATAAATTTCAAAGATAATTTTTGCAATAAACTTTCATTTTGCAAATAAAAATATATATACATAATATATATATATACATATATTTATATATATATCTGTTATATATATATTGCAAATAAACACATACACACACCACACACACACACATTTTTTCCTTATCTGTTATCTGTTTTTGCAAATAAATATATACACACACACATACATTTTAATTTTACTATATTTGACCTTTTTTACTTGTTGTCATTATTAACAAAAAATGAACTAAATCTATTAAAAAACATTTTAAAAGTAGTTATTGAAATTTTATATTTATATATTACATGAAAAACCACAACTGAAATAAAATAAAGCTAAATAGATATATTTAAAAAAAACTAATAAAAATGACAGAAAAACAACATTACTAAAACAAGCTAAACAAAACTAGAACTATTAAAAAACCTTTTAAATTTGTTATTGAAATAAAAGTGAAATAAAATTACTAAAACAAGCTAAACAAAACTAGAACTATTAAAAAACCTTTTAAATTTGTTATATATAATATATATAAAATAATAACATGTCAAAATATATACAATGTATATGTAAAATATATAAAATTGAATAAACATGTGTGTGTGTGTGTACATAAATATGTGTGTGTGTGTACATAAATATATAAAATTGAATAAAGTGTGTGTGTGTGTGTGTGTGTGTGTGTGTGTTGCCCTTTTCTGTTCTAATATTTCAAATGTGGAAGCATGAATTTATGAATATGTGGGTCCCATAATAAAACAAATTTATATAAAAGCAGGGCCATCATTTTTTTCCCCGAGCCCTGTGAATTTAAGCAACAGCCCTGCAAACGAGAGCCAAATGTATCTAATAAACAAGAATTGGAATATGCCCAACATGCTCTTTTATGTAAAGACATCAAACTGAATGGCTCACGCACACACAGTCAGTCATTTTAGGGATGTTCCTCGCACTGTAAACATCTGCACATTTCATGTGTTCACAAGACCAGATGCTTTAGTGTGTATTAATTGTCGTGAGTCATAAATCTCACCTGCTATTTCGAACTCATCATTAAAACTTTAAGGACGTTTAGAGCGCCCCCTTGACTCGCACACTTATTAATCTTTTCAGAGGGGAGTGCTGGCCCCTCGTACTGGCTCAACCTCATCCGAGGTGTTATTTATTTGGTTAGTTACGTCTGTTTAATCAAGACTAATGCTGGAGTTGAGGGGGCTGGCTGGCACGAGGAGAGTGATTCTAGTCAGCGCTGTGCCACCATCTGGGCAGAAGCGTATAAACCTGTAGTGGCCCTGCACTCCTCCAGATGTTTCTCACGCCCCCATACCCACACCCCGGAGAAAGATGACACTGAGTACTCTCGGACAAATGCTGCACAAGCATTGATTTGCCAGCCACACAAATATGAACAATTTCCCTTCCTCCTGACTTTGTATAGCAAACACCCTTGAGGCCTTTTTGGGGTATTGTGAATTTTGAAGTCATCAGGAAATCAAAAATGACCCTGATTAAATCTAACCTTATGTGCCTAGTTTTGTGTCTATTATATTGTCTGTTATTTTAATTGAAAAAAAAATAAAAAAAATAGTTTCACATCCAAACAGAGTAATTTTCTTTTTTGACAATGTGCTCCTTCAAAATACATTGTGCTCCATTCTAGTATGAAACACCCACTTCAGAATCCAATCAATTCCTTACAGATAAAATTACCATATGAAAATACAGTAAAAATACTGTTGAAAATATTTAAAATGACAAAATTCATTCCAGCTGAATCCAGTTCTATTTCAAATGAAATTTAAATTAACCCCTTTAATTAATCATTAGTAGTAGTAATAGGCCTAGCGTTTTTTTTTTGTTTAGGGTTAGGAGTCAAACTCTCTAACCACTAGGCCACGACTTCCCCTTTTTTTATTATTATTATTAACAAAAGAAAAATAGTAAATTGGTATTTCTTGGTATGTACAACCAAATGCTTTAATAGTTTAACAATTTTACTCATGTATTTATTTATATATTTATTTCTTTACTTTTATATAAAATTTTAGTTATATAATTAAGTAGAATTTTACATATGTTAATTTTTTTTGGTAAATAAATAAGCTTGGTTGGTTAAATTTGATATTATTATTATTATTAATTGTTTTTATTAACAAAATAAAAAGTAAATCAGTATTGCTTAATGTACAAGATTACTAAATACATAGAACTTTATTTTATGTTGTATAAAATTACATGATTTTATTTTAATGTAATTATAAAAGTTGAATTGTACATACTGTATGTTGTTTTTTTGTTGTAGTAGTAGTAATAATAATATTAATAATAATAATTTAACTTTGTTAACTTAGTGAGACTGTCTCTTGTCCTCTGAGAAGGGTGTTTTGTCATCCTGTCACTCCTATAAGTGCCTCCGCCTGTCTGATGAAAAACCATCTCGGAGATTTACACCCAAGACTCCCCAAACACACGTTTACAACAAACCACTGTATTTCTGATAACAAAGAGCATTACAGTAAATGCAGGGTCCCTGGTTACTCTTTAAACTTTCGTCTTGTTTTTGTGTGAAGACACAAGACTCACTTTAGAGACACTCCTGTGGTACCGTCAAGAGGTTTCATGGGAATTCTGAGGAATGTGTGTGTTTTTGTGACTGTGTATTCTCTGGTGTGTCATTTCAGACTCTGAACTGGACCCTTACACCAGTTATGAGTGTAGAATTGGAGCCTGGAACAGCTTTGGCCGTGGGTTCAGTCCATTCTCTTGTGTCACTACTAAAGAAGATGCACCTTGGGGTGTGTCTCCTCCTCACTGGAGCCATGTGGGTCTGCGTGATGACATCATCCAACTTCAATGGTCAGCTCCAAACAAGCACAATGGTAATTAACTCAGAAACGTGGTACTTGACTTTTATAACATCCCTCTATAGTAAAGTGAAACCAGTCCTTAATGTTTTTTTAAGAATATATGTTTGATTTAAATTGTAGTGTAATTGACTGAACATCTTGGAAATTTAATGTCTTTATGAACTTTTTGAATTAATAATCAGTCCTACATAATTTGATTTCTTTTTCCCCCTCAAATCAGATCAAATCAGAGCACATCATTTTTTGTGGTTTCTTGCTCTCATGGTAATATTGTCATATGTTTATTCAGTAGAAGGTTTGGTTATGTAAATGATTAATCACGGAGTGAATCAGTTTGGGTAATCCACGCCTGAAGTCGTGACTCTCAGAAGATTTACTCACATTTCCCCCAACAAACTAAAAGACAGGCTTTTTCTTCAGGCTGTAATGATATGACTCAGACAGAGTGGAACTAGCTGATTGTTTTATCATATCTCCTCTGAAGACCTGCCTGTTATTAAGCGTAATCTGCATAGCTCGGCAGAATAATTTATGAAGAATGAAATTCACATGCGCATAAACACTAAGTGAGAATAACAAGCTTCATTTTAGGGAACTTCTGTGCCACTTAATATGTAAAGAAACATGCTGATTGCTCATTAGGACTTCACTCTGTGTGCTAATCAAATGTCTTGCCGCCCAATCTGTTGTGATTTTTAAGAAAGTTAGTCCACCAGTTTCACTATTATACTGAGTGGAATAGGTGTTGAAGCTACTTTTTGACCCTGTGTGTTTTTTGTACTATGATAGGTGAGATAAGTCACTATTTGATCCTGCATGATGGACAGGAGCGCTACCGTGGCACTGATCATAGCTTCACTGATGCAGGAGGAATCCAACCTTTTCAGGAGTATGTGTACCAACTCAGTGTGCACAGACAGTTCAAAAGTGAGTCTGTTTCTCATCTGCCTCTCATTTTAATCCTTGTAGGCAGAAAATCATGTACAATGCAGCACGAAAGTATATAATTTCTGTTCTTCTAGTGGTACCAAATGGTATTGCAAAAATAATGACTGTTCCCAAACTGGTTTCCTAAACACAACCTGCCATCTGTTGACCAAATAGGCAACCCTATGAGACAATATTGCTGTGTCCTCCAAAGTGACAGTGTTACACTTTTTGGGGAAAAAATTCTACAAAATTACTTCTAGTTTCTGCTTATTGAACTGGGACAGAAGAAAATATTTTAACATCTGATATAATTTTAAATCCCAAGTTCTGTCATAATATTCTAGATGGCACAGTCCAGTAAGTCTAATTCAAGCTGACATAATGACATCATTATCACATGACGCAGCTGATTGGTTCTTTCAGCATCAGCAACCAATGAGCTTGCTGCTCAACATTTATGTTTTGATGAGTTCGTTACATGATGTGGGTTTTTTGTTTCTGTGCCCCTGGGCGTATGGTCCCACATATGGAATTTAGAACGTTCGGTGACGTCGCATAACTGCCAAATTCAAACTGTGTTTTCGCGCGTTGGCTGGCGCTGAGCCAGAGAGAGACGTGCACTGCTGTTGTCATATTATCATAACTATGCAGTATTATTAACCACATAATGCATATTTTAGTTTGCAGACATTTAAATACACATAAGTACTACTAAAACAATACATTTAGAGTTTGAAAAATACACACACGTCTATGGAAGCAACAATAATAATCCATTAAAATTTAATTTGCAGATGTTCTTTATTCATATCAGATAGTGTAAGTAACTATAAAGATCACTCTATTCTTCACCCAGTTCACCGGCCACTTATTACATGTATTTCGGGAGAAACTGATGAATTCATGTGCTGTAAATCCAACTGACAGGACTCTCTGAACTGCAGCGTGAACCAACACTTGTGGCGCCCGTCTCACATTACAGATCACGATCAAGATCATTTAGAAAGGTTTTTAAACGACCAAACACACTTATTTACACATATTTAAATATGTGAATATCAGATGTTCATTACATGGTATGCAAGTTTGTGAATATTGGAAATTTAAAAAGTAAAAACGAAATAAAAGCGATCCATCTGTCATACGGTGTTATTGTAGACGCGGTGTGTCACGTGACAAGCCTGAAGTGTCGCCATGGAAACAGTAAGGCGAACGTTCTAAAATAACGGTCGTCTTTAAAAAACTCACTCTAGGGGGACCGCTAGAATATTTTAAACTCACCACTGAAAAGGTTTTATTTGTGGTTTTTAAAAAAATTAGTTTGGTGGTCAACACTTCAGAAACCCTCCACCTTCCCCAGCTCCACCTGTATAGATCTGCTACGGGGTCATTCATGTATGCTGTATATGGGGGTTATTTCATATATGTTATATGTGCAGCAGCAGTATTTCTTACATGCTCAGAGAAGCATGTCTGTTAATGTATTGGCAGTAGCAAGTCCTGGTACTTGCTTTACTGCAGCAGCAAAATCTATCCCCGCCAAGACTGAACACATTAATATTGTCATGTACATGACCATATTAAACTCTCAGAGAGTTGTCATGATAGAACTGACTTTAAACATGTTTGTCAAAGGTACTTTTCAAATGGAAAAAAAATGGTACACCTTTAAGGTACTTATAGTCACTGCATATTTTCCTATTGTCCTTTGTCTTTGTTACAGTCCTACCTATAAGTATTACAAGCATTGTGTTTAAGTGCTACAAAACGCTTGTAAAGGATTGCAGGAGTTCTACTCCCCCTTCCTATGTTATGTTGTTAGTGCCAAGTAAGCAGGATATTTTTAATGGCAAGGTAATGGAAGCAGAGCAACAGCTGACTTCCTGCCATAATTGTTGTCTCCTTGTAATAGCTGTCAGCGGCTCAGCTGATGAAAGAGCAAATTAACCTGTCTATCTTCTCTTTATGTCTAATTTAGGATCCGATTATCAATAACCGTACAGATCTGCTAGAGGCAAAGTAAAAAGAACCTCCCAGAGAAGCATTAGGTCCATTTTTCTTTCCACACACCTCCGGGGTCTTGCCCAGCACACCAATTGGCCAACAATGATCCACTACTTCTTTCTTCTTCCCCCTTGCACGATCATTTTTAAGTGGAGCAGGATTAACTTGTACACCTGCAAGCATTGCCCAAACAGTTGCAATTATTGTCCGACCCAATACAAGGGGAGCAATTACCACGGGGCACCCTGTTGTCGCTCAGCAGGACCCTGCTCAGCCAGCTCTGTCGGTGGGAATGAGGAACCTGATTTAATCTTTGTGGACACTGTGCAGGCTCACAAGCACATCAGGCCAGCGCCGGGCCAGCCTACACGTAGCCAAAAAAAAAACACCTTAACCACCTCTCGCGGCCCTTTCCTAATAGTCTGCCACTCCTAAAGACAAGAGTTGAAACCACTAGTGACATTCTATTAGAGCAGGATATCCAAGCCTCCATTAGGGCAAATTGCTCTGTAATTCTTTTTGGTGTGTGTGCAGGTTGTGGCAGTGACTGTCCAGGGGGAGCCAGAGAGAATCGCTGCTCTGGTGGTGAGCGCGTTGGGGCCCGGGGCCCTGAAGATCAGCTGGGCGGTTCCAGCCAAACAGAATGGTATCATCCGAGAGTACCACATCAATCAGAGTGGCGTTGGAGTCATCCACACACATACAGAGGGGGAGAGGGCTTACAATGTCACAGGTATCACCTATACAGTACCTTTCAAAATTTTAGGGTCAGTAAGATTTTTTTTTTTTTTTTGATGGAAGCATGCATTAAATGGGTCTAAAATGACTAGTTAAAATGCTTTTATGTTGTTACAAAAAAATCTAATAAATGCTGTTCTTTTGAACTTTCTATTTATCAATGAATCCTGAAAAAATGTCATTGATCCCACAAAAATTTTAAGCAGCACAACTGTTTTAATATTGTTATTAATAATAAATGTTTACTGATCACCAAATATCAATTTAGAATGATTTCTGGAGGATCATGTGACACTGAAGACTGGAGTAATGGCTGCTGAAAATTCAGCTTCACCATCACAGTAATAAATTACATTTGAAAATATATTAAAATAGAAAACTGTTATTCTAAATTGTACAATTTTTACTTTATTTCTAATCAAATAAATCAGCCCTTGTTAGCATAAGATACTTCTTTTAAAAACATTTTAAAATCTTACAGATACATTTTTGAATGGTAGTGTAAATAATAAATTAAAAATATTTTTTATATACATTGATTCTTACTATACATTTGAATGTTTTTTTTTTTATGATCTGTAGATATAATTCTGTTATTTATTTATTCATTTGACTTATTTTTCATTAGGGTTGTCAAAAAGTAAAGACTTTGATACCAGTCGGTACTGAAATTTTAAAAATGGGTACCAAAGTCGATACTTTTTGACAGCCCTGTTTTTCATATTTCAATTATTTGTTTTAGAACCAGAATATAAATAATTTAAACATTTCATGTGGCGAATTATAAATATCCCTAGATTTTGTGTCCCAGATGTCTGTTTTCTTAGATACATTGTTATATCTAATTTCTTAAGTTACAGTCCACAGAACCCAAAATGTGAATTTATGTAGCATTAAGTAATAGTGTAGTATATTTTGAACTGCAAAATGTATTAACATTGAAGTAAAACTTATACCTACAGTATAGACTATTAACACTTTCCCCGTCATTGACGAGTTACCTCGTCTTTTAGAAGACAACGCTTCCCTGCCAAAGACGAGTTTTTACGGCTTTTCGTGTTTTCACTGTAATACACTATTACACATCTTCTGAACGAGTACAAAACATCCCGAACGAAAACACACGTGAACAGGATGGAGAAACAAGTGATCTCTTATGTAAACAGATGATACATTATGTGGTCATCAGCAATAGACAGCATATAAACGAAAAATGCATGTTATGGAGTAAAATGTTATGGAGTAAAATGTTGATCCAGGAAGTGGTATATGTCTGTGCAAGCTTTGGAGTTGTTGATGGAAGCGATTTACTGGATTTATGCTTTGATAATCGTACTGAATATTATCCAGATGTAGTTTTTGATAAAAATGTGATTTTCTCACCTTTTTGCTCAAAACTATAAATTTTTATGAAACCCAAATTTTTGTGAAAATCATCAAAATCGTTGGCGGTGGCTGGCAACTTTTTTCAAAACTGCTGGCGGGGAAAGAGTTAAGCAGCAACACTCTGTGTTGAACTTTAACATAAGGAGGTATTGAAAGTACTGAATGCAAGAGAGAAATTAAGAGGAAAGTCAGAGAGTGAGTGATGAATCAGTTTAGCAGCAGAGAGCAACCGCCCCCTACACGCTGCCCCATGCTGGCCCTGACGGCAGCAGCGGCGAGAGTAAGAGAGTGAGGATCCGCCGCGTCTCCTCCACGTGCCCTGCCTTTATTTATGCATGCTGTTTCTGGAAGCAATCTAATGACTGAATTTACACCTGATTCCCGCAATGAGCAGCCGGCCTGCCCATCACTCCTGAGGCCTCCACTGATTTGTGGGGCTTCTTTTATCTGCCTGGGAGAGGAGCAGTGTTCCTGGCCCTGAGCCATCCGTCACCACCGCAAGGGTACGCACACGGCGCACTCCCACTTTCAGTGCCGCCCAATTCGGCGCAGCCCAGCACATGGCAATGGACAGCTGCACAACAGCCAGCACACACAGAGAGGGATTTAGATTAAGTGCTCACAAATATCGTTCCAAGGAAGATTTACATTTTTTTTCGGAGCAGTATCTATTTTATCAGTTTTTTCTTTATTAGAAGTTATTTTTATTTTTATTATTAACATTATGATATTATTATAATAATCATCATCATCTTGATGATCAAATGTTTTTTTATTTTACATTTTTGTACACAGTGTTTTAACATAGCTACTAATTATTATGTCTGCAATAATAATGTAATGTTTAGAGGTTTTAGGTACTTTTCTCATCAAATATTGCCACAAGCATTAATGCGGTTTATTATTATAATTAATATGTAATGTAATTAAATTCAGTAAATTCAGGTAAAATGTGTCATCAGTTGGAAGCATTATTATTATTATTATTATTATTATTATTATTATTATTATTATTGTAACACTTTATTTTAAGGTGTCCTTTTTACACATTACGTGTACTTATTATTATAATAACCATGCATTTTGCATAATTACATGCAAGCAACCGTAAGCCAAACCCTAACCATGTAGTAAGTACATGTAGTTAATTAATATTATTCTGTACTTAAATGTATAATTACACTGTAACAAGGACACCTTAAAATAAAGTGTAACCATTATTGTTGTTATTATTAACCAAATATTGACATATGCAATAATGCAGTTTATGATTATAATTAGTATATAATGAAAGTAAATTCAGAAAATTCTGGTAAAATTTCTTTCAAATAATAATAATAATTCAATTTTTAATTTTATTTTGAACACCCTCTCTTTGTGTTTTGCACACAAATACACGGGCACTTCTTATAATGTCTGCAATAATGTAACGTTTGGAGGCTTTTCTCAGCAAATGTTGATGTGCAACTGCTGTTAATATAATAATTTATTGTAATCAGTGGATAATCCATTGGTGGCACTAATAATAATAGCATTGGTAGTAATAATAATAATAAATATAATAATGTTATTTATGTATTTATTCATTTATTGATTTTTAGTCTTAGTAGAATATGTCTGTTTCTTTTGAATCATCATTTTGAACAGGCTTCTGTTCAGATAGCACATTTTTGGTGTAAGTGTCTGTCTCTACGGATCATATGAAACGCGTAATTCATGCAGAGGGAAAAAGAGAGAATGTTTCTCGTTCCAACCAGTCGTCACTATCACTGACATGATTATCAAACCTGAGTCGGGCACATCGTTTTGAGGAGCATCTGATCTCTTTCCAGTCAGGATTAATCTGAATGAATCGCGTGCAGGGAGCCGCTCCTCAGAGAGATACTGCAGCTGACTCTGGGAATGCTAAAATCCCATAACATCCCACACTTCCTGAGTTTGAGCTCACGAACATCCAGGAGGAAAAACATCAGGCTCATTTAATTGAATATATTGTACTTGTTTTGTTTTTTTAGAGCATTCTGTCTATGTGTAGTTTAAATGCCTCGTAGGCAGAGTCTTACTGAAAGCAAGCGATGTTTAAACAGCAGGTTTCCTGTGCTGCTGTTCTTTGTGAGAAATCTCCTGCCGCGTAGTTCTTGCTTTTCCTCTCCAAACACAAGCTCAGACCTCCCTGCCTTCATCAGCGCTCAGCCACTGGCTGTCTGTCTGTGCACTCCAGAGGGGCCACTGGGAAGCACCACGTCTTTGTAAATAAGCTTGAAATCAGCAGGGACCTTCAAATGGCTGGAGCTCCTTTGCAACTCGCTGTCGACCGAAGATATTTCAGCAAGCAGCGGCCGTAAGGGGCTTTCGGAGTTCTCTCTGTTCCTCTGAAGGCCCTGAAGTTGGCAGCAGAGGAACACACCAAACCAATCAGCCAGTCCTGGATCCTAGGGTGAGCGGGGAGGGAGGGGATCTGATGGCAGATTTGGCTGGCTGGCAGTGTGGCGTGTTTAAGACTTGGCTGGGGGTGATGGCAGGCGTAGGCGGACCCGCTGGCTGGGATGTGAGGTGGGTGCGATGCCATTCAAACGCTGGCAGGGGCTGCAAATGCCTTTGCTCGGGGTTTCCTTTGTGGAGAGGCTCTAAAGCCGCGTTGAGACTTTCATGTCCCTCTGCACGGAGCTGGTAAATCCTACCAGTGTTTTGTGGCATGCGCCGACTCGACCGGCCTGAGCGTCTGTGTTTCAGTGCCGACTGCTGCTGGGAAGCACCTCTGTGCTCCTTAAAACCCCCAAACTTCCTGCCCTCCCTCACTTGACATGATTAAACAAGCACACACACACACCAAAGCACTCAAGCCTCCTGCTTGCTTTCACTGTGGCAACAAAGCCGCTACTCTAAACACCACATTAGAGTTACTGGATTAGAGATTTAGCGTTTTTCTATGTGGTACCTATGAAAGAACTCATACTAAAACTTTAGTTTCTAAGCCAGTTGCATTGCAATCATTACATATGTCTGTTTACATCTGCCCATATGTCAAAGACTGAAACTGACTGAAGTTGTGTGTGACGCATGGAATTGAAAGTGATCACATTCAAACATTTCTTTGCTGCCCTTTGTAGCTACAGGAGCTGTGCGCATGTTCACACGCACTGTGAGAGATGGTCCTTTCATATGACAGCACTCCTAGTGACAAAGACAGTTCCTGTCCCCTTTGTTATTGTAATGAATGGAGACCAAATAAATGAAAGGCATCAATAGTTAAAGCATTATTAGTTTTTACTGCGACTTCTTCAACACATTGGGAAAATGCAGTGAGTGAGAAAAATAGCTTTAAAAGTTTTTTTTTTTTTTTTTTTTTTTGCAAATAACTAAAAACAAATAGTGTTAGGAATGTTGTCCTAACATCATGGATTTAATATATTTTAGATTATTTAGATGGTATAATTAAGATTATAGATTACACCTCGTATACCCTAAATAGGGCAGAAAAAAGGAGATTTATTAACTATATATATATAATTTATCCAAAATTGTATAATATCCAGAATTTTATTTTCATTTAAATGTGTCAATTATATAACTCTTAATATTGTGAAGTCACTTCATTATTGCAAATTAGCTTCTGTTGAATTAACTATCAAATCCCCAAAGAATCTAAAATATGTATAGCTTTTCATTAACGGATGTGAATTATTGCTCTCAATTATATAAATTATGTTGCAAGCCATGCGTTTAATTGGACATTTGTAAATGAATTAATCATTTATTAATATACAGTACTAGCATTTATATTTATATTTCCCACTAGAGCGCTGTGAATCTTAATAAAGTGTAATGCTAGAGAATTGTAACATAATTTACACAATTAAAACCAGAAAGACTTCATGTCATAATAAGCAACAATCTCATGCAAATGTGTAAAGTCACTGGTTAGTTTTTAACCAGCACCAGCATCATCCCGAGTTCCCTTTACCTGGCTTATCTGTCTCCCGTGTGCAGCTGCTTTATCAGGGTTCACAGAGGTCTGCCCATGTCCTGATAGAAGAGAAGAACCTCTGCCTCCTAAATTATGCGTGAGCGGGAGGAAACTGATCCTATAAAAGGCATCAGGGGTAGTCTCCTAGCTTGGCCGACACGTGGAGCCCACAGATCGCTTCATAATCCCCTCCAGACAGAAAAAAACATTAAGTAATTGTAGACAGGAAGTGGGCACTTAATTATTTAGAGGTTTTATCAATGTGGCAGGTAAAGTGAGTAAGCATTGCAGGCCTTTTCTCATCAGGTCGCTACATTCAGGGATTGCACCTATCATCTTCTCATATTCTCTAATGCAAACAGTAAATGGCAGCTTGTCATTAAAATACCTTTTTATATCGTTTATTACCTCACACTTCCTCATGGTGCTGTACAGAGCAATTTGGATGACAGTTACGGCATTGTTTCACTTTGTGTTAGCCATGTGCTACAAATGGGCCGCTGTGTGCTTAGAGGGGTTACAGCTAAAATGATTGTATTTTTTTAAAGTCCTGTTTATTTATATATTTATTTATTTGCCGTTTTGATTAAAGGTGCATGTGTCTTTAATAGGCTAAGAGTGCCCCCTTCAGTTTGTATGAGAATTCAAAATCTTACAGAGGGTGATGTTGTTAAAGGTTTTTTGTATTTGTCTTATTATTGTTGTTTAAGTTTTATTGGAATAATATACATGCATATTAATAATTATGAATTCCTGCTTATGATTAGACAGCATATTATTCCTTCAAATGCAAATTTGAGTCCATGAAAATAGTATTGTCATGTCAAAAAAGGAATATAAAATATTTCAAATTATTTAATGTTGCCTTTCCTACCTATAATAATAATAATAATAATAATAATAAATTGGAATATTAATGCTTTTACTAATGTTACTTCTAAATCTAACCTCCATAAGATTATTTTTTTTTTTTAATAATGTAATCTTCCTGTTAGTTTCCCAAGTAGATTGATCTCTAAATTAGGTTGGGTTTACGCCATGCAAATGCCGTCATCCCCCCTGAACACCTAATGCTATAATAACTTACCCCTCAACACTATAATAACCTAGCCCTTCTAGAATACACACCTGGACATGTTTTGCATGGCGATGTGTGAAGTGAAGCTTTAAAGGCAGTATTCAGCGGCTGTCCCCTGTGTTTAGTATGCTCAACAGAATTCTTTACTTAACCCAAACACAGCTCAACGTTCTGAAAACATTGATCTGTGTTTGGGTTAAATGAGAGAGGCCGTCAGGCATACTAAGCAGGAGCGCGGGTGCATATGTTCCTCCAGATGTGGATGCAGTGCTCCACGGACACAGGCACGGCTTTACGGTGTGCGCAGAGTTCAGGATTAGAGTGAGATTTAAAGTGCTTCAGGATTAGAACCAGATTTAGAGTTCTGACTGCTGAAGCTGCATCTTTGTCACAGGTGCTGTGTTAGCCACCATATTACTCTCACTTTATATTTATTTATTTATTTATTTGTTTGTTTTTTTAAATAATCTAAACTTAATATTTCTATTTTAATTGATTTAATTTATTTGAAGTTTATAAATATTTTTTTCACACATATACTGTTTTTTAATTAAACAAAATAATTTTTTATCAAATCAATCTAATTTTTTATAAAAAAAAAAAATGATTCTGTTATTTATACATTCAGCTGTCTATACTCCACTCTGTAATGTAAAATTAAACTGTCCAAGAATAATCATTCCAGAATATTCTTTGTTGTCATGTGAAGTGTATTAATAAGAGCTGTTATACGTTTAAATTAGCTTAATTACTAGTTTTAAGAGTATTTGATAGATTTTCTTTTAATATAAATTAAATGTGTGAAAATTCTGAGTATTAAATATATTACATTATATTCGTATTTAGTATTGTTTAATGTCTTGACCAGGTCTCTTTGCAAAAAGAGATTGTAATATCTCAGTGGAATTTTCCTGGTTAAACAAATTAAATAAAAAATAATAATATTTAATTTCTTAATAAATTCATTAGCGCCTATGGAAATTAAATTGAGGAGATGATTGTTCCGTGTGGTGTTTAGAGGCAATATGTCTATCGACTGTTTTAGCAGGTCTGGAGTCTCATACCAACTATGGCTTCATTGTTGTTGCATGCACTGCAGCTGGTTGCGGAGCAAGTAAGCCATCTATGGGCCACATGCTAGAAGATGCACCAGCAGGTTAATGCACGGGCTCATTCACACACTCACTCTAACATATCTCACAGTAAAAAAATTATTTTCAATGCATAATCACAGTTACATATACATACATTCATATATATGCAATCTTTTCACAATAAGCCTTCTCAACAGCTCTGTTTCAGAGCTTTTTGTAACCCTATTCTGTATGTATAAAATTATGATAAATCATTCTGGCCTTCTGTCAACACTCGTCTTATCCTATCATCTTTATTTTCTCTCTTTAGATGTTTGGGCAGTGCCCAGGCATATCCAGGTGAACTCCTCAGCAGTGGAGCTTTACTGGAGCCAGCCGCTCAAACCCAATGGCCTGCTCTCTCACTATCAGCTGCTGCGTGACGGAGTGGTCGTCTTCACCGGTGACGGAGGAAAGATGAGCTACACAGACACTGGCCTTCAGCCCAACACCAGGTTATATCTGTCAGCCATCTTTAACAAGCCATTAGCACTTGATTATCGATGACATCTAATCCTATGTGTGTCTTAAAGAATCCTGGGACTCTACAATAACAAGAGCTGCTCTGATATCAAATCATTAAAAGTTTTTAGCTGGTGTAGCTAATGAGCAGCAGCGCTGGCTTGGAAAGTCGCATTGATCATGCTCCCCTTATGACTCAGGGTAGGACAGCAACAAACCTTTTCTGCTGTTGATGGACAGTGAGACTAAGATAGTTTAGGATTTTTTTTTCTAACATACATGTATAAATAATTAAATATTATTACATGATTGCATTTTTTATATTTTATATAATAATATTGCAGAATGTTAAAAAAATTATATCTCTCTATATATATATATGTATATTTTGTATCTATTTAATAAATTATATATATATATATATATATATATATATATATATATATATATATATATAGATATATATAATATAGTAATTATAACATTGTAATATAAGAAAATATAATTATTTGATTAAAATATTTGAAATATTTGTACATTTGTATATTAACGTTAAATTAAATCATTTAATTTAATTAAATATTTTAAGATATAATTAAATAGGGCATTGTAATTAAAGTAGTATTTAGATTTTTTTACATATTTTAACTAAATTTTGTATTAGTATTATGTATTATCATTTTTGTAGACCAATTTTGATTTTAAATGAATGTTTTTAATGGACTGAATTTAAAAAACTGCTTAATGTTTTACTTAAGTAAATATGAGAAAATTATTTTCTCGATGTTGTAGGAATTTTGCTGTTTTGTCACTGCCTCGTTATTCATGAATGTATTCGGTCTTAGCATCTGTGAAATCTGTTGGTTGGCTGTAATCAAAAAATGCACACAGGGACGCTGTGTGTGCAAAAATAATTGGTTAGTTTGTGCAATATTTTGTGTAAATATTTGCAATGGTTCAGTCTCATAAGCTGCTTAAGATACAGGATAAATCTGTTTGTTTCATTATTTTACAATCAGTGATTCGTAGATTGTTCACTGCATTCTCTCACGTGTGTGTGTGTATATATATATATATATATATATATATATATATATGTATATATATATGGAGAGAGAGAGAGAGAGAGAGAGAGAGAGAGAGAGAGAGAGAGAGAGTTAGTGTCTGTGTGTGTGTGTGTGTGTGTGTGTGTGTGTGTGTGTGTGTGTGTGTGTGTGTGTGTGTGTGTGTGTGTGTGTGTGTGTGTATAAACCTTTTTCAATATGCAAATCTATATCTTCCACACTGATTTGAACTGTCAAAACCATGTGTTTTCTGATTGGACAGTTTAGACAGGTCATTTGGTCACCTGATCTCCCTCTCATTGTCCCTTCACTGCTTTTGTTTATAGTGTAGCTTCAAACGGAGTCGGGGATAGCCATGACGTTTAATTTGCCGTAATTCCAGATGACCTGCCAAAAGGCATTCCCTTCTCCCGTGCTCTTCCCTTTCCCTTTCTTCCTCCAATTTAGCCCTGTAAGGAGCGTTACAGTGGCAGACGAGCGGTTCATTATCTGGAGAGGCTATAGGCTGATGTGAGAAACAGTTAAGCAGGGGGCTGGGGGGTGTTCTGCCAGTACTCCTGCTCATCGATTATTTATGACAATGTTGATTAGCTGTCACTTACCTCACCATCGTAGAAAGTCTCTCTGACGAGAGAAATATTAACCTTTCTCCCTCTGGGGAAACAGGTTAGCCTCTCGCCACCTCCTTTGATGCGCCACATCGTGTTTATTTGACTTAAAGTATGCAACATACACAATGGCCGTGTTGTTATGCACAGCTGTTCTCTGATGAGACTCTTCACGTGTTCTCTGATTAATATCTCTAATGCTTTTATTACATATGATGAGCACGGTATATAATAACTGATGTGACTATTTTAAAGGGATAGTGCTGGAACAATAGTTAATGTGGAGGTATTAATGGCTGACTGTGGAGTTTATGGCAAATTAAAAGCCTTTAATGTTGAACATGACCCACATACATTGCTAATGCACACCTTTGCACTGACACCCATCTCTGTTTAAAAGGCAAATCTATCTTGTGAAGTCATGTATGTTTTAAAAGAGCCTTCCAGAGAGTGTTTTTATAACCCACATCAGGCGTTAATACATGCGCGTACACTCTCACACACACATCCCTTTCTATTCATATGCATGTCCGTTCAGAGCATCTGTCATGCCTGTCACAGATCACAGTGGAGGGGCTGATCAGCATTGCATTTACAATGTCATCTGTTAAATAGTATCACACCATATCGATCCAGCGGGGGACTTTTCCAGTGAATCAAGTATAATGTAAAAGCAGAATTACAAGAAGGCTTAGTCATACAGTATGAACATTTTCTTTTCTCCATTTATATCAGAACTAAGTTGTACATTTCATGGAGGTTATTAGCTGACTAGTAGACAGATTTTACATTTATTTATTTGTCTGTTTTTTATTCTGGTGAAAACCTCTTTGAAAAGTCATGTTTTTTTCTGGTCTGTTGTAACTGTTACAAATTAGTAAAAAAATAAATAAATTGCTCTATATGACATCATTCTGAACTAGCAATGCAAGTGATTATTTTTAGCTTGCATTCATGATTTTAAAAAACAATTGGTTTGTTACGCCGACATTCACGCCTCAATTCTGTGGACTCTGATGAAAGACGAACATCCTCAAACAAAACTGTGCTTGCTGTGAAAGACACGGCTTAATGGCAGAATCAATGCACCCGCCTCTCTCACGGACAATGAATAATTAAACGCGGCGTCGACTCCCACCTGAAATGGAGAATCGCTGAAACAGAGGCAAATTTAACTTCTGTGACAGGAGACTTTTAAGCTAATAGCATAATTTAGTTTCGCAGTTGACTTATTTATCTCCTATCCATCTTTGCTTCACAGATATGTGTACGAGTTGGAGGCCAGCACCAGCAGCGGGAGCAGTCTCAGTGATAGATACGTCATTCAGACCCCCGTCTCCTCCGCGGAAAGGATTCCTCTTCCGTATAATGTCAGCCTCCACGGCCCTCGCTCCGTCTTTGTTGCCTGGTCACCCCCAGGTAATGTTTACAACCTAATGCACTATGCAGCCTCTCTATTTAGCACTCACGCAAGGCTGATTTATCCCTGCTCAGGCCTGCGAGAGTGACGGCACACGGGCAGGGATTTACGAGTGGCGTTGTGTGTAATTTACCAGGGGCCTAACATGGTCGTGGTGTACATGCATCAGTGCGGGCCGGACGTAGATGGGTCCCACCAATCAATTAACATTCAAACCTAAGTGACAGCTTTTCCTACCTCTAGTGTGATTTAGGGGAGAGTTGTTTGAGATGCGCTCGCCCTTCACCTGCGTGTGTTCTGCCATCACTGTCCAATCGTGTCCCATTCATTCTCTCCTTCTCCGCTGTTGCTGTGGAGTTGAGGTGAAGTTCAGGTATTGGATGGGGTGTACCAATGCTGATCACGTGCATGTTGGCAGACTTATTTATTCGGTAACTGTATATTTATTTAGTGGCATTTCAGCTTTCATGGTTGTACTTTGGATTTGATCTTGAGATCAAGTGGATACTGTATGGAGCTTTTACAGGAAACAATATGTATACTTATGAAACAATGATAGATATAAAACTGAAATACATAAAAATACTTTAAGTGGTAGCAATTTTATATTAAACAGTTGCAAAGTAAATATTAAAAAGTAGCATCAATATTAACTTAATGCCTTTTTTTGTTCACACTCCTATGAAACAATGGGAACTTATTTCATTTTAATGATTGTGTTTGTTCGGATGCTATTCAGACAAATTACTTATTTGGTATATACAGTAATATTGTAATGCTAATTACAGTTATTGTTCAAAAGATTATAATATTTACTTAAATGAGTTTTCTAGTGCTTGTAATTATAGTTTTATTAGTAACACTTTACTTAAAGCCTTTATGTATAATGCATTATAAAAGTAGTTTTAATTTGTGCTGTCAAACGATTAATCGCATCCAGCAAGTTTTGGTTTAGATAATATATGTGTGTGTACTGTGTATATTTATTATGTGTATATACAGTAAATACACACACATACAGTATATATTTTGAAAATATTTACATGTGTATATTTATATTTGAATCATTTATATTATATATGACATAACATTTTTTTCTAAGATGTATACCTGCATGTGTGTGTATTTATATATACATAATAAATATACACAGTACACACATATATTATGTAAACAAAAACTTTTATTTTGGATGCGATTAATCGTTTGACAGCACTAGTTTAAATGCATTAATTATGCCTTGTAATGCACCTTATAATGCATTGAATAATTGTAATACATTATTGCACTTATAAATTCACTGTTACACTATGCATTTTAAATTCAGTTATAATTATTTTCAACAAGATATGATGTTATACAAAATGCACATTATGAGTAATTGTAATGCATTATACCCTTTAATAACCCTTTATAATGCATTATACATAAAGGCCTTTGTATGAGAGATTTTTTTTTTATAAAATTGGAGTTCATAGTAGTGAGTAGTAACTAGCAAAATGTGTTTATTATCCCAATTAGGTTATTAAGATGTGAAACACAAAGATAGGGAATAGAAAATAACAACTTCTTTTTTTTTTGCTATCATTTTTCTGGGGAGTCCTTCTAGGTGAGGCTGTGCTGTGGTTCACTCAGTCATCCAGAGTGTGTTGTCATTGCTGGGGTCCGGCATGATCTTCTCATCATGTCTGTTGCAGACTGCAGCCCACCGGACTCCACTGATCAATCAATCACTCTGTTTAAACTTGGAGACTGCAGCACTAGTCTCATCTGCACATCCCACTGTGCATGTGGCCCGAACGTTCTCCCACATGGAGAACAAATGCAAACTCTCTCTCCTTCTCTTTCTCCCTGTGGTATTAGCTATTGTAGTTCATAGACTCTAGCAGCCCAGACCGCTCTTATGCATGCTTGCAGCATCTACCCAGCCCACCTGCTGCACATATGTGCAAAAGAGCATCTACAGTATGTGCAGCATCTACACTGTGCATGTCAGATCTGAGTGTATGTATTCACCTGGTCATGTGTCCAAAGCACATCTAAGCGAATCTGCATGCACGTATTTGTTTTCCCTCAAAAAAGGTGCTGGAGGGTTGGTGGGTGTTAAAGAGTGTGTGTGCATATTCGCACACTCAAGAGTGATTTCACAGGCTACATTCAAGCGGTTCTGATTGTCTGCCTCAGATGGTCCATCTTTTGCTATTATTGCCCTATTATGCCTCTCTCCTGTGAGAGGATCCCCTTAAACAACCTCAATTACACCATAAGAGCCCTTAAACAGCCCTGATACCCACAGAAAACATTTACATAGGCCGGATCCTTTATTGACTTTACATTCCGAGAGAGGCGAGCGAAAAATCTATGGCTTCAAACTACAATATCTCACGCTTGGTTAAGTCTGAATGCAGAAACGGGCACGGTTTTAAGCTGCACCTGTGCTTGATGGATCAGATCTGATAGCATGTTCCTTTTCTTTTCCTTTGTGCCATTATTTCTTATTAGACTCTCATTCAAGTTGAAAGTGCAAAAACTCCAAAGTCAGTGATTAGTTGTAAATAATAGAACTTAGGGACCTGTGCGATTGAACTTCTCAGGCAGGAAGCTTTGATCAAAGCACCATCTAATTCCAGCGGGTTTTTGTGTCTCAGGCAAAAGACTACATCTGCTCAGGGAGACGCAATGAAGGAAGTTGAATAATTTAACTTTTTCATTTGTAAAGATAATCAGCCCATTCTGAATACATCTCGGGTCTCATAAATGTTGAATAACCTATCAGCCTCCAGTTGCCGTAAATTATGAAAGGCGCTAGTGATGGGAATATTAACAAAGCGTGGATGCCAGGACTCTACATTCTTTAGTTCAAATGCATTACCGAAGACCGCGTGCGTGTCTGTGTGTTTCGGACAGTGGTGGTATAGACGGAACGGGGGAAGTGCCTGCTTGCCCAGAAGGATGTTGAATCAAGGGCAAAGCTTCCCAGAGTGTCAGGACCACTGTATGTCAGTCCTTGCACTGTATTACGAGTGCATACGTCTCTTCGTATGTTGTGATTGTGGACTGGGTGAGCTGATTGTATGTTTGTTTTTATGCTGGGTTGGCACTAATCTTTTCGGTTAGGTTGTCAGTTTAGTGAGAGGTTGCATTGGTGTCACATTTCTGCTTAAACAAGATGTGATTATATATGGTTAGTGAAAAGAAGTAAATGTAACTTTGTTTCTGTTTCCCATTAGGTGTGTATAATGCAAGTGCCCCTTTGGAATATAACGTCCTGCTCAATGCAGGTACTGAGCAGACCCTCATCCGCCCTGCAGGACCAGAGCACTCCCTGTTACTGGAAGGATTGGATCCCTACACCATCTACCACATTCAAGTACAGGCCTGTCAGCCAGGTACTGTGCAGCCTGAACAGTGCAAACCATTTTTCTTTTCTGTGTGTTTAAATATGTTGTATCACTTATCCTTTTTGCCTGTGTATCAAATGATTTCATGTCAATTTTTGTATGTGCAGATGGTTGTGGTGTAGGACAGGGGGTGTCTGTTCAGACCCCTGAGGCCTGTGAGCCGCCACACAAACCCAATGGCCTCATCACTAATTATTTCATATACAGGTACAAGGGACTTCTCACATATGAACAACAAAACCTCCTGGTATCTCATACCATGCTAATCACTGCACAATATAAGACTCATTTGATCACTCTGCACACTTAGTCATCAGGAGTTTTGTCTGATAGGCTGTAGACTTGTGCCTTGGTACCTGTGGTAGTCTGTTGGTGCAAGAGTAAGACATTTGGATGGAGACATTTGGCACAGAAATGTTCACTGTTAATTGAGCAGAATTTCCTTTCATACATTGCCTCATAACTGACCCTTCACAGGGAGCTTGACTGATATATGAGATCTGACC
Source organism: Cyprinus carpio (assembly GCF_018340385.1). Taxonomy (NCBI): domain Eukaryota; kingdom Metazoa; phylum Chordata; class Actinopteri; order Cypriniformes; family Cyprinidae; genus Cyprinus; species Cyprinus carpio. The sequence continues at coordinate 15,165,864 of NC_056613.1, read as the reverse complement.
AATCATAACGCAAAATCCACCATTTAGTCCGACAAACAATTCAAACAGGAGAGTAGATTAACTTCAGTAGACTTAAATTTAAACAATGCTGTGTATTGACACCTTTACGCGGTTGAAATAAAATACCTTCTGATATTCAGTTTATTTTGTGCTTTCAGTAAATATGAAAAGATGATGAGTTCACGTGCCGCTTGAGCTGAGGCGCAAAATAATATTTATTGTTTGAATTTCTTAATCACAAAATCTAAAAGCTGAGGCTTTGTTAGAAGTAACCTGCTCTGTCTTGTCTGTTGGTGCATTGTTAGTTTTCTCGTTGCTCCGCAATGTATTTTTCTAGTACCCTCATGTACTGTTTGAGCAACAGAAACATCAATGAGTTAAAAAAAAGACTTGTCATTAAAAAATGGATGGAAATGGAGAATCATCAGAATAAGAATTGAATATTCATAGCTATATTAGCCTGGAATACAGTTGTCAGTACTTGAATAAAGTCAGTCCCGTCAGCATAGGGCCATTTTAAGACACATTTTGCCAGTACTGTTTATTAGCACTCCTCTCTCAATCTCTGCAAATGCACTTCCATACAAAGATGCTGTCAGGCTAATGTCAGTGCAGAGCTTGCATGGGGATAAATGTGTGTGTAGATGTGAGTCCATGTCAGGGCATGTTTGAAAGGAAGGCCGGAAACGTAGTCGAACACAAACAGTAATTATGCCGTGACCTTGAGGTGAACAGGCCAATCACTGCTGGTTACACTTGTCAACATTTCCTCTCTAGTTCCTGTCTAACTGACAGCAGGAAAACGCAGAATGGAGTGTGGAGTGCTTATGTGGATATCAGCTGTATATCAGTGACTGTGGTATCTGAGCTCAGAGAAGAGAGAGAGAGAGGCTGATCGGCAGCTCTAAATGGAAAATGACATTGCCCTGCTGACTTTGATTATTCCAGGCACATTCAGAGCTGTTTGAGAGCAATATGAAAAAGAGTGCCATGATGCTTGCACCCCGCACAGAGCGAATAAAGCTAAGACTGACATGGCACGATCACATCAGAATGCTTTGCTCCACTGTTACAGAAGCATCCTTCAAGGAGAATGGAGAGCAATGCGCCGGGGAGTAGCTAACTCTATCATTACACTGCCATCGTTGCCCTTATGGTCGGAAACAACACAGCCGGCCGCGCTTGAACATTTATTGCTGCACATCGTGAAAGTCAATTTAAACCATTCAGGTTTGACTTGAAGGATTCCAGACAATGATCAGATTAAACCATAAATTGAGATGTCTTCCCAACATTCTTGCTCTTGGATGGCAGCAAAAACAGTGTTTACGGCATCTACATTGTGTGTGTGTGTGTTAGCAACAAGGTAAGATTTTAGTCAAGGGCAACACAGCTTGTTGACCAGTGTCATTCATATGCAAGGTCAGATCAGTCTAAGCCCGCATAAATCTTAAGAAAATATAATTAGCATAGCCACAGATGCCGGGGCATTCCGACGAACACATGACTAGATTTCATCTTAGCCCTGATTTGGGAGCGGGATAAACTCTGGCAAATACATCACATTCAGGGGCTAGAGAATTCACTCGTGGCTTAAAGGACTTGGTGTATTATTCTATCTGCTCATCTTAATACCGGCGATCAGCACTGTGCTAAATGTAATCGGTTTAATGTGCTATTGTGTATGTATTCAGCTCATTGGAGGTTATCTGAGATTGTGAAGTGAGTGTCCCCTCCTCGGGGATGTTTGTCCTCCATGCATTTAACACAGGAGAATGAGGAATTACCTGGGATAGTCCTTGGCTGCTGTACAGAATTATTGTAAATCAGTTCCTAAGAATTCATCCGTGTTCATATTGCATGCACACAGTTGATGCAGAAGATGCTGGTGAGACAATACAAGTATTGATGAGCATTCATCTAACTGTTATAGCCTCAAGACGCTGGACTTCTTAAATGGGTCATGTCATATAATAAATCAAATTCTTGTTGATGTTTTACAGTAAAAGTGTTTGATTTATTGATATGTTAATAGAAAGTATTAGGACTAATCGGCAGAAATGTCTCATAAGGAGGAAGCAGGATAGATATTTAATTTAAAAAATGAGTAAAACTTGGAAAATCTTGTACTCTTCCTGGCTGTGTGTAGCACCTACTGCTCTTTATGTACATCCAGTGGATCCTAGTGTTATGAAAGATTGGCTGAAATTTATGAAGAAGTGCTATTGCAAAAAAAAATGAACCAATTTTCCACCCTTCTACAGTCAAAGATGACTTTTTTGGTTTGCTAATAATGAGTAAGATCTTTTGTAATGCATCTTTCTTTGTAGTCACTTCATCACAACTGACCTGTGACCCTGCTTATGTCATATCCAGAATTCCCAAAAAGAGATTTGTGTGTAGGAGAGTCCATGTCCTTCCTTTTTATTCTTCTGGAATTTTTTTTTTAATTTGCCTTACTGGAGAGGGTGTTTAATTTAGATCTAAGTTTTAAACATTTTTTTTTTTTATCAGCTCAAACGTATGAAAAACAAAATGCCTATTACTACGTTTACTTCCTGACTTCCTAATGCAGAAGCTCTTGTGTTCCAGATGCAGTGTCAGTATGTGTGTGGAACAGACTGCTGATCGCAGCTGTGTGCTGTAGTTTAGCGCCATGGTGTGAGACGTTCCTCTCCCCTGCCAGCCTCTGTTTGGCTTTATTTTAATGCGGTGGGTGAGATTAGGCCGTTGCGGTGCGAGTGGGGCCGGCAGGGGCCACATTAGAGTGGTGAATGTCATTTTCTCCAGCAGCATGGAAGCCAGGCCTCTAATGTGGAGGAATTAACGAAGCTTGAGCAAAGCCCAGCGCTCTGCCCCTGCTCCTCACCCTCCTCTGTGTGTTCTTCCTCATCTCTGCAACCTTCCTTTGGCACCCCCACTGGATTTGTTTGTTTTGGGGTCTCATTTTTAACTGCAACTGCATTTGAAGAGTCTTTAAAGAAGACACTTTGTGTTTTTCATGTTTTGGTAATCTTTCGTTCTATGGTAGATGAAGTATTTCTGGTTTTTCATTTAATCCTAACTCCGTTTCCTCCAGACGACCAATTGGAACTCAAGAGGAACTGCTGGTGTTCATCTGGACTGAAGGTCCACTAGAGTTCATCGATGCTTCAGATTCCCTTCTACCATTCAGTGAATATGTGACCCTGGACCACAAAACTAGTCTTAAGTTGCTGGGGTATATTTTTAGCAATAGCCAAAAAAACATTGTATGGGTCAAAATTATCGATTTTTCTTTTATGCCAAAAATCATTAGGATATTAAGTAAAGATCAAATTCCATGAAGATATTTTGTAAATTTCCTACAATAAATATATTAAAACTTAATATTTTGATTAGTAATATACGTATTTTCTCAGTATTTTTATTTTTTTGCACCCTCAGATTCCAGATTTTCAGATATTTGTATCTCGGCCAAAAATAATATGATATATGATATATGATATATGATATATAAGACAATAAAGGGGGACTGGGGCAAGCTGACACAGGTTTTGGGTTGGTGAATTTTTGTAAGTGTTTTTATTTTTGGTAAAGTGTTTGTATATTTTGGTAAAGTCATTTTCTGCCAGTGTTTTGTGCAAGTTACTTCAAAGTAATACATTTTTACTTGTTACTTTTTAAAAGTAATTCCTTACCACCCTCAGAATTCCATGCGTTACATGACTCCTCTATTACTTTTGAGTTACTTTTTTCAAAATAACTACAGAAGTAGAACTTAACATTCTGAAATGACAAAATGTACTGTAGAGCATTTTACATCCAGTAGAGCATACTACAGTGTGGGCTATCCAGGCTACTAACAATATATTGGCAAAGTGAAGGCTCAAGACAATGCAAGAAAGGATGACAGCCAGAATCACAAACGATCCAAGTTTGTAAAAAGTATGGTAGAGGTAAAGTGATTATTTGGCAATATCTGTGAATAGCTTGGGTCTATTCACCACACACACAGCTACTATATGACCACGTAAACTTTAATGGATGCAATAAAATGAACCATCTCACGAATGTATAGTCTTCTGCCATCTTCACCCTAGCCGCGATTTTTGCCGCTTTTCCACGGAGCTAACAGCGAGCCGGGCGGAGCTAATAGCCTCGGACCTCGAGCACAAAGGGCCAAATCATGCTGAGTCCTGCCAGTATCCTCACGGCACTCCTGTAAAACCTGCCCTAAACACGCCTTCACTGCACTACGTCACACAGTACAAAGTTCAACTAGCAAGAGGGAGATGAATGAAATAAATTGCTAAACAAATATCAGAAGCTGTCGTTTTCTTTTTTTTGCTTTGTTTTTTTTCTTTTCGTTTTCTTTGAACAATTACATTTTGGGCTGAAAGTGTGTTGTAACGCAAGCGTTACTGAACATGTACCGTGTAAAATATTACTGAAAATTGATTAGTAATGCCTTACACTACTACGTTACAGCAAAAAGTAATCTGTTACTGTAATGCATTACTTTTGTAATGCATTACTCCCAACACTGGTTATTACCCATGGAAAAAAAAAAACATACAGTTATTAAATACAAACAGCTGAAGTCATTTTGTCACAATAAATGAGGTAGGTTATGACGATGGCAATTAAGTAGCCTACTGTAGACTTTTCAGCTAAATTTAAAGAGTTTTTTAATAATGAAACACAAAACAAATACAAACTTGCAATATTTCAATTAATAAGTTGTGTACACTACTGTTTGGAAGTTCAGTAAGATTTTTTTTTTAATTAATAGTTTTATTCTCACTTTTATGGGTTAATGTGACACTAAATACTGCTTTGGCAGTCTATGATGACAAAAAGCTTTTTTAAAAGATATAAAAAAATAAATAAAAAAAAAACATTTATTTTCAATTGTAATAATACTTTACAATGTTGCTGTTTTACTGTCTTTTTGATCATGTAAATGTAGCTTTGATAAACCTAATGTTTCAAAAAAAAAAAAAAAAAAATAATATTAAAGAATCTTACAGACCAAACCTTTAAACAGTAAATTAATAAACATTTAAAATGTTTGACAGCATGCTTCAAACTTTTGATTATTTCATTGAATTGAATTATTGACCCATTGTTGTGTTTTTGGTTGCAACTGCTTCTCAGCTTCAGCACCTGAAGTTTCCAGCATCAACATCTGTCTGAGATCATTCATCAGCGATCAGACCATTGCTCGCATGTTTAAACAGATTCGTCATCCGCTGATGTCTCCACCTATAAAAGTAGCCGCTGTGATTCATGACATTCTCATGTTTGACACCGAGGAAAAATAGTGTGCTGCTTTCCTCGCAGATGCTCACAACTGCATCATGGCCAAATTAAAGGCTGCAGCTTGAGTTCCTGTTCAAAACAAGTGTGAACAGAGCCAACTTGCCCCCTGATAGCAGCACCACCACAGGGGAAAGAATCCAGAACCCACTGAGGAGTTCAGCTTCTCCCACAGAGCGCCAGATAGATGCCTGCCTAATAGACAAATTAATTATTTTGATAGCAATTAATGAACGTCATCCAGGCTAGGCCTTTTATCAGCACCCCACTTTTCTTTGAGAGTAATTTACAGTTCCGCTTCTATTCTCTTGGCAGTCCTTTCAGGTTTTCTTGACCTCCAGAGGTCGGCTTCAGTGGTGAATGTGTGACGTCAGATTGCAGTTAATCAGCTTGTAATTAATTTTCCGCGTGTCCTCAGCCCTCTTGAGTTATGACCCTGGCCTCCTAATGGCTGATGCAAATTTATCATTTTGCAAATTGTAAATTTTTTGTAATTTTATAATATAACTTATGATTAAGTTAGTATATTTATAGAGTATTTAATGTATAATGTGAATTTTCTGAGAATACATTTTTGGAAATAAATATTTTGAAATAGAAATAGCACTAGTATTTTCAGTTTTGCATTTTTAGATCGAACCAGGCTTATTACTTGGAATTTGTAAGAAAGGAGTTTACAATATAAAGGTTCATTTACCCATACTGCTCTGAGTTTTGCCATGGTCATCTGCTGAAGACACTGCCCAATCACATAATAGCTGCCACGGGGAAATTGTAGTGTGGGTATTAGTGCAATTTCTCACGGCTACATTTATAATCCATCGATCCTGCACGGTCTTTTTTTGGACACTGACTTTGTGCTATATCAGCTGTCCGCTGCCATGTCAATACTTGGCCTGCAGTGGGGCATCATATTGATTTAGCTGTTGCCAACTGTTGAGTGGCTACAGGTTAATGTTCTCTGGTGCAGTGAAGTTGTTTTCATGTCTGAGAATGAAGGATTATGCACTTGTAAATCTGACAAGGAAAAATCCTCAACAAGCAATATATTATATTACATCAGTTTATTTTTGTATATAATATTGCTATGATAGCTGTACATGTTATGTAGCTATGAACTAAAAAACCTATATATTCCAGTTGTTTATATATATATAAATTATATATTGCATAATATTGCATATTTTTTTAGGAAAATTATATTATATTATATTATATTATATTATATTATATTATATTATATTATATTATATTATATTATATTTATATTATTATATTATATTATATTATTATATTTATATAAAAAATTTTTTTAAATAGCTGCAGTATGCACAGTAATATCTGGTTATAGCTAAAATAATAAATGAAAAGAATATAAATGTAAAAAAAAAAAATATTTTATCATTAAACAAATATTTAAAATGTTTTTTTTTTTTTTTTTTTTTTTTTTTACCCATTTTAACTGATGCTTTAAAGACTGGATGACTTTATCTTGGTTACTTATTTACATCAGCAAAATACACCAGTGTTGTTGTTGTTGTTGTTGTTGTTTTATATATATTTTAATTAGCCTTTTGTATATTTTAGTTTTAGTTTATTTTATGTGTTTTGCATTTTTAGTTTTTTATATACTGTATATATATTTACTTATTTGTATATTTATATTTCTAAACTTTAATTTCAGTTTTTAGTTTTAGCAATGTTCGTAATTCAACCTAATCATACTTGTTTCTGAAACATTTTAAACATCTAATAGGTTATTTGTGTGTTTTTTTTTGTTGTTGTTGTTGTTGTTGTTGTTGTTTTAGCTTTATTTAAATTACCAGAAACAACTTTTTAGATGTTTAGTCTTAGTTAATGATAACAACACTTGAATACGCTATTAAAACCAAATGTTGTTTATTTGGAATTCAAAAACATATGTGTCATCCTTATTGTTGAGCCCTGAGCAGTAAACACGCTGTAGGTATCAAATCAATCCAAAAAGAGTTTGTGCTAGATATCTCGTCTTTGATTTTGATTTAGAAATCGTTGCTTAGACACATATAGTGGAGTCAGATCGTGGAGCAGATGGTGTAATGCTGTTCAGTAGCTCTTTAGCAGAGAGTAAAGCTTGTGGTCTTCTGTGGTCTGAGCATGCCCATCCTCTTTTTTGGAGGGTGGGGGGGGTTGCTATTGATCCCTGGCTGTGCTGTGTGCCGCACCTCGTGCCAGTGCGTGTGATTAATGTGGACGTCATGGCGGCGGGACTGAATGAGGCTACGGAGCACAGGCGGTCTGAGCCGCCAAAAGCTTCCTCCCTCACCATGTGGGCAGACGCCCCTCATTACCGAACACTTATCAAGCCTACATGAGAGATTAGGCAGGCCCAGTCACAGCCAGCACCAGACCTGTCCCATCCCTTCCTCTCTTCCTTTTTTTTTTTTTTTTTTGCTCTCACACTTTCTCTTCCTTCTTAACGCTTTCGCCTTTTTCCTCTGCTTTCTGTACATAGCTTCCAGCGCTCTCTCTGCCTCTCGTACTCTCTCTCTCCCCCTCCTGATCTTTCCAGATGTTGCTCAGCAGCCCCATGAGAACCCCAGCGATGGGAGATGTATTAATACATCCTATTGATTAGATCAGGACCCCTGACAGTCATTTGCAGAGATACCATCTGGCTGCTGTTCCAATGCCTTCACCCAAACAGGACGTGACACCTTATTAATCTCAACCGCCGCTCTATAGACACTTCACATTTTGCACACAGAAGCTAGACTCTGTCGGAGTGGCAAGCGGAGATGCAGGCAGACCTGAAGGGTGCAAGAAATTAAGGTTATTACACAAATTGAGCCATATGGTCCAAATATTTCAGAGCTGAAATTTACTAGGCAATAAAAATTGCTCCTGCCTTCCTAATGGTGTAAATTACAGTTTAACCATGGCTCTAATGATGTCCTTCTGCTGCCTGTAACCACTCTAACATGAAGGACATTGTTTAAAAAAAAATGGGGGGGGGGGGTTGAAACTCCGGCAGCATGTTTACAATCTGTTAGTTTATCATTAAGAACACAGTGAAGAGTGCATAAACATGATGGCGGCGCGTTGGACCGTGTCTTTGTGTAGACTCGTATACACACTGTTGAAGCAGAACCGCGAGTAGCTCGTTTGGGCCCTGGTTGAACCCACGCTCATTTGCTGAAAGGACACACAGAGGGGAGCTCCCGACGGCCTGTGGATTTTGATAGTGGATTCCTCTGAGCTTTCACAAACTTTAATCTCATTCCTAGTTTCAGACCAGGCTGGTGACACAATTAAGGATTTTATTTGTGTTGCTTAAAGATTCAAAAATGCTTATAGGTGTCAAAGGAGTCGTTGCCTGGTGGTAAGGACATGTATACTGTATATGTGTATAATGTATATATTTATATAGTATGTAAATATATATCATATACATTTTTTTAATATTTATATACATTTTTTTAATAAATTATTATTTAGTCATCTTCTATAATATAGAAGGCCAAACAACATTTTTCTGCTATTATATTGTCTAGAATCTGCTTTGGGATTGTAGTACTAAGTAAACACTCTAAGAGAGCCTGTTAAATCTAATTTCTTATTTAAAGAGCTAAAGTTAGTGGTGTACTTGACTGCATGTGCTTTTATTTTCTGAAAACAGCTTCCATCATTCACAGTCCTGATTGTCATGCATACACAGATTGCCACATTCAGAAGAGGTAAACAGTACTTTGTCTGTTTCTTTATGTGTGCGTTTGCATGCATGAGGGGTTTCCTTCATCAGACACCAGCCCAGTCTGAAGAACAGCTCAGTGATTCAAGAGCCCTCCTTCTGATTGAGGCTTGGCTCGAACAGAACTTTACATCTAAACCACAAATAATTGTGTCAAGGCATCTCAGGATCTGGTTGTCAGTTGTTAGTACTGCAGAACAAAAGGGAAGATTCTTTAAAATGATGCTCTAATTCTCAACAGTTAAACTAAGGTACTGGCAGGAATGAGAGCCATGGAGTGGTTGAAATATTAAAGGGACAGTTCACCAAAAAGAAAAAAAATTGCATCATTTACTCACCCTCATGTTGTTCCAAACTTGTATGACGTTCTTTATCCTGCATATCACAAAAGATTAATTTACAGTTTTTTGTTTATATAATAAAAGTCAATGTGGTTTAATGTTGTTTTGGATCCCATTGTCATTCAATCTATGGACAAAATCACAGAATTTGTATTTTTGCGTAAACGGCCTGTGAATAGCACTGGAAAGGTGGTTTTGAAATGTGCATCATGAATACCTTTCCTCCGTTTGTTTTAATATACCAGTGTAGAGAAGATTTTTATTATATTCAAGAATCTCTGTGTATAAAAAAAAATAAAATAAACATAAGACATTCAGGGATATTCAGAGATGAATGATAATACTTACAACAAAATGCATCAGTGCATTTTTTTATCTGCCTAAAACTCTCCTACATTTCTGACAGAGTTTGAATGTAGGTTGCTTAAAACATGACCAAAGGCTCCATTTGATGCTTTTTGATGAGGCATTTCCCGGGCCCTGTAGCTGTTAGCATGATTCTAATAAAATCCAGCTCAGGCTGAAGTCAGCAGTGGCAGGCCGGGACAGTATGTCTACTGTATGCAAATGAAGCAGTCCCACACCTTTGAAGGGTCAGGAATCTCCACTTTCATCTAATCAGCATAATTGTTGTGACAAATCCACATGGTTATTCTTAATTAAAATCATCCCCTGGCCCAAGCAGCCCCCAGCGCTGTCACAGGAAATAACACATATGTAAGCAGCTGATGAGACAAGGGAGACCTGTGCTCAGTTGAAAGAGGAAAAGAGGAAAGAAAGGGGGCTTTAAAAGACTTCTTTCCCCTGATTCCCTGAGCTAATGCTAAATGTGCTTCTGACTCTGACACCTCTTTAATGTTTAAACCAGCGAGGCCTCTTTCTGCCTCAATTACAGAAAGTCCGATTTCAGTGCTTTTGTCCAGAAGCCTGGCTGCCGTTGGCTTCCGTACAGAGGTTTACACGTCCAGGTTCATATGCAGTGGATCTTAATATAAAGGAATGTTTCGAATTTAAAGTGTGTGTTTTACATAATTTAAATACCTGACACATTCTCTTTTGAAATGTAATTCTGTAATGTTGAGAATTTGATGTATGGTGGATATATGCACATCCCAAAAGGCAGCATAACCAATTCTCTTAATCAAAACTTAAACACTTTCCATTTTAGGGATCTGTGCCATAAACATTTATTTGGAAATCTATAACAAAAATCAATTCTCTTAGTCGCTTTTTAATGGCTGCCTTGAGTATCCTGGATGAGGGAGCGCCTGCTTGTTAATGTCTTGGTGCCCATGTTTAGGAAAGTGTTTGATAGCATTGCCATCTAGGGGCAGGATATAAGTCTCTGTGCTGAAATAAAGTGAAATGAAACAGCTGTCTCTATTGACAATGTGCATATGTTTGCTGGTTTATAGTCCAAATGTTCACAATTTTTCAACCACGTAAAAAGGTAGCGTTTTAAATGCTTCAGTGCCTCCCAGCGATGTAATGTATTGGGATGTAAAATCTGCATAGGGATAGCAGAGAGGGTTCTCTGTAGCTTTATTGTTGATGGTAAGGATTATGTATTGTGTTTTTTATTTTTATTTTTTTTTCTGGTCAAATGAATTTTTATTTTTAAGGAATTAATAATTCTTCTGTTAAAAAAGCAAACATCTATTTACAAAACTAATATTCAGCTTGGATGCTGACAGTGTTACATGTCTTTTAGTTATCAATTTATATTTTGCTTTTTAATGATATTTTTGAGCCTCCATATGGTGATTTATAAGGTTTTTATATTTTAGCTTTGTTTGTTTTTATCTTGTTTTTGTTTTGTTTTGTGTTGTTTTTTTTGTTTTGTTTTGTTTTTTACTTTGCTTTGTTTTGTTTTGTTTTGCTTTGCTTTGTTTTTTTTTTTTTTGTTTTTTTTTTTTTTTGCTTTTTGTTTTGCTTTGCTTTGCTTTGCTTTGCTTCTTTTGTTTTTTGCATTTTGTATTTTTGTTTTTTGTTTTTTGTTTTGGTTTTGTATGTACTGTTATGCATGCTGTGATTGTGTTTGCATTTTATTAGTTGATTTTGATGATATCATTTGCAATTTTGGTGTTGTTAATTTGTTTTTTTTTTTTATTTTAGTGTTGTTGAATTGTATTTTAATTGTATTAACTGCTTAATTTTATCAATAATAATGGTAATATTGCTATGTTATAACTAATTGTATTTGTGTCTTTTGTGTTGTAGGGTAAATATAAAACATTAAATATAATTTTAGAATCAGTTAGAATTGTAGCCGAGCACTATTGTATTGAACCAGCTCTCCAAATTTAGTCATCAAAGTATGCCTCCCTCGATTGCAGTAACATTGCAATATAACTAATCTGCTATAATTTGTGTCTTTTATATCCACAGATGTAACATATCAGAATGAGTTAATTGAGCAGTTCAGGCGGTCTCGTATCAATAATAATGGTAATATTGCTATGTTATAACTATTTGTATTTGTTTATTTTGTAAGCTTGCACTAAAGCAGGCTGTACAAGGACTGCACCTCAACTCGTAACCACCGAAGAAGCTGGCCCATCCTCTCAACCATCTCCTACGGTACAGCAGGTCCAATCCCACAGTGTGGAGCTCTGCTGGTCTCCACCCACCCAGCCCAACAGCAGGATCCTGCAGTACCAGGTTCTGGCTGTAAGTCTAAAGGATGGCAGGGTACGGAGTGATGAAGATGGCTCGATGAGAGCCAAGATTGCGTTCATCCAGAACAACACCCAGGCTAACAGCTTCTGCTGTAATATGTCTGGCCTTCTGCCCTGGAGCAGGTACAAGTTTCAAGTGTGTGTTTCAAATGCGGCAGGATATACCGACAGCCCGTGGCTCACAGTTCAAACCAAACAAACTCCTCCAGTTGTCAGTCTTGTAGAGGGCAAGACTAATTAAGTCTTTGTTGCTTGGACTCCTCCTTTGGAGCCCAATGGTGTTCTTCTGACCTATAGGATTCAGAGGGACAACATTGGCTTCCATTTCAGCTTAGATTCAAGTGTGTTCAGCTGCACTGATGTGGATTTAATAGCGTACACTCTCTACAGTTACACAGTCATTGCCTGCACAGTGGCTGGGTGTGTTACCAGTGAGCCGACGCAGATCAGGATGTTAGAAGCCACCCCTGCCAAAATAGAGCCACCTATGGTGTCTGATGTCACTTTCTATTCACTCAATGTGTCGTGGACTGTTCCATCCATCCAGAATGGTGAGATTGTGGTGTATATTCTTAAAATGAACAATGAGGAGGTCTACCGAGGGAAAAAGTTAAGTGCACAGGTTTTGGATCTACAGCCACATGTCTCCTACATCCTCGTCTTGATGGCTTGCACCAATGGTGGCTGCACTGCCAGTTCACCCACTTCCGTCCAGACAAGAGAAGCACCACCCTCAGGGATGCCCACCCCAACTCTTAAAGTCACAGGCCCTGAATCGGTTAAGGTCACGTGGAGAGAGCCCATTAAACCCAATGGAGTAATCATAGGGTACAAGCTCCGTCGAAATGGGAGCCTCATTTACACTGGCATGGACACCCGTTACCACGACTTCACCTTACTTCCAAGCGTTGAGTACAGCTACACCATTACTGACAATAACAGTCAAGGCACCATTACCAGTCCACCTACAGTGGCCAGAACACAGCCGTCAGCGCCCTCTGGTGTGGCTCCACCCAGACTGCAGGTTCTGGGGCCATTCAGCATTATGGTGCATTGGGACCCCCCTGCACGACCAAATGGGGTCAACAATAGCTAAACGGGACCCAGCTGAGCCCAACATGAAACACATCATCACAGTGTGTTTCAAAGCCAAAGTTTCTCCCTTACTGCACTAAAGCCCTAATACAGGTAAAATACCAGCATGCAGAACTAACACTGTTTACTCTGGAGTTTTGGTACGTAAGGTATATTGTAAGGCAACCTCGAGTATTTGAGGCTGAAGATAAAATAAACAACTAACAAAGTACTTAAAGCGTCTTTAAATAGAATTGGAAGTAGATATTTTCTTATCATATTGTCTAGCTGCAAACCTAAATTAGCTGGTCAGACTTTTTCAGTTGCTGCATCAAAGACAGACACACTGATAAAACCAAATGAGTGAAGGAAGAAAAGAAGAGAGAGAGAATCTTAAATCGGGAGCAGTCAACACTGAGCTTTTTCTAATGTTTCCATCTTTGGCATAGACAAAGACGGTCAGAAGGAGGAGGCTCTCATATGAGGGATGACTAAAGTCTGGAGCTGTATATGTATGTTGAAGTGAAAATCCAGATAAGTGGGGTGATGATAATGGTTCATCAACATTATCAACTCGCCACTCATTGCCTCTTTCAGACGACCTTCCCTTTATTCTCTTGCTCTCCTCTCTTCTCTCCCTTTTCTCCTGTGACCTTCTGAAGGAGAAAACCTTTAGTCCATTGTCTATACTATTGATACATAACAGCACGTTTTACAAGGATAAGCACAAAAATTATGTTTATATTCCTAAATGTTCAAAATCAAATAAAAAAAAAGTAAAACAAAAAATGGCACTGATGAAACTGAGGTAAAAAAAAAAAGATAGTATTTGATATTATTTATTTCTTTGGTGTAATGTATTATTATTAATTTTTTGTATGTGCCCTATTGATATTGTTTTTCTTTATTTTGAGATATTGTTTATTTATTGTTTATTTTTATTATTTGTTTATGTATGTTTGCAGATATGAGGTAAGAGTGGAGGCATGCACCCTTTTCAGGCTGCGCTGCTAGAGATTGGTCTTCAGTACAGACGCTTGAGTCGCCTCCTGCTGGACATCCTGCCCCGCTGCTGGAGCTGCATACTAACCCTAAGGGCATACAGACAGTCTTTCTGCTGTCCTGGCCTTCTCCAGCTGAGCGGAATGTGAAACTTTTGCACTACGAGCTGTACCGAAAACACTCTTTAGACACGGAAAGCTGATCTGTAACCACACTGGTCTACCGCAACTCTTCAACCTCCTGCCACGATGACAAACTCCTGCCCTACACAGCCTACAAATACCAGGTCACATCTGTTTCTCATTTCACTCAGATGTATTTTACACTCCAAATTTCAGAATTAACTGTCATTGGTGCATTTGATTTGAACTTTTCACATTATTATATTACACAAAGTATGAACAGATTTTTTATGTTTTCTCAAGAAAATGTGACTCTTGTCTGTAAGCTTGTGGATAGTTGACAGAGGGTTGCCATACATTTTCTGTACTGAATGGTTGCTTTAAGTATTATTTAAACAATAATATAAATACTACAGTGTACTATTTATATTATATTATAGTACTTATTAGTATTCTGAATTGCCTTTTAGTTTTATATTTTCAGTTTCATTTTAGTTTGTTTTAGTAATTTTATTAAGTGCATTTGAAGTTTTTAATAGTTTTTATTTTTTAAGTAGTTCTATTTAGCTTTTTATTATTATTATTATTATATTTATATAGTTTTAATCATTTTAGTACTTTTTTTAGTAACTTAAACCTGTATTATTTCTGCTACAGTAGTTGCCAAGACAAAATTTCTCATTTTCATTTAAGTATTTCATCTAATAGTTATATAATTTGGTGTTTTATTTAAGCTTTATTTCAGTTAATAAAAAACAATTTTGAATAGTTTTAGTTTAAGCAAGTTTTTAGCATGATGCATCCTGAATATTTAATCATCCCTCTAGACTTTGTGATACTTCATACTTTATTCTTGTGATACATAATATTTTAGCGCAATCGTGCAACTAAACATGATTAAATCTGCCATATAAACTTGTCCTCAAGGAATATGTAATTAGCATGATTATTTGTTGCTGTTGTGTTTAGTGTTCTGCTCATCTATACTCTCTCATTCACACAGACAGGCGTTTAATCTAACTCACTATATTCATCGCACCGCCGTCGCCTTACGAGACCTTTCTTAATTGACAGCCTAGCCTTTGGAGCAAAATAACATTAGCATTTGACTGTCAGGCCTGAGAGGCGTGGGCTGATCAGGACTAAATTGATAGAGTTTGCCTGATTGTTCCATCTTATTTATGAGCGGTAATTTATGACAGCTGGCGGGCGGAGCTGAGTGATGACGGACAAGCGACAGGGCCATTAATCTGGGCCTGGCTGAATGCTGACGATTACGATCGAAGCCACTGAATTAGCTGTTAGGCCTCCCAAATGTACAAGTATTGGAAAGACCTTTTAATGCTATTGGCTTTTCCCGGGGAGGTTGCTAACTATCCTGGAAGCGTCACTGAGCGTATATGTCTACATCTGCTTATTTAACAGTATGAATTGCTGTTTGTTGACCGATTGTGTGTTTGAAGGAGTCAGGACTACCACTTTCTTTAATGTTCTTGTCCTAATGTTATGGAGTTGTCTCCCTTTTTGTTGTGTTTCATTTTACTCATTCTTACACAAGGGCATGTGTCCCTGTGAAATCAAACCCATCCCATGTTAAGAGGCTACATATTTTATTGACACTTTTATGTCAGATCTTAATTAGCCTAGTGCTCATAACAGAAAAGGGAACTTTTGGCCCCGTGTCCATGACTGGGGGCGTGGCCACAGCCAATGAGGGCCTGTCTCCGGGCAGATTCGGCCTACATCCATTAGAGCTCACTCATGAAATAGTTTTATTTTCCCGCGTTAATTACAGCTCTGTATGCAAGTGCTTCGGTGGTAATAAAACGTCTGCACCGATACAAGGGCATGAAGATGTCCTGGCTGACTCCACTTTAAAACGTAGCAGCCATATCTCTTTTCACCAAATTCCTATCCGAGAATCGGAATGACTTATCAGTGAGAAATTAAGGTTATCACATTTCTTTGTCCTGTGCTCATTCATAACGCCACACAAGCGAACCATCACTCTTTCCTCCTCACTGTCTTCCTGCCAACCTGACCTTTTCTCTCTTCGGGTGACAAGAGGCTGTTTTGTTACTGCCCTCGTTCTCTTCTGTCACACCTCCGTCGCCCCCTTTGCGCTCCGACACGTCTAGTCGTCACTTTGGCAGTGGAACGGGTTCGGATGGGAATGTGAAATCAGCCAGTGCCTCGTACAGTCTGTGTGTATTGCCACTTAGATCTATCATCTGGATTGATCACGGTGTAATTGCCTATTATTGAGGCTAATTTAACCCTATCCACAGGAACATCCATCTGCCGCTGCTATTATAACTGACAATCTACAAATTACTTACTCATGCAAATAGCGACCCCAGCTGACCTTTTCCTACTCTTCCTGTGTAATTATACAAACAGCTCGTCTAGTAAATAAGATTACTTCACCTTTCCATGTGTTCATTTACTCCTTGATGAAGGTGAAATTTAATTTTCATGTAGATTCAGGCTGGACTGATTCTGTAATGGATGCTGATGTTTTGGCTATTAATGACAGCAGGGCTTCGAGAGCGTAAGACTACTGACTCCTTAAAGTAGTTGAATGGGTAGTTTCCTTTTGCAAAAGGCGCCAGGTGGGTTCATCAGGTGAAGGTGACTCCTCTTTAAGAGGAGGATGGTGCCGAGTCTCCGTTCTGTCTGCTGGGCCATTTCAGAGCCGGTATGGGTATCAGAGCCGGACTTATATCGGCCTTGCAGGTGTGAGAGAGACCACAGGCATCTCAATACACTCACCTGTAGCTTTGCACACTGACGCTCCTTTCTTTTCTTGTGCATATCTATACTTGTTGGTCTATGGTCTTATGATACATGTTGGAGCTGTGGTCTAATAATTAGTAAAAAATAGAAGAAGCTCCTAAAAAATGATAAATTGTTGTGAAATAAATTTTAATGATTTTTTCTTTATGTCAGTAGTAAATGAAAATGAACAATGTGTGCTCTCTATGATGCAAAAGTTTTGACAGTTCCGGGTTTTTGTTAAAACTATGGATTGAACTGCCTATGGACAGTGGGAACAACAAAAGGGTTACTGCAAAATCAAAAGTGTATTATGAGTGCTGAGGTTTTTAGCTAAATGGAATCCCAAAACCCCCCTTTTTCTCAGTTTTCTTCATTCTATTCATATAGCACTGATTAAAAAAAATCACATTTCTACTGCATAGACCAGGATTTACTAAAAGGCCATCTTGCCAGTGCCAAGTTTCCCCTTTAATATTTAAAGCTCCATGTTTAATACAAAGAGTTTTTGTTGTTGTTTTTGTGAGTTAGTTTTTCGTTACTTTCATTTTCTTTTCTTTCTTTTTTCTTTTTTTGCCATTATATCCATATTCCCACTTCCTCATTTTTATTTATTCTGTGCTTTTCCTATGAAGTAGTTTAAACTTCTTTTTATAAAGTGGAGGCCAAAATTATTAAAACACCTGACAGATCTAAAAATATTGACCTTTTTTGCCTCCAAAACATGATTTCATGTGTCAATATATTTCCTGAGAACACTAATGTTATCCCATGCCTTGTGCAACTCAAGCCAAAAGCTTTCCTTTAAATGTACACTAGATCTGTCTAGTTTATTTTCCAACTCGCCCCAAAATTGCTCGATGGGGTTGAGGTCTGGACTTTGAGAGAGCCAATCCATCATTTTCAATGTTCCAGCAGATTCCTTCTGTCACAGGTAGTTCCAGCAATAGTTTGTTTTATGGGTATTAGGCCAATTCAACAAAAACAACTGAAACCTTTTAAATATGCCAAGTGTTCTTATAATTTTGGCCACCACTGTATATGTTTACTATGAGTAATAATAATAATATAGCATTTTATTATATTTTTTATTTTATACATTTATTATAGATTTATATATAAATATTATATATACATATATATAAATACCTGATTTCATTTGCTGTTTAATTTTGAATATCTAGGTGTGGGCTGTAAACTCAAAAGCAGGTCGTGCTGGTAGCCCTTGGGCTCAAGGTCACACAGGTCCAGCTCCTCCAGAGGGGTTGAGCCCGCCTAAATTCCTGCACGTCCACGTCACCTCAGCTGTGGTGGATGTCAGCCCACCCAACAAGCCAAATGGCATTGTCAGCCTCTATAGAGTCTTCACACAAAACAAAGACTCATACCAGCTGGTAAATCAAGTACAATATATATATATATATATATATATTATATATATATATATATATATATATATATATATATATATATATATATATATATATATATATATATATATATATATATATATATATATATATATATATATATATATATATATATATTTTAACAATTACATATAAGCAAGTAAGAATTTAGACTATTAGAATGTATAGTGCAAAACTGGAACAAGCTCTTTCTTTTCTGTGCCTGCAGCTGTCTGAGGGGACGTCCCACCAGCAGACTCTCCACAGTCTTAGGCCCTTCACTGTGTATTCTGTAGGTGTGGAGGCCTGCACCTGTTTCCTGTGCTGCAGCCGAGGTCCCTTAACTGAGCTCCGCACCCAGGCCTCTGCCCCGGCCCAGCAGCCCCCACCACGTCTAGTCGCCCTCACCTCTTGCTCAGCTCTGGTGGACTGGGACATGCCTCTTCAGCCCAATGGCATCACTGAAAGGTAAAGATTTTGCATAATATATAAAAAAAAACAGATAACTTAATATAATCATGATTATGCTAAAATTCTTTATTAATATTTAAGGGTGAATTGTGTGGTTTATACAGCGTATTCAAAGTTTCAAAATATTGCCCTGTTCATTTGAGAAGTTTAGCCTAGCCATGCAACAACCAATGGCATGAGTTTAGGCAGGACTTTAGGACTATTTTTCTAAGCAATGGCATACTGAGGAAGTGTTTGAAAATATTTTATTACTCTTGCAAATCTATTTGGTGCCATTAGCAGCATGGAAATTACCCACTTTACCATTAAGATACTGTATGAAAATTAAAATTCGGTGTCATCACAAAATATGAATGTCATATCTAAGTATTGATATTTACTTGATTTTGTTCACCTCTATTAAAACTTTGTATGTATGCTACTGTTCGAAAGTTTGTGGTCGGGTCATTTTTTTTTTATTTTTTTGAAAGTAATCTCTTATATGCTCACCAATGCTGCATTTATTTAATCAAAGTAAAGTCAAACTATAATATTAAAAATTATTACAATTTAAAATAAGTTCTCTATTTTAATATATTTTCAAATGTAATTTATTCCAAAAAATACAGCAAAGCTGATTTTTTGCAGCAATTACTACTCTTCCATGTCACATGACCCATCAAAATTCATTCTGCATTCAAAATGCATTCTGTTGATTTAGTGCTTATGAAACTTTATTAGTATTATCAAGGTTGAAAACGGTTGTGCTGCTTATAATATATGTGGAATCCTTTTTTGTAACATCATAAAAGTCTTTGTTGTCTCTTTTTAAAATAAATCATACTGACTCCAAACATTTAAATGGTAGTGTATTAAGGTAGTAATATAGCATATTTGCCCCTTTCACTTTCATCTCTGTAGCTGTGAGCTCCATGTGCGATCATCCTGTCTGCCGCTGCAGCCTGTCCCTGTAAGCTGTGTCAGCGGCCCTGTGGAAATCACATTCCTTGGACTGGGGCAGAGCTTCAACATCACTGGCCTACTGCCCTATGCCAGCTATGAACTGTGTGTAGTGTCTTACAATAACATGGGCAGCACTGTGTCTCCATCAACACACTCAACGAACGTAAGGACTCAGGACTCGCGTATGGCTCTCGTTATGTTGCTAACAAATTCTTAAATGGATAAATTATGGCACCTAAATCAAACCCCTCTCTTGCTGTTTCTTTGTAGCTCCTCAGTATAAGGAGCCATTTGTGGTGCACAGTAACCTTACCACAGTGTTTGTGGACTGGAGCGTCTCTTTCTGTCTGAACGGGCCTCTGAGAGAATACAGCCTAACCGAGAATGACCTGCGCATCTACAGCGGCTTCCACAGCTTACTGCACATCCCACGCACCTCTGATAAAAGTATGCCCTAATGTTATCTCAGGCTGGGTGTGAGTTTTTTTCTGTTTGGGTTTATTGTTGAGCTCAGTGTTTGTTTTTCATTGTTTTCTTTTCTCAACTCTTTTGTCTCTTTTCTCTTCAGCCTTTGCATTTCAACCACTGACAGCGGCAGCGCCAGTTCTCCTGTCATTAAATACAGCAGGTCCACTGGTATAGGTACATTTACTACGGCCTGGCTGGTGATTGGGCAGTATCTCTATTCTCTCAGGGCAGAGGCAATATCAGTGTTGCAAACATCGAAATGCCATTCACGCCGTTGGTTTTGTAGAGTAAATAAACACTAAAAAACTTTTTTAAAGGTATTCCAATATAACGAATGGTTTAAGTCAAACTGGATGACTGTGCATGTAGCAACCCTTTTTGTCTCGTTGCAGACATTTGAACTACTTTCAAAGCTCCAGATCTTCATGTGGTGAAACGCTCCTGGCATTAAGCCAACAAAATGAAAATATGAGGAACATACTGTAAATATTAGTGTTGTTTCACAGTGTTTGCTACAGATAGGCTATGTAAAACTAGGTCATTCCTTTGTAGTATGGAAACTTTCTAATTAAATATATAAATTTTTTATGTATCTCATATGGTACAGATATGTTATTAACTGAATAATGTAAAATGTTGTTACTTGGATCCATATCTAAATTTACTCTTAATAATAAAAAGAATCTACTTTTTATTCTGTATTATTGAGATTAAAACCTAGTTGTCTTAGCTGTAGAGTAGTTGGTGAACTCCTTTCATTCAAGACTAAACAGTTAAATATTTGTGTTATGTTTTTATCCGTTCTCGGTGTTTTTTTTTTATTATCTGAGCATTTCATCTGTTCCCCACAGATGCCGTGGAGTCGAGCTCTGGAGGTAAAACAGGTTTGTATGGGGCTGAATACAAGTTCTGTACAGAGTTGTGGTTCATCATTCTCATGGCGTTCCTGGGGCTGCTGCTGCTGGCTCAGTTAACGGGTCTGGTGCTGAGAAGAGTCCTAAGCAAGCCCCCCTTCATCAGGGAGAGACCACCAATAGTGCCCCTTCAGAGGAGAAGTACCAAGTATCCACCTAATGACACCTATCTGGTGAGAGAAAAATTGTTTACTAATTGGAAATTCACTTGGACTAACGCTTGCTCTAATGTTCTACCATTTTTTAATCAATTAGCAAAGATGTATGTTAGACTGTAGAGGTTCCTTTAAATGTCCAGAAGAGGGCGTGATAACACTGTTGTATGGCAGTGTCATAGTCATAAAAGCAAAGACTGTTCAGATTAGCATATTAGTCTTATGCACTTCCTCTCAAAAGTTTAGGGTCAGTAAGGTTTTGAATAAAAGTTTTGAACTGTTCAAAATTGACAGTAAAACATTTATATAGTTACAAAAGATTATTTCTATTCATCATAGAATCCTGAATAAAAGCATTACACTTTCCAGAAAAATGTCAAAATTAATAGTAAGAATATATATTACATTTCTGAATGTATTAAAATAGAAAATTGTAATAATATTTTACTGTTTTTCCTGTAAAGTTCTTCCTAGTTTGCAGTATAACACTAAAGCGTTTTGCTATGCACACTTTGGTACAGGCTCTCTGGGATGTATTTCAGAATAGATTATCACTATGGCCTGCTACATTGGCATGTTTTGCCTTTTTCCTCATTAGTGGTACTTGCTAAGGCAACTGTCACTATTACTGTTTCTTATGCTAATTACAAATACTTATGTGATATGGATGTCTTTTGTTCTATTTGCCTATTTGCACATTCAAGCACCACTTACTAGAGACTGCATTCCCTTTCCTTTCCACCTGCAGGAGCAAACCACAGCTTTCAGGCCAGCATGTCTGTGCTGCGTGTTCCCAGCCAGAGCCAGCTCAGCCGTGCCTATTCCCAGAATTCCATTGGAGTGTTAGTCAGCTGATCAACACGCAGGATAAGAAGTCTCTGGGTGGTGGAGCGTGAGACGCTGACCTACACGGCACTGACAGCAGCATGGTAAGATGATGATGCTGTGGAATCAGCATTTATTAGAATGATTTGATCATGTAACACTGAAGCCTGGAGTAACGACTGCTGAAAATTCAGCTTTGCTATCACAGGAATAAATAACATTTTAAAATGCATTAAAATAGAAAGCCCTTTTTTTTAACTATAATACTATTTCATAATATTACTGTTTTTACTGTATTTTTGATCAAATAAATGCAGCCTTAATAAGCTATAGATAGACAGACAGACAGACAGACAGACAGACAGATAGATAGATAGATAGATAGATAGATAGATAGATAGATAGATAGATAGATAGATAGATAGATAGGATAAGCAGAATATACTTCTGATTTTTTTTTTCTGATTTCTTGTACTTTGTTATCGGACATAGATTATCTTTTGCTGTAACATGTGTTTAGCACTGAAGCAGAGAGGAAGCAAACTGTTCTGAAAATAGCATTGTATTATTATAGCTTTAAATGGAGTCTTATGACTGGCTGTGTAGCTATGAAATATTACCGCAATCATAAAGTATTAATGAACTGAGTCTCCAAATTATTCATGCCAACATAGAGAGGAAGTTTATCTCTTCTGTCTCTACAGACACATGAATGAGGAAGATGGTCAATCCGGTAGATGTGTCCTGTGTTAATGGAAATGTTAGATAATGCTAGACTGAGCAACAGTGTGAACTATGGATCAAGTGTCTTAAATGTCATACACAAAACTGGTCATCATTGTTACATGTGAATGTGTTTTTATTATCAGAGGTTGTTTTAAACCTGTAAAGTGTGAATATATTTAATTATAGTGTCAGTATTATTTATTGTTGCAATATATATATTTTTTTAATATATAAAACAGAGCTCATTCTAAGATTAATCAGAGGTTTGTGAACAATCGTTTTAATAGAGAGTTGTGAAATGTAAAAGAAAGTTGTTTGTAATGTTGATGTTACCATGCTTATTAAAAAAAAATATATCAGATTCTGAGACTGATTCTGCTTTGTTTGGTTACTTTATTGTGCCACCTGAAATGTACAGAAGCTGAGTACCGATCTGTAGTGTATGTACCATTTTCTTTTTTTATATATTTCATGTAGCATAAACTTTCCTCTTGTAGCCATGTCATGATCTGTGCAGCAGGTAAGCCCAGTCTTGTTAGATAAAACACAAATAAAGGCTCTTGTCTGGAGATAAAATTAAAACATAAATCAGGTTATGACTGTATTTCTGAACGCAAGCATAAAGAATCATACTCTTGTCAGTTAAATATTCCCCAACACTGAAACATCTCAGAGAGCAAATACATGACATAAGTAGCTGATTAAAGTACAATGTTCAATGAAATATATGTAAAAATATATTATTTTAGCTCGCTCACAAAAGATATGTATAGTAGCTGTATTATGTATTTAGAAGTATTTTATAGATTTATGAGCAACAGAATTTTGAGAAATGAAAGATTTTCCTATGGCAAATTTTTTCTAGCTTCATGCTGTTGTCAAAAGCACCTTCTACTATTCATTTTCATGTTTAAGGCTATGTAGCCTACTGTCAGCACTATCACTGATTGCATAGCATTAATGAGATATCATCATTTCCTTTATATAAAGTAAGTAACTTGTTAAAGGCTTTCATTTAGTTGCAATTACAATAATAATCTCACTTAGCAACATATAACTACATTAATAGCCTATATTGGATATGTATCATTGATTGCTAGATATAGACTGTACATATTCTCTTGCAGGATATAACCTTGACATAAAGTGGAAAGGCTGGAAAGAAAGTGACCATGCTCATCAGTTGACAATGCAAAATTAGCTTCATGTCAAATATAAATAATTCTTTACAATATATTCTTAACAGAAGTGAGAATGCAAGTGATAAAATTATACTTCATGTTAATTTAGACAGAAGTTTGTGTTGTAGCATTTTAGAAACAGAACTAATCTGTTAGTACAAATTCTATTTTTTCTATTTTCAATTTTATATCACCTCTAAATCTGGCAACTGTCTGTAAAACATACCTCATACCTTTTCTTTTTTCTTTTCTTTTCTCTCATCTTGATAAGTCATCTTATCCTGTCAGTAAAAACTGAACCGGCTTCACTTAAATCAGTTGCATAATGTGATAATCCAACTAACTCTCACATCAGAAAGACAAGTCTGTTTTGATTTCTCATAGCAGTATCTATCCATATTGGCAAAAGGCACTGAATAAATCCCAAAAATGGATAGAGCGAGTAAAAATCCCCTGTGGATGCATGCTAAATTTCAGAGCGCAAATCGTCTGAAAGGATTAATAAAGAAAGAAAGAGATTATGATTCCTGCAGCCTTCACGGCAGCAGTGGAGTCTATTAACCTACACTTCAAACCTGATCATTAGCTGAAGTTCAGTCCCTTCATTATAAAGGGATGGATGTAAAGAAAGACAATAAAGTGCATCACAGAGTTTTGAAGGTACCGTTAGTGTTACCATTACTTTTTAAAGCTTAATTTACAAGAGAATAGCAAACCATTAAGCAATAATCCACCCAAAATCTGAAGTCTTTAAATCCATGTATTATTTTTCTTTCTTTCATGGAACACAAAAGTAGCAGAGTGTCCAAACTGATCTTTTCAGTACAATGAAAGCAAATGCAAATCATGGATGTCATGAAGGATTATCAAGAAAAGATGATTAATAGTAACAAATTGAATTCTATTACTCAGAGCTCTGAATGTAAAGTATTAAAACCGCTTTCATTGTATGGAAGAGAGCAGCAAAGACATTGTGGTAAAGTTTTCCTTTGCTGATCCAAAAAAAGAAAGTCCTGTGTAGATCCTTTTAAATGACATGAAGGTGAGTAAATTCTTTATTCATTTCTACACGTTTTCATTTTAGGGTGGACTATCTAATGGACAAAAAATAATAATAATTGCAGTGCAGGTGTACAAAGCTAAAGTCTAACTGAATAATAATTCATCTAGTCACTCTTTATTCATTTTCTCCAAGGAATTAAAAGTAAATGTATCTGATTTTTAAGCCTGGAAAAAGCAGCAAAGAGAGGATTAGGTCTATAATGCTGAAGTGTCATCTGTCTGCTAAATAAAAGCTAAATAAATTCTTTTAACTGGTTAACAGACATGTGAAATTGACATGGCATTTGTATTGTGCATTTTCCCTTTAAATCTGTCCACAGTGAGTGAGTTTTTTAGCTGCCAGTTGCCGTCCTGCCAAACCTTCACGTCTACGTTCTGAAACACTTCACTTTTTAAATCATCCATTCATCTCCTTTCTTTTCCCTGTCATTGATTATTGTATTTGGTACGTCCTCTGCGCATGACAAATCTGTGTTAACCATCACTCACATGCTGTGTCAGGAGCCTTGCGATGGCGTGGAGATGTGGACACTTTAGTTGGCGAGGGTGAGGCGGTGCTGGACGAGTCGCTGCCCCCTCCATCAGCTCCTGCTGGTGGGGGGCTCAGCTGTGGAACCGGAGGGCCCTTTTTCCTGCTTAGAAAATTAGCTTCAAATGCTCCCCTCCTCCTGCCTCCATCCGGTCTAGAGTCTGCAGCCCCTTCCTCCATCAAATGGGCCCTTCGCTGCTGGTCTCCGGGGCTGTCTGGGGGTTTGCGTGCAGCTGCAGACTGGGTTTCAGATGATCTGGACCCCCAGAGGTCCATGGTAGAGTTCCTTTTGTCGGGGTCCTCAGCATTGTTCTCGTCCTCCATGGATCCGCACTCTCCATGGTTCTCCAGCAGGGCCTTGGTCAGGTTTAAGCTGTGGAAGTCTCTGTAGCTGTGGAAGCTCTCTGTGCGTCGAGCGCGGGCCAGCAAGGGGCTTTCTCGGTACGGCCGCAAGGCTCCATAGGTGGCCGTCTCAGGGATGGGCTCCTGAGCCTGCAGCTGAAGACTGTAAAAATGACAAAATAACATTCTGATCCCAAATTTAATCTTAAAATTCATTAAGAACATTAACAAAGAATTAGTTTACCCAAAGAATTTCAATTTTGACATTACTTGTTTACAATATTACTTATGAATTGATATTTTTGCAGCTTTTTTCCATACAACAACTTCTCACAGTGACCAAGGCCAAAAAACCCATAAAAGTAGCTCATGCGTCATGTGATGCACAATCTCAGTCATTTGAAAGCTTTCTCTGAGGAGCGGACTGAAATATAGGATGTTATTCATTGATAATTTTTTGTGATTGCCATAATCATTTGTAATTTTTTAAATATGTGCCTTTAAAAAAAATGTTTGAAAGAAGACTTGCAATTATAGCATCAGTCATAATGTTTAATGGCTCTTTTAACAGCTGTGGTCACTATGGAGTACATTTATATTTTCAGCTAAAAATGGAAATTCTGTCATTATTTACTCACCCTCATGTTGTTCCAAACCCATGAGACCTTCGTTCATCTTCAGAACACAAATGAAGATATTTTTGATGAAATCCAAGAGCTTTCTGATTCTGCATAGACAGCAAGGGAACTATAACATTCAAGGCCCCGAAAGGTAGTAAGGACATTATTAAATTAGTTCATGTGACGACAGTGGTTCAATCGTAAATTTTTGAAGCTACAAGAATACATTTTGTGCACAAAAAAAATTAATGTATTTGTATTCTTTATTTTCTTCTGTTTCGTGTTTGATTTTGTGTTGTGTTCAGTACAGTAACGGTTTGGTTTAACCACTGATGTCATATGTACTACCTTTCTGAGGTAGTTGCTTTGTTTTCTGTGTAGGGTACCTCTCAGATTTCATAAAAAATGTATTAATTTGTTTTCCGAAGATGAACGAAGGTCTTACAGGTTTGGAACAACATGAGGGGCAGTAATTAATGACAGAATTTTCATTTTTGGGTGAACTAACCCTTTAAGGTCTGATTATATTGATATAAAACATGAACTTTTTTATACCAAAGCTATTCATACGTATTGAATTTTATCACTGTTTGATTTTGAATACCAGAATGACAGCAAATTCAGGATCTAAACAATTAGAAGTTCATCTAGCTTCCACATCACTGCACTACAATATTTCATACTTGGCACGAAAAAGAGTTTTGTTTAAAAATCCCGACTTGTGAATAAACTTTTGGACTGTAGTACCTGGAGCAGGACTCTCGCAGCCGGCTGTGCTGCAGCACGGAGGGGGCGGGGCTGATGTTGGGCGTGGCACAGCGAGATGTGCTCAAATCACATTGGTCAAGCAGCTTCAGCAGCTCCTCCTCAGTTGGACCTCCCACCTCTGCAGACAGGTAACATCATTTCACAACTTTATCAAACAGACAATTTATTGTCCTTATTTTGTCCACAGTAATAATCAGACCTGGTTCCCGCTTGGCTTTGTCGTCACTCTTGTTGACCGTGTCCATGGCGGTGGTGAGGTCCCACATCTGAATGCTCCCATTTGCATGGCCAGTGAAGAGGTAACGGCGGGGTCTGGAGCCCATGCGGCTCGAGCCTTCACACTCTCGCACTGTAAAACACGTGATGGTGGTGCCATCTACAGCCTGCACCTCACAGATCCTGAAATACAGGTATAAAAATAAATCAATGTAAAATATCTTCTTTTATGTTCCACAAAACAAAGTCATACAGGTTTGGAATGACTTGAGGATGAGTTAAAAATTACAGAATTTAGGTATTTTTAATAGTACCCTACATACCCATGAAAAGCAACATTATTATTATTTAGCATATTATGCAGTGTGTACCTCGTTTAAGAATTAGTACGCGCCTCAAAATATACCTTTTTCCCGTAGAGGAGAGACGAACAAAGAGTTTGTTGGTAATAGGAATGACTTTCTGAATGAACACCTGTTGGTCATCTCTCTCTCCAAATGGGCCTGAATGGAAACAGCAGATCAAGTGAAATTTTACTGACTATATTAGGACAATAGCAGCTTTTCAGTTCTAATTGTACCGATACAGTGGCAAGTCTCTCACCAATGTCATTGCCGGAGGAATAGCTGCTGTGGCTCTCTGTCTCCTCCAGTGAGATGATCTTAA
The DNA here is from genome assembly GCF_018340385.1 of Cyprinus carpio. Taxonomy (NCBI): domain Eukaryota; kingdom Metazoa; phylum Chordata; class Actinopteri; order Cypriniformes; family Cyprinidae; genus Cyprinus; species Cyprinus carpio. The sequence continues at coordinate 15,137,547 of NC_056613.1, read as the reverse complement.
AGGAGGCCAGCGGAGTAGATCCTGGCTGAGTGGAGATCATGCCTCTGAAGCGCGTCACCGTCCATGTGCGTACGTGATTATTGTCAGCACACACTCAACAAAAACAGGCCGAAATTACAGACCACCACCATTTTGCATTATATCGTCGTATATTGTGGTAGTTTTTACCTGAAACTAAGTGCTTTTCAGAGAGCATAATCTTAGTGACAGGGCTGCGATGGACAGTGAAGGTCTGGAAGAGCTGTGGACCAGATCCAACGGTCTCTGGATGCTGCACGATCACACGCACGGCCCCTGAGCTGGTTCCATAGGCTATCTCAATCCAGTTCCCACTCACACCTGCAAACACAGTGAGATCAGTGACTGACCAGACTAACCACTTCATTCATCTTGGTAAGACTAGTTAACCATCTTTGGACGTACTGGTTTTAGGAGTCAGGTAGACACTGAGGGCCGTGATGGCATCGTTCGATGGGTCGTGGTACAGCTCTGTCACCAACAAATCATTGTCCTTCATTCTCAGTGGAAACTTCTGCATGTCTGAGAGTGAAGAGAATATGGTTAGCTCTTTTCTTTATGGTCTTCTCATTTAACATATTACCTGTACATATTAGAGGTATTTTCAGCACCTATTACTTCAGTCTTCATTGTCACATGATCCATCAGAAATCATTCTAATATGCTGATTTGGTGCTCAAGAGACATTTATTGTTAATATCATTTATTATTACTAATTACATGACATTATTTTTACATTACATTTACATTTATTAGTATTAACTTGAAAACAGTTGAGCTGCTTAATATTTTTATGGAAAACAATGATACATTGTTTTCAGGATTCTTTGATTAATAGAAAGGTCAAAAAACAGCTTTCATTTAAAATATAAATATATCTAACACTCTAAATGTCTTTATCATTTTAATGCATCCTTACATTAAGAAGTATTCATTTATTTAACAAATATTTTGACTGTCCCCAAACTTTTTGAATGGTAGTGTATATAGTAATTAAAATAACATCTAATAAGCCTACATTTCCTTACACTAAAATCTCACAAAAATATAAAAACACATGTGGATCTCAGCACTGCATTAGGATGATGAACTGCATATGACTTTTTAACCTATTTACTATGTAAAATTAATTACATTGATGCCTTTATGTAATTGTAATTACATTTTCAACACTGATTGTGGTACTGCCAGTTGCACATCTCATTAACCACTCACGTCATATAAAAATGAATTCAATGCAATCCAGGAGAAGATAAGCAGCTTACCAATATAGTAAACTGAGCCGTTGTTACAGCCCAGCAAGAGGAAGGAGCCAGCAGTGTCGCAGCTCGTGATGGGCACTACATCCTGCACCTGTATGAGTGATACATTGCAAATGAAGTAATCAAATATGAACCCTGATAATATGTCTAAATGTAGTATAAAAGTGAAATTGCTTTACCTGCCAGTGCTGGGTGACAGCGTTCCACACTCCTACCTTCCCCGTGTGACTGGTGGCAACCAGCTGACTCCCAATGAAGAACAGAGAGTCAACTGGTACTCCAAGACTGAACACACCTTTACAAAGACAGAGAAACATTATCTTTAAATCCACACACATGAGTGACTGCGCATTTCATTTTTGTTCTGTCCTTCTACCTATTTCACTTCCGCTGCCTCCATCCTGGATACTCCACAATATAATGCTGCTCTCTGATGACGCTGCCACCATCTTGTCTTTATCTCCATGTGGGCCACCTACAACTTTTGCATTGAGGGCCACCCGCTCGATGGCCCAGTCCAGGTAAGGGCTGGAAAACACCTGCTGCCAGCCGGATGATTCCTTTATCCTAAAGAACAATCTCAGTCTGGTGATTATAACCCTTATTATTTAAATTTCAAAGTCATGTGGTCTGTAGCTTTACCTGTAGCAAATGACAAAATGTGCATAAGCAGCTACAATCCAGTTATGATGGCCAGCGACAATCAGCACCTTCCTAGGGTCCACTGGTGATCCTATAATAATAATAATAATAATTGTAATAATAAAAGCCAAAACAATACCTCAGTATGTTGATACACAAGTAGGCTGAAATGTTGATGGTAGCCATTGACTTCTGTAGTACGGGAATAAATACTATTGAAGTCAATGGTTACGGTCAACTGTTTGGTTACCCACTTTCTTCAAAATATATTTTTTTCATGTGTTCAAGTAAAGAAAGAAACTCATATGGGTTTGGAACAACTTGAGGATGAGTAAACAGATTTTCAATGACAGAATTTAAATTTTTGTGTTAACTATCCCTTTAAAAATTTAGATTAACAGACACTCACTGTCTGTTTGAATAATAAAAAATTAAAAAAACATGATTAATCAAAGAAAGTAATTAGCATAAAAACATTCAGTTCAGTGGGCCCTGTAATATTTGTTAGTAGAATTTTAATGAATATATTATTAAAAACAAACAATTTTATCAAGTTTATGCAAAAACACAAACAAAACAAAAAACATAGTAATAATATGACAATACAACAAGCTCATTTTGTGTTGGTTTTGATTGTTTTCATTTTATTTTGTTTTATTTTTTATCTACTGGCTCTTCCGTGTTATTAGTGGCTACTGTCACTTTTCTTTTTGTACCAAAAAAAATCAAATTAGGCACACCACAGCTCCAGAGATAAGAAAAAACATCACCTGTGGTGAGAACTTAAATATTTTTTCTGGAGGTGTGATGTGCCTACTTCCTACTTTGGTTCAAATTATTGTGTGGTGGAGCACCCACATTGAGCTTTTTGCCTACTGGATGTGTGCACTTGGACTGATTTTTTTTTTTTTTTTTGTTAAACACATTACAGCAAATCCTATGCAAACACATATTTCAATGTTTTTTCCCCTGTTCTGTCAATTTTTATACAATTATTATCCAAATTCTCTGTGATGTTGGCTCAGTACATTTTGCCCCATGATAAATAAATGCACCAAAATGCAATAAAAATGGTTAAAAGGAAGGCCTGTCCATTAACTTGTTTTCTCCATCTCTCTCTTTCATCACTCTTCTCACATGACTTCGCTGGGCACCGAGGATATAAAAGGCCTTTTAAGATGACCTCACCCTGCCTACTGCACTACTGCTTGTAAGGGGAATACTTTGTCTTCATGGGACCCCCAACCCCTCCCCTTCGTATGCCCATACCAGAATGGAGTGCATGTTGTTCTCCAGTCTGCACTGAGACAGCTACAGCCAACCCAGTTCTAATGTTCTCTGTACTCTCTACTGCTGCATCTAATACAGCTTACAAAATCCACAATACATTTATAAAAAAAGTATTCCATAACATGGTTTATTAACACTGTTAACACAAATATGTGAGATCACATTCCTAGTCAGTGGTGTTTTTTTTAATCTTCTTCAAGTATTTTTATATACATACATACATATATATTTTTTTGCACAGCATCTTTAAACATCTCAGTTTCAGTGTAACCACAGTAGTCACTGCACGGTTGTTACTCACCCAGTCTTTGAGGTCCATCTGCTCCAGAGGGTCCAGGGAGAGAAGACTGAGGGCAAGAACGAGGGTAACCCCCCTCTGCGCCACTGGGGCCTGAGCGCTCCTCTGGACCTGCAACAGCTGCACCCTGCCCTCCGGCACTGCTCCGCGCTGGGAGAGCTGAAGGACAAAAATACCAGCCTCATCCTGATGTGTTATATTTGGCACAGAGGATGAAACGGTGACATTTTTTTCTCTATCTTCCACAGATCTACTCTCAACCTACCTGGTGGAGGGAGGTAGCCATGAAACAACACACTTCCACATGACGATCGCTCCAGTTCTTCACAAAGCAGTAAGCGTCGGACTAACCATATCAGTGACAAATAGTAATGCAAGGTAAGAATTAAACATGCATAAATTAGGTTCTGCACCTAATTCAGTCACATTTCTTTTTCTATTACATACCTAAGGGTGTAATACCATAGAACTCGGCTTCATGTCGCAGGATACTTATGTTAACCCCCCTATCAGAGAAAGCATGGATATTACACACATTAAACAATATATTTTTGGGATATGTAATGGATAACAAATAAGCATCTGTTATGTCTCACCTCAAGTCCAATTCTTTAGTTCGAAGAAAGTTTAAAATGGGTGCAAATGCTGTTGGGTCTCTGTCAATAAATATCTTATAGAAGAAAAGAGATCTCTTTCAGAGATGGATACATTTATAATTTGTTTGCTTCTGGAAAACTTTGAAATTATTTTAACAAAGAACCCACAAACATGGTTATTCAGTAATCATTAATTTTTTTTTTTTTTTTTTTTTTTTTGGTATGTTTTCACTTATAAACACAATTAGGTAATACTACTTTTCAGGACTTCTACTCACAGCTCCAGTTTCATCCCGTAGTGTTGATATTCTTCCACTAAGTAAACTGGGCACAAAACACATGGACAGAGAAGAATGGATAGAGGTTTAGTAAATGTGCATACAAAGAGGATCATTCTGGAAGATCTAAAAAGTGTTTATATTATGACAAGTCACATTTTTCCTTTAAGTTTCCAGACTTATGTATGTAGCATACTGTGACTTTCAGAATTCAAAACCTTCTCCCAGTCCAAAAAAAAAAGAGCAATAAAACAAAATGCTATGGTGCTGCTTCAGACAATCTTATCTTACCTCGAGAAGAAAGAGTCAGGAATCCATGTCAGAGTCTGCCTTGATGTGCTGAATCTGAAAATATGTAGATAAGAAAGATCTATTATACAATCACTTCTCATTTCTCTTTCACTCAGTGAGCTAGAATTATCTAAAATTATTTAATATCAACAGTTATTGTTACAATAAGAAGCGTTCATGTCTTTATAATATTTTTAATGCACAGTTTTATTATAGTAACTTAAGTAACCGTGATATTTCGGGGGAAATTGTTACTTCTATTAGGGTATTTCTTCTGTTTATATATTTCTATTTAATTTTGATGGTAGTTTAGGGGGTTTTGGATGTTATGATTACATCCTGTAGTCAAACATGTGGAAGCTGAGAATGAAATAAGGAACTGAAAAGACTTTCCCATTAACGCAATAATAGTTATGGTTAGGTTCAAGATGTGTAGTCTGAGCTCAAAACGATGTGCTTTATAGTTTAAGACATGGTTAGCGGACACACTTTGTGTACCGTTACATATTAACGCTGATTGCGCCACATCAAAGTGAAAATCCGCTACACGTTGACGTAGCCTTTGATCTCAAATAAAATTGTTTTGACTTCGAGTTCGTGTAAAGAAGTCATGACGTCAGCATACCTCGTTCCTCCGACATTCAGCTGGATGATGTCACCCATTCCAGATGTTGAACTGTTCCCAATTCCAGCCATCCTCTAATTCCGTACAGTTATACACGCGATTTGATTATCCAGTTTGTGCATCGATCAAACTGGAGTCCTCAAGATTCTCTTAAATCTTCCTCACGACCCAGCGATAAATTATGCGTCACGAGAAGGACGTATGAGATGGAGCTGTTCGTACACAGTGTTCTTCATATTCAGAGCTTTAATAAACAACTCAAAATACGGCCTTCAACTAGCAACGGCCTTTTTCTGTAGCCTATGGGACTTGGGATCGCTATGTTCAGTGTTGTGGACGCCATAGAGCGATGCTAGAACGTTGTGGACTCATCAGAGCGTCAGCCAATCGAACGGCGTCATTCCTGACACAGGACGCAGACCCCGCCCAGTGTTCCAGTGTTTTGGGAGTGAGCCTTGAGGAGAAAACTGTACTTCTCACATCTACAGTCTTAAAGGTACACTCAGTCATTTTTTTATTTTTTGCTACTTACTAAGTTTTTACAAATAAAGAAATTAACAGCACTTAAAATATAATTATAAAAGGACATATACACTAAAAATACACTAGTATGAAATGAAGGCGCTTTTAATCTACATGGAGCAGGTGGCCACTTATTAGTACCACGATCTTTCCATTACCAGCTGTCATGCAATTGGCCACTAATAATAATTACCATAGTAATATTTTAGTGACTTAAATGTGTGCTCAAGGCAGGCGAGGTGACTCAGTCCATGTAAAATAAAACTGATTTTATTAGGTTACCGGGAGTCTTCATCTCATGTAGTAGCCTATTTTTAATTTCTTTATGGGTAAAAACTGTAAATGGAATTGACTGTACAAATTTTGTAGAGTGTGCACTACAAACCTACTATGCATTATCAATATCAACTGCAAAAATGATGTGTATTACAACCTGCAAAACTAGTATGCACTAAAAACTGCTTATATTGACTTTCTATAGTAAAATAATAGACAGAAATTTGCACACACACCCAGGCACAAGTATTGAATGAAACATTTATTGCAGAAAATGGTGTTATTCGGGATTAAGGCATACGTCTTTCCTCATTTTCTCCAGAATTTCTCACCCTGTTGAAGTAACACTGCAGTGACAGCACAGATTAGTTTTTTTCTATCTGACCTTGTTCAAACAAGCGGACAAAAACACAAGGTATCGTGTTTGTAGGGAATAATGAAAGGAAGCCATTCCTGTTAGTTCACAGGTTTCACTAAACCCTAAATGGCATGTATTAATTCCTCAACCAAATATCATTATGGATTTTACTACTTCCTTTGAATGTTGTACACTTAATCCATATCCGTATCTCTGTCACAGTTTTAGCCTCTTGGGTATTTGATTGGCTTATGAAGTCATAAGAATAAACAGCATTATCATCACAGAAACTTTAAAGCCTGCTAAAGTTTCATTAAGTGGTTGGACATCTCAGTCAGGTTATGAAGGTGATGTGAAAGGTGAAGAGCATGTATATGGTACAAGTGACTTATCAGGGCTGATGCAAATTAGAGTCTGGCCAAGAATTGCCATAAAATTCAAATTTGGAAGTATCTTAATTAATTTTAGTACACTAGTACACACAAATACCCATGCAAAATTTTTCTGGGAAGCAAGCTGGAGCATAAATAGAAGGAACAAATACTCAGAATGGAATGCTTTACACTTTCGTGAACACAATTTGTAAATAAAAATAATTTTGTAGTAAACAAGACTTTTTGGAATTAGAAACGATGTGTGTTGTATTATTAAAAAGAACTAAAAACTTATTTCATACTGAATACTTACACAAATGTAACAAAAACTTAATGCAAAAGACTTGACGTGGTTAAGCCACTGGAGTCTGGTCATATCCAAAATATTACCCTACTGCATAATAACAAGAATAGGAAATGTCAAGTGCATGGAGTGTCACTAAGCCACAGTAATATTCTTCAGTTTAAATATAATATAAATGTGTGTTGGTAAGCTGCACTCATTTAAAATTAGCATAGTCTGAGTAGATGTCAACAAAATCTTGCACAACTCTGTAGCAGAAGTCATATTGTTCCTGAAACGACAAATGGGAAATACATTATATCATAATTCACACAGTCAAAAGCCAAAACATCTACTCATTCTCTATTATTTTATTATTATTACTATTTTTCATATTATAAAATAACAGTGAAGCCATCAGATCTATGTGAACTATGCACAGTGTTTTGCATTCTTACCACAGTTTGGACCATATGTGGTCTCCGAGTGCGTAAACTCTTCACTGTCTGGAATACGTCCAGTAACCCCTCGGCTTTGACCCGCTCTAAGATGTTGCTGAGGGCAATGAAGGTTCCGGTCCGACCAGCACCAGCACTGATTTCACCAAAAAAAAAAAAAAATAATAATAATAATTCAAACCATACTTTTATGATAGGTTTTAAAGACGTTATACAAAAAATTGCTGTTGAACAATATGTAAAAATATGATGTGTGTGTGTGTGTGTGTGTGTGTGTGTGTGTGTGTGTGTGTGTGTGTGTGTGTGTGTGTGTGTGTGTGTGTGTGTGTGTGTGTGTGTGTGTGTGTGAAATCTGTAAGTGAGGGAGCGACTGAGAGTGTATGTGTACCTGCAATGCACCACTATAGGGTTGTTTCCAGACTGCTGCTGTTGTTTCTGCACTGCAGCAATAATGTCAATCATTCCCTTTCCGTCTGATGGGCTTCCAATCTCTGGCCAACCATGGAAGTGGAACTGTCTGACTAGACGGGTCTGCTTTTCCTGCAAACAGCTCAATTTACCCTTAATTTGTGCAAAATAAAGGAAGCTCCTAAGTGAAGCGTGTGTCAAATTCACTGCACATTTAACTCACTGATGCATATGACAGCAGCATGTCTCGAATGCTGAAAGTCTCACAGAGCGTGTCTCTCTTCAGCTCCAGTACATAATCTCCAAAAGAAACGCTGCCCTCTGCTGGCCAGTAACGCACGCACTTCTCCTGGAGTGGGAGTTGTTGGAAAGGAAGTGAAAGTGTGGATACTTGGTAAATGGAATTGTGGAAGAGTAACTACACATTTCTTTATGTTGATTAATATTAGTTTTGTCAAAGATTAATCACGATTAATCGCATCCAAAATAAACGTTTTTGTTTACATAATATATGAGTGTATACTTTATTTATTATGTATATATAAATACAAAGACATGCATGTATATATTTAAGAAAAATTTGTTTACATATTAAATATATTTATATATAATATAAAATATAAGAATATAAATATATAAATGTTTAAACATGTAAATATTTTCAAAATATATACTGTATGTGTGTGTATTTATGTATACATAAATATACACAGTACCCACACATATATTATGTAAACAAAAACTTTTATTTTTGATGTGATTAATCGAGATTAATCATTTGACAGCACTAATTAATATATCAATATTAAAAAGATAAATATAAACCGTTAAACTGTACCTGCTCTCTCTCTTTCAGCTCAGTCAGCATGACAATAGAGTGGCACTTCCACTCCCATACCATGCGCCAGAAGTCCTGCACAGTGTGAGCCAAAGGTGCCTGAGTTGCTATAAAGTAATCCTTCTGCCTATAACCCTGCAAAGGTAAAATCATGAGAACATTTCTCAATGCTTTGTTTAATTATACATATATATAGAGAGAGAGAGAGAGAATACATATACAAAACAAGTACTGAACAAATAGCATGTTCTTTGTTGTTTTTATCCTGAGCCCTTATTTATGTCAAGTGGCATGTGGTCTTATAATGATAATGATAATAATATAATATGTAAATACAGCCAATAGTTTTATTAATAACAATAATATTTATTTTTATTATTATTATAGGCAATATTTAACCTTTTTATGAAACATATACTTACATCTATGAAAGATGCATTAATGTAGTCTGTGAATTCTTGCCCTCTTTTCATTGATAATATTACCCTGTTGAAGTCATCTAGTAATAAGACAGGATATTAATTACAAGAAAGCACTGAAATTATAAATCTGTATCTATAAATATATATCCCTCTTCTCACATGGGATGATCTGCAGTACTCTGTTCTTTCTCATGTTGGCAGGCAGATTTCCGGTTCTCATGTTCTCCTTCATTATGCGGACATTAGTTAATTTCTAAGGAGATTCCAAACAAAACAATGTGTTAAAAATAACTTTTTATTTTTGTCATTGTATGTTCATACTAAATCATAAGATAATTCCATACTTTTGCTTAGCAAATCCTTCTAATGAGTGTAATGTGGTTCTTACTCTGAATTCTTCCTCCAGACCCACTCGGTCCATTTGTGTGTGTGTGTTGTGGAGTCTGTGGAGGTGGCCTTCTAAAGAAGCAATGTCTAACTCTGTGTCACCATACAGGTTATGCTCTAAAAGTGCCTGGTAAATGAATGAATACTGCATCTGTGGGCGAGAGAGAGGAAATCAGTGGCCAGTCACTGCTGAAATGAGTCAAATACAGAAGAGGGACTGCGGAAAGTCCTTTACGTCCGTTTGAATGAGCTGACAGCGCTGCTTTCTTATCCTGGACACAAAGCCGAACACGTCCACCCTCGCTTCAGCGTGCATCATATCCATCATCGCGTCAATCACAATGAACGTCCCAGTCCTGCCAACCCCAGCACTACACGGAAAGAAAATGAGTCGTGAGATGTGAAGTAGGGCATGAAATGAGGGATAATGAGATAATGTAGTAAAAACTGCTTGGTTTTCCATTTGAATTACTATTTTGGGCTAGATAATTATCTCAGTTCAGTTGAACATGGGATCAATTTTATATTAATGTTCATAATGCTGTGAATATTGCAGGTTTTTACCATACAGCATACCAGAAAAGGTTGGAGTTGGCCATTTCACTGCAATAAGGGACTTTTCACACTTTAATAAGTGGGAAAGTCTGTGGTTCTGGCTGAGGTGTTAACAATCCCACATGAGGGGGGCGTTTAACAGCTGAGCCTCAAGACATCTGCGTTGGTGGTTGTTTCTGCATACTTTGCATTTCAGACTGTTTGTTATAGTTGAAATGTTCATGGTTTCAAATGTTTCGACCCGATAAATAGCACTTAACACTAGCATGCACGAGTGCATCCCTATAGATCTAATAGACTGTAGTATGTAACACATTTCTATTATATACTGTACATTCATTTTTATAGGAGCCATTCACACAGAACATGGTTTTGCTTTGAAACAAGTGAAATGCAGGCAGTGGAATGGGGAAAACAAAAGGTCTCAAGACGCCTTTTTAAAAAAATGATATTATTTAATTTATGTCATTTACATTTAGTCATTTAACAGACGTTTTTATTCAAAGCGACTTACAAATGAGGAGATTGGAAGCAATCAAAATCAACAAAAGAGCAATGATATACAACTGCTATAAGTGCTAGAGTTAGAGGGTCAAATAAAGATGGAAGAGAGGTATTTTTATTTTTCGATTCTTGAAGATGGCTAAGGACTCAGCTGCTCAGATTGAGTCATGTGCAGGATGTTGCAAAAGACATTAAATAATTAAACGCATCAATATAAAGTATTTACAGTATATAGAAAAACAATGGAAAAGTAGCACTGTGGAATGGAAATACGTATTTTCTGTGAATGACCCCTTAGTCTGTAGGTGAATATATTTTAAGAATAGCCCGCAGTCTTACCTACAGTGCACTATAATTGGTCCAGCATGGACAGGGTTGACAGTCTTGACTTTCTTGAGGAACTTAAGCATGCCAATAGGGGAAAGGGGTACACCAAAATCAGGCCAGCTGGTGAAATGCAGCTGAGTGACCAACCTTGGAGGTCTGCAGCCATCAGCAGCATGCTGCAAAATCACACCAGCTTGCATAAGTCAAAAAAACCTATACATTTAAATTATATGAGCAAATACTGCCTGGCTGATTCCACCAAAATTATTGGTTACTAAATTACAGGTCTGTCAAGAGAATTAGTGTATTAGTATGTCAGCATATTATGCAGAACATTTGATTACTGATGATGTAATGTTTCAGGGAAATGACCACTCACATGCTGCACACAGAACTTCCTGATCGTGTAGTCCACCAACACTGTGACATCTTCCATTGCCACCCTCACACAGCCATAGATCCAGCAGCCCTGCTCAGGCCAGTACTGATAACACTTTTCCTGCATTTCACACACAGACATCACACATATTTAACCAAATACTTGATTACTGCAATTTATTAGTAGTGTTTTGAATTTCTTTTTTTATATTGTCCCCTTTTAAAAAAAAAAACTTTCTGCAACTATTAAGATGTTAAACTCTTACAAACGTGTGATGTCTCATCTTACCTCTTTTCTCTCTCTTGTGTTGGTCAACATGACTATAGTGGCAGATTTCTGCTCCCAAACCATCCTCCAGAAATCTCCCACTGTCTCTGGTTTTGGGCCTGAAAAAATCAAACATATTGAAAATCAAAACATAGATGAATTAAAGCTCATTTGAGGTTTACATTTTTATTGATTAAATTGCCTTCTTAATGTTTGTTACAAATGGGAAGAGGGAAAATATTTGTGCATACCTTGAGCTGCAATAAATTTGTTTTTTTCTCTGTAGCCCTATAGGAACAATCAATCCTAAGACTCAGAAAAGTACATTCATGTGCAATGTCAAGATATAAGGTATTATAGACATTATACAATGTGGTATTTATAAGGTATTAAAGTCTTATAACAATATACTTACTGTATTAGATCACAGGAATTAAAGGGATAGTTCACCCAAAAATGAAAATGTTGTCACCCTCATGTCATTCCAAACCATGACCTTAGTTCATCCTCAGAACACAAATTAAGATATTTTTGAGGAAATCCGAGAACTTTCTAACCCTCCATAGATAGCAATGTAACTACCACTTTCAAGGCCCAGAAAGGTAGCAAGGACATCATTAAAATATTCCATGTGGCATCAGTGGTTCAACCGTAATTTTATGAAGCTACGAGAATACTTTTTGTGTGCAAAGAAAACAAAAATTTAAACAATAGTCACATTGGCTTTTCTAACAATGTCCTTACTACATTTCTGGACCTTGAATGTGGCAGTTGCATTGCTGTCTGTGCAGAGTCAGAAAGCTCTCAGATTTTATCAAAAATATCTTCATTTGTGTTCTGAAGATGAATGAAGGTCTTACGGGTTTGGAGAGACATGAGGTTGAGAATTTAATGACTGAATTTCCATTTTTGTGTGAACTATCACTTTAATTTATAAATCTTTTTTTTTTTTTTTAAAGCATGGAGAAAGTACTCACATCTATATAAGAGGCATTTATGTAATCAGAGCCCATATATCCATCTATGTGTGAAAGCAGCACTCTTGAGTGGTCATCTGAGAATGAAATGAAGAGATGTATTTTATTCAACTCTAGGGACCAACTTCCTCCATTCAAATCCTAACAATCACGATTACAAAATTATACTAAACCTAAATGACACAAAACAAGCTCTTCCATGGTGTCTGGGAAGTTTGCAAGTGTGTGGAACACTTACAGGGCAGAATATTGGGATATCTGTTCTTTTCTCTGTTCTCATCTCTGCTCGCCTCTTCAAATGTTCCACAGCCAAAACCGCAAGGCAAAGACTTTAAAATAGAAGCAGCAGAAGAAAGAAACATTATGTGAGTATAAGAAAACAAAATGGAGTTAGTGTGCATGCGGAGAATGATAAAGTTTGTGTGTGTCTAAGCTCTTACATTAAATTCCTCTCTGAACAGTTTGCCATCATCTGCCAAGCGTAGGCGAAATTCTTCCTCCAGGGAGTCCAGAGGGATGGGGAAATAATGCTTTGATGGAGAGGGTGATCTGGGGAGGAGCACCACCGTTTGTTCTGACAGAGAGAGAAGAAAAACATACAGTCTGAAAGCGAGTCATTCTTCTCCTTTTACTGTTTTATATCTCTAAAGCAGATCCCAAGTTCTAAAAGCTTTGTTCTAAAAATACTGGCTTGACACAAACAGACAAAATGGCAGCAAAAAATCTCACAAATCAAAACTTACCTTGATCTTCCAAAAAGCCATTTGGCAATTTTTTGTCAACCGAGGCAACAAGATCCTTCCTTTGCTCTCTAAACCTGACAGATTTTGAAGTAAGAAATTTACAGAGAGATAGAACAAAACAAAAAGTAAAAAATGACAAAGTTCTCAATACACACCAAAATCTAAAGTTCTTTCTCATGAGAGATTGTTTAGTTGTCTGATTCCTCAGAGCAGCTGAGAGAAAATGACTCACTGACACACAATCACAACTACTTTCACATTTGTGACCCTGGACCACAAAACCAGTCTTAAGTTGCTGGGGTATATTTTTAGGAATAGCCAAAAAACAATGTATGGGTCAAAATTATCGATTTTTCTTTTATGCCAAAAATCATTAGGATATTAAGTAAAGATCATGTTCCATGAAGATATTTTGTAAATTTCCTTCCGTAAATACATCAAAACTTAATTTTTGATTAGTAATATGCATTGCTAAGAATTTAATTTGGACAACTTTTGTTTTTTTTTTGCACCCTCAGATTACAGGTTTCCAAATAGTTGTAATATGGCCAAATATTGTCCTATCCTTACAAACCATACATTAATGGAAAGTTGATTTATTCAGCTTTCAGATGATGTATAAATCCCAATTTCGAGAAATTTACCCTTATGACTGGTTTTGTGGTCCGGGATCACACACACACACACACACACACACACACACACACACACACACACACACACACACACACACACACACATATATATACTCTTAAAGGTGAAGAGTGCTATTCTATTATGTTAAAATAATTTATTCTCTCTCTGGTGAAAAGGCATCAACATCTGTAACTAAGCCTTTTGTAAGCTGATTCCCTGAAAAAGTATCAACACTGGGCATCTATGGCTCTATCTTTCGAAACATTGCTCTGTTTGTTTAATCGTAACCAATGGTGTGCATTTGGAGTGAAGCTATCTGTTGGACTGACCAATGGCAGAGAGGGGGAGTGTCAGGAAACCTATTTGTAAACCTGTGGCCGTTTACATCAAAATGTAGATTGGTCTAATTTGAATCCAAAAAATTACACCTCGTTACACCTTGGTTACTGCTAATTGGTCAGACTAGTTCTTATGTCACAGTCTTAACATAGAGATGCAGCTAGCCCCTGCAATTATTTTTGCAGTTATATCTGGAGGCCCAGAAATTACACACTTCATCTTTAACAAATAATGTATTATAATATAATGTATTATAAATTACATGTTTGAATATTTCATATCTAGGAAATGGTACAAGTTAAAGACTTACATGTACTGTACATTTATGTTCTTGGCAAAAAAGAATGTAACCAAATATTCAAGATTAATGTATTAAACAATTTGCACTATTTTTGCAATATAATTTTGTAATGTTGGGTACAAGTAATGTTAGAAAGATGAGATTACTTTACAAGAAGAGTAGGCTACTGTTCAAAACTGTGGGGCTGGTAATATTGTTTTGGTTTTTTTTTTTTTTGAAAGTCCTTTATGCTCACAAAGGCTGCATTTGTTTTATCAAAAATACAGGAAAAGCAGTTATATTGTGAAATATTATTACAGTTTAAAATATTTGTTTTTGATTTTGTTTTATTTTTGATTTTGTTTTATCTCCAGGAGCCCTAGAGAAAGTGAATCTGTTAGAGGTATGATTATCATTTCATTTGAAACTGCTGAGTTGATGTTTTGATAATAATTAAAGCTTTGGATAAATAAATTTCTGGCCTGGAAAAATGAGCGATTTTCATGTAGCGAGAATAGGAAGTTTGATGGCTATCAATAGATATTTGTACAGGCCTAGTTGGCCTGAGAGGTTTAATAAAGGAATGGAATTACAGCAGTTGGCAACACTGTAGGCCAGACTTACAAAACATAGTGCTGAGTACATTGGGGGGTCAAAAGAAGGGCTGTTCACTCATATATATTTCATTGTATCTTTGCATATAATGTATAATGTGTTATTTAGGATAGACTGTTTTTGGGGTATGTGTGTTATCCTACCTCAGAATGTAGGCGATGAGAAGAAGAAAGATGACAAGCAGGAGAGAGGTGACGAGGCCTGAGGCTAAGACATGTGAGCCTTGAGGCGCTGGAGACTCTGAACAAAGAGAAAGACAATGGAAGCGAGTGAAGTAAGATTCTCCACAGGCTTTTCAGCAGGCCCAGATGGAATATGCAGGCTTTATTCAAGAATGAAAATGCATGGAATTCTGCGTAATGGGTTCAAACTGGATAAAATTGGATATAACTTTAGTCAATTTGGCAGATGAAAGCATTTTCATATTTTAAAATGTGAAACGTTCCAATTCCAGACATTCCAATTCTATGGAAATTCAAGTTCTGGGTACAAATTGCGTGTCGACATGTTTCTAAATAATTTTAAATGGGTCCTATTATGCTCTTTTTACAAAGTCTTGATTTTGTTTACTAGGTTGTTTGAAAAACACATTATTTTTCACATATTTTACATTATTACAACACCACTCTCCCCAGTCTGGCATGAACGGCTCGAATAGTTCCTAAATCAAATGAAGGCCCGCCTTCTGAAATACAAAATGTGCTGTGATTGGTTAGCTGGGCCAGTGTGTGTTTTGATTGGCTCCACTCGGTGCCTGGTTGGGAAATGTCATGCCCCTTACCACAGCCGCCTGTTGCGAGCTTCAATGTAAATATTGCGTCAAAATCAAATAAATTTGAGCACGATTTAAACCCGGATGATTGTAAATAACCACTCTTAATTCATCTGGCTTGGGAAAGCTAGCGTGTCTCCGACATAGTGATAACACTCGTTTCCTTCTCTAGTGCAGCTCAACCAGGTCTCGTCCCATCGTCAGTATTTGTGATATCACAAATCCCGGAAAATATGTGTTGTAGTCCAAATGAGTCGTTCGTTGTAGTTTTGAAAAAAAGTGATTTCTGTTAAATAAAATATCTCCTTTTGAAATGGACTTGTGTGAGCTTTGTTACTTTGTAGATCTTTTTATGCTCAAACAGCAACATTACAGACTAACTTAAGTTGAATAAGTGATAAAGCATAATAGGACCCCTTTAAGTGAAAAACAGATATCTGAATATGATATACCTGTGGTCAGGTTTCCATGAGAGGAACTGTTTGAAATGAGAGCTGTTGAAACTAGAAACAGGACCATCATGGCTGCACATAAGAAGAGAAAACAACAAACAACTATTTGAGTTTCCTGGTAATAGATTGAATAACTGAATAATTGGTTCCTTATGATTAAATGGATAATTCACCCAAAAATGAAAATTTTGTCATTAATTACTCACCCTCATGTCATTCATAACCCGTAAGACCTTCATTCATCTTTGGAACACAAATGAAGATATTCTTGATGAAATCCAAGAGCTCTCTGACGCTGCATGGGCAGCAATGCAACTGAAACGTTCCCAGAAACATAGTAAGGACATCGGTAAAATAGTCCAAGTGACATCATTGGGTCAACTGTAATTTTACAAAGCAGCGAGAATACTTTTTGTGCACAGAGAAAACAATAATATTTCTAAAGCCGTTTTTTTTTCTGAATCTAATAATCTAACAATTTCTGAATCTAACAATTCATCTCCTCCAAGTCACGTCTTCCGCCATTATCGAGAGTATCTCTGCATGTAAACAATGGATGTGCGTGATTCTGCTGACGTAGAACATGCAGGCACTGTGCTTGTTTACGCGCAGAGAAATGCATGCACATGCATCGTGGAACTCTCCATAATGGTGCCCTAGGGTGACGTGGAGAAGAATTGTTGAATAAAGTTATTTTTGTTTTCTTTGTGCACAAAAAGTATTTTCGTAGCTTCACAAAATTACGGTTGAACCACTGATGTCACACTGACTGTTTTATCAAAGTCCTTGCTACGTTTTTGGATCTGGGAATATTTCAGTTACATTGCTGTCTATGCAGGGTCAGAAAGCTTTCTGATTTCATCAAAAATATCTTAATTTGTTTTCCGAACAAGAACGAAGGTTTGGAATGACATGAGTGTGATTTTTGGGTGAACTATCCCTTTAAAAAATTATAATTCAGTACTATTCAGAACAAATGACTTTTTCTGACAAAATTCTGCAAATGTGCAAAGGCTTCACAAGAGATTCAATTAACCTATATTAAATCCATCAATCTTTTTCTCATGCCATTCAGTAAGAATCTTCCCTCTACATGAGCAAATCTAAAATTAATTTCAATTAATGGTCCAGAGAGTTGTGGCCTCTGGAGATATGGGACCATCTACCACACACAACCAGCAGCAACTGAGAAAAGTAGGACAAGACTTTCTACTCCAGACATCATCACACTTTTAGATCTAAAAAGGTATTGTGTGTAAATTCAGCCCAACAATGGTCATTTCTATGATATGTTCAGTATATAATAAACGTAATATTAAATACAGTGGGGAACAAAAGGCAATGTGATTTGAAAATGTAAAAATGTAAAACAAAATAATAATGTTGAAACAATAAGAAGTATATCAGATTCTACTTCATTTTTAGGACAATAATCAAATGAATTTTTGGAAATTTATAAAATATTTGATTTTTTGGAAAATTATGAAGTTTGTCAGATTGATAATGTATTTTTTTAAATGCCTTAAATTAATAATTGCAATATGCAATTAGAAATGAATGTGGTTTGGTTTATAAGTGAGTGGTATTAAGACAACTGCATATATAGATGTCCAGCAAATCACCCAACACAGAAAATCTGTCACATAGCCGGTATGTGATTGATCCCCTGTGACTTTTTCAATGCCACCGAAGAGAGATTTCACATAATAATCCTTTCAAAAGCTGAAACAGAAAATCTACCTGCCACAAAACGTTAATGAACTCTGACTATAGAGATTAGAAAAGAAAACATGAAGGATATGTCTCACTTCAAGGCAACTTCTCAGTCCATTGCTTTCAAGAAAGGAGACATTAATTATTATGATACTTTTCCAGAAGGTCTCCAGGAGTCATGATATCTGTGAAGGCACTTCTGTCCTTCAATAATATATGAGTGCAGGTTTTTTCATTGTCCTCTCCGGGTGGGCTATCCTTAGATAGCCACTGCCTGCAAAGAACAAGGAATAAGGATACATTAGGAGAGGGAATTGTCTTTTCTTTAAAACCTCATAAAATGTGTAAGACAGGCAGTGGCAGAGGGGGTTGTGGAAAGAAAGAGAAGCAAACAGATCCATTTTAAATCTCTCCTTTAGAATTGTGCCAGTTGATTTGTCACCCAGAAATCAGTTTGAGAAGGTCTACCCCTGTTGGAAAACTATCAGTCTGTAGTCAAGCATGCATGGCTAACCTTATCTATACACCTTTTAATGTAGACTATTATAGTCTGAAATACCTATACTGATTTTAACCAGTGATGCTGTAATTCAGCATTGTCTCTATAGCAGCAAATAATAAGCATTTCATATTATACCACAGTAAACTAATTTATATTTTATTATTCTGTATTTGTATTTGTATTTTTTAAAAAAACTTGTTCATTTATTTATTTATTTATTTTTGATAAATCTGTGAGTTAGAAATAATGCATTTTTAAAAGAATGCAAAAGCTCTGACCATTATGGGCAAGGAGGAGAAGCGTCCCACCCATAAAAATTTTAGCAACAACCCTGGTCATAATATATTGTGTAAAACTGGGTCAGTCACTTTTGGTCATCTCAGGGCCCTGACCGGATCACATGAATGCAAATCAAATCAAGAACATTGTCAATCAAAACCAAGTGACGGTTACTCAGGCTCTAACAGCACTGAAAGCCAACATTATTTTTACATGTACCATTATTGTAAATAATGACAGTGTCTAGCCATATGCGTATATATTAAATTAAGGTTCATTTAGTATATCTGGTTACAGTCAATCTTATCCATTAAGTCGACTTTTACTCATTTCTGGATGGCCATACATTTTCATTTAGCTAAATAGAATATGTGCATATCATGAAACCTTTATTTGAGACATGCAACCATTCTTTATTTTTTCATGATCTTCCTACGAGCTGACTGTTCGGTCAACACAGAGGCTTTCATAACTGGCAGTCTGGAAGCTGTTGTTAATGTATGAGTCAATGGCCTTCATGACAAATTCTCATGAAAAAATCATGCAGACAACACCAAATGAAACAGTCCCCCAAAAGACGAAACAAAATACTGACACACTACAAGGAACAAGCAGCATCTCAAGCAGTAAAACCTGATCTGACTGTCAATACATGCTGTGACCTTGAGAAATGCATGTTGCTGCGCTCTGCAGATCTTTCATATGGAAATTGAATGCATATTGTTGGTGCTTAATAGTTTGAATAAAGAACAATGTGAGAAGAGAGCACCACTGATGAATTAAGACAGGAGGAAGTGCCTGTAACACTGAAATAATCCAGCCTCTGCTTTTCTTTGTTAGCATTATGTATGTATGTATTTTACATAAATCTCAGACACACATTTTCCCACTCATTTGCAGAGGAAAACAAAACATAAAAAGAAATAAGCTCCCCATCAACCACTAGATCCTTGGAGTACAAAACAGGAAGAGATTTTAGCTTTCAAATCCAATAGACTTCCTGTGTTAATGGGGGGGCTTTAGATCTATAGCCAGGATGTTGCCTCCCTTTTACTGATTGTTGCTTATAGTCCATTAAGACTTTTTGCTTTTCAAGACAATCTAAAATAACATCCTATTCGAATAGTGTTATAACTTTCCAAAACTACAGCCAGAAGCTCTCAGTGTATCATTTTTGTGTCAATAGCACATTCAGAGCACATTCTGGAAATCAAAGTGTTCGTTTTCATTCATGACATCAATTAATAAATTCCCTGAGCAAAAATGAGTGCAGTGTAGACATTAGTGCAGGTCCAAGTAACCATGTAGTCTCTTCAAACACAGGAAACAGATTGGATGGAGGTGTTAGCTGCGCATGGAGAGATGCTGACCAGAACACAGAAGGCTGACTCTGCACTATAACTGACCTCTATGCAAGAACGTGACTACCAGCATTTATTTTCAAGATGCATGTAATGCAGAACAAATGCAAATGCTGATGCATAATAAAAAGCCTCTTCCATAAGCTATGAGAGCTTTTACTTCTGTTCATTTCTTATGTGCATTACCAGTCTATGACTTATAGTCTATAAATTATCTATCTAAAATTCACTTAACCTTCACAAATGTGGTTTACCACATCAGTAATGGATAACTCCTAAACCGATATAAACCAAAAATCCATAATCTTGGCTGAATCTCTAGAAGCAAAATGATTTGTAACAACTTCACATTACTCACATGCAATCGAATGTCCTATAATAAGATTAAATCGATGAGAGACCTGAAACATAATCAGTTTAGTGGAAAAGGTCAGAGGCATTTGGTTCTTGTGAAATATCTGTTACCTGAGTTCACATTATGGAAGGAGAACAGTCATTTAAATCTGCCATTTCATTTATACTGACCTCTTGGCCTTGTCAGCTACGAGGGTCTTAAAACCAAAGAGTTTACCAACATCTTAAGCTTTCAGATTAGAGTGCTGTGCACAAGTAATTATGAAATTAATCTCCATTTAAGCGCATGTTGCTTTAATCCTGCCGGCTGTGCTCTCTCTCTACTAGAAACAAGGTCACGTCACACCATTGTTATACATATTACATAAACTTCAGGAAAATGCATCTATGAGATATGCTTATATTATTAAAATCCATTTTCCTAAATCCATTTTTTTTAATTCATCGCAATAATAGGATTCAAATACACAGTATGCTTTCTATGGAATGCTTTTGAGACTTAAAACAGCTTTGCTTTAATCTCTGAGAGATAAAAAGGCTAAAAGCTGGAAAATATTCCAATGCAAGAGAGGGACGGAAAGATTTGTGACTTAAGATGTTTGCAAAAATGGCTATCAATGAATAATCCGGACTTTGGGAAACTATTATTCTATTGGATGTGCAGTTTAATATAGCTTGTAGATCACTGGCATTCTCATCTGAAAATGGATTGCAGGTCTATTTTGATAGGGTCTTGAGTGCAAAATTAATGTTGTTTAAATCGAAGGCTATTTTGTTAAAACTACTGCAATTTTTGAAATGCAGAGAAAAATATTTAAACTATTTTTTTCCTATTTGTTTTTGTTGGGTTTGAGATGTTTGTAGTAGTGTTAATACATTTTAATATTTGATTATGAAGATATTTTGGTTTGCTTTAGTATGTGTAGTGCAGTGCGTCACCACATGATAATAGTAAATCTGGGTCCTGAGCGAAAGTACAGTATAAATGTCAAAGACAAAGAGTACATTATAAAAAGTCAAGTTTTATACTATTTCTACTTGACCTTAGCCTTAATTATTATTTTTAAGTATCTCAATGGAATCTGGTTGATTCTGTTATATTAAATAATATTTTTGACTTGAATACAATCTGATCATTTACATGTTTTCACATCTAAATATCTTTTACAGTGGCTCTAAAGTATTTGTGGCAAGAATGGAGATGAGTATACCAATGGCATCACCCTCAGGGCAAAATCTATCAGCCTCTTTTTCCAAACATCACATCCACACAAACAGTCTCATGAGAACTGCCTTATGCAACTTTTTATGTTCCATTAATATATGCATAATGGAATAACTCAAGTGACGAAAAGGTCAGTCAACTCTTTTCATCTATATGTCATCAGTGTAAACACAGGATGTTGATCCAACAATGCAATAACACTATTCTCCCTCCCTGTTTAACCCTTAAAAGTGCAAGAATTACACTTAATTAATGGGAAAAAAAAGAAAATAATTGTTTTTAAAATTAAACATAGAATTAGGTTTCTGATATTTTCCTGCATAATAGGATTCAGATGTTTTATGTTGTTCTTCAAAATATTGTTTTTATTTTCAATTTTATAATATGAAAATAACATGTAAAGATTCATTTTTTCTATTGCATATATTAGTAACATGGCCCGAGAATTTGCAGAAACCTCCTATCAACATTTTAATTCAATTCTTTACGTATCCCCTAGTATACAGAAACCATTTAAGGGTTAATATATCTGCGTAAGAGCTACAACATTTTTGAGCACCTTAGGCGTGTGCAAGATTTTTGGGCAACATAGGTGCGGTACGAGACAGCAGAAAAATATTGCTGCACGCAAAATGCTGTCTAGACAGGCAGCTCAGTAGATTTTAAAACACAACCCACTGACTCGTGTTCCTTATAAACAAATCTTGCAGTTATTAAATCTACAGTAAATGCATGCAGAGTAGACACTGAGACAAAAACGTAAACAGGTTAACAAAATCTCGTGTTTACACGTTAATTTGAGTAAACGACAAAATGGGCGATGCTGACAGAATGAATTATTTCGAACTCATCATCACGAACGTGACTGAAAGCGTCGTAAAACATATTTCCTTTTACCGGAGAAAAACGATGCAAATGATAAATGGACTCATTTTCGCAAAGTAATAATTGCAGTATTACCAGTGTTATGTCCCAGTTCATGTAAAGTGTCTGTAAAATCCAGTGTTCAGTGCTGATGGTTGTTGGGGATGCTGTGCAGATAGTGTCTGTGGTCCCTCCTCTCTAGTCTACGAGCGCCGGTGCCTGCCGTGTGATGATGATGATGCGCCGTCCGTGCGTCACTCTCATTTATGGTGGAAAATTTTTCCCGTCAGTTATCACATCTACATGTACTCTGGATATGTGAAATTGCAAATAATGTTATTATTTTAGATGCTGGCCAGACAGCGAAAACGTTGGTTTAAAAAAAAACGATAATAATAATTGGGGGTAAAATGGCGTGAATGTGTTTTATATTTGTAAAAAAAATTATTTTTGAACTGTAAAATTTAAGTCATGTACAAATTCGGAAATATCTCTTTGAGGAATGTCAATAGACTTATAATAATATGTTGTCTGCAGCTGGACATAGGCCTATCTCTAGTGTCCATACGGCAGCAGTTTCAGGCCAGCTATTGCAGCATATAGCTCAGACCTGAAGTTAAAGTTTGTACTACTGCAGAACCATAGAGCCATGCATGATAGTTTCAAGCCAGCAATCTCAGACCTGAAGTTAGTGTGGAGATTATATTTTAGTATTTGAAGTTAGTTCTGCTGAACCACTGCACCAGCAGACAACAGTGCCAGGCCAGCAATCTCTGACTGTTTAACCATTCCAGATCTCAGCCAACTATTTTCTTTTTCTGGCTGACCACATCTAACTTAGCCAAACAGAAGCCTTTTGCTTTTTATTTTCTTTCATTTGGCCAGACTCACACCAGTGATCAGCTTAATGCCTAATGCTGCTGACACAAGACTGTGAGGAAGAAAAAAAAGAAAAAAAAAAGCCAGAGTTGTTGAATGTAAGCCAGATTTGGCCCAGACTCTGTTGCTATCTGTGAAGGACTGATGAAATTGTTAAATGGATGTGAATGTGACTGCATGGCATTATCCAGTGTCCATGAAATCAATGATTAGCTATATCGATAATAATATAGATAAACATTTTATAGGCATACAACATTATGCTCTAGTCTAGTAGATGATCGTGCTGTGACTAAATACTGATTGGAAAAAGTATTGATCCTGTCTTCCTGTTATGTTTTTGACCAGCAGGCTCAGTTAACAGATGCGGTGCCCTGTGCATTAGCATAATGCCAGTCCATTCAACAGACTTAATATAGCTAACTATATTATGACTAAATACATGGTCTGAATGTTTGTTCCTTTTCAGATGCATAGTTGTCTTTTTCTATGGCCTATTAAATTTGAGTGCATATCTGAGATAACAAAATTGTTTTTTTTGTGTATTAAATTTGAGTGCATATCTGAGATAACAAAATTGTTATGTCCTTTGTTCTTTGTAATAGTGGTGATTCAACAAGAGTTGTCATTCCATACAATAATGATAGATTATTATTTAATTCGTTTTAAATGAGAAAAAAATTGGTAAATAAAGCATAGGAATAGTTCAATACTGTAGGACAGCATGAAAGGATTAATGTAAATACAGTCCACAGAGAGTTTGTTTGTTTTTTTATTTATTAACCCTCTTCAAGCAGGCGTTATCATTGTTAAACACAAACACGATAAATCAAAGCATCATACAAATTGTGTGTGTAACATAACTTGGTAATAAAGCTCTTCTGAAAGCTGATTCTGATTCTAAAAAGGAATTCAAGCGACGCGAGGGTCACTTCCGCTGCTGTAGGTGTCGCTGGAGTCAGTTTTCTGTTTCAACCCAAAACAGAACGAAGAAAAACACCAGCTCGTCAACAAGAGCTCTCTGTCAAAGCAGCAGAAATGTCAACAGATCAACCTCATCTAAACTATAAAAACGTTTACGGTTCATAATCAATGTGAACTTTTCCCGGTGGTAAGTTGTGTGGAAACTGAAACGCTCAGGTGATTTAGCGTGTAGAGTTCGCTAACTAGGAATCATACACATCTCTTACAGCAAATTGTAAACGACTGTTCTTTTGTTATTGGTCTTTGATATTTATTTAAAGTGCTTTGGCCACACATAAATCAGTTGGACGCGTACTGTCCCGCATTAGCTTGTTTAACACGATGAGACCTTTGTAATGTTGTAAAATAGGAGAAGATGCTCTCTTATGTTTTGAATTTGAGGCGTGGTTAATGTTGTTAATATTAGCTTTTGGGTGTGTTCTCTATTTAGTTCACTAAACTATTCAGATGTTTGGATGCGATTGATACTTTAAGTGTTAATGCGGAGAGGACGCGTTGTGTTAGAAAGATCAATGACTAGCTGTATTTTTGACTGTCCACGTGATTACGTTGAGCAATAAAAGTATAAAGCTTCTTAATGACTATTATATAATGATTCAAAACATTAACTTTTATAATCTTGTACTTGGAAATGGACTTTGAAATTGCCTTTTTTAGATTTTTTCATCAGTGGAAGCACAGATCCATAGGGTGACCATGGCCACCCATCCAGCCCCGCTGCCCTTGAGGGAGTTCTGCCCTCTCTACTACCTTCTCAATGCCATCCCTGCGAAAGTCCAGAAAGGTTTCCGTTCGGTCCTGGTCTACTTGACTGCATTGGACAGCAACAGTGATTATATAGCCATTGGCAGCAGCATTGGCATGCTGTACCTTTACTGCAGGAGAGTAAGCCAAATGAACAAATACAATTTAGAGGTAAGTCTGCTTAGTGCTTCCTCACTCTTCTGCAGCACTCACTGTTGATCTCAACTGGTTAGATGGTTTTATACAATATATCTTTAATAATCTGTTTTAATAGGGAAAATGTGAGGCCATTACTGCAGTGAAATTGCTGAGTTGTTTCGATGATCTTGTGGCTGTCGGGACGGCATCGGGCCGGGTTGCTTTCTTTCAGCTTGTGTCACCGTTGCCTGGTAGAAATAAACAGGTACAAATTCATCTCTGATTACAGTTTTCAAGTAGCAAGCATTTCATTAAATGAGTGATTAGGTTTAATTTAACTCAGTATACACTATATTGACTATTTAATTCAACATTCTTATTTTTACATCTGTGTAATTAGAAGATAAAAATTAAGCATTTATTTTATTTAGCTTTTAACATTATTTAAGGTTTGTGTATGTCCAAAGTAGACATTTTTTTTAGACATTAAGAAAGAAAAAAAACATAAAGACACATTTCTCTAATTGATAATTTGATTATTGATGAATAAATCTTATTAATCAGTGGACCATGGTGTCACTTTTTTTTTGTTGTCTTATTACAGCTGAGAAGGTTTGATGTTGTGGGCTTGCACAAAAGCACAATTACAGCATTAGCATGGAGTGCTAATGGCATGAAGCTCTTCTCTGGTGATGATAAAGGGAGGGTGGTCTATTCTGCTGTGGACTTGGATCAAGTAAGACTTTTATAAGCAGTCAGTTGAAAGTATATATATTATATGCAGTTATATGGACAGTATAGTTCTGTCTGTTTGAAATCTGATGTTGTTTTACTGTCTAATGGCTGAATGTGTGTGTGTGTGTGTGCATTGGTCTTTTAGGGCGTGTGTAATCCAGTGGTCCTCTTTGAAGAGCCTTCGGCAATAGTTCAGTTGGAATATAGTCAGAAAGTACTTTTGGTTTCTTCCCATCAGCGCTCCACGCTCTTCTACACCCAAGAGCAGTCGCATCAACAGCTGGGCACTAAACCACGTAAAAGGTACAAAACCCTCAGTCCATCTCCACCTAAAAGTATGTCTATTATTCTCAGGATTGCAGTGCTGAGTGATGCTGAATTTTTGATATCTGGCTTTCTTTTTACAGCAATGGCAAGTTTGGTGCCTGCTTCCAACCAGCTCTGTGCAAGCAGAGCGATCTGGTGGTTTATGCAGCCAGGCCCGGGTTGCGTCTGTGGAGGACGGATGTGCGGGGGCATGTCGGGGAGACCCACGTCCTAAAGCCACTTTTTAATCAGGATATACCTCAGTTTGAGCTGTTCCCTCGTTCAGGCCCCAACACTGGCTACAGACCTTCAGAAAGACAGCTGGGAATGGTCAGCTGCTTCTTGAAGGAGGGCTGGGTCCTCAGCTGGAATGAATATAGTGTTTATGTTGTGGACTGTACCAATCAAGTAAGAATGCATTCCATCAATCTAAATTATAAATGTAATTAAAATGTTGCCATTCTAAACTTAATTTGTGCTGTTTTTATTTGCTCATTGGTTATCATTGGAGGATTGGAAAGCAGTGGAGATATAGTGTCTGTGTCGTGCACTGAGAATGAAATCTTCATTCTGAAAGGAGATCGGGACATTTTGCGGATCTCAAATTGCCCTGAGGGATTGGTTTCAAACTGTGAGTTGCAGTACTGATGTCGTAATGGCAGTTTTAGTCATGCACTTTGCTCCATCAGCAGTACTCAGATATTAAGGGATAGGAAAAAGCCTCTTTTGCCTTTGGCAGTTTTAAAATTGCAGTGTTTTTACTTAGTCATCTTTTAGGGTCAATTGGTATGAAATTATGAATCGTAGCTTCATGAGTTATGGTAGTTGATGTGTGTGTGTCCCTCCCTCTCTCTCTCAGCACTTAGCAAATAGTTTCGTTTTTGTTTTATGTTTTGAAGCATCTCTTATACTCATTGAGGCTGCATTTATTTGATAAAACAATACAGTAAAAACAGTATTATTTAAAAATATCATTACTTTTTTATTTACTACACATTTATATTTTAAACTAATTTAAAAATTTAGAAATTATTCTAATATGCTGGTGCATAAGAAACATTTCTTATTGTTATCTGAATATACTGCATTTATCTGAAATAGAAATCTTCTGTAACATAATAAATGTCTTTACTGTCACTTTTGATCAATTTAAAAGGCTAGTTCTCCCAAAAATGAAAATTCTGTCATCATTTACTCACTCTCAAGTTGTTCCAAACCTGTATGAATTTCTTTCTTCTGATGAACACAAAAGAAGATATTTTGAAGACAGGGGAAACCAAATAGTTGCTAGTCCCTATTGACGTAGAATGTGAAAAAAAGAAAAAAAAAACACAGTTTCATTTTTTGGGTAAATTGTCCCTTTAATTTATAAGAGTATAACTTATATAAAAGTATAACTTTCTTACAAAAAACAAACAAACACACAAACAAAGACCCTAAACTTAAGGTAGCTGCAAACAGTAGCCCCAAAAATGTCTCACTAAAAATGTTTTGCTGTAAATTTGCTGAGAAGATTTCCTATGAAAATGTTCCAATGCTTTTGACAAGTGTCAACATCAACAAACATTTTTATCTCACATACATATCTTATATCTTATCATTCTTATGTTTTTTTTTTCTCTCTCAGTATTAGACCACTCCTACCGTTTTACATCTCCTCTTTCCACACCCACGATTTTGCTGCCTCCTAATGGCGCAGTTGAAATGGCTCAACCAATCAGGACCATGCCCATTATTACAGAGCAGGAGACTCAAGCCAGTCCTAACTCAGAGGAGGTGCATGATGGGGTTGAGGAGTCAGAGGAGGTGCAGGAGGAGCAGCATTCTGAGGAATTCAGTCATGTGGTAGAGGCTCTGGAGGTGGAAGAGAACTTGGAGCGGCAGATGGCCAGTTTGGGTACAATGGAGTCCCGCAGCCGGAGCAGCTCCATCACTTCATGGGAGAGCACACAAGGCATGTTTTCCACCACAGAGGCCTCAGAGCTCTCCTCCAGCCGATACAGCACCATCACGCAAGAAGACTTCCAGCAGGAGCTGGTGGTCAAGGCCATCAAGCTGAAGAAGAAAGGCAAGAGAAGACGGCATGGTAAGAGTATCAGTATCACATGATGTGGTCTGTAAATTTGATTATATTCCTATCACTGATGTTCTCCATACATTCTTGCAGATAGTGGGAATCGTGTCAACGAGCGCAGCAGCTGGTCAGAGAGCGTTTTCAGCCAGGAAGGTGCAAGCAGTGACGTTCTAAACACGCCCATGAGCGAGCCTCCTTCAGACCACACCAGCCTCCTGTGCAGCAGCCTCGACCTGCACAGTGCTGGCTCACCAGACCAGGACGGTTCCGTCTGTGGAGAATCCCACAATTCCAATGCCTTTCCCATTCTAAGCCCATCAGAACCCTTACAGAGCGAAGAGCCTCGTCAGGATCCACTTAAGCAAACAGCAGAGACCCTACCGCCTTGCCCTACATCACTGTCACTACAAGACATGGAGTGTCAAGTGTACAGTGAAAATGTGTTTGCAGAAAATGAGCAAATTGCAGCTACGCCTGACGTGGACATGCTGCTGGAATGTACCTTCTCATACATGCAGACAGCTGACGAGCAGGACATCATGAAGGAATATGTGAAGGAGAACAAAGATACCCTAAAGGATTCGGAGGAACATTTTAATCAGAGTTTACATGGAGACTTTAATTTGGATTTATCTTACGATCCCATTAGGCCGCTAGGTTACTCCCCGGAACCCGAGCCAACGCCATCTAGTGACGAGGAGGACATCTATGCACATGGAGTGCCATCCAGTGCTAGTCTGGGGGACGGACTGAACGCCCTGAGCTTGCAGAGCTCATCTGCTGAGCAGAATGAGGACGAAGAGACGCAGCTCCTCAAAGCTGACCAGGTTAGAGAGCTAACCAACTAATAGATAAGAGATCTGTAGTAGAAAGATACTTGTATAGTTTATATAGTTGTGTTAAATGCACTACCTTTCAGAAATGTATTTGATCAAAAATATGGTAAAAACAATAATATTGTGAAATATTCTTGCAATTTAAATGTTTTCTATTCTAAAATATAGAAAAAAAGACATCCCTGGACCAGAAAACCAGTCATAAGGGTACATTTTTTGAAATGAAGATTTATACATCATGAATAAATAAGCTTTCCATTGATGTAGGGTTTGTTAGGATAGGACAATATTTGGCCGAGATACAGTTATTTGAAAATCTGGAATCTGAGGGTGCAAAAAAAATCAAAATATTGAGAAAATCACCTTTAAAGTTGTTCAAATGAAGTACTTAGCAATGCATATTACTAATCAAAAATTAAGTTTTGATTTATTTGTGATAGGAAGTTTACAAAATATCTTCATGGAACATGATCTTTACTTAATATCCTAATGATTTTTGATGACTGTTTTTATGGTCCAGGGTCACATTTTTCAGCAGCCATTACTCCAGTCTTCAGTGTCACATGATCTGTCAGAAATCATTCTAATATGCAGATTATGTTATGAATAATTCTAATATGCAGAAACAGTTATGCTTTTCTTTTTCTTTTTTTTTTTACCCTGACAGTTTTTTGATGAATGGAAGTTCAAAAGTATAGTATTTTTTTTGAAATCACAATCTTTTGTAACGTTATAGATGTCTTTACTGTCATATACTGTAAGAGTATGAACAGCAGTATAATGTTCTTAAAAGTCTTTGTGAGAATCACCATATGAGTTATATTTATGTCATGTGTTATCTTTTTTTTTTATTTCCTTTTTTTGAAGTTGGCTGAAAGCTGGATGGGCTACAGTGGGCCTGCTTGTGGCATCCTCAGTCTAGTAGTGACGGACAGGTATATCTGGTGTTTGGACTTTAAAGGAGGCCTTTTCTGTAGTGCTCTTCCTAACGGCAGCTTGAGCTGGCAGAAGTTTGAGGAAAATGTCCATCAAGTGGCGCTGTCCCCAACAGGTAAGGGGCATAGATTTGTTTCGTTAATAAATAAGTATACAACTGTATAAACAAATATTAGTTTTGGTGTTCTAGACTAAGCGTTGTCTTGTTGCTGATGTGTTTTCTTAGGCTCATTGCTGTGGAAGGTGGAGCAGAAGACCATGACTGCTTACGCTTGTGGGAAAGTCACCATCAAGGGGAAGAGACACTGGTACAAAGCCCTGGACGACACAGCGTTTGTAGCACTTGGTGATGACACAGCCTGGATTATTCGCACTAATGGAGACTTGTACATACAGACAGGTGTGGGAGAACAGCACACACCATTCTGATCTCACATTACAATGACAGATTCTACTTAATAACCCTGAAAAGCTTTAATTGAGTAATCTGTATCGACTTTTAATTCATAAAACTTTATACCTATATAACTCGCACACAGTTGCTGTCACTTAACAGAATTGCACAAATTATTATTTTCAAACAGGTTTCCCCGAACACTGTTTGGAAAAGCAGATAGCCCTGTCCCAAACTCACAACATTAGTTGAAACGTTTAATATGCTCAAATGAACAGAGCAATGTATTGATAGCTGCACAGAGCCTGAGTGTTTACAGGTAACCAATAAATTTAACTTGAAAAAATGGTTGAAATCAACCAATAAATGGCTACATGCTTGTTTAGCGGGGATAGAAGAAAGTAGTTTAACTTCAAAGACACTGCACATATCACCACAGACCACAGAGAGAGATGTTATTTCACCTTTGGACCACTAGAGAGTGCTGAATGTACTATAAATAACTCATTGTATATAAGTTAAGAGGACAGTTCCCCCAAAAATGAAAATTCAGGAATTATTTACCCACCTTTATGTTGTTCCAAACACATGTGACCTTAATTCTCCGATGTAACACAAATGGAGAAATGCACTAGTTGCTTTTTTATGCAATTAGTTCCCATGTGGACATTCAAGGATCAAAAACGATCCAAAAACACCATAAAAGTGGTCCATATGACTTGAATTTTTTTTTTATTAACTGACAAAATCTGATTTATACTGCAGTGTAATTAAATGAAAAAAAAAGCAACCACAGTTTATCCATTTGTGTTTGCTAAAAGAAACTAAATAGTTTATATGGGTGTGTGACACTTTCGTTTTCCTCTAAACTGACAAAATAAATAGTCATATCACGTGTGATATTGTTCTTGCTATTCTAGTTTAACTCTTCTTATTGGTGGTTTTCAATCAGAGAGTTATTACAAGTGAGGAAAAGAAAAATCATACAACACTGGTTTCACGACATTGAACAAGAAACCTAGATGGTATTAAACAAACACATTCCTTCCTCTCCGAACCATATTCAAGAGGAAAAAGGGCGAGGGGTGGGGGGGTGATTATAATACAGAAACATACATATATATGTTATTTAGAAATACACATATATATGCAACTAAATAGCGCAAATAGAATAGTATTAAAAGAAAAAAAAAAAAAAAAAAAAAAAAAAAATATATATATATATATATATACCTATTGCATGTATACAGTCTAGTGATGATTTGGACCAAAATACATATATACACATAGAGGGGAAAAAGAGAATAAATAAATAAACTAAAATAAATTAACAAGTTGCACCCGAGTAAGCCATCACTCCTAAATGCCAGGTATCAGACAATTTCTTTCCTACGCTCTTTAATGAGTTTCAGTTATTCAAGAACAAGAGAATAGACAGGTACAGCCAGGGTTAGATGTATAGGAAGGGCTACATATAGAAATGTTGTTTTTTTTAAAATACAACAGAAAAGGTTGCCAAAGTGTATAGAAATGTTCTGTATTGCCATGAATTGCATATCTAATTTTCTCTATTTGAATAAACTGTAAAAGGTCATACAGTACATCTAGTGAAAGTGGTTGGGCGGAGAAGGATTTTTCCAGTTCGATAGTAATAGTAGTTCAATAATAATTCTTTTAGCAAGTATTAAGCAAAAGGCTAAAGCACTTGACTGTAAAGATGATAGAGACACCTTTTTAGGATTAAGTCCAAACAGTGCCACTAAAGGATATGGTTCAACGTTTAAAAGAAAATATCAGAGATTGATTTAAAAATTGATGTCTAAAAAGAAGTTAACTCTGGGCAAAGCCAAAAAGTATGGTAGAAGTTTTTGCAATTCTAGGTGTTTCCTGCTGTCACAAATTGTTTTGCTTTAAAGGAATGTAACCTTGGGCTGGGCTCTGCTTTGGTATCATGTAAGAATGAAGAGCATAATCAACTCCTGCTGGCCATTGCCGTTACTATAAAGCTCTGTTAAAGCCTCAACATCCCTTAATGACCCCTACCAGTCCAGTAGAAGTCATTAGTACTGTGATCATACTACAAAAAATGTTCACTAGTAGCAGTTTGTGGTTTCATTGGAAACCATGAAAATATGCATAAATCAGCTGGAATACTGTTTCACTATGTGTGTCTTCAGGGCTGAGCGTGGACAGGCCATGTGCGCGGTCAGTGAAGGTGGACTGTCCGTGCCCCATGGCGCAGATAGCAGCACGGGGCAGTGTGGTGTGGGCACTGAGCGAGCAGAGGGGCGTGTTTTACAGAGAGGGTCTCAGCAGCTACTGTGCAGAGGGGGAGCAGTGGAAGTATGACACCGTCAGGTATGTTTGCCAGCGTGGTTTTCTCGTAGCTGATAGCAAATTCACTATAGTGAATAAATAAAACAATGGTTCTGGACTGGTTTTACTAAGATTTTACATCAAGTTGCCACATAATGCAGTGTCAGAGTTGTGTCCACCTTATTTTACAAATCAGAAGTATGGAATGTATAATGTAACAAAAGTATTTGTTACTATACTGTTAGTACATTATTATTGTATAGTATTTATATTAAGTATACATATGTTTTCAATAGATCAGTTATGTTTAAATACATTTATATATACATCGCAGTCGCACCAGTTTGAGCATTTGATTTATGAATATTTGATTTATGGCCTGCCAACCCTAACACTGTGGTTTGTTAATCAATGTATTTCAAAGCATGTTGTTGATGTATATTGTGCATAAATGACCATTTTTATGCTAGTTTTTGCTGTAGAAATAAATTTAAACATTGGGATATGTGTCTATGTGTGTTCATAGTGAGAGCCAAGGTCTGGAACCCATCTGTATTGCTTTGGGTGAGAATAACACAGTCTGGGCATTGGATACCAGTGGCAACTTATGGTTCAGAACAGGGGTCACGACTAAAAAACCCCAGGGGGAAGATGACCACTGGTGGCAGGTACATATATATATATCATACACATGCACAATACATCCTCTTCTACAGTGTGTATAACACCCTTACTGTAGATGAATCACACATTTTGCGTAAAAAAGCTTGTTGCTGCTTCCTAGCAGAAATGTTTCAGATTTTCCAAAACAATGACCATATTTTTTTGTCTTTATGACTTTTTCATTTAGGTGAGCATCACAGACTATGTGGTGTTTGATCAGGGCAGTCTTTTCCAGACTCTGATCCAGGCCACACAGACTGTCGCCACAGCCACCAGAGCTCCAGTCGAGCGGGTAGCTGAACGTCTGCGCGTGGCCTTCCTTTCCCAGCACTCCCAGTGCCAGCCTAGCCTCATCAGTGTCAGCACCAGTGGCGTGTGGATTGCTTCTGGACGCAATGAATTTCACGTTGCCAAAGGCAGCCTCATTGGTATGACGCACTGAGCATGGGAAACATGGTGGCTTAGCCCTGAAATATGCTCTTCTATTGTTTATAAATGTCATTATTTTATAGTGATGTTTATCTTAATGCAGGGACATTTTGGAAAAGTATTGTACCCAGAGGAACAGCTTCTGCCACAAAATGGGCCTTTGTGTTCTCCTCTGCTGTTCCAGCTAAAGAGGGTATGTAGAAATCGTGCAGTATCTGTTGTCATGCAGAAAGCAATTAAATATTATTATTATACACAATTCAAATCTCGCTGATGTCTCCACAGGGAGTTTCCTATGGTTAGGTCAGAGCAGGAAAGACCTGTTCTGTATTTGGGACCAAGACCTCCAGATGCGGCCCTTTACCATACAGTTTCCCCCAGACGTAGAGATGGTGCAGCTCTCTGCCTGTCGTGACGCTCTGTGGGGTTTAGATCACTACGGTCGTGTCCACATCCGCTCTTTATCAGCCAGTTGTTCCACAGGAATGCACTGGACATTGCTGGACCTCAGCCAGCTTGGTGAGAGAATTTTCTTTCCATTGACAATAGATTTATCAGTGGATCACATGCCGGCTAAATTGTAATGTGAGAACGGCAAAAACATTTAGAGGAAAATAATATAATAATGCATTTGTGGCATTGTTTTCATGAAAATGAAGCACTCCCCATTCTCATTACATGGTTTTTGCTAAATCCATTTTTGTTTGCATTCACTCACGTATGCATTAGATAACACTTAATAGTCTTCCTTATGATGATGTGTCTGACACATGATTTAAATAATGTGCTCAAATATCGCTGCTCCTCAAGGTCTCAAGCACACAGGCCATGTGTGACAGAATGACGCATGTTGGGCATACCTTGTTGAGGACCCTCTCCTGTTTCTCCTAGTTCAGATTACCATGTCTCCTAGCTGTCCACATGGTCTGCCGCTGACCTACTTCTGTCATATTCACGCATAACCAGCCCACTTCCACAGAAGCGATACTCCTACTAAACACACATGTCTTTCACTTTCGTGTCTTAATTTCCATTTCTTGGAATCTTGAGCTTCCAGCAGGTGAAATAGCAAGCCATGGTTTTGAGTATTATTCATATCCGGCTGTTGCTAGGAGTGCTGTTTATATTTTTAATTCAAGCAGGTGGTTCTTGCATAACACACGTTTTGAAATAAAGCCGGTAAGCTAACTATCAAAGGTCATGAGACGAAGAGATCAGTCCTTTAGTATTGAATTTTGCAGTGATTAGGCTTTAGGAGTGCATTAAACACACATTTAATCAGTGAATTTGGTATCAAGACACAAGTTCACAATCTCCCAAATGCAATCAATGCAGCTTTCCGCTAAAATGACAATGCGGCTGATCTAATCTGATTACATAAGACATATTTTAATTACATGGCTTGCACTTCAGTGCTGTCAAGGGAAGGTGTTTGATTATTGAGCATAAGTGTGTTTTGTGTCTGTCTGTGTGTGTGTGTGTGTGTGTGTGTGTGTGTGTGTGTGTGTGTGTGTGTGTGTGTGTGTGTGTGTGTGTGTGTGTGTGTGTGTGTGTGTGTTTGTGTGTGTGTGTGTGTGTGTGTGTGTGTGTTTGTGATGTGACAGGATGGAGACACAAATAGTCAAAGCCATGTGATGGAACAGCTGTAGCCCTGTCCGTCTCAGGTTGTTTTCGTTTGAGCGGCAATGTGACAGAGTCTGGGGCTAGTCCTGGATCTTTGGGCATTTTTAGATCGGGTACAGACGGGCACATGATGTTTTCAGTGTTTTTAGACTCAGGCCTATGAACCAAGTTTCAGAGAGGGTTATTGGAGTTCGTTGGGTTTAATAAAGCATCTTGAAATACTGGTTCTTTAGAGTCTAGATGAGTCTCATGCACCTTGTTTTGTTTTACGTGTCTCGTTTCAGGAAAACTCTTAAAATGCCACAGCAGGAAAACACTAATGGCTTAGAAAAAGGCCATCCAATGAAATGACGCATCAGCATTGCTTTATCTTGTCCTGTTGGTAATGAATCAGCACAGTATGTAAAGAGCTCTTGCGGCCAAAGGCCACGGGTGTGACGACATCTAAGTATCTATTGTTTTCATTCATTGTGTTCACAACATTTTTTTTGCATTGAGTTGATAGATAGGTGTGTTTTCCTACTATCTAACGCAGCTAAAGAATGTGAAACAACACATCAATAGTAGAAAAAATACATTTTAAGTTTTCTGTTTTTCAGTTTTGCTTTAGGTGACAGTTATGTTCAAACAAATACACTTAAAAAAGTAAATATTTCATACAAAAAAAAATATCGAACTATAGAACAGCATTTATTTTAAATATATTTTTTTTGTGATCAGTTTAATACATCCTTGCTGAATAAGTGTTAATTTCTTTCAATAAATAAATAATCTTACTTTACCAAACTTTTGAGTGGTAGTGTAAAAATTAAATAGTGTGTTTTGATCATATATATTGCTTAGTATATATGTAATCATACTGCAAAATGAATAATGCCATGGAAAGTGTGGCAGACGATATGAGCTGTAAAAGGAGAGAATGTGTTCTAGTGTATCACATGTTATGTTAAGATTTGCTATCTAAGTCCTCAACAAAGCCCCTGTGACGTATAAATGTCATTTCAAGGTTTCCCTATCATATCATAGTTTACAGACAAGACTTTCCCCACAGTCCTACTGCTCAATAAAGAGCCTGGAAAAATGGCCCTGGATGTCCTTGACATATACTGTACATTAGTGAAATGGTGCTAGATGTGATGTATGGTGTAGTAGAGCCTAACTCGGACACCCTGCACAAAGTCACAGTCCATTTTGTCAGTCACCCTCAGATGGATTGTGATGAATATTTCCAGGCACAGTGAGGCATTTAAGGTATTTCGAGACATGAAAAGTGTATTAAAAATGAACCTTTCAGAACTTTTGTGTGTAATTTAACTCGTGTAGTTTACACACATGAATGACCAATCATGGTTTATTGATAAAAGGTGTGCTAGTTTCAAAGTATTTTCCCTTACCTTATCAAATCATATTTCACTGGAATATCATAGTGACATGGGAAATCTCTCTTTTGCTCTCTCTGTTACTCCCTCACAGGACATGTGAAGTTTCTCAGTTTGTCTTGTGGCGGTCAGAATGTTTGGGCGTGTGATAGTAATGGAATGGTGTATTTTCGAGTTGGAACTCAACCTTTGAACCCCAGCATGATGCTCCCTGCCTGGATCTGCATCGAAGCTCCCGAACAGGTAAACAATTACTGTACTGCCTGCTAAATCCTAACTGTAATGCAGTTTCAGCTCATACACAAGCTTACATCCAGTTAAATACTCTAATGTTCAAAAGTTTGGGGTCAGTAAGATTTATCTGAAAGAAATTAATACTTTTATACATTACATTGATCAAAATTGAAAATAGGGCTGCACGATTAATCGAATATGATTGTCATGCATATCTTGTCAGTAAGCCGGTTCTGTGATTAGCAGTAAATCTCCAGCACGTGCTTTCAGATGGAGCAGCATTTACTACACAGAGCCGTACTTCACTGACAAGCTACGCAAAATCGCGTTCATAATCACAAGAAATCGTTCTGCGATTATGAACACGATTTTGTGTAGCTTGTCAGTGAACTACGCTCTATGTAGTAAATGCTGTTCCATCTGAAAGCATGTAAAAAAATACAACATTTAATAACATGTTTTAACTCCAAATTCACTTCGTAATGTCAGTCGACTGTTTGAAATAAATCCTTCTGTGAGATTCTTACACAGAATAAGGCACGCAACATATTTCATAGTATTCTAAGCAGTGATAGAGGCTATGTCTATTAGCATTGCATTATTATATACTTTATTATAATAAAAATTATAATAAGACAAACTCAGATAAACCAGATATTGTCGTAGTCGTGTATTTATTAGTCACGTTAATTTAATGAACGCAGTTAAATCTTCTGTTTATTCAGCAGCCGCTATAAGGATTTCCTGGGTTTCGTCTGCGAGGCGTATTTGGAGTTTCAGCGCAAGAGCGCCCTCTGGCTTTCGGATGGAGATTTACTACTGATCACACAATCGTGCTTCACTGAAAAATAGGCATGACAATCGCAGCTTCTGCCTAATCGTGATTTATCGCCTTTGCGGTTTAATTTCAATTAATCGTGCAGCCCTAATTGAAAACACATTTAATATTACACAAAAATATTAAGCAGCACAACTGTTTTCAATATTGACAATAAAAAAATATATTTCTTGAGCAGCAAATCTGCATATTAGAATAATTTCTGAAGGATCATGTGACACTGAATACTAGAGTAATGGCTGCTTTGCCATCACAGGAATTATATTTGAAAATATATTCAAATAGAAAACAGTTATTTTAAATTGAAAAAATATATTACAGTATTACCGTTTTTACTGTATTGATGTATTGGTGTGCAAAAGAGGGAATTTCAAAAACATTAAAACATCTTACCGACTCCAAACATTTTGAACAATTATCAAACTATTATCATAATTCATGTGAAAATACTGTCAAGTTTGATGTCCTCAAATTCTAAAGAAAAAACATCTGACCGTCCGGATACTGATTCCATACTGAAATTCTTGTTTACAGTAACAATTTTTTTTGATGAACTGTTCTACCATGACCAGTGAGGGATAATTTGGCCCTTGGAATACACCATGTGATTATTTGACCAACCTTATGCACTTTTCTTATTCTCATGTTCTCTTTGAGCAGCCTGCTGGCCTTCATCTGGTGAAAATTCAGACGAGTCCTAATGACCGCATGCTGTGGGCGCTGGACAACAGAGGCAATGTGCATGTGCGCGTCGGCATCACTGAGGAGATGCCTGTTGGAACTGCCTGGGAGCACATTCCTGGTATACCTTCATTACATAATCTCATCTGCTGTTTTTATTAATCGTGTATTCAGACTTTATTATTCTTCAACTCATTTTCATTAGAGCAGGAACTCGTTTGACTGGTTGTTGGTTCAAGTTTGTGTGTTTTTTTGTTTTGTTTTTTTTTCAAAATTGTAGGACTACAGGCAAGTCAACTGGTTCTAAGTATGAGGACTGCTTGGGTTCGGCTTTATAATGGTGAAGTGGCTCGTCGATACGGCATTACAGAGAAGAACCCAGCTGGAGACTACTGGAAGAAGATCCCAGGACTGGTCAACTGGCTTGCAGGTGAGTATTTAAAATCGGTTAATTATTAAATGAACATCTGCACATGTAAATGATTAAAAAAAAAAAACTGACCAAGTAGTTGTCTTTTGCAGTGACGCCGATGGATGAACTGTGGGCAGTTGCTCCTACTGGTGCCCTCAACCAGCGCCTTACCAAGACTCTGCAAAACTGTAGTAGCCAAAACCTTGGTAACGCGGGATCTCTGAGTGGAGAGGAGCTGGAGGAAGAGTGGGAGGTGATTTAGATGCCACTAATTGTGTCAAAGCATCCCAGAATCACTGTTCTGTGAAATTTCTTTCTAGGCACTTTACTCATTTCTTCTTAAAGGAGTAGTTCACCTAAAAAATGAAAATTCTGTCATCATTTACTCATCCTTATGTTGTAAGTATGTTACACTCTATTTTTATTTTGCTCTATAACCTTTCTGAGGGTATTTTTTTTTAAATACCTTGTGACCTGAAATTGTTTACCCTTTTTTTTTTTTATCCATCACATTATTTATTATTTTTAATATCCACATACACGGTTAGATCAGTTATTTTTGAACTCATGCTGATTTAAGGAGGTTCTGTTTATACATTATCATTCAAAAGTTTGGGATCAGTCAGATTTTTTTTTTTTCTATTATTTTTTAAGATGTTAATACTTTTGAGCAAGGATGCATTGAAGTGATCAAAAGTGACAGTAAAGACTTTTCTAATGTTACAAAAGATTCTAAATATTTATTTCCCTTTTAACTTTCTGTTCATCAAACAGTCCTGAAACCAAATCTATCATGGTTTCCTCTAAATTATTTAGCAGCACATCGGTTTTCAACATTGATAATAAAAATAAATGTTTATTGAGCAGTAAATCAGCATATTAGAATGATTGCTGAAGGATCATGTGACGCTAAACAAAAGACTGGAGTAATGGCTGCTAAAATTCCGCTCAGTTATTTAAAATTATAATAATATTTCAGAATATTACTGTCTTACTGTGTTTTTGATCAAATAAATGCTGCCTTGTTGCGCTTAAGAGACTTTCATTAAAAAAAAAAAATTTAATTAATTTTAATCATACCAACCTTAAAAGTTTGAATGGTAGTGTATACGAATGCACTTTGCTCACAAAATAGGGAAATGTTTAATGTTAATCTGTTTATAGCTATGATCTACTGCTTTAGGGGGTAGATTATGTAAATATCGCTTATTTGACCAAACACATTTTATTATCATTATAGGTACAGGAAATATATGCTACAATATAGTTCAGACTAACAAACATGAGGGCATTTGGAAAGGCTGTGTGTGTGTTTTATCGGATTGTTTTGTGAAAGGGAACTAGGTATAAGTTGGCTTTGGTTAAAGAAGGGATTCAGCTTTTTCTGTAAATACACTTGTACCTTGATAAATACTTGACAGGAGTAAAGTCATGATGGCGTCTGGCACATATATGTGAGTCGTATAGAGAGCATGGTCTCTGACTTGCCTCTGTCTACACTTTAGTGACGTTTTGGAGTTTAATGTGAGGTATTTTAAAAGGATGGTTTGACTTTTAACTCTTAAAACAGAAACTATTTGAACTTACTACTTGGTTGATAGAATCTATCATAGAAAAATACTGTATATTAATGCTGGACGAGCATTCTTCATATACGTCCATATAAAGAAAGCATCTTGATGAGTAATCTATCATAGATAACTAAATATAAATTCAGTGCTGTGTCCAATGTTTCATTTTCTCTCCTCTCTCTTTAGTGTCTGACTGTGAAGTGTTTGTAAATCTTCCTTTTTGAGATTTTGACACCTCAGTAATGCATCATATGCAGATCGATTTAAATTACCATGTAAACATTGCTGCAAGTTGTTTTAGTTATTGTTACATTTGCCGTTGTTTTGCCCCACTAGTTTCAGTTGTGCACTTAGACCATATTGTAAGTAATAAATGTGGTACACTGGATATGTAATGCTAAGCCAGTGTGGTTTACGTGGTGATGCAGCTAAATGTGAACTCACATATTAAACTATTAGCTCTTTACTCCATGCTTAGTCATGACAAACTTACAAATAAAATGTTTACAGAAAGTGTCTCTGCATTTTGTAGTTTATTTGCAACAGTGTCATTACAGATTATGTATTCTATCAAATGTTCAGATTGTTTCAAATTTACACTACTGTTCTTATGTTTATGTTTGAAGGAAATTAATAGTTTTAAATAAATCAAAAATGGCAGTAAGGCCATTTGTGTTATTAAAGTTTTCTGTTTTAAATAAATGCTATACTTTCATTTAAGAAAAAATGTATCATGGTATCAGTTCTCACAAGAATATGAATCAACACAACTGAAGGAAGTTATTTTAAAATTGTAATACTATTTCACAATATTACTGTCTTATTGTACCTTTAATCAAATAGTTGCAGTCCACAGGAGACTTCTTTTAAAACTGTTGAAAAATCTATCCAACCCCAAACATTTGGACAGTACTGTATGTTTATCATGATCTTCTGCTCAGATGCTTAATGTTTATGCTTAAATGCTTGAAATCAATATATAAAGGCAATTTTTTTTTTTTATTAATCAAATCAAATAGTTTTAAAAAAGCCAACAAGTTCCCAGCATACTGTACGTAGGAACCACTTTGTCTTTAAAAAGGATCCCATGAAGTTTTCTGCATGTCCTATGCAAAACGTGAAGAGGAGCTTTAAAACTCAGAAGCTTAAATGTGATGGTTTTGATAGTTTAATCTTTCTTACTGCAAATATTTTAATTAGTGTTATTATTTAGTTAATCCTAAAATGTAGAAAATCGTACTATAAAAGATTAGCATAGCCTATATGTGCAGACATTTCACTGTTAGTGATCATGTGAAGACAGAGGATGTCTTGTGATTTTTCTTTCATAAAACCCAAGATGCGCCTTGAATGAACTGAATCTAAAAAAAATAATTAAGCTCAGAGACAACAAATGCAAAAGAATATACATTTTAATAATTTTACAGTGTTTTTCACAATGCGACCATACAAAATCTAACTATTTACAGAGCTTTCCACATACACTCAAACCTGAATATTTCAAGAAAGAATTGAGTCAAACAATTTACTTCATTAGATTTCCAGTTGCGCACATTAAGCTTGATCCAGTCTGAAGTCCAGGGGTTTCAGAAAGTCTGGTAGTGAGTCCAGCTGATCTGTGGGAATGGACTGGCTGAGCTTCTGCATGGCCTGAACGAACAGCGATGGAGGTGATGATCCTGAAAGCCACTGGAAGGCCTGCTCTCCTATGAGCGCCCTCCACACATCGCCACTGTCCTGCAACTGTCTCTTCATCCGGAAGCGAAATGTGGGCATGAATAAAACGAGGTAGCCGAGGCAGATGTGCTTCGCCCGCATGTCAAAATCACTCTGGCAGATCTGGCTGAGTAAACAGTCCAGGGGGGTGTTCCCTGTCAGGTCCGTTGCGTAAGGGCACGCGCCGTGACCCAGCAACAGTGCCAAGCACTCAGGACGCACCAGATCACACGCGAGATGCAGCGCGGTTTTGCTGCCGTCGGTGTGGACGCATCCGTGACGGTTCAGGTAGCTCCGTCTCTCGCAGTCTGTGAGGTCTTTAATGGTGGCCATGATCATTTTCAGGATGTTGATGCGGTTGTAGCGGACGGCTACGGCCAGGTGCGGAGTGCTGGACGCCTGGCAGCAGCAGAAGCTTCTGCTGGGCATCTCCAGCGCGCCGGTGGAGAACCTGCTGAGTAAATAACGCGCGTACTGCTGGTGATCATGTACCAGCGCGTACAGAAACGCCTCCGACGGGGAGTACGCGCACGCCTGTCCGTCATCTTCCCAGTGAAACACCTCCATTGTCCGCATGTCCTCCAGGACCCACACCGGCAACAGGTCCCGGACAGCCTGATAAAATGCAAAGGAAGTTTTTTGGCATTGTTTCGGGGATTTATAATCTGCGCGGCTCTTGTACATCCCCAGATCCAAAGGCATCGTGAGTTCCGCTGTTAAAATAAACGTTTTTTCGGGGGTTGTTTGGATTAAAACTGATTTAAAGGCTTTTACGTGGATACTCAGTGCAGCCAGAGCTGATACTGAACCATCTGTGAGAATATAAATGCGTAACCCAGAAGGCCAGGCGGAATAATAAATGAAAAACAAGGCGGTAATCTCGTGCTATAGTGTCTAAAACCGTTCAGCCGCCTTCA
The DNA here is from genome assembly GCF_018340385.1 of Cyprinus carpio. Lineage (NCBI taxonomy): Eukaryota > Metazoa > Chordata > Actinopteri > Cypriniformes > Cyprinidae > Cyprinus > Cyprinus carpio. Next base: position 15,093,972 of record NC_056613.1, on the reverse strand, counting down.
AACCCCACTACAAACTCAGCCTGGAGTTTATATATGATGGGCAGCCAGTGTTGGTTTGCGCCTATCGCTGCGCTCTTTGCCATTGGACGCTGGCGCACGTCACCAGGGTACAAAGTGCCTCCAACTTCTCCTTATTAGTGTAGAACGCATGTGTGCGTATGTTTGGGCGCTATCGAGTGACCCTCGCGCATTCAGTACATTCAGCGCGAGTCTTGTTACATAATATTTCACAGACCGAGCCATGCGCTCTTTGCACGGGGTGATCTACCTGATCTGTTTATTATGACACCCTGTATATTATTATTATGGGTAAACGATTAAGTATTTTTCCTTGAGGTTATATATATATATATATATATATATATATATATATATATATATATATATATATATATATATATATATATATATATGCACAATTGAGAATTGTATTTATTTATTTATTGAAGTTAAGAGATTTATTCTTCTTATGAAGAAATAAAGGGTAAAATACGTCTAAGTAAAAATTAATAAAATTGGTGGACAATCAGACTGAACTGCAGTAGTCAAGTGGAGCTTCATAAATAGGATGACAGAAATGTGCTGAGGAACACGTGCGCCATCTAGCGGATAAGTATTATGATTGTATTTTTTTTTTCACCAAAAAAAAATTTCGTTTATCATTTAATAATTTCTCATTATTTATATTGGACCATCACTACTTATTGATGATGATTATGATGATGATGATGATGATGATGATGATGATGATGAAAAACAAACAGTTTCTGCAAACCCTGGACACTTAAATCTGTTTGGATCTGACAGGTGTTTAGATTAAATTATTTATAATATTGTCAAAAACGTTTTACACTACACACATTGATTTGCAGCTATGTGCTGTTTTTATGCTGTTCATCCCACTAGTGTTCAGGGTCTCAGATGGATCTCATCACATTTGCATTTGCAATAAAAATTATTATACATTTGTTTTGAGATGCTACCAGTGTTGGGGAAAGTTACTTTAAAAAGTAATGCTTTACAATATTGTGTTACTCCCTGAAAAAAGTAACTATTTGCATTACTTTTATGAAAAGTAATTTGTTACATCACTTTTGCATTACTTTTTCTCACCTGGACTGGACAAAAAATAAATAGATAACAAAAACACTCTTATTTCAGCAATAATTGAAAACACACACACACACACAAATGTGATGTTTAACTAAAGTAATTTTTTGCTTATCTGTATGGTTGAATTGGACCATCACAGGTAAGCAGTGAGAATTAATACATAAAGTATATTTGTATTTAAAAGATTATTGCAATTTTGCCGAATATTCTGAGTTTGCATTTCACTGTATATATTCATTTCTAGGAATACTGAATTTGTTTTTGAGCAGGTAAATTGAGTAAATGCATGTTTAGTCTAGAACTTCAATAACCATCACAAGCGCACATTCCTCTGCACTTAATTTCTGAATTCTCTCAACATGAAAACAAGAGAGATCTCAATAAATATATGGGAAACAAAGTAACTTGTGTTTCTTATTTGAATAAGTAATACAGATAATTTGTTGTAAGTTTTAAAAGTAATGTGTTACTTTAGTTACTTGGAAAAAAGTAATCTGATTACATAACTCAAGTTACTTCTAATGTGTTACCCCAACACTGGATGCCACCATATACACAAAGAAGTTAAGAACCACAATGTAGACTTGACATGCCAAGAAAATAATACCTTTATATAACTAATAAAGGTTGTGTATTGCTACAGGCACAGATATCCTGATGGCTTAGTAGTCTTTGGACAGATGTACGTCAAATTTATCCCTTCCAAATAGGCTACTACTCTAATAACTAGTATTTTAAATATTAGTGAGTAATCCAACACTGACTAGAATATATAAATTCAATATTAAATATTCATTAGACACTATAACTTTTTTATTTACCAGTAACTATTCAAATAGTTACTAGACTCTATTCCAGTTTTAGTATCAATATTCACTAGTCTGAAGAGACACTATGCCAATTTTTAAGACAATTGTGCATTCCAGTTGTTACTAGTATGATTCTAGTGTTAAGATTTTTTTTTTTTTTTTGAATTTGGATTTAAATAGAAAAATACCTAGCCTATATGTATATGTAAGACAAGAAATGTTACAAGTAACAATTGGAACAGATCTAGTGTCTCATAATGTGACTCTGGATCTCAAAACCAGTCATAAGTGTCAGTTTTTTGAAATGGAGATTTATACATAATTCATACATATTAAAAATGAATAAATGAGTTTTCCATTGATGTATGGATTAGGATAGGACACTATTTAGCCGAGATACAACTATTTGAATATCTGGAATCTGAGGGAGCCAAAAAATAAATAAATAAATAAATAAAAAAATATTGAGAAAATCGCCTTTAAAGTTGTCCAAATGAAGTTCTTAGCAATGCATATCACTAATCAAAAATTATGTTTTGATATATTTACTGTAGAAAATTGTCTAAATATCTTCATGGAACATGATCTTTACTTAATATCCAAATGATTGGATACATACAATGTATTGTTGGCTATTGCTACACATATAACCTACCCGTGCTGCTTATGAATTGTTTTGTGCTCCCGGGTCACAAATATCCTATGTACTAGTATCTGATAACAAGACATTAACATACTAGTCAGTGGACAAAAAATGCAAGGCTGTAACCATGTCTTGAAAATTGTAATGGATGTAGAAATTAAATGATAGAACTTTCTTTTTTTATGTGAACTATGTTTTTCAACTTTTTGAGCGCACCTGACATTTGAAGGTTTCTTGTCCAAATAAACAAAATTTTTTTAGATATTTATATAGAAATTAAAAGAATATTTTTGTTTTATTACATGACTCACTAAATTCGGTGGATAATAACCTTCCCACTTTGAGTTTTATGAAGCAGTGTGATGGTTAATGATATGCTGAAAAACAGCATCAAGAATATCAAATATAAAGTGGATATTTTTGCTAATTAGTGATGCATTGATGGTTTTCACTAAACTAGTCCATAAGTACGGAGTGCAAGCTGATGCAACGGCTTATGGTCGTCTAGAGTTGTTTTTCATCCACATAGATGTTTTCTAGAAAAACACTGCTTCGACGCTTGGTCTGTGGAAATAATTAGCTTGTTCATTGTGTGCAGAAGAAGTTTGAATTTCTGCCTTGAAGAGGAACTGACGTTAGCTAAAGCAGGTCAATCAGAGAAAAAGAGAGAGAGAGAGAGAGAGAGAGAGAGAGAGCTAAAGCTAGAGCAGCCGCACTGTCTGCTAGCACTACAGCCGTATGTGCTTTTATCTGCCTCCAAAGCTAAACTTCACTTATTAACGCGACGGGGAGAATATTATGCATTCCATGCACCTTTGTGAGTGTACGTAACTCTATATTGCCAGTTGGGGGAGTTTGCATCAGTGCAGGACGGTGTTATTTGTTTCAGATCAGAGCAGTTGAGCTGAGTTAGCTTAGCTATAGCGAGCAGTCAGCGAGCCCAAGTTCCTTCAAGCTCCTTTGCGTTTCGCTGTCAAGATGCCTGCGATGTTGGAGAAGGGCACCACTGAGATATCGGGTAAAAGAAGGGGCAGAAACTCTGTGAATAATCCGACCAAAAGTTTTACTTCAAATGGTAACAGTAACAATTCATGGGAGGAAGGAAGTTCGGGTTCCTCAAGTGATGACGAGCATGGTAAGTCATGGTGGTAGCCTCGGTCGCTCTTCACAAGTTCATACACTTCTGATGAATGTGATCCGTTCATCTTATTTGTTCTTTTGTCACTTACAGGTGCAGGCGGGATGCGAGTTGGATCGCAGTATCAGGCAGTTGTTCCTGATTATGATTCTGGTTCGTGGCTTTTGAGTGTTGGAAGGTTCATTGACAACACAGGGTGGATGGCGTAATAGCCTCAAACACTGTCCGGAATAGTTCGTCCGTTTAGTGCACTTCATGTTCAGCGAGAATAATAGTTAAATTTTATTGTCTCGCAGGCAGCCTACATTGAAAGTGGTCAATTGTTGTTATGAAAAAGACGTTAAAACAAAAACGAAATATAAAATAAATAAAAAAACTTTAGGTGGTTGACTATTGTTTGAAGCATGAGGTGATGTGTCTGCGTTCAAAAAAATAAATATGTAATTCTGATTTAATTTGTTTAATTTCCCTAAACTTTAAACATTTAATTTTTATTGTTACTTAAATATCAAAAGATTTGGTTTCTTGGATTTATTAAAAAAATGCAATTAGTAGTAATATTGATTTATTTGAAATCAAAATAGATGGATTCTTGCATTCTTGTTTAATCTACTAATGTCTCTCTCTCTTTTCATCAGAGGTAGCAAAGGCAAGCCAAGAGAGAGATAATCTGGGAATGCTGGTGTGGTTTCCAAATCCAAGTATACCAGAGACCAAATGTGAGTCATTTATGAGTATGGTAATTGGTAAAAGTTTTTTTTTATGTAAATATTGGCACTCCATGTTACACAGTGGCATAGTTCAGACACTTCTGTTGTTTGATTCACTCAAAATTTTGATCCGCGTGAGCGTGCAGACTATCCCGAAATGGCATCATTAGCCAACAGTTGAGTCTAGCGCTGGACTGTTTGTCCAACCAATGGAAGACAAGATGCTTGTGCTGTTGCAGCCAATGAAACAGATTATGTTCAAAATGAAACACTGGCTTCCTACTACTGTATAATATTTTCTGTTTTTTAGAAATAGTATGTGATATGCGCATCAGTTCTACAATTTGAATAGAATATTAGTAGTTTGATAGTATGCTGTTCCAGAGGAGACGAGAGATCAGTGGGTTTATTGATTTATTTACTGTATATTACGCTGCTGCCACACAGAGCTAATATAAACATGCAATTTCTTTCCCAGCTGTTTATCTTCACAGACATAACCGACTGTTTTTGTAATTTGTGTTTTTGACAGTTTGTGTAAAAAGACATGAAAGAGAACTTAGTTTAGTACTCGTATGCTTTGTGACAGCTGCTTTCTGAACGTGTGCACTCAGAAAACCATATATCAGAAGTTTAAACTAATATGGCTTAAAAATGCAATATTTCAGTGCGATAGACATGATAAAGTCAAACACATTTTTTAGTGGAGTATCTATAAGCTGTAAAGGCACAGCCTTATTCTTGATAAGGGGGCGGGGTGCAGCAGCCAATTTGCATTTAAAGAGTCATGCACGAAAACCTCATGTTTCTGCTTCCACTAAATTTTTAATGATATAATAATCTGTGGGGCATTTTGAGCTGAAACTTCACAGACACATTCTAGGGACACCTGAGACTTATATTACATGTTATAAAAAGGGGCAAAATAGGTTTCCTTCAAATCAGGCATGCAGTAGCATTGAAAAGGCTATAATATAGGAAGAAATATTTTTTGTATAAGATATTTGCCATTCAGTCTATAAAGAAATGTATTTTATATGTAAAATAATAATGTTTATATTTCAAGGGAATGATTTAATTTTGAGTTCTATTCTAATGATTTTTCCCTTGTTTGTTGCAGTGGATGAGTACATTGCAATAGCCAAAGAAAAACATGGGTACAATATGGAGCAGGTAAAATGATTATGTTTGAAAGCTATGTGTATTTGTTGCAGTGAAAATGATTAACTTGAAAGTTTAATTAATTTTTCCTGAAGGAAATAAGATATTTTTGTAGACACTGTAGGCACAATTAGTGATTTTCAATACTCTTTTGATGTATCCTATTGCGACTCGTAAGATAAGGTAGAATATTTTTTACTGCACAGGGCTCCAGAGTTACTTTTGAGAGCAATGGCACCAGTGCCATTAAGTTCTACAGATGGTGGCACCAGAAGCTGATTTGGTAGCGCTTTATTTTATCTTTAAAAATAAAGATAATTAAATCTTACAATTATTATTATAGTCTTGCATTAATAAGTGTAGTTCCTAAAAATATTACACGTTTATTTCATGGTAATGCACATTTGATAGTAAAGCACTGAGCTTGAGTTGGAAAGCATACAAAATTGACTTTTATTAACAACAGTAACGTGCAAAATCTAAGATTTATATAGAAAATTAACACATTCTACTCTTATTAAATGTTCCATTATTCTTCTGTAGTATTATACAGAACTGACCGACAACTTCAGTGATTTATAAAAGGAGCACTCTCGCTTTGTGTGATTGTCGCAAACAGAGAAGTTTGTGTTTTTCAAGGCACTTTGTGACTTTTCTTACTACATACATAAAAATGAAATATCGGCCAATAATTAATGCGCATCTCGTCAGTAAAGCTGGTTCTCTAATCAGCAGTAAATTCCAAATTACACAGAGCCGTTGTTAACTGACAAGCTGCGCAAATCCACGTTCATTATCAGCGTGGATTTGCGCAGCTTGTCAGTTAACAATGGCTCCGTGTAGTAAACGCTGTTCTATGTGAAATCACGCACCTGATGGGCTTCCTGAAATATATTTAAACAGCCATTCAGATTTGTGTATTCACTATGGTGTTCATCACAGCGCCAAATACTTAAATATTTAGTAATTTATTTTTCACATTTTATTTTACATTTTAATCTGGACTACAACATGCCCTAGATATAGTTTGAAGGTGTTTTGATTCTTTATTGTTTGGTCACACTTTACATTAGTGCTTCATTAGTTGACATTAGTTAATTCATTAGATAACACAAACTGCCAATGAAAAATTCTTCTAAACATTCATTAATCTTAGGTAATTCCAATATTTAATAAGAGTAAACCTGTTCTGAGCACGGACAAGTTTAATTGCATTAAATGGTCCGCGCTGCTAAAATGAGAAGTGTGTGGGTTCTTTACGCTTTTGTTGCGCTTGCCATTTGATGTTCCTCATATGCAACAGAAATGGCAGTTCTTATGATGTGGGTGCACCAGTGCGACCGCTCACAAAATTTAGTCGCACTGGCAGAAAAAATGGTCGCAAAATGTCTGGAGCCCTGCTGCATTAATTAAATGTCTCTTGTAGTTACGGTTTCAGGGTGTCAAACATGAGTCGTCTTTTAAAGTCTGACATTTCAAATATTTTAAGTTTCTTTCCATTGAAGTCTCATGATGTGGCTTTCTGTATTTAACAGGCATTGGGCATGCTGTTTTGGCACAAACACAACATTGAAAAATCTTTGGCAGATCTCCCCAACTTCACCCCTTTTCCAGATGAGTGGACAGTTGAAGACAAGGTGCTGTTTGAACAGGGTTTCAGCTTTCATGGAAAGACGTTTCACCGCATCCAGCAGATGGTGAGTGAGATGGCTGAAACCACTCTCAACATTAAAACAAAACGTGCAATTGAGAGAAGCAGCATCTTCATTTATTGAAGTGACAACTAATCATAAGGAGCCTCAGAAATCCAGCTCATTAATGGATAGTCGTTGGTGCATATAAAGACCAAATGGGTTCTGTCAAGTCCTACATTTTAACACTTTGACTGTTACAAATGGATCGGTGTCAGCTTTGATCATGAATAATGATGTATCCTTATGGTATGTCAGATGTTTCCATCACTTATGTGCTTGATTACAAGCAAGGTTTTTTTTTTTGTTCCAGCTTCCAGACAAGTCGATTGCAAGCTTGGTTAGATTCTATTACTCGTGGAAGAAAACGCGCAGTAAAACGAGTGTGATGGACCGCCATGCGCGCAAACAGAAGAGAGAAAGAGAGGAGAGGTCAGCTATGGCATGAAGTTATTAATAGGATGTTTGCTGTCTCCTTTTGTGTTTTCTTTGGTTTTAAAAGTCTTGATCAAAGATAAGTTGTGCTGTCATGGAATGCTAATATTATCTATTTTTAGAATATGTCGTTGAAAAGGGAATGAAACTTTTAAACCTTTTTTTTTCATGTAGTGATGATGGAGAAGAAAATAGTTGCATCTCTCCAGGGGACGCAGAATTTGAGCCAAATAAGGATGAGAAGAAAGAGGTAATATAATTGGACATTTTTTCTGGACATTTTTACAACTTTTCAGTTGTTCATTAACATAATTTGTTCTTTTAAATTAAAATAACTATATATTAAATAAAATCATTTTAATACTTTAGGTTATACTTTATTTTACGATGCCCTTCTTACAGCATAGTAATTAACTACATGTACTTACTATATGGTTAGTGTTAAGATGAGGGCTTGGTTATTTGCATGTAATTATGCATAATTTATTGTTTATGCTATAGTAAGTGAATATAATATGTGACAAGGACAAATAAAATAGTGTTGCCGTATTTTATTATTAATTTTATTTTTATTATTTTTATTTTTTTTTTTTGCATTTATCTTTTAATCTTTTAACTTTTCTTTTTAGAGAATTTTATTTTTATTTGGATATATTAGTTTTTTTCAGTGCTGCTACACTTAACTTATAGACCATCCACCTCCATAAAAAATATTTGTTCTTTTTTGGGAATGTCTGGACCTGAGAAACAAGATTCAAAACCTGCAGTTGTGCAGAAGGTACAATACTGAATATGTATTTCTATATATTTCTAATCTATCTGCTTGTTCTCTTTTTAGTTATTGTAAAAAAAAAAATTAAAAAATACTGATAACTTCACCTTCTAACACTAGCTCTATTCTATTTTCTATCTATTTTTTTATTCTTTGTATTTATAATTAAAAAAATAAAAATAAAACCCTTGTTGAATGCACTTAGACTAACCGGGACTAACTTAATCTATTGTTTTGTTAATATGGAATGCTCACTGACTGTACATAAGTAGTAAATCTACATAAATAAACGCAATTGAAATCAGCCACAGATTTAAATAGCTCTGTTTTCGCTGTTTTTGTACAGCCAGCAAATCTTGCAGAAAAGTCAATGCATGTTAAGAAAGAAGTACAGGGACTTGCTGGGAGGAACCTACACAGGGCAAAGAAGAAACCTCCTAAAGGAATGCATTTAAACTCCGATGATGTGGCGGCAATGTCTAGCAGCGGCCCGGCTGCAGTTAGTGTTCTGAGACAGCTGGATATGGAGCTCATTGCAATAAAACGACAGGTTAGCATTTTATGTATTCGTACTTTAATCTCATTGAGACTACTGGTTGAACTAGATGTAATTCTGACAGAGATCAATGTAGTTTTGAAGTATGAGACAGTCTGAAACTGAAAAGTTTGAAAAATAACCTCTTTTTACAGATTCAGAACATTAAACAGAACAATAGTGCCCTCAGAGAAAAGCTGGACACAGGTGTGGATGAGTTTAGGCCATCTGAGGTAATAATATTCTTTAGAACTACTTTCCACCGCACTTATTTCATACAGGGCCATTTTTATGCATTTTATTCACAAAAGGATATAGAGTAAATGTGCTTTGTTTTCCTCAGGCTAATCAGAAATTTAATACCCGCTGGACCACAGAAGAACAGCTGCTTGCAGTACAAGGTATTTTTGGCCACATTTCTCAAATGTTTGCGGGGCTTACTGGATAATGTGTGATTATTTAAATGGCAAGTTTTAAGTAGTGAAATTCTGGACAATTGTTGGTTTCCTCTCTCAGCTATAAGGAAGTACGGGCGGGATTTCCAAGCCATTTCTGATGTGATCGGCAACAAGTCTGTGGTTCAAGTGAAAAACTTCTTTGTGAATTACCGGCGTCGCTTCAACCTGGACGAGGTACTGCAGGAGTGGGAAGCTGAGCACGGCGTGGAGGGACGGAAGGGTTTAGATGAAGAGAAGATGGAGGTGTCATCTGAAGAGGGAACCACCCCGGGGCCTTCAGAAAACCAGGCAGAGGTCAGTTTCCCATCAGTACCTCTTAGTTAATGGGCTTTTCCACCAAAATGTGGCTTTAGATTCCAGTCAGGCTGGAAATTCTCATTCTAATTGAAGTATTTTTTCCTGCATCTGGTTTTGGTTTATCAGTGTCATTCGAGAATAATCATCATTTTGGCCACATTTCTCAAATGTCTCAGACTTACTGGATAATGAGTGATTAAATCATTTTCAGGAACCAGCGGCAATGGAAACACAGAACCCTTCAGTTTCATGAGTTTTCCAACAGAGGACAGACGAGCTCAGATCAGTTAATATCGCAGCTGTGCGTAAGAGGCATTAAGGCTTCGGTTGCCTCAAGTGAAGCCTCTTCGTAATGGACATTCCTCCCCCATCCTGGTCCCTCCAACTCCCACCCCCCTACTGGACCCAGGACTCTCACAGGTCACCAATCTACTCTACGGAACTAGGATCATCACTGCCAACAGAAGCACAGTTCCTGTCTGGTCTCTACCAGTCTGGTGCTCCAACAGTTATATTCTCCACAAATGGTAATTGGTCTGTTATGGAGGGAATAAAAAACCCATATAACCATCCCAACGTCATTGGACAGAGAATTGTGATCTTGAAAGATCTCTTAAGGAGTCTCAAGGAGTTTAATGTCACTTGACCATCTCTCTTTCCTGATATACACATAGGACTTTGACTTGTCCTAGTCCAACATCCCTTTCCAGTTACTTTTTTTGTTACTGTAGCATGTTATCTAGTTATATGATTTGCTATTTTAAAATAGTTTGGGGGCAGGGGGGTTAGTTGATCTCTGGTTGGATTGTTAAGCTATTTATTTGCATAAAACGTGAATTATATGAACTGCACTGTATAGATACAGTGAAATGCCAGTGTAGATGAAATTTAAATAATTTTAATACCAATTTTAATATTATTTTAAAAATGAGATGATTTGCAGCTCTTATATTAAGTGAGTTGGTTTAGTATTAGGTCGTAATATATACTGTTTAATCATGGACCCTTGTACATGGTGTATTTGAAATGCAAGGTTTCTTGGCTGAGGCTGTTGACTGTGAGAACAGGCACAGCAGAGTGTTGTAACGGAATGGGAGGTATTTTTTGTTCTTGCTCTGATTTTTTAAAAATCTTATTTGGAACTGTGTTTTGCATGCATGAACAGTTTCTTCTTCATGCCAAGGTCAAGCTTTTCACCCTCTTAGGGGTGTCTAAATGTTTATGGATCGCCGTGTGCAGGTAAGAATTTCAAAATATGGCAGCACATCTAAATTTCTTCTACTATTCCATGCTTGTATGTGTTTTTCCACACATCCTAATTTATGATGGTGTTTGGAGATAAATGTTAGATGGGTACATATTGTTTGTTTTTTGTTTAATTTGAAAATGGAATAAGTTATTTAAAATACATGCACTCTCACTTGTTTCGACCAAATCTTTCCCTCTAATAACTGTAATGGTATCATACATGTGTGAACTCCTTTTAAACGTATTATGCGTGCAGATAACATGTACATGGTTGGGGAGAAGTTCTGTGTGTCTGCGTGTGTGTGGGTGGGAGCTAGTGTGGTCACAGGCTGTGGCCCTTATATGTAATCAGTTTGTCACATTAGTCATAATAAACTTAAGGGATTTATACTGTCAAATGCATTGAGTGTTTATACATCACATTTTGTTATATTTAGTCCATAAATTTTCAATAGTAAATTGCAGTGGTAACACATTTTCACTATATTATCTTTATATGTTATGTACTAGAGTTTTCAATCAATAAACTCTTACTTGCTGCTTATTGATAGCTGTTATAGTAGTTATGTTTAGGTATTGGGTAGTGTCAGGGGATTTACAATACAGTCATGCAGAATGAGGCAATAATATAGTATAAATAAACAGCCGATATGCTATTAATATGCATGCTAATAAGCACATAGTTCATAGTGAATATTGTTCCCTAATCTAAAGTGCTACCATTTTTATTTGTGATGAGAAGCTTGGAAGATTATTGGTGGATCTCGATAATAAAGGAACTGGCGAAATTGGATGAATTAAAAAAAAATTTTTTTGTATTTTACCACAAAATGAAGAAAAAAGTTTTGCATGAAGAAAATTAAGATTTATTTACGTTGTATGATTGTTACAACAATTCAGTGTATTTGCATTCAGAGTTCTCACTGTAATGTGAAAAAAAAATCATTGCATGTTGATACTTGTAATAAAATATTGTAATAATTTTATTGATATAATTAAAAAAAACTTTAATAATAGTAAAAATAAAAATGAATAGTACAGTTACACCAATGCTGTTATTTTAGTATCACTGAGATACCAGTATTTTTATTAAAATTTTGAGTTAGTTTTTTATTAGGTTTTTTTTTCTTCAGTTTTAGTAATTTAGTTATGTTTGTCATATTTTGTTAATATATATTCATCCATATAGTGGCTTGTCACACACACACACAAACGACAACAAAATAATGGAGTTCCATCAAATGTAATCACAATTGTCGTACAGGTGTTCTGGAACAGAATCAGATGAGACTCCTTCGGCTTACTCGATATGTCAGTAGATCTGAACAGTAATGCACGCGTCTCAAAGTTCATCACCTATTAGAAACACGTGGATCAGAGCAGCTGAAGTGAAAGCGATTCTATCACGGCTTGGCATGAGCTTTGGCTCCACCCAGCGGCCAGACGCCACACCGCAGCCTGTTCTTTCTCTATGGCGTCCTTTTACAACCAGCTACGATTTTTTTCATGACGGGGATTTCCTGAGGAAGTCAGACCAAGGGGGCTTTCCAGTCACTAGACTTCATATCAACAGCACACTGCCACAGTGGCGGCTTCTCTGTCTATTCGTGTACCTCAACCGAGTCGTTTTTGGAACATTCCGATGTCAAAATGACCCAATTTGATCCTACGGCCGTTGTAGCCTGTTCGAGAAGCGAGGACGGTGCTGTGGCCGCGTAAATTTGGACGTTGTTGTCTCGGTGTGTCTGTCATATGAGTGGACCATCCGTGGCTCCTCTCGTGAAATTCTTCAGAGAAACACGGTTGGATCATCGGACGACATCGCTGACCAACTGATTCATGTAAGTGGATGGCTATCTCACAGATCCACATGTAAAATAACGTGTAGCTCGTGTTAGTGAAAGGTAAGATTAGACAAACCCAAAGTATATGGGTTCACCTACAGTAATCAAAGTGATCTGAGAGGTCCTCCTGCTCTCTTTACTGTCTCCCGGACGAACAGGGATCTTTTGGGTTCTGATTCTTGAAGTTGTGAGACACGTTAGGCTATCAGCATGTTAACAGCTGCTTTACAAATTCATGATAGATGATTGTGCTGCCATTACTGGTAGAAGACCTTCTCACCTTTGCATGTAACGTTATGTGTGTGGTGTACTTTCCACTTTTGCTTTTATTATGAGCACAATTGTGATCTTTTTACATTTAAAGGTCTATAAATTCCACATGTACGTTTTATACAGGCTTTGTTGTATAGAAAGAGCTTTTGGTCTTTACAATAAAGCCTGTATAACCTTCATACAGTGTGATCTTTAATGTTTTTTCTGCTCTTTAATCTTCTGTGGTCTTATTCCTTGGGGGCAATACCTAACTTGCAAAATTCTTGCATGATTTAGGCCTGTAACGTTACGCTACTGATGGAAAAAACCATGATGGCATACTGTATTCCACTGTTGGATGCAGTTTATGAGACACAGAATGGGTGTACTTCTGTCGTGCATATCATGTTCTAATCAGAAAGGATTAGCTTTTGTACTAATTTGGTTTTAAATGTAGATTGACCAGTATTTATTTTTCACAGCAAATATGATTATAAACTTTAATGTAGATTAGAACCAATATTTAATTGTTTTATGTGTGCTTTTTTTGCAGTGTTTTCTACAATAAAAACACACAAACATAAAACACAGTATTTGAAATATATTATTAAACGCTTATGAATAATGTCAGCTAATAATAATTACATATGTTTATACATTACTGTGCATTTTTTATGTTTTTACTCACCAAGGCTGCATTTATTTGCTAAAATCTGTAAAATATGATTACAATTTAAAATAGCTGTTTTCAATATATATACTTTTTAGATGTCATTTATTTATTTTATGGCAATGCTGAATTTCCAGCAGCCATTAATCAAGTGTTCAATGTCACATGATCTTTCAGAAATCTAATATGCTGATTTGGTGCTCATTTCTTATCAATGCTGAAAACAGAAGTTTTTGTGGAAACCATGATACGTTTTTTAAAAAGTATTCTTTAAATAGAAACATCACGAGAACTGCATTCATTTGCAGTAACGTTCTAAATTTAACATTTGATCAATTTAATGCATCCTTTCTGAATAAAAGTTTGATTTCTTCAAAGAAAATCTTACCCCGACTCCAAGCCTTTGAACGGTACTGTGTATAAACTTTAGCTCTTGTTTTTAGATTTGTGAGTTGTAATTAAGTTTAATTATGTTTAATGCTAAAAACAAAGCCACTATTATGTGGGGAGTTTGACACTATTGAATTTTTCTGCAAGCTGTTGATATGTTTGGTGACTTATGTACCAAGAAGAATAATATTAAATATATCAGTAAATTCAAAATTCAATAAAGTGATGACTGACAAAGTAGTAAAGTGTAAATACAGATTGTCAGTCTGTCTCTATTTACATAGCCAGTGGACAGAAGCAGTTTGAAAAATCTAAAACAGTGCAACATGTGCAGATCAAAACTGAGACTGTTGGAATCCAGCATAGTTTCACTCTCAGAATAACACAGTTAAGTGTTATGATGCACTATAAGGAACACATCTGGGGCTTGATTTCAACACAAGTCGGAGCAGATGCTCTTCTGAAAGCAGAAGGTGGCTGAGAAGATGACATAAGCCCAACTTCTTCCTTTGCATTTTCACATAAAGTAACCCCATTACTTTTTACCCAGCACACCTTCATCATGTGTTCACATCTGAAATGGTGTTTTATTCCCGTAAGTGACCTATAGTAGTCACACTTGTCTTCCTCTAGTAAAAGGTCAGGCCAGAAAGAGGTGATATTCCCCTTCTTACTTCTCTTTCATTTTTGTTATGAGATCTCCTGCAGCGCAAATACATTCAAAGAATCTGTATTACCTTGACGCTCCTCAGCTCTAAACTAACAGTCTGGAATGTATTGTGTTACACTTTTCACCTGCAGCTCTCTCTGGTATTATGTTCTTTATGAGATGGATGCTTGCTTAACACTAGCAGTGCTTAGTCTTGTCTCATTCGTTCATGGTTTTCATTATATAAACTATAATATGGGACACATTTTTGTCCTTCATCTTGCTTTTGGGACATACCTCTCTAAATTTGATCATTAAACAATAGTTCACCTAAAGATGAAAATCCTGTCATTATTTACTTACCGTCGTTCTAAACCTGAATGACTTGAATGTCTCTGTAAAGTGAAAGTGAATGGTGAAACGGTTCATTCATTAAATGGAAAAGAGAGTCTAAGACATTCTGCTAAACATCTCCTTTTGTTTTCTACAAAAGAAATCAAGGCATACAGATTTGGAACATGAGGGTGTGTAAAATGATTTTTGGGTGAACTATCCCTTTATGTCTTGGACTAGGTCACAATTTTACTAGATCACAAAAAAAGTTAAAGTTTAAAGTAAAAGTTAGCTTTAACTGCTATTATGAAGCATTTACACTAAAATTTTGAGGTCAGTAATTTAGTTTTTTTTGTTGTTTTTTTTATATATTACTGCATTTTATTCTGCAAGCACACAATACATTGATCAAAAGTGACCGTAAAGACATTTATAATGTTGCAGAAATGATGTCCTTTTGAAATTTGTATTCATTAAAGAACCCTAAAAATGTATCATGGTTTCAACAAGAAAGTTAAGCGCCTCAACTATTTTCAACATTGAAACTAATAATACTAGTGCTGTCAAACGATTAATCGCATCCAAAATAAGTTTTTGTTTACATAATATATGTTTGTATACTGTGTATATTTCTTATATATAAATACAATAACATACATGTATATATTTAAGAAAAATATATGTTTATATATTAAATATATATGTAAAATATAAGAAAATGAATATATAAATGTATAAACGTAAATATTTTTTAAAATATATACTATATGTGTATTTATATAAACATAATAAATATACACATGAATATATAAATTTTTTATATTTATATGTGTGTGTGTGTGTTCAGTCTCTTCAGTGTGTGTGTGTGTGTGTGTGTGTATGTATATATATATATATATTATATATATATATATATATATATATATTATATATATATATATATATATATATAAACAAACAAAAACTTTTATTTTGAGCAGCAAATCAGCATATTAGAATGATTTCAGAAGGATCATGTGATACTGAAGACTGGAGTAAAGATGCTGAAAATTCAGCTTTTCCACCATAGGAATATATTACGTTTTAAAACCTGTTAATATAGAAAATGGTTATTTTTAATTGTAACGATATTTCACAGTGTTACCATTTTGCTGTATTTTTGATCAAATAAATGCAGCATTGAAGAGCATAGGAGATTACTTTCAGAAACATAAAAACAAATTTTATCCAAGATTTTTGCTCCAAACCTTTGAATGGTAGTCTATATGAATTTTTGTTTATATAATTAATTTGTTGTTTAGTTTCTTTTACATTTGGATAAGTTCACATAATTCCTGGCATAAACAGTAGTTTACTAGCAGCTGCCTAACGCCTTCTTTTTTTTTTCTTAATGAGTGTTTATGTGCTTGTGTGTGGGTGTGTGGGTGTGGGTGTGTATGTGTATTGTCAGCAGTGACAGAGAGGGATGAGGCAGCAAATGGAAAAGCCCCTTAAATATTCCTGGAAATCCCTAGAGAACTGCACGTTCTGGTCAGCCACCAGTAAATGGATTTTTATTTGTACTCTGAATATTTCTTTTATTTGTTTGTGTAGTTGGATATTTTTCTTTCTCAGAGTTTGTGGATTATTTCAGGGACAGTAGTTAGTTTTATTTTTGACCTCCCGAGACAAGAGATAGGGAAATTCCTGTACCTTAAATAAAACGGAAACAAAATCAGAGACGAGATCCACTGAACTTTCCAATACAGCTAACTGGGAATATTCGCTTTTGTTTTCATGAGCGACTCTTGAGTCGTCGTAATTTTACAAAAGGCATGTTGGGCCATGGAGAGCGTGTGTGAAACACCCAACCATCACTAAGGCTGTAACGTGTTGTATACGTCAGATAGGATTTAACTTTTCTTGCTGAGAGTGTGAATAATTTAACTGGGTGTGACTGTGTGTGAGTGTGAGCCTCCCACATGGCTGTCCAAACATGCTTGTCATCTTCCTCCCAAAAACCATTTATCTGGGCAACAAACCATTAATTGGTTAAGAAAAAAAAAAGAGAGTGCCTGTCCAAAAATGTTTTTATGTTTTTTTTTAGTATGTTGCTGTATGGTTGCTATTATGGCAATAATTATAATCACAATTATTTTGGTCAACACTGAGATAAAGATTATTTAAAATTATTACTCAGTGACTTTGGAAAATAAAATCATGCATTTATTTATTTTTTTTTTAAAACTGGATATTTGAATTATATTGCAGTTAAATAACTGAAAATCAAATAAAAATAGGCCCATATACATTTAGTTATAAATGACAATAAATTGCAAATAAAATTGCAAATGAAAAAAGTTATATAGATGGATAGATACTTTAATTAAATAATTAATTAAATTAATAAATACTAAAAAATTATTAAGTATATTTAAAAATATATTTGGCATATAAATTGTATGTTTGCCCAAACAGGAGCATATTAGCAAAAAGTCATGTTTTTTTTATCATTTTGTTCATATTTGTTGGAAGCCATAATTGTAATTGAAAATGAAAATTTGATTAATCTTCCAGTCTATTTTTCAGTGTAAGTTTGTGGGATTTTTCAGTCATTTTGTCATTCACTACGCATAAATCATCAAGCTGATTGGTTCAAAAAGACGTAGCACACCTCCTTTCAACAAGCCTTACAATTTGAGGTAGCGTTTTTGTCCGTAGTAGTCTGCGTGGGATGAGTTACATGCTGTAGTTTACTGCTTGGTGTTAGTAGTTTGTTCAGATCCATAACCTCGAAAATGCCTCTGCAAACAGCATTACTAATGTTTTATTGTCAAGAGCAGTTGTTTGTCAC
This sequence comes from Cyprinus carpio, assembly GCF_018340385.1. Taxonomy (NCBI): domain Eukaryota; kingdom Metazoa; phylum Chordata; class Actinopteri; order Cypriniformes; family Cyprinidae; genus Cyprinus; species Cyprinus carpio. The sequence continues at coordinate 15,075,991 of NC_056613.1, read as the reverse complement.
TGGATGCTAGGCCAAACCGTTTCAACTGATCTATAACAACTCTAATTTCCCAATTGAAGATACTTCTTTGCGAGGTTTACCTACCTTCATAAACATGTACCATAAATAGCTATAATTTCAGTTTCCTTTTGTGTCGGAAAGTCTCTGTACTGGAGAAGAGGCATGTGCGGTGGGTACCAGTCACTCTTGTGGAATAATTGTGGTATCCTCTGCTTAAAGGAATTCTAACAGCGTTCAGCAGCGGAGCCGGGACCTTCCCGTATGTGTGGTTGGTGTGTAGCTGGCTCATAGGGGAGATATTATTAGAGCTAGAGAGCTATGCCTGTTATGAAGGGATTTCCCAGTCTGAGAGCTGCCGGTCAGGAGTTGTTGATGTGGCAATGTAAGCACAATGTTTAAGTGTCGCCTTTGTGGCAAGTATTAGAATATGAAAATGTATGAGGAGATGACTAACTTCTATCTGTCTGACCTTGGCTCGAGATGTGAAACAGGCAGAGAGGCAGAAGTCAAGCTGTTGTGATGTCAGACGCCATTTAAGAGGTTAATAGGTCTGAAGACGCCCTCGTCACTTACTCGCAGTCAAGATGATTCAGTCATGGCTTACTTTGCCGTCATGTTTTTCATACGCAATTGTGGAATGATAATGCTGACATCACTTTATAATAATTTGGTTTTGTGTGTATCAGAAAATACTGATTTTGTAGGGTGCATATAGATAAATTCACTTTTTATAAACATAAAATGTATAATCATTTATTGAATAATAAATAAGTGTAGAACAATGATACATGGTGGATAGGGATATTACTGAAATATATATGTGTGTGTGTGTGTGTGTGTGTGTGTGTGTGTGTGTGTGTTTAAATTGACTTTGATATTACATTTTTGAATTGTGTACATTTTTTGGGCTATTTATTGGCTTGACATTTATAATCAACTTAACAGTATTGGCCAGAACTGCATTTTTGGTTTATAAACAATAAAAATTAATTTTTATGTATACTGAAGTTCACTGCAAGTTTTTTTTTCATACTGTAAAACATGCTATTTATATATAAATACATATATGTATATATATATATATATATATATATATATATATATATATATATACATATATATACATATATACATATATATATATATATATATATATATGTATGTATGTTTTACAGTATGAAAAAAAAACTGTATATATATTACATTTTATTCCTGGAATGTTATTCCTTTATTAAATTCATTCCTGTGATGGCAAAGCTAAACGTTTCAGCTTATTATTATCAATGTTAAAAACAGTTGTGCTGTTTAATATTTTTTCTGGAAACAGTGATAATTTTTTTCCTCAGAATTCTTTGATGAATAGAAAGTTCAAAAGAACAGCATTTCTTTGAAGTATTATAAATGTATTTTCTGTCACTTTTGTTCAGTTTAATGTGTCCTTAAATAAAACTCTTAATTTCATTAAAATATGCTACTGATGCCAAACTTTTGAATGATAATATTTATATTCCACAACAATGTAAAGGTATATCTAAAGGAGTTTCTATATGCTGTGCACTTGCATTTATAGATTTTTATTATTATTATTATTTATTTATTTTTTTTACTTGGGCAATTTATATTTTGCCTGTTTATATATATATATATATATATATATATATATATATATATATATATATATATATATATATATATATTGTAAATTGTAAAGTAATTTCAAGCATTTCCACAAATTTCCACAGCTTATGTGTTGAACTTCACCGGTGGTTTTTTCTAGTAGGACACCTGTGTAAACTTGAGAGGAACTGACTCATTCATCCAATAAAATCACCTTGGGACTAGTGAAAGTAATTGCAAGAGTGAAGTTAGACAACTGAAAGTCAAGCATCATTTGTTTGCAGATGCCACTTTGATGTTTGATGTATTGCTGACATTTTAAGTGTGTCTTAAGTGTCCAAATGCTTTTGGGGGCTTCAGGTAGTCACGCCTTAAATCCATCAAACTCTTCTGACTTCATAAAGTTGGAACAGTATTTCCTACTAAACACTTAACAGCACTTGTGTTTTTGAAACAATGGCAGCGAGGCGGCCACAAATTGGTGTTAGCCAAGGGGGTCTGGATCCAATCAGACAACAGCCCATTCCATTTGAATTTCAATAATGTTTCCCAGACATTACAGAATTCTTGACAGCTTCAGTCTGAACAAGAAAGAATTTAATGTGCCAAAGATGACCGTATGACCATCCTTTATCGTCTTTCAGGATGTTGTGTTTTTGGAAGTCATTGTGAAATTTTTCCTCTAACTAAGATATTAAACATTTAAATTTTTCTCATGAACATATTGTGGGTGTAGAGTTAGATCCTAATCTGTCTGTTTTTCTTCAGGTCATGTCCGCAGGGCGTAATGTGGAACAGCAGATTGCCCTGCAGCAGCGTCCTCCATCTCTTGCCATGCCCTCCATGGCCCAGCGGCCCAGGCCCGAGCCAAGCTTCTTGCCCCTGCATGGCGGATTTAGGGACCACTTTGTCACGATGCCTGAGGCCAAGTATCGGTGCGAGTCTTGCAGGCATGTGCTCTGTAAACCTCGACAAACTGAGTGTGGACATCGCTTCTGCGAGAGCTGCATCACAGACCTGCTCAGGTGGGCAATGGTTCATAAGTGATCTTCATACGAATGCTGTAACAATAGGGAAGCTGCAGTATCATAAGCCAAGTGATATCAGATATTTATTTACATAAAGCTTCCAACAAATTTTTTATCCTGTCTGGATATTCTTTATCTGGACTGCATTTAGTACTAACCTGCGCAAAATGGAAAACTGCACAATTTTTTTGTAAAGACCAACCCCAGTGTAAAAAGTATAGCATTTATGCTGTGTGCTAGTAGGGGTTAAAGAGAAAAACATAAAGCTTTTAAACAGAGAAATAGACGGGTGATTTTAAAATAATAGACATGTCATTCAGTGGAATCAATAATGAGAGGTCAGATGACAAATCAGGTAACAAAATTAAAAGGTTATTTTACCATTTTGAGAGCAGATAATAAAAAAAAGATAAAAAAAACATCCCTTAATGTTGTTAGATAATATATTATCGAATGTTTCCAGATGTTTTATTGATCACCTACAAATGTTGTTTCATTGATTTGATAAAATGGTTTTGTATATGGTAGAGTGTTGTTCGACTTTGATCTGATTGATGAAAATACAAGTTATTGCCAGGAATACAGTGGGCCAGTGTTGCTAAATATGATTGCAGGCTGTCCGCAGGTTCTTAAAAAGTCTTAAATAACAATTTCCTAATAAAAGGCTTTAAAAAGACTTCAAGGGTTACTCCACCCCAAAATGAAAATGTTGTCATTAATCACTTACCCCCATGTCATTCCAAACCCGTAAAAGCTTAGTTCGTCTTCGGAACACAATTTAAGAAATTTTGGATGAAAACCGTGAGGCTTGTGACTGTCCCATAGACTGCCAAATAAATAACACTGTCAAGGTCCAGGAAAGTATGAAAAGCATCGTCAGAATAGTCCATCTGCCATCAGTGGTTCAACCGTAATGTTATGAAGCAACGAGAATACTTTTTGTAAGTGAAGAAAACAAAAAACGATTTTATTCAACAATTTGTCTCCTCTGTGTCTCTCCACATCACCGTAGTGCCATTTTGGAGAATATCTGCTGAACGCAAACTGCGTGCACTCTTCTGTGTCAGCCGCAACACAAGGATACGTTTTCTATGTGTATTTGTGCTTTGATTTGAACGAAAACAGCGCATCCGTGCAGCGTGGCTGACACAGAATTGCATACACTGCTTAATGAATTCCTCATATGTAAAAAGAAGGCTACCTGAATTAAATAGTTGATCTACCAAAACAATATTATTTATAAACCAGTTTTCTAAGAAAATAGACTTTTGTTTATATAAGATGTTCTAATTATTCCAAGTAATATAATGGTGTGGTGAAAAGTTGTGTTTGTAAATCATATTCCATGCAAGAAAAGCTTGTCTATGAAATGCAGAAAGCCTCAATGGTTTTTGTTATCAAAGTTACAAACAAGAAAAAATGTATGCCGCCCAGGCTGGATAAAACATGAAAGGGAATAATATTCCAAATAGAGGCTGGATATTTAACAAATTGTCTAATCCAGCTGACTTTAAAAGTATTGTTTAGTGTAGTAAAGTCCAGGAAATTGAGGCCACCATTATCATATGAGTTTTCCTTATATAATGTATCCTGTTTTTCCAAACAAAATTAAAGAGCATCTTATCAATCTCCTTTAATATTTTATTATCAACGTGAATAGCCATAGCTGTATAAGTTAGCCGGGATATACCTTCTGCTTTGGAAATCAAAACTCTTCCTTTTAATGACAAATCTCTTGAAAGCCACTGATTTAACAAAAACTGAGTATTTTGAATAATAGGATTAAAATTTAATAAACTTCTGTTCTGGTAATTCTTACTATAATTCCTAGGTATTTGACATTGGTTTTGACTGGAATGTTACAATATGATGCCACTGAACATTATTTAACCACCATAGGTTCACACTTCTTTACATTTAAATGGACACCAGATGCTTTAGAAAACTCCTTTATTGCATTAATTGTGACAGGGATTTGGTTTTCATTTCAGAGAGAAAGGGTGCTAATTGCATTATAACTAGTTCTCTATTTATAATAGACATACCTTTAATTGTGTTGGCTTTAATATGATTTGCAAGGAGTTGGCGAATTATCAAAAATAAATATGCGCAGAAACAGCGCAAACCTGTCTAATCCCTCTAGACAAATTAAATCGGCTAGAAGTGCCACCAAACATTTTAACTGAACTGTTGCAATTCTTATAAAGGGTTTTAATTGCATAAGTGAAGAAATTTCCAAAATCAAATTTTATAAGTGACTCAAAAATAAACTGATGCTCTACGGAGTCAAAAGCCTTGCAGAAATCAAGAAAAAGAATAAAACCAATATCTATATTAAATTCTGGGTAATCCAAAATATCTAACTCTAATCTTATATTGTTTTTAATATGCCTATTTCTCATGCATCCAGATTGTGTTTCTTCTATAACTGAATCTAGCACAGATTTGAGTCTTTTAGCAAAAATCAGGGCAAATAGTTTATAATCATTGTTGAGTAAACTAATTGGACGACAGTTATCAAGAGAAAATAGATCCTTTTTTGGTTTGGGAATTAATGTGAGCTAACCCTTGAGTTAAGGTGGGAGGAAGACACTGATAATTAACACTTTCATTAAGATGATAATTAACACTTTCATTAAAAATTTTAAGCAGAAAAGGTGCCAATGGCGATTTATTATTTTTCAAATTATTAATTGCCTTTCCCATATAAATTCCCATTGAGTTCCCAGTATGATCCATTATTGAAACAACTTGTATTAGAGAATTTAATATTAATACTTATAGCTTTATGGTCTGTTAATGGTCAATTAAAAAGTCAATTCTGGACTGACTGGACCCTGTTTTATTGCTCCAGGTAAATGACTAATGTGGAAATTTGGCTCTCCGAATATCTATGAGATTGAATTTATCCATGAAGACTAGTATTATTTATGTTAGGTCGACCTGGTGGCCATTTATCAATTGTTCCATCCAATACAATATTAAAATCTCCTCCAACTAATACAGTGGCATTTGGATATTTATTTATATTTTCTATGGATTCAAAAATATTACTATTGTCCTGATTGTGATTATATCCATATAAATTCCCCAAGATTAATATATTATAAACATAATTAATTGGCAGATAAAATGCCCTGCAGGATCACATTATGTTTGCAAACATCTCCATTAAATCTGTTCTTTAAGGTAATCACTCCAGCCGAGTGTTCAGACCCGTGAGAAAACCATATGGAATTACCCCATTGTGATACCCAAAATTTGCTCTCCTCTGTAGTAGAGTGAGCTTCTTGTACAAAACAAAAATCTGTTTAGCAAAAAGAAAAAGAGCTTTCCTTTTGAAGTTATTTCTTAGCCCTCGGCATTAAACGAAACAAATGATAGATGTGACAGACTAATTAAAGAATATAAACAACTGAAATGCCTGGTCAATCTGTAAATGCTGAAATCAAAGTAGTATCAAGATCAGCATCTTTAGCAGTGCTAAATAAACATTAGGAAAATAATCTTAAGCTCAAAATTACCAACGGTAGTTGACGAAACGTAACATCTCTCTTAAAACTTCGAGAATATTATAAAAGAACAGAACAAACAGTTTCACACTGTGAAACTTCCAGACCGAACCGGATTGAGTGTAAATTAGTTATTAGAGCTTATAGCAGCAAAGAAAACATATAAATTAATGTTCTGAGAGCCTTGAGAAAATATCAAAAATCAGCCCTTTGTCTGCTCCTCTCACCTTATCACTTTCAGCTCTTTTATTTCTGCACAGGCGGTTTGCACCATCGATTCCAGAGCATCACTCCTTGTATTGATAAGATTAACGAGCGTTGTGATTATTTCATCGGGATTAGAATTCCTTGTTTTCAAGTTGGTGAATATTGGCTTTTCCGCAAGTGGAGGTTTAGTTGGGGTTACAGGGTATGGTGAAAATTTGTCTTCATATTCTGCAATATTTCGTCTTCATATATGCTTGTCTCGAATCAAACCACTTTCGTAGTCATGGTCGTTATTAGCAAGCACATGTGAATCAGTTTTTCCGGAGTCACTGGCTCTCTTTTGTGCAGGTTTGGGCATGTTTCAAGTAAAAAAAAATAATAATAATAATCTTAGAACGGTACAAAATATCTTACAAATATTGCTGATAGTTACGTGAATTCCTTTCCTGTTAAAAGTTTGGTTACTTTTATTAGTTACTTTTGTGTGCAAAGAAAACAAAAATAACGACTTTAAAGTTTATTATTTTAATAATTATTTGTTCGGTAATTATTGTGTTTAACGTGTTCTACGTCAGCAGCATCGTGTGCATGCATTGTTTATGTGCAGAGGTACTCTCGATATTGGCGGAAGACATGATCTTAAGGAGAAGAACTGTTGAGAAGAATCATTATTTTTGTGTTCTTTGCACACAAAAGTATTCTCGTAGCTTCGTAAAATCACGGTTGAACCACTGATGTCACATGGACTGTTTTACCAATGTCATTACTACGTTTCTGGGTCTGGGAACTTAGCAGTTACATTGCAGTCTATGCAGGGTCAGAAAGCTCTCAGATTTCATCAAAAACATCTTTGTTTGTGTTCTGAAAATGAAAGAATGTAAGCTAGAAAAGCTAGAAATTAAGCTATTTCTTATTTTGATTCACCACTCAACAAGACCCCCTTTTTTCCTTTGAAGAACCAGGGTTTATATTGTCTTAACCTGAATCAGCATTTAAATTTTGATTTAAAATTACATTTTTCTAGACCTGGAAAAGTCATGTAAATGAATAAAATTATAAAACTTTGGGCATTTTTATAATGAATAGAAATGTTTCTAGTTATGCCCAACTTTAAACTACTTTATTGAGTAGAAACTGGGAATAAAAATATTTTTTAAAATCCATATCCTTAATCCTTATTCAGTAAATCACAAACAAATGGAAAAGTCATAGGGCCTTTGAATATTGTTGTGGACTATACTGGGGCCTAGAAGTCAAAAAAGTTGAGAATCACTGATCTAAACAGTATTGCAAAATAAACTTGGGCTATTCCCGTTATTTTTATTTCAAAATGTAAGTCATTTGAACTACGAATACAATTTACTTACAGTTGGATCCCACTTTTTTTCAGTAAGCCCAACCCAGTTTGTCCAGCTGATCTAGAACCACTCTTTGAAGATAAGGTAAGAAAGTGAAGCCAAAACCTACGAGGACACACCCACTCCATTACATATTAAATCTCACTCTCACAGCTCCAAGTGAAAGTAATGTGGGCCATATAACAGGCACACAACACATCTCTGTTATACAGGCCATGTAACGGATTATTGTTTCTTTCTCATGACATTAGATATTCCGGGATGTTTGCTGCAATAGGGAAATTATGGCTCTGAAGGTCTACTGCCGAAGTGAGAAAAATGGATGTAAAGAACAAATGAGTTTACAGCAGGTCATGGTAAGTCATATGATTCTTAAACACAATAGTCTACATATCAAATGGTAAATTCCTTCCAAACAGAACCTGCCTCGAGCGCAGAGAAATGTGAGCACAGACTTAAACTGAGAATGGACGAATGGAGTTTTATTGATAGATTACATGCTGTGTGTGTTATGTTTAAGAAGAGATTTTTTGGTAAAGTTAGGTCAAAAAATTCAGATTTCGGTCTCTCTCATTTGAACAGGACCACTTGGAAGTTTGTCCATACTTCGAAGTGCCATGCCCCTTGGGAAAGTGTAAGGAGAAGATGATGAGGAAAGACATGTCTGAGCACTTGAGCCGCAAATGCAAACACAGAGAGATCACCTGTGAATTCTGCAATCACAAGATGGCCCTCACCGAGTTACAGGTAACACGCACTACCCAAAACCCCCCAGTTCCCATAAAAAGGACCTGAAATCTAATGGAAAGTACTTAGAAATTCATGAGATCTTTTTTTTTCAGTTATCATTGAGTTTTTTTGCCTTGATTGGAATTAGTGGACATCTCAGTTCCTCTATGAGAAGTATTCCCCTGTGTTCTGCCATTAATGTCCCATGACCTTTGAGTTTCACACTTGTACAAGGAACTTGAGGGAATCTCCCGTTATGTTGACTGTCATTTAGAGAATGATCGATGTATGTTTTCACTTCGAGAATGCTTTCTGTTTTTCCACTTGGTTGATCCTGTCATTATTACTCCACACACTAACAGTTTTGTTTTAACCATGAGCGTCTTGAACCATGAAAGTGTGTCAGTATGCTTTAGTTCATTTCAGTCTAACCATCTTCTCTCTTTACAGAAACACAAGGATACAGTCTGTCCTGCATTTCCTGTAGCATGCCCTAATCACTGCTCCTTTTCTTCCATTCTAAGAAGTGAGGTAGGCTTGGAGTGCATTGAGCATTACTTTTAATTTACTAACGTGTGTGTTTTGCTTTTAAATGCATGAACAGTGACTTAAACTGTAAAACTTGCAGATTATTTGGGATGTATTTATGAGTTGAATGTGTCTCCTATAGCTGTCCAGTCATCAGCATGACTGTCCAAAGGCCCAAGTGACCTGCTCCTTTATTCGCTACGGATGCTCCTTTAAGGTGATATTCTTGAGCAGACATTGATTTAAAGGACATTTGAAGTTTACTAACATTGCAGTAGTATAGTACTTCCATGTTGATTAAAATTTGAATTATTTTAAAGGGGCTGAATCAAGAGATGAGGGAACATGAGTCCAGTTTTGCATCTGAGCACCTGAGATTGATGGCAGTCAGAAACACCACACTAGAGGCCAAGGTAGACATTTATAAACATTTATATTTAACATATCATAAACAAGAAACTTGTTTCCGGTGTGAAAATGAATATGCCTTTTCCTGTTCATATTTCCACCATGCATGTAGTCAGATTAAATATATACGCTGATTAATCCTTGTGTGTAGGTAGAGGATGTTAAGAGCGAGCTGATGGAGCGTTATAAAGTGCTGCCCAGCCTCAGCAGTCGTCTTGCAGAGGTTGAGACTCAGTACGAGGAGATGAGAGAAAAGAACAGGCAGCTGGAGCAGAAGCTAGTCAGCATGCAGGTGAGAGCCGTCACCAAGTAGTGGTTTTATTTTCTTTTGAGTCATTTGGTGAAGCTAAAAATAACTTCTAATTTGTATAAAGTCTGCTGTACTGCACAGTATTTCAGTCTGACACATGCTTTTAAGTTTGAATGCTTTGCTTTGTGACATGCCCTCTACAGTGAGCTTTTGGATTTTGAACAATAAAAAGAAAGAAACATTATATTGTAAAGAAGAAACACTTATCATTTGTTTCAATTTCCCGTCAAAGATTTTTGTTAGTATTCAAATTAGTTAATGTGTGACATTTACCATGTTTTAGGCAAATAAAGGGATAGTTCCCTTTAACCATTGTATAAAAGGTTATTAGCTCTCCTATTTCCTTTAAAGATCCTCTTTGGAACATTTTTTAAATAACCAGCAAAAAAGGGACATACCAAATACTAAAAATTCTGAAATTCATGTGCATTTTTCAGTTCAACCTTTTACTCAAATTCTTATGATGATACAGTAAAAATGTAATTTTCTTAAATTTCCATTTTTTCCATTACTGAAATTAATAAAAACATGTTTTCCTGTTATTAGATGACAGTGACTATGTAAAACCTCAATGCAAAATAAATTTCTGTAAGTCAATAAATAAATTACAAATATATATCACGGTTTCCACAAAATTATGTTTCTTCATCATAATTATTTCTGAAGGATCATGTGACATTGAAGACTGGAGTAATGGCTGCTGAAAATTCAGCTTTGCCATCACAGGAAAAAATTACATTTTGAAATATGTAAAACAATTATTTTAAACTATAATAACTATTACTGTTTTTGCTGTATTTTTAATCAAATAAATGGAGTCTTACTGAGCATAAGAGAATTTAAAAAACAAAAAAAATCTTTTAGACAACAAACTTTTGAGTGGTAAAGTATGTGCTATACAATTTATTAAATACATTTTAGTTACATTATTATTGATGAATTTTCATGTTCAAAATAATTGCATTAATATTCATGACTTAAAATCTAAATTTAAAACCCATTTTTATTGGCAAAATTCTATTTTAAAAACCCAAGGACCCAGCTATGAAATATTAGAATCTGTGATTAAAACACTTTAAGCAGTTCTCTATATGTTTGTGTGTGTTTATGTATGTAGAAGCTGATGAGCTCTCACTCAGAGAAACTGCTTGAGGTTGAGATGGAGCTGCGGGAGCTTCGTCCACTGCGAGCTATGAGGGAGGAGGTGGAGGCTCTGAGAGGGTCCGTGGAGAACATGCGTTCAATTGTATCTTCTCTCGATTCGGGTCGTGTTGGTTCCAGCTCTGGTTCTCACACGCTGGGTAAGAAAAGTTCATATACACCTCAAGTATTATACATTATACCAAGTAGCCTACTTATTTGTGTTCACAACATTGTTTTTAACACATTTCAATACTGTCACCAGGCTCCTTAGAGCAGCAGCTCTCACGTCACGATGACATGATGAGTGTCCATGACATCCGCCTGGCGGAGATGGACCTGAAGCTGCAGGTGCTAGAGACGGCCAGCTTTAACGGTACGCTCATTTGGAAGATCCGTGACTACAAAAGACGGAAACAGGAAGCCGTGGCCTCAAAAACTCTCTCGCTCTACAGCCAGCCTTTCTACACGGGCTATTTCGGCTACAAGATGTGTGCCCGCGTCTATCTGAATGGGGATGGAATGGGTAAAGGCACACATCTCTCGCTGTTCTTCGTGGTCATGCGTGGGGAATACGATGCCTTGCTGCCGTGGCCGTTTAAACAGAAAGTAACATTAATGCTAATGGACCAGGGGCCGGCAAGGAAACACTTAGGCGATGCCTTCAAACCGGACCCAAATAGCAGCAGCTTTCGCCGGCCCACTGCTGAAATGAACATCGCCTCGGGCTGTCCACTCTTTGTGGCTCAAACTGTCCTAGAGAACGGAACCTACATCAAAGACGACACCATCTTCATTAAGGTGACTGTAGACACCTCCGACCTCCCGGACCCTTGAAATCAACTTCACTGGGTCTAGATAATATCAAGTCAAACAGCCCTCCCAGCCAAGACTTCGAAGAGCCGGGCTGAGTTGGATTTATAACAGTCCGTACTGTCAACTTGTGCTCGAGAGATGGTGCGCTCTTCGGGAAACAACAGTGCCTTGCTGGGCTAGATAGTTACTGCCTTTTGGAGGAGGTTTGAGCAGATGAATCTCCCATGTCAGCCACAGCTAAAATGCAGTCAAGAGTAATACATCAACTCTAATCAACCCAAAGAATGTTAATGTCGAGGCAAAATGATGCCTAGATTCTGTGTTGGTTGACTAACATCAAGCCCAGAGTATAAAAGGAAGCTGTTTACCCTCATCTTCATGTTAGCCTTCAATGAGTATGAATGCGTTTGAGGCTAAAGGTCATCTCTCATATTGGTTGTTAAAGGGATACTCCACCCCAAAATGAAAATTTTGTAATTAATCACTTACCCCTATGTCGTTCCAAACCCGTAAAAGCCCCGTTCGTCTTCGGAACACAATTTAAGATATTTTGGATGAAAACCGGGAGGCCTGTGACTGACCCATAGACTGCCAAGTGAGTAACAGTGTCAAGGTCCAGAAAAGGTATGAAAGTCATTGTCAGAATACTCCATCTGCCATCAGACAGCAATCTGGTTTATATGACGTGAGAGGAAAGGTTTTTTTTTTTTAAGTGAAAAAAAAATTATTACTTTTTTATTAAATTAATTTGTTTGTAGTCTGTGTGTGTGTCTATATATATGTATGTTTGTTGTTTTTTTTTTTATGTTTCGTGCCAAAAGAATGCGCTGTTTTCTTTCTAATCAAAGCTAAATACACGTAGAAACAGCGCATCCTTGTGGCGCGGATGATACAGAAGAGCATTTATTTTTGTTTTCTATGTTTTCAAAAAGTGTTCCCGTTGCTTCATATAACCCAGATTGCTGTCTGATGGCAGATGGAGTATTCTGACGATGTCTTTCATACCTTTTCTGGACCTTGACACTGTTATTTACTTGGCAGTCTATGGGACAGTCTCAAGGCTCCAGGTTTTCATCCAAAATATCTTAAATTGTGTTCTGAAGACGAATGGAGCTTTTACGGGTTTGGAATGACATGGAGGTAAGTGATTAATGACAAAATTTTCATTTTGGGGTGGAGTATCCCTTTAAGTCTGGAAGGTAACCCTTCCTGTTTGGTAATCCTGACAAGCTTTGTATTGGTGGTTTTGTACAATATGCAAATATGGAACTGACATCTGTTGTGTTGTAGTGGTGTGTTGATGGACAGTTGATGTTGAGAGGAGTTTTGGGATTAGAAAGTCTTGTTTGTGCGGGCAGAGGTGGACGTGTTTCTGTATAGTAGATATAAAGGACCTGACTAAGGAGCATTCATGAAGGACTACATCGGCACTAAACAGTGACCCTGCAAGGGTTCCATTGTCAAAAAGCAAAACCTCAGTTTTTATGCATGTAAAACCTATTCTTACATGACTTAACCTTTTCTGCGTTTACCACTTTGACACATTATTTTTTGTAATGTTCTAATTAATAGATGCTATGCATCAGAATCTATTGTCCTTTTGTGTTTTGTATTTTATTTTTTAAAACAGTCTGAATTTACGCCTTTATGTGTCCAGCCATGCTGCCAGAGACACATACAATAATCCAGATCATTTTTCATGGTAGGGATGGTTTTTGCACAAGTATTGTTTGAATGTGTAATATCTGTAAAATATATCAATAAAAAAATGTTGGAAAATATTCTGGATTCTGTTTTTATTGATGTGTGAAGTTGAAGTACTTGATTGATTAATTTATTTTTTAACCTCAGGAGAACTTGAACTCACCTTAGGCTCTGCGACTGCTTTTATTCCTCAGTGTGCAGTTAAGCAAATGTCTTGCTTGGAAAAAGTATCAATTTATCTATTTAATATTGGACAATTTTTTTTATTATTTCTTAGGTTTAATAAGAGCTTATATGTAAGAGGTCTAAACAATAATTTACACCAGACTAATGACATTAAGTATTTAGGAAAATCTGATAACCTTTGAATTGGAAATAAACAATGCAGCTTTCAAAAAACGAATTATTATTTAGAGTTTAGACCCGTCCTAGCTGACAACAAGTCCACCTAAACCACACCTATTTTGACATGTATATCATTTTTATGGTTGTAATAAACGCCATTTTTTAACGCCTTTTTTTAAATGAAGGAGCAAAGAGCATTTTTAAACATAACTCGTGTTCTCAATATATGTCAAATGCTAGAATAAAGAATAAAATATTATGAAATATATAAAATATTAGATAACAGATTTAAAAAACAGGGATTCACTGCAGGCGCGGGGTTTTTTTTTTTTAGGTCACTTTCTGTGTCATTTTTGCCAATACCCTCGTGAGTTTCTATTATTGATATTTGGCCTGTATTAAACAGAGTACTGTGTTATTTCATGGCTGACCACTAGGTGGCGTAAATGTACAAGCCTGACTTCCCATTGTCTGCTGAGTTAACATAACAAAACGGGAAATATCGGTCTCAGTGAAACAACGTACACTTACGCAACTTCATAATGGATGTATACAAAACGGATATACTGTTAATACGTTTATCTGCATTGTCAAAATTTGTTTTAAAATGCTTCTTTAAAAGTTCTTTAAAATGTCCTGCGGCGCTGTGTCAAACAATTTCAGTTAGGCTTATATTATGTACTGCGGGATGACATTGAGAAAGCATTTCATTTCTTAAATTGCGGATTTTGGTTTTCTCCATGTCAGCAATTTGGTTCCTACCCTTCTCGTTTCCACCGAAAAGTCCCAGCAGCCAGCGGCCACTCCGCCCTCAGCAGCGGGAACTCTCCAGCGTGAAACTGCGCGTCACTGACTCCAGCTCATGAATATTCACATCACCAGCTTCACGAGAAAGAGAGCGTCACATAAAAGGATACAGGTGAGGTCACGGCGACGCACACAGCTGGACAGTCCGCGCAGAGGCCGGTTGACGGGCTAGTGTCAATACTAATACAAAAAAAATAAAAAATATTAACACCCCTGGTACAGTTTTAAATTCCTCGCATTTAAAAAGGGAACTAAGGTTGCATCACGTATAAAAGAGAGCTCTGCGAGGAACGGCAACATGTTCACTTGGGTAAATAAGGAACAGGGTGGAAGGAACAAGGAGGGAGACATGTTTCAAACAGTGATTGAAGGACTTCAGAATCTTTATACTAAAAAACTTCTGCCTTTGGAGGAGACCTACCTCTTCCATGACTTCCACTCACCGGCGCTGGAGGAGGCGGACTTCCAGAGCAAGCCTATGGTCCTTCTGGTCGGACAGTACTCCACAGGGAAGACCACTTTCATCAGGTAATGGATGGCTTTGACAAATGGGTGTGTGTCAGCAAAATACTAAGTAGTATACTTTTCTATTGTAATTTCTAGCAAGTCAAGAAACCCATCACACTATTATTAGACACAAGTATATTTATTGAATTTATTTTTCACGTACTTATTTAATTTCCCAAAGAACGGCATGTACACGTGTGAAGTTCAGTACAGTCAGCTCTTTGTGGTTGCTGTAAACCCTGGCAAGGGTGTGTGTAAAAACAGCTCATGCCAGCTCACATAGTCCATTCATCTGTGAAAAGATGCAGAAGGCTGGAGAGTATGTAAACAACTCATAAAAGCATCATTATTCTTCTTATTGGCTTTTCACTGGTCAATACAATTTAGCTTTGATGTCTGTGCTGTTGCTCATCAGGTCCTATTCTACACGGTCTCTGAATGAATGAGAAAATCCGATAGCTCTGTTTCATGTTGAGCTCCTCTCAAACTAGAACTGGCTCATTACCAAATCAGCCATTTATAATGATAAACATAAGGTCATTTTTGAAAATGATGGATATTTAAGACTGTTTAAACACTATTGCAGTTGAATGAATAATAAGTTGCTAAGTATATGAGTTCGAGAGAAAATGGTTTTTATGTCTCTTAAATTACACATTTGCACAAAGGAGTAATTCAGCCATATTTAACAATGAATGCAGTCTGATTCATAGTTCCCTTATGTCACTCATAGATTTTAATGACAAGCCATGTGTGTTTCTTTGCTTGGAAACCTTTGACACTTTCTCATCCGCTGGCAGGACGTGGTAGGGATCTATGCTATTGCTAGGGAGTTACAGGAAGAGTGAGACTGATGAATAGGTCTGTTTTCACATTCTAGCATTTGTCCAAGTGTTTAGTGCCACTGTTTAGCTTTGATCCTTGATCAGCTTGGATGTATATTTGTCTCAACCTAAAGGCTATTGGGTAGCATTTTAAATAAATCGCTGCAGCATTTGTTTCATTCGTTTTTTTTTTCTCACCCAACCATGACATTTTGTTGTTAGCATGTGCTGTCGCATGATCATGTCACTCCAGTTGACTAAGTAGTGGTTTGTTAATACCTAACCTCTTCCTCCTGAGGTATCTTCTGGAGCAAGATTTTCCAGGAATGCGAATTGGCCCTGAACCAACCACGGATGGATTCATAGCTGTGATGTACAATGAGAACGAGGGGATTGTTCCTGGAAATGCCTTGGTTGTGGACCCCAAGAAACCCTTCCGCAAGCTCAATGCATTTGGAAATGCCTTCTTAAATAGGTAAATAATAAATATCAAGAGCCCGATCCCTACTCTTTAGATTTGAGCATTAGTGATTATGACTAGTATTTCAATCAAGAGGCTCTTTGCTTGCCCAAAATATTTAAATCTTGGAATTTTGGTAATTTCACCTTAAAATGGAAATGGTCACCAATTACACATTCTCAGGTTGTTTCAAACTGAAGACTGTCAATCATCTCTGAATGTCATTTAACTTTGAGACACAAATGAAGATATTTCTGATGAAAACAGAGATTTCTGTCCCTCCACCTAAAAAGTGAGCTTTAAAAGAGATTGTAAAAGTAATATATATGATTCAAGAGGTTTAATACAAGTCATTATAAATTTAAATTGCATATAAAGCACAAGTTTGATCTTGCGGCTAAAACTAGTGCACTTTTACACATTTTTGGGTGATCTAACCCTTCAACACCTCTGAAGAAGTAAAATGGGGCTGAATCAATTAATAACACAATATTCCATTGTTCAGTCAAGCTTGAGGCAGGAGTATAGTTGTTAGACATCATGCCATAAAGCAGGGAATTCTAGGATGTGGGCACATATTCTTACTCGCTACTTTCTGAAACGGATGTCCCTCTTGCCCGGGCCATTGCCAAAACAAGGATTTTCCATTATCTTGCTCTGGCAGTGGTATAAGATATGGAAAACTCTCTGGAATGGCCTAAGTACAGTTTAAGATTTACAGTTTAACTATAAAAAGACCATGCTTTCACACTATATATTATATCACAATCACTTTACACTCTTAACAGGTTAAGATGTTTTTCTACCCATCTCATTCTGCTGCTCATTCATTTCTTATTTTCCTCTCACGCCACACACTTTTCTATTACAGGCAAATTTTTTCCACAAACAAAGTGTCTCAAAAACTGTGTAAAGGGGCTTGGTTACTTCTCCTTTTAGGTAACTATTGCTGTTGTATGAGCTTCCACAAGTTTTAATGTTTAATTTTAGTACCTAGACAGTTAAACAAAGGGTTTTTTTCCTGTTTGCTGGATATTTATGTGGAGGGGAAATTGGTAAGTACTTCTTTGTCACTCACCACTATAGAGGTCAAAGGCACACTTGACAGAGAACATCTCCTCTCCTCCAAAGGAACCTCAAAACAATGCACTTTGTTTCCTGTGGACCCTGTTGTGCGTCATGTGATGGCACGTTTGGGCACAGCAGTTTCTTTTACTTATTCTCTCCTCGCTTTTATATACTGGCACACTGCATGTGTAATTTTCTTGAAAATGAAACTTGGTCAAATGCTTCTTCCTCTATTTCTAAGCGTGTCCTTCTGCTTTGCAGCTGACAGGTGATGTTTGCTTACAGATGTTGCAATATCCTCTAAGGTTTTATTCAAATAAAAAAGACATCCTCAAACTCACTTGAGACATTGTTGCAATCACTATAATATTCCCTCACATGAAGATTAAATAATAGTTTTATAAACATTATGAATGTATTATACACTCATTGCCCCAAGGTTGTGGAGTAATTTACTGCTGTCCAGTAGTTCATCCACCTCAATAAACATGTTTAAAACCCTTTAAAACCCCTCTTTGGCCTTCTCAGCATTGTCTTCAGGGTGAATTTTTTTTTAGGTTTCATTTCTTTTTTTTTATATAAAGTTTGCCTCTGTTAATATGTGGTCACATTAACAAAATACTGCCAAAATTATGTGGGCAAAAAAAGTTCCACTGTTAGTGGTTTAGCAATACATGAAGTACAGCTTCTGTGAAATTTCACAGAGCAATGGTAAATGTGACCACATTTATTTTTTTAGTAAGCCCTGTTTAATCTGAAGTTAAATATACAGCACGTTAGTCTCCTTTTGTTTTTATAAAGTGGCTTTTACTTATTTGGTATTTTATTCTCCTATAGTTTATTATTTGTTTCAAGCTTTATTCTTTGAAAGAATTTAGAGAGAAAATGTTTCTCAGCTGCTATATTTTCCGATGACTCAGATCAAATGAGTCATCCACCAAATGTAGTGATACTACCAGCATTTCTGGTGATAACATGAGGTGATGAACTCTCTCCATCTGTCTCACCAGGTTCATCTGCTCACAAATGCCCAACCAAGTTCTGCAGAGCATTAGCATTATTGACACTCCGGGGATCTTGTCTGGCGAGAAGCAACGCATAAGCAGAGGTCAGTGGCTGCAGTGAGTGTTTACTGTACAGGAGAATGTTCACTCTGTAGTCTTTGTAGTATTGTATTACAAACAAAGGCCGGACTCTGTCACATGGCCACACACATGCAGTGGGATATCAAATTACTAAACAGACACCCTCAAATATACCTGATTCTTCTCAAGTGCTCCTTCAAAGATGCTTATTAGAGAAGATCTGTTTGTCAAGGTAAAGCTAGTCACAATTGAATGCTTAGTAAAGGGAAGAGAATGTCACATGACCAATATGATGTGAAATCTTCTGTTTAGTCTTGGCAGAATTCTTCATACTGGAGTCTCTGTGACTATTTCCCATTGAAAATTTCCCACTTGATGTGATGCATTAGAGCAGAGCAGTGGAGGACTGAAGCTCATGTTCCCAGTATAAGGAACAATCATAATGCTTTAGTCAGTAGTTTTCTTTTTAGTCACCAGATCTGGCTTGTTTCATTGTAAATTTCCTCTGTCGTTTCCATCCCTGTCTCCCATTACTTGACACTAGCAGACACGCTGGAAACCGTAATGAGTCTGTGGTGTTACGAAGTCAGCATTTCTCACTTTCTTTTCCCTCATTTTAAAAGCATGAATTTAGCTTGCCAAATACACTTCAGGGTTTATATCAGCATACTGGTACCTCAGCATGTAGCTGGTGTTTATGTGTTACTAGCTAATCAATTAACAAAACAAGCTGCTACATGCTTTGTTTAACTTTTTTTAACTAAGGCGGCAGAGCACTTCTGAGACGTGGCCAAGAAATTTGTATCAGTCATGAGATATGAGATATGCCTATTCATGCTGCACAAGTGATATCTATGAAAATGCATGGCAGCAGAGGTACACCGCGGGTGTATGCAGACTCAGAGGGTCTGCAGACTACAAATTAGGCCTGGTAGCACAAATGTAGAACAGCACAAATGTACGGCCACAGCTTCGGCCATGAGGGATAACAATGTGCATGGGCGTTCCACATCTGTTCCTGCTTTAGCTCCACTCAGCTGAGGTTGCATTCCTCTTATGTTAGTGTCTCTGACACATCTCACGATGCACCATTAACCTTATGCATTAATCATATTTCATTTTGAATACAACTATGAATTTTTCAAAATGTGAAAATTACTGAATTTTACACCCAGACAGTTGTGTTATGCCTGCTTTAAAATTTTCCAGTTTCTAAATATTATAAATGAGCAGAATATTTATATTTAGGCTGCTCTTTATAAAAGTGATTAAATATTTATGGGAAATAATGCTGGTAAGTTGACAACGTCTGGTGAGACATGCAACAACCATCTATTTTTTTTCTACAATTTTAAACAGTATATTGTTGATTTTTATAATTATAATGCATGAAGTTTGGACTATTCATCACACTGTAGGATCAATTAAGTTGAACTATGGCTAATATTCTAAAATAAATGGTAACTAGGTATAGTAGCCAAGACATGGATGTTTCATTTTACATTTATGTAGATTTTAAGTCAGAATAAAAAGTTAATTTAGAGTACTTCTTCTGTACATAGTTGCTTTACATGGAACAGCACCGATGGTTCCCACTCTCTAAGCACTGAGCTCCTCCTTTGTAAAATCTTGGCAGAGCTTTTTGCAAAATTTTTATAGCAATGCGTAATCCATGCCGTTGTTGTTGGAACAGTGTAATTTCCTCATGACTGTTGGGTGGTTGGATAACCTGGATCTCATTGCTTTAAAATCTGAATTTGCACTGGTTTATAATGAGCTATATGTGAAAGAGAACTGAAGTGGTGTCCCTGTCTCTATGAGGTTCTTGTGGTCATGACAGATCAGTGACCTGTGCACAAGGCTTGAAAGCTGATCTTTATGTCCTTCTCTCTTTCTATACCCCTTTCTTCCAGCTACAGAAAAAAAGGTGTAACCATTATTTATGCACGAAGTGTTGACAGTTGAACACATTTTCCGGCTGTAAAAAAGCAATTTCAAATGAATTCTTTGTGTAGAATGTTTCCATGAGTGAGTTTGGTCTTGGATCTTTGTATTTTATTTTTACGTTTGTTTGTTTGTTTATAATAATAATAAACTTATTATTATTGATAATATTTATTATGCATATTTATATTCTATTTTAAGGTTTCCCAAACATGGGTTTGTGAAAAGCAAATATTTAATTTAATCATAGATATGTAGAATTAAAATATATTATATAAATGAAATATTTTATTTGTTTACCTGCATTGTTAAATTAATGTAATGTTAACTTAAAATCTACTTCAAGGATTTTGGGGTTAAAAATTCCTTTATTATACAGTATTGTGTATGTTTTTTAATTGTGTTTTTATTATCGTTTTACTATCTCTATGGTGTGTACTGAATGCAGTACACTCGATTTGTTTTCTCTTACAAGCAAGGCAATGAAGTACATTTTAATTCTGTTCTATTGACATATTTCCCCCACAGGCTATGATTTCTCAGAGGTTCTGCGCTGGTTTGGAGAGCGAGTGGACCGTATCATTCTCCTCTTTGACGCCCATAAGCTAGACATATCTGATGAGTTTTCTGAAGCGATCAAAGCTTTCCGTGGGCAGGATGACAAAATCCGTGTGGTGCTGAACAAGGCTGACCAGGTGGACACTCAGCAGATGATGCGAGTTTATGGTGCGCTGATGTGGTCGCTGGGGAAGGTGATCAATACTCCAGAGGTGGTGAGGGTCTATCTCGGCTCTTTTTGGGCCAAACCTCTCCAAAATGCAGAAAACCGGCGTCTGTTTGAAGCTGAAACACAAGATCTCTTCAGAGACATCCAGAGTTTGCCTCGCAACGCTGCCCTGCGTAAGCTGAATGACCTCGTCAAAAGAGCTCGGCTTGCTAAGGTAAGGGTTTTAACATCACAACTTAGCAGTGCATTTTGACACTTTTAAAAATTTGTTTAGTGTCATTGATGTTATTGTATGTATGTTAAAATTAAATGCATAAAATGGTGTATATTATACCTGAGATCTGTCATATAATTTTATTATATGGTAATAGTTGCATTATTTTTATATACTTATAGGCCTATTTTATTATTTTAATCTTATTTTAGTATTTTCGTTAAAGTTAGTTAATTATAAATAATGTTTATACATATTAGATATTAATATTTTTAGTGTAGATGTATTTATATTATTTGTTAATTATTATTAATATATATTAAGTATATTAATTTTTAATAATCCCTTGCCGCTTGTCAAACTTTCCAGCATCGCTGCTCATTGTCTGTTATTTTGTCTTGTGTTTGACCTTAGTTCAACTACTATTGTTTTTGTGCACTGTATGAACTTACACACTGTCCCACATGAGCCCCATTCAACACAACCTGGTTGTGCCTTAACACTTAAATATGGACGTATAAACA
This sequence comes from Cyprinus carpio, assembly GCF_018340385.1. Classification (NCBI taxonomy): domain Eukaryota; kingdom Metazoa; phylum Chordata; class Actinopteri; order Cypriniformes; family Cyprinidae; genus Cyprinus; species Cyprinus carpio. The sequence continues at coordinate 15,054,129 of NC_056613.1, read as the reverse complement.
ATTCACTCATGGAACCATGAAAGAAAGTGCGTCTTATCTCTTCCGCAATATTTTCCAAACACGTCCAGCAAACAGGAATCCTGAAGCGCTGTGCATGCCTTCCTGTAATGTTAAAGCCATGTGATGCAGTTAAATGCCTTCTCCATCTCCTGGAAAAGCCCAGAAAAGTCCCTTTCCATGGTACAAAGGAATGTGTGTAACGGGCTTGAAGAGAGCACGGCCCTTATTTTTCCTAACCTCTCCACCCCACTTAGTCTTGCCACTCGTCATGTTTACGCCTTTCCTGTCCTCCTCGAGTCAACAGTCATCCTTAAGAGGAATAAACATGGCTTAAAAGGGAAAAGCCCAGTCTTAATTTGGATCTCTGGTGGTGTACTTCCTCTATATTGAGGAAAAAGTTTGTGTAAATACAGACGCTTTTGAATGTTTCTTTGGCAAGGGCATTTCCAAGGTGTAAACACACAGAAGGTGTTTGATTATGTAACTGGCCTAGAGTAACAGGAGGTGCATGTCGTGTGAGAAAAATTGTCTTTAGTATAATAATAGTGATATTGATCCTGTGTTTATTTTATTGTAACAAAAAAACAATTAAATGTGATATAATTTGAGGTCTTAAATGACTTTAATTGGGTTGTAACTTTTAAACATGCTTTTTATTTTAAACTTATGCTGTATGTCATAAATGTAAAAATAATGCTAAAAAATAAGATTATTATTATTATGCTAATTATAAACAATAATATATCATTTATTATTATTATTAAAATCATTTTCAAAATGTATGCCTAGCAGCACATCTATTTTTTTTAAATCGATATGTTAAATGTAGGCCTATATTTCCAGTATACATTATTCTATAAGGAAGCACATGTTCACCATATCTCCTCATGAACTTACCGATAATCTGCTGCGTGTGTTATAGGTGCATGCTTACATCATCAGCTACTTGAAGAAGGAAATGCCTTCCCTGTTTGGAAAAGAGAAGAAAAAGGAAGAGCTGATTGCCCACCTGCCTGAGATCTATCAGATTCTGGAGAGAGAGTACCACATCTCACCTGGAGATTTCCCTAAAGTCACTAAAATGCAGGTGAGACTTGGCCTGTGTCAATAGAACATGGGTAAATATTAGATGTTATATTATGGCTTCTACATATGTTTACAAACTAAACAAAACTAACCAGGATGTTTGTTTTATTTAGAGAGACACTAGCTGTTCTTGGATGAATACAATTTCCAACAACTGCTGGTTATTAGATTATGTTAAGTACTGGTGCAGATGAATGAGCATCTGAGGAATGTTTATTTTGTACAGTGTGTTAGTGCTGTGATTGAGTCCCAGCCCTGCTATTGTCTGAGGAGCAGAGAGAGTCTGTGCTTTCACTTTTACTGGTCTTGCCTGACGATGTTTACCTAGCATGACTCTCTATGCCCACATCAGAAATTGCATTACAGTATATGTGAAAACAAGACTCCAGTCAAGCGCTGTAATGCAGTTTCATATTACTTTACAGATATTAATGGGGATACATCTCACATTTGGGTCTTTCATATTTACTTAACGTACAGGCATGCAGAATTTTAATTGCTATAAAAAAAACAGCAGGGCTATTCCGTGTCAGCTCAACCAGTGGTCATGTATGGTGAGGAAAGCCAAAATATAAAATATCATGGATGACTATTTACGTAGAGGGGGATAAAAATGACAATTTTCCCCTGAGATTCAGAGCCAGAGTACAGTGGGGAAAGATGGCAGCATCATTATTTTTACACATAGATTGGTAGGTCTGTTAGAAAAATTATTTTGCATATAGATACTTTTGTTTTGATAGATGAAAACAAGATACATTTCTAGTTTGAACATTATTTGTTCTTCAGACATTCCTCTTTAAAAGAAACAAAGTATTATTTGTATGCGAAGTGACCAACATTTGGTTTTTGACCACTGAAAATGTGTATAATTTAACATTTTACTCCCGGAGCCATATTGAGATTCCAATATCTCTGGAAATTAACTAAATAGGGCCTTTACAAATGAGACCCAAAATCTAAAAAGGCATTAAGATATCTTTAATACTTCTTGAGATACAGGCATGCAAACTTTGGAGAAAAAAAAAATGAAAAGTGCTTTTACCCAGTTTTGAATGGTCACCACTGGCATTTAATGCAACAAAGATGGATAAAGTCAACAGATTTTACTAACAGACCTATTAATCTCTGTGTAAAAATAACTTGATGCTGCCATCTTTCTAAAGTCATTTGTACACCCCTCTGAATCTGGCTCTGAATCTCAGGTAAAAATTAGTCATTAGAATTAGAATAATAGTATTAGAAAAGTATTAGAAAAATAGTAAGCTACTCAGTATACATCCATTGCATTTAATATTTGGACTTTCATCACTATACATGTTTATCTTTCTTCAGAAAAAATATTGACGAAATCGAAAATTTGAGTACGGTTCTGAAATTTGGTTGGTTGGACATGGAATGACCCAGCAGTCATTACCTATAATAACATTGCTAATAATTACTGACTGCACACATGCTCTCAGTGAACTTTCCAACCAGACAGTTTCCAGGCTGCTCTTGAAAGATAAAGGCCATGCTCTAAATAGACTGTAGGCAACATTGATTCACTCCAGAATTAGACATCATATCACTGAAATAACATCTTCAGTACTTGGATGCCTCATTTGTTTAGGCCTTACTTTATAAATCAATGTCTCAGTCATGATCTTTAAACACATTATAAAAAATGATAAGGAATAATGAAACAAAAATCTAACCCATTGTGTTTCAGTTGTCTATGCTGTGTTATTACAGACACTTTAATTAGACATTAAAATGTCTCCTTCTGTAACTCACATCTACTAACATGCAGGAGCAACTGCAACACTACGACTTCAGCAAGTTCCCATCTTTTAAGGTGAAGTTGATTGAATCTGTGGACAAAATGTTGTCCACCAAGATCTCAAGTCTGATGAACATGATCCGAGAGGAAGAAAGCAAACAGCCTCCTCAGATGGTAATGGGTGGAGCATTCGAGGACTCGTCCGATGGGCCTTTTAACCACGGTTATGGAGAGGGTATCAGTGCAGGGGCCGATACTGAGGACTGGATCGTGAGTCGCGACAAACATCGCTACGATGAAATCTTCTACACACTGATGCCTATGAATGGGAAGGTAACTGGCATCAATGCCAAGAAGGAGATGATGAATTCTCGTCTGCCCAACACTGTACTGGGAAAGATCTGGAAGCTGGCAGACTGTGATAAGGACGGCATGCTGGATGATGAAGAATTTGCTTTGGCTCAGCATCTTATTAAAGTCAAACTAGAGGGATTTGAGCTTCCTACAGAGCTACCAAATCACCTAGTGCCTCCATCGCACAGGAAGAACCCCACTGCAGACATCTTGTACAACAACCAGGAGGATTGATCATCTTCATATCTTCATATTTATCAGCCAGCTGCTAGCACAGAGTGGCCTTTGAATACCGAAGTCTTGCCGAAGCCCATGTAATTGATTACATCTAAATTTTGTCCCTGACCTTGTGTTATTTCGACACGTGCTTGCAAAATGTCAAAATGGATGGTAGTGCAGTTTTAGATCATTATGCAATGCTTTCAATTTTATATTACATTTCATAATAAATAACAATTTCAGTTAAGTATGCATAACAGCAGGCAAAAAATATACACACGATCACAGAAGCATCCATTCATTTCACTCATTCTGACAGTGTGAAATTAATTAAACTATTAAATTAATTTTGAAACACAATATAGTCTTTTTTCTATGAATGTACACTTTTCATATGAACTGCATCATAATGCTGAAATAGACTATTTGTGAGCATTTTTAATGTGGGCAAATTGAGAGCAGTTCTGTGCTTCATGATGCAATTAAAATTATGTTCAATACTACTTACAAAAAATACTACATACACTTTTCTTACACTGGGTGTTACATTTTTTTGGATCGAATTATGTGCCATTGTTTAAATGTACAAATTTATAACAGCATTATACTGAACAGCTCTGAGTTTTGCCAGTTTTTTGTTGTGTATAATATTTCTGTCTTACACTGACTAGGTTGTGAAGAGTTATGGTAGTTTATAGTGGCAAGCATTTAGAAATGTGAAACATCTAAACTTTAAAAAATAATCCTGCAAAAACATTCTACAAATTCAGTATTCATTAGTGTTCCAGTATCACGCTTCTTCATTACTTTTTTTGAGATTGTCAGGCTGGAGAGATTGTCATCCAACTCTATTCTCTGCCTTCTAATTAAAAAAAAAAACAACTTTTTTAATAAAATGTTATGTATATATATTAAAGATTTTACATAAACAATTAATAATGTTAAATACAATGACAGTAAGAAACAACATTGAATTAAACCTAGTGTTTATATGAACTTCTATTGAATGATGAAATCAGCTATCATTATGAAACTCTTTTATGCCGTATATATACTAATACAGATGAATGTAATTATGTATGTTAAACACTGTCACTGTAACCATATGTACATTTTAACTAATATACAGAGTTTGTTTCTGTCAGCTCAGAGGTGGATTACATGAACTAGACTGTAACTATTTGACATGAGGCCTACTGTTAAGGCTTTTAAACATGAAAAACCATTGTGTTTATGTACAGGTAAAGTTAAGATTACTGTAAAATGTGATTAAAGCCATTCTGTTTAAGTTTAACAGACACTTAAGTACATTTATATAGGTATTTAATGGTGCTTCCTATACTTTAATGAGCCTTGAAAACTGTACTGGGAAAGATCTGGAAGCTGGCAGACTGTGATAAGGACGGGATGCTGGATGATGAAGAATTTGCTTTGGCTCAGCATCTTATTAAAGTCAAACTAAAGGGATTTGAGCTTCCTACAGAGCTACCAAATCACCTAGTGCCTCCATCGCACAGGAAGAACCCCACTGCAGACATCTTGTACAACAACTAAGAGGATTGATCATCTTCATATCTGCATATTTATCAGCCAGCTGCTAGCACAGAGTGGCCTTTGAATACCGAAGTCTTTCTTCATTGAAAGGGATGAAGCTTTATTGGTCAAGCCATCTTTCATCAACAGACATGTGTGACTTTCACATGCCCAAGATTAAGTATGTTTGAATATACGTGCACTCATTCATATTTTTGAAAGACACACATATTAAAATTACAGCCCATGTAATTGATTACATTTAAATTTTGTCACTGACCTTGTGTTATTTCGACATGTGCTTGCAAAATGTCAAAATGGATGGTAGTGCAGTTGTAGATCATGTAATGCTTTAAATTTTATATTACATATAATAAATAACAATTTCAGTTAAGTATGCATAACAGCAGGCAAAAATAATACACACACATGACACTATCACAGAAGCATCCATTCATTTCACTCATTCTGACAGTGTGCAGAGGTGGGTAGTAACTAATACTTGGGTAACTAATACTTTTGGAGTATATTTAAAGAGGGGTACTTTTACTCTTAAGTAAATTTTTTGGGGAAAATCTGTACTTCGTTACTGTGTGCGACGCTCCTCTCGTTACTTTATCTTAATGCAATAAAAGTTATAAATGCTTCAGTTTATTCCAAACGCGCCGTCTACTTTTCTCTGGGAAATGAGCGATGCCCATTCGCAAATGATTCATTCTTTTGAGTAGGTTCTGTTCAAAGGCTTGATCAAACCAGTTGGCAAACCAGTGAATTGGTTCGTGAATCAGTTTGAATGATTCGTTCAGTTCCCTGCACTGCACTGAATTGAAGGCAAATATGCAAAGGCTATTGTTTGCTTGCGATAAAGATCTTTATTAGATGAACACCGCGTGTGCTGTCTACGGTTCAACAGGTATAGCTTAGGCTACGTTCAATTACAGTACACGATACCACATTAGTTTGTTGTATGTGTAACTTATAATTATCAGAGGCGTCAGGCCCATTCAAATTGAGGGGGCACAGATTTTGAGCCAAGTGGATTTTGAATGCAGCTTCCAAAAGACAAAAAAATAGCCAATTAATATTTTCTAGATTTGATACAATCCCACCGGCATGAGAACGTTCAGCGAGTCATCATCAGCTGCTAAATTCAGACCTGCGTTTGCTGGCTGGCGCTGAGCCAGAGAAGGACACGTTTTTACAGCGCTGCACATTATAACCAATCACAGAAGATTCTGTTGAGCTTATGAATGCAATGACCAATCAGAGGTGTTCAGGTGAGTCATCGCTAAAATGCCGGTGGTTCCTTCACTCGCTCGCTGACTGAATACTTCTTTCTGGCGAATTCTCTCGTCAGAAACAACAAAGTGCAGATGTGTGTACGAATCTGTAAATAAGATATTGATTTCACAGTGTTAACAGTTTAAGTGATTTTAATGGGATTTTTTTGAGAGTGATTGAACTCTAGAAGTCTGTCAGCTGTCAGTGAAAATGTTCTTTGCTCTCTTTCTGTAAAATGAAAGATTAGTAGTCTAACTTACAACGTTTTTATATCACATTAACTTTCAATGTTATATTCACATTTAATATAAAGTCAGTCGTATTAAAAATATGTTATGGCATGACACCCATATCTGTTACTTTAGTAAACAGACAGGATTTTATGCATAGTTAATAGATTACATTATTAGGCTACTTTGACCATCACATATTATCTAACATAATCTATGAAGGTGAGAATCGAGATATTTCAAGATACAGTTCATGCGTCTGGGAATGTTTCTAATAAAAATGAAAAAAAAATAAAAAAAAATAATAATAATAATAATGCTTAATAATTTTCCAATATGCTTTTGTAGCTCCTGTGTGTCACATGACGACCCCCCCCCCCCACTCGTGCCCCCTCAAAAATAATGAGTGCATTACTCCCCTGCTTATACATTAAATAAAATATTATTTTTACATTTAATAGTCACAGAGTATGAAATAAATACCCTCCAAACCCGCGTTGGCTCTGTTCCAGAAGGAATGCCTTTGCCTAGACACAATTAATATAGATATTTCCACAGTATTTACGCTTGCAGAAATATAGCCTACATCTGTTTACATTTTGCAGAACAGACAGAAGATTATCCGTCAATGTGCATTTGCTTCGTTATGTTCAGATGTGGTCATGTGAGGAGTTTTCACTCTTCTCTGTGTCAGAGGTTATTTATACATATATAATACATACTTTAAAATATAATTTATTTCAGTGATGCAAATCAGAATTTTCATCAGCTGTTACTCCAGTTTTCAGAGTCATGATCCTTCAAAAAATTATTCTAATATATTTATTTATTACCAGTGCTGGAAACAGTTTTGCTGCTTAACATTTTTTGGAACATGTGACATTTTGTTTAGGATTCTTTGATGATATAGAAAGCTAAATAGAACATCAGTGTGAATATACCCTTAGTGAATATATACCCACAGTGTGAATATCTATTAAATTAATACAATATAGTCTTTTTTCCATGAATGTACACTTTTCATATGAACTGCATCAAAATGGTGAAATAGACTATTTGTGAGCATTTTTAAAAATAATCCAGCAAAAACATTCTACAAATTCAGTATTCATTAGTGTTCCAGTATCACGCTTTCCCGAATATTTATTTTTAATATTGTGAATTCATTGTTATTGTTGTGTAACTCTTTTTTTTGCATTCTAATTTAAAAAAAAGAAAAAGAAAAGTTTTTAATAAAATGTTATGTATATATATTAAAGTTTTTACATAATTAATAATGTTATATACAATGACAGTAAGAAACAACATTGAATTAAACCTAGTGTTTATATGAACTTCTATTGAATGATGAAAGCTGTCATTATGAAACTCCTTTATGCCGTATATACACTAATACAGATGAATGTAATTATGTATGTTAAACACTGTCACTGTAACCATATGTACATTTGAACTAATATACAGAGTTTGTTTCTGTCAGCTCAGAGGTGGATTACATGAACTAGACTGTAACTATTTGACATGAGGCCTGCTCTTAAGGCTTTTAAACATGAAAAATCATTGTGTTTATGTACAGGTAAAGTTAAGATTACTGTAAAATGTGATTAAAGCCATTCTGTTCAAGTTTCCCAGACACTTAAGTACATTTATAAAGGTTTTTAATGGTGCTTCCTATACATTAATGAGCCTTTGACGTATATACAATAGTCAACCATCTGTTAATATGTAATTTGCAAGTTATATACACCATTTTAAATGAAATAAGGGAATGTAATAAATGTTTCTTCTTCAAATTAAAATTAATTGTTTCTCCAAGACTTTACTTTGAAGTTCGTAATCAATAGAAACTTGAACATGCACTAAATCTTTTTTGAATAACAGCAATTTTAGTTCCTGTAGAGAGGTGTGTGTTGCTGAATTGCATGAAATACTGAATATGACTGCAACCTTTACCCCTCATGTAGCACATGGTCTGGTGAGTTAGAATTACCCTCCCTTTCAGTCCATTACAACGGCGTCAAAGTTCAGTTCAGTTCCTTAACACTGATCAGTCTTAAAGAGGATTTATCAGAATACGCTCAAATCATGAATTTTTGCCTATATTGAAAGTCTATGATAAGCACTGACTGTGCTTAAGTGCTGAAAACAAACCTTGAGAAGGGTAAGTGAATTTGAAATCTATTACATTCTGCGCATCACAATCTGTTTTATGTAATACTTTTTGCAAGTGTTTCAAATTGTAGGATATACAAATGGCATCATTTAAGAAACAAAAAATACGGATTATACAAAAATGAAGTTGGTCTACAGAGATGTGTAATATTACAGTTTTATTGTTCATATTTATTTTAGATAAAACAAATGTCTGTTTCACTGAATTACAAATATGGATATAAAATAATATTTTGTCAATATATATAATAACACCATAGCATTAAGATGCTACTATGATGATGTTCTATAGTATTATATCTGAAAAATATTAAGACATTGAAAAGTGTCCAGTTTACTAAGTAATCTGTAATCTTTGATCCCAACATATTTAATTGATCACCTGATTTGGAAATGCTAGGTATTTTTATGATCCTTCTAAATATGTCTGTGAAGTCAGACTTGAAGTACATAATTATACTGTCAGCAGGAGAGGCATGATTGCCCCGATGCTTTCATTTCCTCAAACATGAGAACGAAGTTGATTTATAAATTGAAAATTACATATCTTGAGTCATATTTAACTTTCACAATGACATTTTGTTTTAACTTCCCGAAAGAGCCTACAAATGGTGATGTAAAGGCCTCACCTGTATGGCTTAATTTTTAAACTCATTGTGGGCAGCTCTTCATTGTAAATGAACAATCTGTGGTGTCTGGTTTTGTATCTTTGAAAGAGTTACATGCAATTTTCATGTGTTGTTTTCAGGGACTAACACAGTCAGGAGATGTTTAAACAGGGAGATGGAGAGGAGTCGGATGGCCGATTCCGAGAGCTTCAGGAACAGCGGATGACAGTGCAGAAGAAGACCTACACAAAATGGATGAACAGTGTCTTCTCAAAGAATGGGGTACGAATAAGTCCATCCAAAGCCTTCCTGAACCTCAATGCAAGCTCAGGAAACAAGATCTACAATCAGAGACACAACTAAACACCAACACTTAAACTAAAGCTTACATTTCAAATGTGTCATGATCAACCCTTTTGCTATGGATTATAAATATATTTATAATCCACTTCGTTTAATCAGTGATATCTGCTGGCGGCACAGCAATTTGATTACACAAAAATTTATGATTCACAAGATATCACAATAACTTTGATGATATCTAACGTTAGTAATCCTGACTCTAGTCTTGTGACTTACTTTAGTTTACAATATGCTCACTCCAGCACGATTGTCTCTAGTTGTGAACCCTTGAACCCATTTAAGGTCATAATTTTATCATTGTTCATTACATTACCACATACTTTATGCACTTGTCGCATGATAAGTGCACAGTTCGTTTGGTTGCTTATTTAAACAAGTTAGCCCACTGTTTTCTATATATACACTGAGATTGAATTCAATAATAATGATGAGAGAAAGTGGCAGGTAGACAAAGTAAAAGTCAATAGTTAATTTTTATACACTGTTATGCAAACCTTTGGTTTTTGACAGATCAGCACAGGGGAGGGAAAAACAAATATGATTTACCTTGTATTACATCAACATCACCAATATTAGATTTAGGACCGAAATAGTACCAACTTGATTTTTATACATAATTTTTCCGCTTTATTTGTCTCCCTTTGAGTGTTATATTTAACAGTGGTTACATATTACCTCCTCTCGTACTTACTGCCATTGCTGTGTGAACCAACTGAGAGACTTAACTTACATAAAACACTAACAGCAGGAAGATGTTAAAACAGACAAGTGGTGCTACAACAACTTTCCTCGGCTTGTTAGGGCACACAAATATATTAATAGCTGTATACAGGCAGCTGTCTGAAAAAATGATATGTTTTAAACATTTCCCTTTCCTTTTCCCCTTCCTCAGTTGCTTCTGTGTATTGTTCTGTATCAAACAACACCATTCATAACATGTTTTTTATAAAAGGTCACACTTATCATTAAAAACCTAAACATTGCTTTCTGAGAAAATCTATTCCGCTCTTGTACAAGCTGGTTATCAGTTACATGCAAGTTAGCAGTTAGCTATAGACAATCGTTTTTAAAAGCAATTAGGAAAGCTGCAAAATGGTTTGCAGTAATTGCAAGCAGAATTTTTTTTATTTTTTATCATTGCTCTCTGAAGACCCACTAGAGAAGCAGGGTGTGCTCTAAGCTTCCTCGATTCATTCCCTGGGTAAACAGAGCCTATTGGAGGCAGTAAGCAGATCTGTTGAGAGACATCAGATTCCCACAACACATGGATTAGGGAGTGGTTGCAATTTTCTTGCTTGAAAGCTGAGAGCAGGACGGCTTTACTGAGAGGAGTGTGAGTGAGTCACGTCATAGTGGAATACAGTGGCAATTAGCCAAACACAATGGTAAAATAAAGCCAGCTTCTAATTTCATGCCTAAACTTGTTTCAAACTGCCTATGATGCATAAAACAAATGCAGTTATAGGATATAAGAACATGTATGTCACTACCTGCAACATGCTTGTTAGCCGATGTCTTCCCACTTTATGATTACTTGGGTGTATTGGAAATGTGTAATTTTATTTTAATGTGCATTCACTTTAAAGGAAGGTTGACTTGACTGATGTGTATACTGATCTAAGAACTGGTGTGCATCTCGTGCGACTTTTGGAGCTCATCTCTGGGGAGAAACTGCCCACTCCCAGTCGACGCACCCTAAGAGTTCACTGTCTGGAAAATAACAGCAATGCCATTAATTTCCTTAAAACCAAGGTACACTGGAAGAAATACAATGTGCAAATCTCTGAAATGTACCTTTTAAAAAGTATTACTTCCACAATGTAACATCTTTAATTGTGGAATAACTGAAAAATTGAATAATTGCTCATCTTCCTATAGATCAGAGTAGATCTGATTGGTCCAGAAAATATTGTGGATGGAGACAGAACTCTGATCCTGGGCTTAATTTGGATCATCATTCTCCGCTTCCAGATTGGAGCCATCAATATTGTTGAGGTAAGGCCTTAAGAGTGGCCTCAATAAACGTTCTAAAAAGCAAAAAGTGCACTTTTCACTCTGTTCACATCCTATTGTGGTTTCAGGCTGGTGGTGATGCCAGTGGTGCTCAGCGCTCTGCCAAAGAAGCTCTACTGATATGGTGTCAGCGTAAGACCGCCGGTTACGCCAATGTAAATGTGCAAGACTTCTCAAGCAGCTGGAGAGATGGACTGGCCTTTAATGCTCTTATTCATGCCCATCGGTAGTATTTTCAGTGGATAGCATTCTCTTTTGATAAGGAACAGAATTTGACTATGTTTCCTCAGTCTCATGATGTTATGATAACACTGTTCCAGGCCTGATCTATTTGACTACAACCGACTACGCCAGGATGATCCAATGAGGAGCCTCACCCATGCTTTCACTCTGGCAGAGGATGAGTTTGGTATAATGCAACTCCTGGATGTGGAAGATGTCATGGTGCCTCATCCCGATGAGAAGTCTATCATGACTTATGTCTCCCTGTACTACCACTACTTCTCCAAAATGAAGCAGGGTCAGACTATCCAGAAGAGGATAGCTAAGGTTAGTTAATGTGTAATTTTAATTAATGTAAAATGCAATGGGAAGCTTTTATATCCAAATAAAACAGATTACTGTAAAGAAAAAAGTGTAGAACGAGGGCATCAGTTGTTGACTGGTTGGAGGCAGATCCCAATGGAAACTTGCAGTCGAATGTAACAAAGGGGCAGGGTTTGTGACATCAGAACACAACAGAGAGATGTCTCAGTTCAGCATGTTTGGATGAATTGTTCTCCATAAGATCAATAACATGCATTTAGAAAATAGATGTGAATTTTCATTTTTTCAGACATTAAGGATTTGAATAGACCTCTAACCTCAAATATGAAACTTCAGCACCTTATTACTAATAATGTAGGACAATATAAACATAAATGATATCTCAAATAGTCTAGTTCTAGTTTGTTGAGAAGAGGTATTCAATTACTTTTCTAAGCAATCAGACTTATGAATTTTACCTGGTGATAATACAGGCAAAAAAATCCCATAGAGTTATTGATGGAGTGTTCAGAGACATACAGTATAATAGGCAATTTACTTAAAGTCCATGTTAAGCAATATTAAATATGTGTTCTGAGTTTTTCACATCACAGAAAAATGTGTTATTAACCACCCAGCAAAATTAGAATGAAAAAAGCCAAGTAAATAAAAAATGTATCAAAATATTGAAAAAAATTAGCAAAATTCTCTGCAAAATTAGCAAAATTCTCTGCTCTCAAATGCTGGGTGCTGTTGGTGCTGAACCACGCCCACTCACGGAAAAGCTGTCTAGTGTCCCAACAGCATCACACCAGCCACACCATGCCTCTCTCAACAGTCAAATACCGCTACAACCTGAATAGATGTTCCCTCTAGCAGCTTTAATAGATTTATACAGCCAAACATGTTTGGTAATATGCATTTATGTGCCAAAGGCATAGCTAGCTAGCTGGGTGAACCACTGATGCTAATGCGCTCTACTTATTAGGCTTGTACGAGATGCGCATGACATCAAAATACAGCGAGAGCAATTCAAAAGCATAAAGAGTCATTTGCTCTCTAATCGAGCTTGTGGTACTTTGATGTCATACGCCAATCGGTCTGCAAAGCGCCGATGCATCTCGAACAAGTCTGTTATAGTGTTAGTGGAGGACCCATGCTCAGTGGCTCCATTGTGCCATCGAGACCTTATTTTAGGCCCGCCCAAAAAATACTGAACACAAAAATGGTGAAAAACTATTTAATGGTCTAACTCCAGAATTCAGTACTACATAGTACACAGTCTTTGTAACGTGTTTTCAACAATACATTTCTAACATTTATAATGTGTTTATAAACAATTCTCTGAATTGCCTTTACACAGACGTTAACTAAGTAGTAGTAGCAGTAATATATGAACTGCACTAATGCCAATGCCAAAATAGTTATTAGTGATATAAGATGTATTTCCTTGGGTGTCTTTTTCTTGACTGGACTTGGAGTAGATGTGATTATTATAACAAAAGATATACACTCTTTGATTTGGTCCATTGAGACAATGCAATGTCACATGAGCATGTCCTTACAGCTTTTTTGGGAAATGTTAAGAACTGGCGCACTCTGTTTGTGAAAGTATGAACTGCAGCTACTGTGGTGTTGAATCAGGACTCTAATCTCAAACTCTTTAGGATTAGTGGATTTGACTGTGGGTCAAGAGGAGGAGCCCTGGTCTTAATCAGATCAGTGTAAACTCTAGGCTGTAAATGCTGCTAAACAAGAAAGTTAGTTGTCTGCACTGTGTAGTCAAGAAACAGCTTTTCGGATAATGCTGACAATATGGAGGAAAACATCCTCAGATACTCTTTGACAACAGGAGGAGTTGATCCAGCAAAGATGAGCTCAGAGGTCAGGCGATGCCATTAACATGCTGGCAGGATCCACATGGAGAGAAACAGGGGCGTGAAGTGTCCTGTTCTGCCTGTGCAGCATGACACTTTCACTCACCACCATGTCTACAAGTGTGAATAGAAATAGCGGTATGTGTTGACTGGGTCACAGCTGTGGAGTAGTGTTAGCTGTCACAAACGTGTATTAAACAATGACAGAGAGATCTTGTTGGATAGATTGGATAAGACGGAGATAAGCCCAGCCAGGCTCTGAGATGTCAAGACTCTAAATTTCATTTTATGGTAAGACCGCCAGCTCTCAGGTGTGACGCTGACAATGACAATGGCTTTCAGTGGCCATTTCAGCAGTCATTGGCTGCGATGGCAGAACATGAGACAAACAATTATTGAGCCGGAGAGGAGTCTTCCAGAAGTGGGCAAGGTGTGTATTAAGTAGATAGATGTCAGTGTAGCTGCTGAACAAAAACATGCTCCATGTGAACTTGTGATCAAAATATAGTCTATTTCTGTTATAATTTATTTTTTATTGTACTTATCTTTTTTTTTTTTAAATCATGATGTTGCTTAATGTTTAGTACTGATGTTGCTGTTAGATAAAATTTGCTGTTAGATAAAATCTGTGCTTTTGAATTTCATTCATCTGCTTCAACATTGGTGCTTTTTTAAAAATATATAGTTTATCTCTGCATGCAGATTGTAGACCTTCTGAAAGAGCTGGATGATATGAAGCGCATGTATGAAAGCATGGTGTCTGGCTTGCTACGCTGGATCAAGACCAAGGTGATGGAGCTCAATGACCATTCTTTCCCCAACTCCCTGCGAGAAATGCAGCATCTGGTTTCTGCCTTCAAGACATATCGCACTATTGAGAAGCCTCCCAAGTACCAGGAACGAGGGGCCATCGAGGCCCACCTTTTCAACTTGCGAACCAAGCTAAGAGCAAACAACCAGTGGGATTATATTCCTCCGGAAGGCAAAACCTTGGGGGATATCGAAAGGAACTGGACCTTTCTAGAGCGAGCAGAACACCTGCGAGAGAGAGCCCTCCAGGGTGCGCTGATGAGGCTGGAGCAGCTGGAACAGCTGGCCCAGAAGTTTGACCGTAAGGCTACGCTGAGGGAGAGCTACCTGGAGGACACTCTGCATCTGATCCAACAGCAAGATCTGGGAGGGCTGCAGAGACTGGAGGAGGCTGAGACAGCGGCTCGCAAACTGGAGGCCCTGGGAGCGGATGTGCTGGCTCGTGAACCGCGTTTCCGAGCTTTAAGTAAAATGGCTGCTGTTATTGAAAAAGAGAACTACCACAGCAAGGCACAAGTGATTCGCAGGTGAGGGGGCAAAGAATAGCAGGTAGTTCATAATCACTTATACAGGTCCTTCTCAAAAAATTAGCATATTGTGATAAAAGTTCATTATTTTCCATAATGTAATGATAAAAATTAAACTTTCATATATTTTAGATTCATTGCACAACAACTGAAATATTTCAGGTCTTTTATTGTTTTAATACTGATGATTTTGGCATACAGCTCATGAAAACCCAAAATTCCTATCTCAAAAAATTAGCATATCATGAAAAGGTTCTCTAAACGAGCTATTAACCTAATCATCTGAATCAACCAATTAACTCTAAACGCCTGCAAAAGATTCCTGAGGCTTTTAAAAACTCCCAGCCTGGTTCATTACTCAAAACTGCAATCATGGGTAAGACTGCCGACCTGACTGCTGTCCAGAAGGCCATCATTGACACCCTCAAGCGAGAGGGTAAGACACAGAAAGACATTTCTGAACGAATAGGCTGTTCCCAGAGTGCTGTATCAAGGCACCTCAGTGGGAAGTCTGTGGGAAGAAAAAGTGTGGCAAAAAACGCTGCACAATGAGAAGAGGTGACCGGACCCTGAGGAAGATTGTGGAGAAGGACCGATTCCAGACCTTGGGGGACCTGCGGAAGCAGTGGACTGAGTCTGGAGTAGAAACAGCCAGAGCCACCGTGCACAGGTGTGTGCAGGAAATGGGCTACAGAGAAGCAGCACTGGACTGTTGCTCAGTGGTCCAAAGTACTTTTTTCGGATGAAAGCAAATTTTGCATGTCATTCGGAAATCAAGGTGCCAGAGTCTGGAGGAAGACTGGGAAGAAGGAAATGCCAAAATGCCTGAAGTCCAGTGTCAAGTACCCACAGTCAGTGATGGTCTGGGGTGCCATGTCAGCTGCTGGTGTTGGTCCACTGTGTTTTTATCAAGGGCAGGGTCAATGCAGCTAGCTATCAGGAGATTTTGGAGCACTTCATGCTTCAGTCTGCTGAAAAGCTTTATGGAGATGAAGATTTCGTTTTCCAGCACGACCTGGCACCTGCTCACAGTGCCAAAACCACTGGTAAATGGTTTACTGACCATGGTATTACTGTGCTCAATTGGCCTGCCAACTCCCCTGACCTGAACCCCATAGAGAATCTGTGGGATATTGTGAAGAGAAAGTTGAGAGACGCAAGACCCAACACTCTGGATGAGCTTAAGGCCGCTATCGAAGCATCCTGGGCCTCCATAACACCTCAGCAGTGCCACAGGCTGATTGCCTCCATGCCACGCCGCATTGAAGCAGTCATTTCTGCAAAAGGATTCCCGACCAAGTACTGAGTGCATAACTGAACATAATTATTTGAAGGTTGACTTTTTTTGTATTAAAAACACTTTTCTTTTATTGGTCGGATTAAATATGATCATTTTTTGAGATAGGAATTTTGGGTTTTCATGAGCTGTATGCCAAAATCATCAGTATTAAAACAATAAAAGACCTGAAATATTTCAGTTGGTGTGCAATGAATCTAAAATATATATAAGTTTAATTTTTATCATTACATTATGGAAAATAATGAACTTTTATCACAATATGCTAATTTTTTGAGAAGGACCTGTAGATATGGGCTATGACTGTTTTGATGTCCTATTATAATGCAGTGGAAAAGACATGTCAAAAATTAATTTCTAGTAAAACATTCCCACTAATGCTGGATAATAAAATATAAAATATCATTTCCTGTTTGTTGATCCTTTGGAATGTGGAAGTTGAAAATTACATTATTAAAGTAAAAACCCTTTTATAGGTGTGGAAGCATTTAATAGACATTAATAGTAGATCATATGTGCTTATCTTGTATGTGACAGGAACATGGATATCATGAACCGATGGAAAGCTTTGCAGCAGCTTCTGCAGCAGCAGAGAGAACAAGCTGGAGATGCTGTGAATACATTTGCTGTTCTCAGAGATATCGAGTTAATATCTCTGGACCTAAGGGAATTACAGGTGAACAACTCAAATTTCCTTTATATATCATTTTTACTCCAGACATTACCACTGAGCATTATCACTTGAGCATAAACTTTCTTTCCTAGGCCCAGGCAGATTCCTCTGACTTAGGAAAACAGCTGCCAGACGTGGTAGCCCTGCTGCAAAAGCAGGACTTACTAGACACTCAAATCATCTCACTTGGAGAAACCCTGAATGCAATGAGCAGCAGTGCCTTAAAGGTTAGACACAAAGGTGCCACAAAAGTCGAGAGAGGAGTTAAAGATCTTAATGGCCAGTACAACTCTTTGCTGGTTCTCAGCAAGAACAGGTAAACTCTTTAAATCCATCTAATTGTACCAGAAGCCATTTTATTTGTGGACATTTGTAAGACTAAGCTTTTGTAAGATCCAAAAAGAGTACAAATCTTGTGGCAAGTACCATATACTTAAAGACCCTTACAGAATTTAGACTGTAAAAAACTGTGTTTTAAAAGTTAACCATAAGAAATACAGACAGGATTGTATACAGCACAGTTTTACTGTTTTATATAATAAAAAAAAACTACTGTGGACATATACTGTACAGCAATAAGATGATTTTTTTTTGTGGAAAAAAAGAGAAAAGCTCTGGAGGGACAGCTGAAGCTCTTTGAATTTTTCTATGATTGTGAAGAAGTAGAAGCATGGATCTATGAGAAATGGGTCCTCTTACAGGCAGCATCTCTGGGGAGAGACCTCAGTCAAATTCAGCAAGCAATTCAGAACTACAAGGTATTCGCCATCAGATACTATAGGATACAGAACTGTAGTATAGAAGAAACCCATTACTGCCTACATTTTTAGATATATTTCAAACAGTTATGTGCTTATTGATACTCTTTTATAGACTACTGCTTGCTCTTTTAAGCACGTCTATAATGGAGAACAGACCAACGTTGCTTAACCTCAGTGTGACTGGATCAGAGCTGCTAAGATTTGAATTGCTATGTGTGTTGCAGGCTTTAGAGGCAGAGATTCAGTCACAGGAATCACTTTGTTCTGGGGTTTTATCCAGAGGCCAAGAGCTCTGCAGGGGTAGACACCCCAATGAGAGAGACATCCAAAAGTGGATTCGGACTCTTCAGAAACAATGGCAGCAGCTTAAAGAACAAGTCACCATCAGAAAAAACAGACTGCATGCAGCCAATGTCATCAAGCAGGTATAAACCAAACTTAGCTATGTATAGGTTCCTCATGAGTGGAAAGTGAGAAATTATGATTCAGTAGATCAAGCAGAGATTGGCATAAAAATGTGTTCTAAATGCCATTCCTCCTTTCCCTCAGTATTTTGCAGACGTTACCGAAGCCAGCTCGTGGCTCGATGACCGCAAACCACTTCTCATTGATGAGGATTATGGAAAGGATGAGGCCAGCACTACTGCTCTGCTCCAGCGTCACCAAAGACTGCAGAAGGAAATGGAAGCATATGCCTCAGAAGTTAAACGGCTGGGTGAGCAGGCCAAGAGTGCTGCCCAACTTGCTCCTCTTACTGTGAGTCACAACCAAAATAACCCATTATTTACAAAAGAAAAAATATTTTACAATGCAATTACAGCACATAGTTTGTCTGAATAATTTTCCAATATTGCTTCAGGAAGGGTAATGGTGAAAAACAGTATATCCATGAAATAAATGTGAATCATTGCTAGTATAAAACAATTACTGTATAATTTTACAGCTTAGACACAGCTTTTACAGCTTCAATGGCAATGACAATGGCATTTTTTTTTACCAATTTAAACTGAAACCCAGCAGAGTAGAATGGTCCACTACAGTGATTCATCAGACGGTGAAGATAAGACGGATAAAAAAGATGACAAAGGAGGAAAAGTCCTCAGCAAGGCTTTACCACAAGAACAAGCAATGATTAGGTTCAGATACAGAGGTATATAGCATCCTTTAGTGCTAAATGATAAATGCTACTGGTCTGGTTTGTGTGTACAATGAACCAGTTCCTCTTTCTCTTCTCATCTTGACCATTTTTTCAGGTCCTATATTAACCTGGGAAAGAGGAGAAATATTGACAATTGTCAGCAGGGAAAAAGACGACAAGTTTCTTCTTCGAGACAGCAGAGGAACTGAGCAACTAGTATCTTCCACATTCATCAGGGAGATGCCATCTTCTTCTGTAAGACAATTTTAAAATCTATTTTAATTTCAAGTCTTATGAGCCATAACAATTCTTTAAATTGCATTTACTAGACAGCTTTTGCTTGTGTTTTTATGCAATTAAATGCAGAAAGCACCACCTGAACCTACAAATGGAGAACCTGAGAGTCCAAAAAAGAAAGTGAGCCGACCTCGCCGCACTCGTTCTATGCGGCGTGGCACAGCTGAAATATCTACCTCATCATTGCCTGACCCACACTTCCAAAAAGACACAATAGAGAGCACACAAAACAGTCTGGAACAGGATTTCAACAGCCTTTATAATTTAGCACAGGTGAATATTCATGCTTTGCTTTTACTCTTTACCATTTTAGATGATTTGAAAAAATTTCCAGGCATTTAAATAGCATTTTATCCCACCAGTCCAAAAATAAGGTACTGGATGACACTGCGCGACTACATAGGTTCTATAATGCCTGTGAGGAGTTTGAGTCCTGGATGAGAGACAAGGAGAATGTCCTCAACACTTTTAACTCAAACTCCAACGACTTAGAGGTTGTACAAGCCAAATATGAGGTCAGTTCACCCTGAAAACACACGCCGAGCAGAATAACACAAGTCATCATGAATCCTTTACAACATTCAAAGCCTTAAAGCTGCTTGGAGAAGTAGCTCAATTAGATTTACTTGTGTTTTTGGATAACATGGTGGTATTTTGGTTTAAAAAAATTAACTTCTTTCTCAATGTTGTGCACAGAACTTTCTCACCGAACTAGCCAGTGGTAGAAAGCAGCTTGATGACATTACCAAGTTTGGAGAGGAGCTTGTGAAAAAACAGCTCAGTCAGAAAAAAGAGATTCAGCTTAGGCTTGGAACCATAACCCGCAGGTATGAAGGCTAAAATCAGCATTGTGCAGACATCCAAAGATGCTATTTTATACTTAAAGTGTTTCTTTGTATGACCAGATGGGAACACATTCAGAAACTAAAGGATGAGATGGCTCATGAGCTGCTTAGCTCTGCTGATGTGAAATCGTTCCTGCAGACTTGCCAGGAAGTCCAGGCTCAGCTCCAGGATAGGCTAGTCCAGCTTGACACACCTGATGTGGGCAGCTCACCATCAGCCCTGCAGACTGAGGAACATAGACAAGCCCAAGCTGAGAGGGACATAGAAGCCCTGGAAAGGAAAATAGAATACCTTAAAAGTGTGGCCAAGATGTAGGTTTTGCTACAAATTATTGCAGTACCAATTTTTTGGCACATCTTATTTCTAACCTTGGCACAGCTCGTAACCATCATCAACAATAACTTAGAGGAGAATGTCCAATGTTATATATAAAGTGGTGAAACCAAATCAATCCTTATTAATATGTCTGTTAACTTTACATCACATTGCTATGCTACAGGAAACAGGATTGTAGCCCTGCAGAGAGTGCTGCTATCATGGAAGAAGTACATGCTTTGGAAGACCTGCTGCGGCAGTTGAAAGCCCAAGCCACTCAGAGAAAACAGATGCTTGAGGAAGCCCGACGCTTGCAATTCTTTCAGAAAGAGACCAGAGACCTGTTGTTATGGGCCGAAGCAAAAAAGGAGCACCTTCTGGAAGAGGACACTGGATCTGATGTAGCATCTGCTCAAGCCCTGCTAAAGGAGAACCTTGATCTGAAGCAAGAGATTAAACTTCAAAGAGCAAAGTTAGTTGTGTTTGGTGTTATCTTGTAATTCGTATTTAGTGCCTATGATTGACTGTAACATTATTTCAGATTGAAAGATATGGAGAAGCTGGGTCAATCTCTGGAGGTGGCGTCTGGAGAGAAAGGAGCTAAAGATGTTCAGCAGACACTCACTAAGTTGGATAACGAGTGGAGCCAGCTGGACAAACTGTGGTCTAGTCGCAACAGACGGCTTGAGCAGGGACTGGAGTTTCAAAAGCTGAATATGGAAGCAGATCGCATAGAGGCCACCATATCTGGTCATGAAGCCAGACTGAAAGTCAGAGACTTGGGGGTAATTGAAAGAGATGATACTGTGACATTTAATTTCTTTTATTATTCTAATGTATTCAATAAATTAATTCATTTCATGTCTCTAAGCACATTTTGTCGAAGGAGATACACATTTGTAAATATTTAATGCATCATTTCTGTACAGGACTCTGTGGACAGCGTTCACAGCTTACTGGGCCGACAAGAAGAGCTTGAGGCTTTGCTTGAGGCACTAGAACGATCCATTAACCTCTTTCAAGACAAGAGCCAGGAGCTCGTCAGTAAGCGTAACTTTGCCGCCAAAGAGTGAGTGTAGTCTTTTATTTATTTTTACATATAATAATGAATATTATTAATAAATAATTATAATTGTTTGTCTCTTAGTGATATTATTTTAGTTCACTCTGGCATTTACCCCTTTCCAGAATTCAACAGCGATCAAAGGTCATTCAAGATCGATACAAGAACCTGAAAGAAAGTTGTAAATTAAGGAGGCTTGATTTATTTGCTTCAAAAAAGTACCAGGTAGACCTCCAGTTTGTTTTGGAAAGTGACAGCATAATTTGTGTATAATGGAAGTTAAAATGTGTTAGTGGCTATATATCAGACAAGAAAATTTTCTAAACAACTACAGTGCTTTAAAATACTTTACTTTCCCTTGCATAGGAATTTTTAAGAGATGCAGAGGAGATGCTGCTGTGGATAGAGGAGAAGTTTGAGATTGCTGAGGACGAATCATACAGAGATCCAACCAACATCCTTCGCAAGCTCAAAAAACACGAGGCGGCAGAAAAAGAGATGCAGGCCAATCAAGTCCGTGTGGACAGACTGACTGAGGTACAGCACCACATAAGATGTATTGTTTACTATTTCTCAAGCAACATAAGTACTTTGCCATGATTTTGGTCCATTCTGATTATTGGATTTTATTTGGTTAGACTGGAGAGGAGATGTTAGCAGAGGATCACTTCAACAGCCAGGGCATACAGAGAAAGACTCGAGAGGTACGCAAAAGGTGGACTGAACTCCAGAGGAAGATGGCAGAAAGAGGGGACAAACTACGACAGGCTGGCCAGCAGGAGCAACTCATGGAGCTGCTTCAGGTACTTAAACTCTTACTTTTGACTACTACAGTACAGGAATGAAGGAGAGTTTTAGATTTATCACTGAAACATTAGCAGAATAAATTCCTTTGACTAGTTATTAAATCTGTTCTTATGTAAATTTGTATCATTGAATTAAATCAGTTTATACAGAAAAAATAAGTGCACTCTCATTTTTATATTTTAAAGTATCTGCATATTTTCAGGATGCAAAATTGAAGATTGAGGCAATTGAGAGAATGTTACAGAATGCAATCAGGGGTCATGACCTTCGTTCAAGCAGACAGCTCCTGAAGGAGCACAAGCAGCTGGAGGAGGAGGCTCAAGAACTTGCAGAAAAAATCGACTCCATTGTCACCCGTGCCAAACACCTAGCGACCAACCATTTTGACTCTCAACACATTCTCAGGGAGACTGACACTTACCTGAAACTGTTAGTACTCATTTTTCATCAAAACCTACCTGCATGAATTTCCTGTTTTTAGGGAAACAATAGCTAATAAATTACTGATCAATTATAAGTATATGCAGGGTCAATCAATACAAAACTGTTGTTTTATCTGCATACTTTAAGATGCCTTTACCTCTGTTCTAATTGCCAGATTTAAGTCTCTACAGAAACCTTTGGATCATCGCAGGAGCCAGTTAGAGGCAGATGTGGCTTTATATAGCTTTTACCATGATGTAGACCTAGAACTAAACTGGATATCAGAGCATCACCCTGTAGCTGATACTACAAACTATGAAAGATCTCTGGCAGGGGCAGTTAGCCTGCTTCAGAAACACAAGGTGCAATTAGATTTGAGTGTATGAATACAAAAATTGTTTTAATAACTTTAAATAAATGACTATACATTTCCTTGTAATGTTCCAGTGTGAAGGTGTATTCATTACAACTGTTAAATCTTTCAAAATCCTCCAGGATTTGCAGGCAGAGGTAAATGGCCACAGCCAGTACCTGCAGCGAGTACTGGACAGAGGACGAGCCATGGCCCGTTCCAATCAGTGGAATGGTCAGGAGGTGCAGCAGAGGTGTGAGCAACTGATTGCAGAATGGGAGGATTTAGAGGAGTTATGTGAGAAACGATCTGGCGAACTTAACAAGGCAGTTACAAGGGAGCAGGTAAAAGTGTAGGAGTGTTTGCAGTTTTTTTGGTCAAGTAATTATTCAAGCCATTACTCTTAACATTTTCGTTCTGATGTTCAGATTCTGCTTGACTGCACTGAGCTAGAAGCCCTTCTGTCAGAAACATCAGCTTTGGTCAGCACTGATTATGGCAAGACTGAATTAGCTACACAGAGTCTAATAAAGCAGCACGAGGTGAGTAATCTTTGGCTTGTACTAATGCAAAGGCTTAAGGTTTTAACACATAACCTTAACACGTACTGGTTTGTTTTTTCAGGCAGTGGAGGGGCAGATTGAGGTACTTGCTGCTCAAGTAGATGAACTCAAGTCAAACGTTAAGCAGGCTGTACGTGTGTGGGGTTTAGAGGAGCTGAACAAGCCCTACAACCACATTAAATCTAAGCTAAATGAGGTTCAGCACTCAGCTACAGTCAGGTAAAATAACTATCAATTGATAAAAAAGCACAATTAATAGATACAAACACCCTCATGCTGGTTTGCTGTGTTAAAACAAAAATATCTAATTACAACAGAGAGCAGAGGCTGCGAGAGACTTTACATCTACATGAATTTAAGCGTGAGTCTGCTGAACTGGAGGAATGGATTGCTCAGCAGATACAGATTGCTGCCTCTTATGAGTTTGGGAGTGATTATGAAAATGCACTGGTGAGACTTTGATCTGTTGCAGACTTGTCCAATGACTTTTCATTGTCCAGTATTTTTAACTTCAAACTACTTTGCACTGTACTTTAATTCGGGGTTGAGGTAAAAAAAAAATAATAATAATAATTTAACAGCAATCTCTATGGTGGTCATAGTTTTAATACAGCTAGGACAATAATTCAATATTTTTAACACAATTTTAAAACATTGACATTTAGTCATTTTGCAGACGCTTTTATCCAAAATTACAATTGGGGGATACATAAAGTGATTCTTCTTAAAGAGGCAAACAGACACAGGAAGTGCTTGTAATACCAAGTTTTAGTCATTGTTCAAATAAGTACAAGCTAGAAAGAGAAGGAATAAATAAAGAGAAAGACAGTTTTTTTTTATTTATTTTTTTTTATGATGAAGTCAAGTAGCTTCGAAAGAGATGAGTTATCAGCTGTTGCTTGAAAATTGTCAGAGATTGCATTGCAGTAGTCCAGCCTAGAAATGACAAGGGCCTGGACAAGAAGTTGTGCAGCATGCTCCGTTAGAAAGGGCCTGATCTTTCTGATGTTTTGCAATGCAAACCTGCAAGATCGAGCAGTCTTTGCAATGAGGTCTTTGAAGGTCAGCTGCTCATCAAAGGTTACACCAAGATTTCTGACCAAAGTTGATGGGGAAATTGTAGAAGAACCTAGCTGGATGGTGAAATCATGCTGTAGATTTGTAGTGGCTGGGAAAGGTTGAGGCCAGGTTGAGCTGTAGGTGATAATCTTTCATCCATGCCGAGATGTCTTCCAGGCAGCCTGAGATCTGTGCTGCTACCGTTGGATCATCTGGTTGAAATGAAAGATAGAGCTGTGTGTCATCAGTATAGCAATTGTAAGAGAAGCCATGTGCCTGTATGATGGGACCCAGTGATGTCGTGTATGTGGAGAAGAGGAGGGGTCCAAGAACTGATCCCTGAGGAACCCCAGTGACAAGTTGATGTGCTTTGGAAACCTCCCCTCCCCTCCCCTTCAAACCAGCAAAGTGGAATCCCTGTGATGCCCAGTGATGAGGGGGCAGACAGGAGGATCTGATGATTGACAGTGTCAAAAGCAGCAGAAAGATCCAGGAGAATAAGCTTTTGCAATCCGCAGGGCTTCCGTGACTGACAGTAGCGCAGTCTCAGTTGAATGGCCACTCTTGAAACCTGACTGGTTAGTGTCCAGTTTGTTGTTCTGTCATTGAAACAATGATAACTGGTTGGAAACAACTCTTTTGAGGGTTTTTGCTATGAATGGAAGGAGAGAGACAGGTCTGTACAAGTGAAATGTAAGTGAAATGTTTAATGTAGGTTTTTTGAGCAGTGGGGTTACCCGAGCCTGCTTGAATGCAATGGGGAAGGTGCCTGTGAGGAGAGATGTGTTGATAATGTGTGTGAGTGCTGGTAAAAGTGTAGGAGAAATTGCTTGGAGGAGGTGTGAGGAGATTGGGTCTAGAGGGCATGTTGTAGGGTGGCTGGAGAGAAGTTTTGATACTTCTGCCTCAGTGAGGGGACAGAAGTAGAAGATGGGAGTTTTAGCGGTGGATGTGGTTGGTTTGAGGTCCTGTGTGTGTTGGGCTGAGAATTAACTACTGATCGTTCTGGTTTTGTCTCTGAAGAATGTGGTGAAATCGTTGGCTGTTATAGAAGTGGTGGGAGGTGGTGGAGGGGGACAGAGGAGAGAATTAAATGTTTTGAAGAGATGATGTGTGTCGGGGGCGCTGTTGATCTTGTTGTGGAAGTGTGAAGATTTGGCAGTGTGGACTTCAGCAGAGAAAGATGAAAGCAAAGTCTGATAGGTCTGACAGACCTTTTGATTTGCACCATTTTCTCTCTGCTGCCCAGAGTTTGGTCCGATGCTAGGGGTTAGAAGGGGCAGCCCATGCTGGCCTGGAGGAGAGAGGACAAATATCATCTAGACAAGAGGTTAAAGTAAAGCATAAAGCATCAGTTGCAGCATTCACATCCAGAGATGAGGAATTTGTAGGTGAGGGAAGAGAGGAGGATACTACGGAGGAAAGATGAGAGGGGGAAAGGGAGCATATTTAGAAAAATACTATTTGACCCTAGAAATTATCAAATTTTGGGCTCCTTGGCATCTAATACTTGAAACATTAATTTCCTATTTTAAACACATAAAATTCTTCAAATTTCAATATGATTAATCAAGTTAATCCTGTATCAGATGTGCATGTTGTCTGTGATCTGGATCTGTCTAAGTACCTCTTGTTTCATGACAGCAACTGTGTGGGAGATTTGAGATATTCTTAAAGCAGCTGGAGGTGGGACTGGAGAGGATGCACACCTGTGAAGAGTTGGCTGACAAACTCATCAAAAGTAATCATCCTGAGAGCCGCTTCATCCGAGAAACACAGAATCTACTCAGGTAACGGCATGTGATAGGGAAAACAAAATATTACAAACTAATAAATACAGTAATCTCATATTTGTGTCAAATAAAAATATTTTTGTTTGTGATGTATCAGACCTGTGTAGTGACATAATTTTACAGTCTACAGATATCATTTGCAGTTCATACTTACATTAAGTCTAATTTATGACAGAGAATCATGGGAAGAGCTGCAGGATTTATCTAAAGATCGTAAAGAAATGCTACGTAAATCTGAGGAATGTCACAAATTCTACAAAGACTTGTCTGATGCACTAAGACAGATAAAGGTATCCACCCCAGCTGTGCTTTTAAGTTATGCTGTTATATAATACAATAAACATATCTGCCTGGTGCTCACGTGAAATATCTTGTACCAGGAGAGGTACAAAAGCATTCCTGATGACATAGCCAAAGATCTGAGGGGAGTACTGTCTCAGCTACGGAAACATGAAGCACTTGTACATGAGCTGGCTGGAACAGAGCAACAGGTATGATGTGAGAGCCTTCATCACAGGTGTCTTGCACTGGTGAAATGGCTATTTGAACTTACAGTATACTGACACCTAGTGGGTGGCATGGATGCTTTTGTGCAAAGGGGAAAAATTATTAAGTTATTGTTTCTTACTAAAATAATTATCCACCACCATTTCGACAAACTTATTTTTGCATTAAAATTGTTATATAAATATATATAGCCCTAACGTTATATAGGCTATAGTTTTTGAGAAACAGGATTAAACAGATTAAAAATTGGTATCAGTCTCTTTTAATTCCTTAAATAACAATGTCAAGGGTATGAATAATAAGTGATGGCTCGGTTATGTCTCTTTGAGCTCATCACACTCGGATTTCTGCTTGTAAGTGATGGATTTTTATTTATTTCGCTGGTTCAGTTTGTGTCTGTAAGGGTTTGATAGATATTTTTCTCATCTTGCCTATTCCTGTCTGTGGCGCTAAGTGCTGGAAAACAATTAACGATTTACCTGACTCAGTGACATCTCTCCATTGTCCAAAATAGCGAAATACTATAATTGACGAATTCTTCAGCACAAAATGATAATTTTTTCCCATATTTGTCCCCACTCCTATTTCTCTCTGCTCCTTTTCGCGCCTTGCCTTTGAACCGTTACCCAACCTGTCGTCTGATTGGTCGAAATGGAAGGATTTTATAATATAATATATATTATAATATATAATTACTTTAATTTTATTTAAAGGATAGCCCCTTGAGATGTAACATCTCATTTTCAAGGGGGTCCTAAAACACAAAAAACAAACATTACAACAACATTAAGAAAAGAACATGTACACACAAATATACAAAACATAAGACATGCTTAATCAGTCCCCCACAGCAGGATTACAAAACAATCAACATCATACATAAGCATAATCAATATAAGAAAACTTAAAAACATACATAAGTTATTTTAAGATAAGAAAATAGAGATAACCTTAATAAATAAAGGGTTTAAGAAACAATTACTGCAGCAAAAATGTAAATAAATAATTTACAAACTCGTTCTCAGGTCGTTAAAACTTTTTGATTTCTTTTATAGCTGCAGGAGCTGTTGGACGGAACTGACGCCATTCTGGACATGTGCTCTCCTGAGCTGAGAGTGGGGTTGCAGGAGCTGCAGCAGGAGGTGGTGGAGAGCTGGGAAAGCCTCCGAATGCACATGGAGCAGAGGGAGGAGGAGCTGCGGTCAGCTAAGGACCGCTACATGTTCCTTAACACAGTACGATACACCCAGTTCATAGTACTTTGGTATATGTTAAAGATTCAACCAAAATTTGGTTGAAACTCATTTTTAATACATTTATATTGCTTTGTTCTCCAGGCACAGGACTACTCCCTCTGGTGCTCACAGGTGCTGAGTGGGATGAAGGCAGAGGAATCCATCCGAGATGTTGCCACCTGCGATTTGCAGTTGTTTCAGCACCAGCAGCTATGGGCTGAGATTGTGGCACGTGAGGAGACATATGCTCAGGCAGAATCCATGGGTCAGGACCTGCTAGAGCATGACACATCTAATGCTAAAGAAGTGAGAAACTCAAATTTGTCCGATTTAAACTACAACTAAATTGACATAAATATAAACTCTAAATACATAACAAATACATGTTTAAACATCCTGTGTTGCCATCAGATCCAGGAGAAACTGAAAGCTCTGCAAGAAGAGAAAGAGAAGCTTTCTGATAACTGGCAGTCCAAGCAGAAATGGCTGGAGAGCACATATCTGGAGCAGGTCTTTTATAGAGACACTGAGTACATGGAAAAGATCACTAACTCCCAAGAGGTTAGTGCTCCTATAAACTACCAGGAGTTACTTTGATTTACATTTCAGCATGTTAGAAATATCTGGTCTGGTTAGCGCTTAAATAAATATCCATATAGTATTACATAGTTCACAAGCATTTCAGAATCAAGTTTGTAGTTAGACATTTATACTGTTAAAGCTAGCAACATCTGTTTCTTTGCAGATCCAGCTGAAGAACAGTGATTTGGGAGCAACAGTGGATGATGTAGAAACTTTGATCAAACGCCATGAAGCCTTTGAAAAACTTCTTCATTCTCAGGAAGACAAGGTGGGTTGTTCTTCAGCCTACAGTATGGCCTGAAGCATCAAACACATGACATTATTAGACTAAGTATAGATGAATGAATATCTTATCATGTCATTTAGATGGTGGCTCTTCAGGAGTCAGCAGAACGCTTAAGGACAGAAGGTTTGAACCGAGAAAAAAGCAGCAACATTAAGAACAAACTGAAAGCTCTCCAGGACAGAAGGGGACACATCAAAGATCTGTCGGATAAACGCAGAGAGGATCTTGAGATCTCAAAGCTTCTCTGCATTTTCAACCGAGATGTGTCAGAGGTACAGTACTTGTAATTTCCGCCCCTTAAGCAAAGAGAAACAAACAAATTAATTGGTTGGTTTGTGATGTTTATTTGTATTTTAGCAAGAGGAATGGATCACAGACCGAATGAATAAAACACAAGACTCCAAAATAGACATGAGCGATCTTCAGACTAAAATGAAGATATTGCAGAAGCATCAGGCGTTTGAAGCAGAGATTCTGGCCCATGGAAATATCATTGAATCTGTCCAACAGGTAAGTCGCTGTACCCAAGTCACAAGTTGACTCAGTAGTCAGCTAGAGATAATCCTATATTTATTTGTTCTTCTTTTTGTCAGTATAAATGTATTTAACATAGTTTGTCACATACTTATCAAGGCTGGAAATGAGCTGGTGAGCTTGCGTCACCCAAAATCGAAGGAGATAAAGCAGAACGTCTCTGCGCTGATCTCTCATTGGGAGGATCTGAAGCAAGCGGTTGCAGCCCGTGGAAAACTTCTTGAGGATAACCGTGATTTTCTTGAGTTCCTGCAGAAAGTGGAACAGGTTGAAGTTTGGATTAGACAAAAGGTAAATATATGAGGCCATTCCATAACAAAATGCTGAAAACATGCCTTGATATAAAGTACTGGTATATCCTGAATTAATGCTTGGTTTCACTGACCTAGGTTTCTTTTTTTTGTGTAGGAAGTGATGATAAATGTTGGTGATGTTGGGGAGGATTATGAACATGGTCAGCAGCTGCTAAAGAAGCTCAGTGAATTCAGAGGCTCAGGTTCTGGAGTAAGTCTGGTGTTCGGAAAATATGAACCTACATATTGATTTAACTACATACTGTAGGTTTTGTGTTATGTAACAGCAGTATACAGCATATTGCTTGGTGCATTAACATTCTTTCACCCCGTAGGATGTGACTGTTGATGATGCTCACATCAAGACAATCAACACTCTGGCATCCCGGCTAGAGAGACAGAACAGTGATGAGCTGGCAACTGTGAAAAAGCGTAGGCAGCAGCTCAATGAACGGTACATCCTCCTTTCAACTGTTCTTTAGGAAAATACACTCATCCTCTGTTATATCTAGCATATTGTTGTTTGCTTTGACCTTCTTGTCACCTTCCCAACAGATGGAGTAATTTTCATGGCAACCTGAGCAGCTATAAGCGGAAGCTGGAGGCAGCGCTAGAGATCCACGCCTTGATTCGAGAGCTAGAAGAAGTCCGGGACAGAGCTGGAGAGAAGGTGAGAGAAAGATTTTATAGCGATCAGATTACATGTCTTTGAATCTGAACCCAACTTTGGCTTTGAACATAATATGAGAGAAAATTGAAATTTATTTTACACATACATTTTCAATACAACAATATTATAAATATATTCCTAATGACATATGCTTAATTAAATATTTAATAAAAAATTTCGGTCACAGATGCTGTTGCTCCAGGGACAGGGCTGTGGAGTGGATGTGGAAAGTGTGGAAAACCTTATTCGCAGGCATGAGGAGATGGAGAGGGAGGCCAGAGTCATCCAAGAGAGAGGCACTGTGAGTAGACTGGACAGCTGTTATACAAAGAACACATTCATCCATATTAATCAGTGCACTGTGGGTAGCACGTCCTATACAGTATCTATTGTGTGTGCTTGCTTTGTGGTTAAAGGCTTTTTAGAAAAACTCTCAGCACCTTTCAGTTTAGTAACTGCTGTACATACAAAAGCCTTTAAATAAACCATTCATGGTGCATTATATGCTGTAGAGTGAGGGTTTGTGAAACTCACTAAAGATAGTCTGCTTACAAGCAGGGTTACAAAGAACATAATTGCTTTAATTTGTAAAACCAGGCCCTGGAGAAAGAGACTAAAGGTCGGTTAAGGAGACACTGTGATCTGGCTGACAAACTTAATAAGAAGCAGGAAGAGGTCAACATTGCCTTAGTGAAGCTAGACAAGGAAATCAAACGAAGGTATGCAACCATTAGTTGCTATATTCTTAATTTATTGTGTTAATTAAACAGTGTAACATGGTGAAATGTATTTAAAATATACATGAAATGAGAAAATAAAAGAAATATATTTTGTCTTTGATAGGAAGGAACGATTGCAAGAGTCTCATCAGCTTCAGCTGTTTAAAGCCAACCAGCGCCTCCTGTTGGACTGGACCCTGAAGCAAAGTGCTGAGATGACGAAGAAAGGCCTGCCTAAGAATAAGACTGAAGCTGAGAGTTTCATACTAGAGCACCAGAACTGGAAGGTATTGAAATATATATACATTATTAAATCATTCAGCTGTTTTGTTGTTGTTTTGTATGTTCTTTTCTTCTTCTGTCACAAAATACAATGCTAAAATGAATTCATTTACAGTGACTTAGAATACAGTGATTTACAGTGAATTATACAGTAATTTATAATGTTTTACATATGATGACGTACAATAATGTTATATGATACCAGACATGTGTTATATCAATGTTTAATTAATGATTGCAGGCTGAGATTGATGCTCGCAGTGAACGTATAGATTCGGTTAAGAGTTTTGGACAAAATCTTGTGAAGTCCGGACACAGCGATTCAGCAGAGATTAAAGAAGCCCTACGCAAGCTGGAGGACGCCAAAACAAAGCTTGCTCAAGCTTGGGAGGACCGAAAGAAAACTCTGGATCAAGCTCTGAAGCTCCAGGTGACTTTTCATTGTTTTTGCTTCATTGAGGTTCTGTTTATTTTGTGAGGTGTTGTGTGAAGCATAATGAGATATCGATTGGTTGCAGATATTCCTGGGCTATGCTGACCAGACTGAGAGCTGGATGAGTAACAGGGAGGCTTTCTTGATCAATGAAGATCTTGGGGTAAGAGATCAATTTCTTTGACCTCATTTAAAAGGCAGAGTAACATTTCACCTCATAAGAAAACAAAATGCCCTTGGTTGTTTTCTTCTCTGTAACTTTGAAAATGGATGCTGAAAGGTGTTTCATACTGTCACTGCAGGGTTCAGTGTCAGAAGTGGAGGCTCTTCAGAGGAAGCACGCTCTGTTTGAGAACTCTCTAGAAGCTCAGATGGGGCAGGTGGCAGAGGTGGACAGATACGCTCAGCAGCTCATACAGGCACAGCACTATGACTCTGACAACATCAAGAAGAAGATTAAAGCTATTCTGCTCAGGTATGCAGTAAGCCAAGAAAACCCTCTTAAGTAGGACATATCACAAAATAACATATCATATAAATAACATATCATAAAAATTACATATATATATATCTTTATATGTGATTTCATAATTACTTCTGATGTCTGAAATATTGTTGAAGTGTACTGACAAGTGTGCTGACAAGCATTTATGGTGAACTAAAATATACTTTAACATCATTTCTATTGTATATCATGTATTTATATATATTTGTAATTACACATTTTCAATGATGAAGCTTCGATTTAGTACATTTAAAATAAATAACTTGAAATATAATATTAAATAACAGAGTACAGTTAAAATATCAAGTACGTTACATATGCCTAAGGCAACATCAAAATAAGTGTACTTCTTTAAAACATGACAAAAGATTTTTAAAACATAATTGTTTACAATATACTTTAAAGTAAAACCTTTAATTTGACATTATCACGAAGTGCAACTTTTATTTATCATATTATTACAAAATGGCCTTTTAGTTCATCAATATATTATCTGCAAGTACAAATGCACTTTTAAAATTTGAAGTACACTTCAAGCGCACATTCAATACAATTAAGCACACTTCTTTTTCACAAAGGTCTATAGATCAGAAATATTAAATGTACTGTTCAAGTAAAATTCCTTTCTTAAAGGAAGGACAAAGTACTGGAAATGAGCAAAACCAGACGAAAAGCATTGGAAGAATCTCTACAGCTGCAGAAATTCCTGGGAGGAAGCTATGAGGTGTGTTAAGTAAACAGCTCCTGCTGAATGTGGAAAATAAAGAGATGACATTCACCTATCATGCGTAGTTTGATTTTACACATCAGTACCTCTTTTACAAAGTCAGTTTCTCATTTGTAAAGGTTTCTTCATGGTTGAATGAGAAGAACTCTGTGGCTGTTGATGAGAGCTGGAGAGATCCTATTAACCTGCAGGCTAAGCTACTAAAACACCAGAGCTTTGAGGCAGAGATACTGGCCAACCGCAACAGAGTGCAGACACTCATAAAAGTACGGCATTGGGCTCTTAAAGAATGTCTGAATATCTCTTCATCTTTTTGTATGCGTGTAATTCAGGAGCATCAACAGCTAAAACATGAATTGTTTCCTCAGGAGGGTGATGATATGCTAGCTTCTAGTCATCCTGCTAAAGGCAAGATAAAACCACGAATAAAGGACGTTGATGACAGCTGGGACCAGCTTTTAAGCAACTGCAAGGAAAAGAAGTTACGTCTACTGCAAGCATATCAGGTACAGCGTGCTAAAACTCCAGCTCAAGGCATAAGTATGCACACTGAAAATGATTTTTTCCTGAATCTGCGTGATATTATGTAGAGGTGCTGCTTACACATTGTTCCCTGATGATGAATAATAGATACACCAACATATCTTCATGACTTTCAGACAAAGCTAATTTACTAATGCTGGTCTGAAATATCATCTTGGATAATGTGGTTTTCCTCTAGGCGTTGCAGTTCCAGCGCTCTTTGGATGACATCGAGGAGTGGCTTGGGACAGTAGAGATAGAAGTGGCGAATAAGGACTACGGTAATGACCTGGCCTCAGTTAACAGGCTGCTTAAGGCCCTGCAGGGTCTGGAGGAAATGGTAGATGCACACATGGAGAAAGTCCAGGGGCTGGTGGACACAGCCAAAAACTTCAGCTCTCAAGGCAACTTCCTTGCAGAAAATATACAGCAGAGGGTTTGGGAGGTTGTCAACAGGTACGTTTTTGTTCAGCCCCAATTTCATTCTACTGTAGGAAGTTTAGTGAGTCCTTCACATGGATTTGAATGACGTTTAAATGTGGTAGAAGTCCATAGTCCAAATCCTGTGGGCACGAAAACTGATAATGAAGAAAGTAAATGATTTGATAAGCTCTTATGTACATGGATTATTTGATAAGAGCTATTTACAAGTGAGCAATACTGGCGTTACAAGATTAAACATTAATGTGGCCACTATTCATGAGCTTTGAAATGTCAGTCAAATGATCTAAAACACCACATAATTGCTGTGTCATAATACATGCAATCCCATTGCATGTGGTATTATGGTTTTTTCCCCATCTGATTGACAGACTGAGTGGAAAACACTGACATTTAATAATTTATCTCAGGTATAATGGGCTGGCTGAGCCGCTTCAGGCCCGCAGGGAAACT
Organism: Cyprinus carpio; assembly: GCF_018340385.1. Lineage (NCBI taxonomy): Eukaryota > Metazoa > Chordata > Actinopteri > Cypriniformes > Cyprinidae > Cyprinus > Cyprinus carpio. The sequence goes on along the minus strand of NC_056613.1, from coordinate 15,019,193 downwards.
CTGGAGTCATGGCAGCTGCAGTTCCAGTTCTACAGGGACTTAGAGGATGAGCTGCTGTGGATTCAGGACAAGCTGCAGGCCACAGCCACAAAAGACTGGGGCACATCCCTGCAGAGTATACAAGCCATAGTCAAAAAACATCTGGTTAGTCTGGTCCAGGAATACTTACCGTATGCATGTTTAAACTGGTGCTTCAAAACCCTGGTTGATTTTTATTCTGCTCTGCTTTAATAAACTGATGTTTTGTTTTGTTACAAGACTCGTCAGCAAGCACAAAGAGCCATTTCTGATAAGCTGGTATCTTTTCTTATAGATTATGATGCAGGAAATTGAGAGCCGAACCCCTCTAATAATGGCTGTGCAGGAGGCAGGACAGAACCTGGTGCGAGGACGACACTTTGCATCACGTGAGATCAGTGAAAAAGTTGCAGAGTTAAAGAAGAACTTTGACACTTTGAAGAAAGAGTCAGCGAATAAAGATCGCCTCCTTCAACAAGCACTGAAAATCCAGAGCTTTCTCTCAGAGGTGTGTTACCCGTTCACACTGTAATGTGATTCATATACATATTATTATATCTGATGTCTGATGTCTCTTCATAATGACCCAGGTTTCCCAACTGGAGCAATGGATGGAGGAGCAGAGGCCTGTATTAGAGTCCAAGGACTATGGAAAGAGTGAGGAGGCCACTGAAGCTTTCCTCAGGAAACTAGACACAGTTGACCTGGAGTTGGAAAGCCAGCTTGGAAAAATAGAGGCACTCCTGAAAACTGGCACTGATCTAGAAAAGACCCAACATCCCAACAGGTGCAGGGTCATTATTGGGTCATGATAGCATTGATTAATTGAGCTAATTGCAGATTTTTGTAATAGCTTTGCTATCAGTGATGTCAGCAGATTTGCTGATTTGGTAATCAAGAAACTTCTCTCAGTATTATCAATGTTGAAAACAGTTGCACTGTCTAATATGTTGGTGGAAACAGTGATACTGTTTTTTTAGGATCCTTTGGTTAATAGAAGGTTCTAATAAACTGCATCTGTTTTAAGTAGAAAACTTTTATAACATTAAAAATGTCTACTGTCACTTCTGATCAATTTATTCCGTCCTTGTTGAATAAAAGTATTAATTTCTTTATAATGTGTCTTTGCAGTCATTTAGTGAGTAAGAGCCTTGAAGATATGCATGGTGGGTTTGAGACACTTCTGCAACTGTCTGCTCAGCGTCGCACAGAGTTGGAGAATCAGTACAATCTCTATGTATTTGAGAGAGAAGCCAAAGATCTACAGAACTGGCTACTTTCTCGCAAAACCACAGCAGAGTCTGATGACTTTGGTCAAGATCTAGAAGGGGTGGAGGTAAGATTGGCTCAAAAATTAGAGATTGGAAACACTATACAGTTTTATGATTAATATATTCTTGATGTATTTGCCTTTATCTGTTTTTTCCATATCTTAATTGTAAATGACTTTGGATTAGAAGTCATACTGCATTCATATACTGTAACTCTATCATAGTAACTTAGCATTTGTCAGAGTTTACCACCTTCTTAGCTGTAAGAACTATTTTAATCATCAAAATTGTTTTTAAATCAACTTGTGCTCTTGTTAGGCACTGCAGAAGAAGTTTGAGGATTTTGCAGAAGAGGTCGGCACTCTGGGCCAAAATAAGCTGAGTACAGTCCAAAAGCTGAAGCAGACGGTGCAGTCATCTGAGGCACAGCAGAAAGAGAGGGATCTACTCAAGCTTTGGGAGGATTTAAACAAGGCTATGAAAGCAAGAGCAGAGGTAATATTAAAATTATACAACAACAGTGACTCTTCTAAGGCAACTCACTGTTTCTATTTGAGTGATACTGCAAATTAAGCCATTTCTTGAAGTTAAAAGGAAATGTTTTGACAGAACCTGCGTTCCGCTCAAGAGGTTCACCAGTTTGACCATGACTTGGATGAGCTTAGGAGCTGGATGAATGAGAAAGAGGTGGCTCTGAACTCTGAGGAGCAGGAATATGACCTGCTCAGTGTCCAAGCTCTCATCCGCCAACATGAAGGCTTGGAGGTACCCAATATTCATATGCACTTGTTGCTATCAGCCTAATGTTCAATTGAAAAGATTTAAACTACCACAGGTGGATTTTTTAAATAGTACAACCATCTGTTTCATCAGAGAGACCTTGCAGTGATAGAAGAAGACGTGTCTCGTCGAAAAGAGGAAGGCAGAGCTCTAGTCCGCAAGTGTCCTCAAGTGAGGGACAGTTTGAGCGAGAGGCTGCAGGAGGTGGAGGAGATCTGGAGGAGCCTGCTGGAAAAGGCCAACCAGCGCAGACAAAGACTTCAACAGGCAGAGGCTGTTCAGAGATATCTGACTGAATGGAGAGAGCTGATGTATGAAATGTTTTCTTTCTCTTTCTCTCTCTCTCTCTCTCTCGTTGTTTTTCATGTGTTGTTCTGCTGTTTACATTGATGTTGTTGATTGTGTCTTAGGGGCTGGCTTAAGGAGACACTGTCTCTAGTGACAGGGGAGGGGGTTGGAGGTGAGGTTAAAGACCTGGAGCAGCTCATTAAAAGACACGAAGAGTACCACACACAGATTGACAGGCAATTAGACAAATCAGAAATGGTTAAAAACGAAGGGAGACGTCTGATGGAAGAGGGGAACTTCATGAGTCACGAGGTATGACAGTCACACCCAAAGGCTGGAATATAATACACAACTTTTGCCCTGATTTTCAGTCAGGACAAGTTGATGCAAGTTTCGCCAGTCCATGTGCACATTTCAGGGGGTTCAGAGTTTAAATTAAAAGTCTGAGATGCTTTTTAAAAACTTAAAAAAATTTACCTTTTCTTAAGGTAGATCAAAGCAAGCAACGTTTAGTTAACAACAAAACCTGATTCACATGTACAGTGTTCATTGTGAACTTACTTATAAGAGCATTATGTTTGTCAAAGCAGAGGAACATAAGCCTGTAAAAAGTATGTGAAATCATTATATGTGTGTACAGCTGGAGGACCGTCTAGCTGAGCTCCAGGACCTGGAAGTGCGAGTGCTGGAAGCCTGGGCCGAAAGGAGAGCTCAATATCAGGAAGACCTTGAACTGCAGCAGCTGCAGAGAGAGCTGGAGCAGGCCGAGCACTGGCTCAACAGCTATGAGAGCGCACTCAAAGCAGAGGACTATGGGGTGGGAAAATTTTGGAAAAAAATGTTTACATATATATAGGCAGCATAAGACTCCCTTTAGCTTCAAAAACAGCTTCATCAAATCTAACTGTACTGGATTTGTGGACAGGACTCCGTTTCAGATGTTCTGGAGTTGATGAAGAAGCAGGAGGATCTGGAGGCCATGATTCAAGCTCAGAGTGAGAGATTTAATGCCCTTCAAGCCAAAAGAATACAGGTAAAAGTATAAAATAACTCATACTAGCATTAATCTCGATTTTTAACTGCATATTTGCATCACTTCTTGCAAAAGTGTTTCAAAAACAGGACAATGGATAGAAACATCCACATTTATCAGTTATGATTCACTTTTTTGTAATTTCTCTGCTCTTTCTTTGGTGTCCCAGAGGGAAAAGAAAATCAAAGAAATTCAGAGCGGTGGCAGTAGAGACAAGCCCGTTCGTGTAACTCTCCTAAAGCGAAAGCCATCTGAGCAACCAGCTTTGCCCCAACGTCCCTCGCTGACCAGTCCTGTCCTAAGCAACAGCGATGGCAAGAGCGATAACTCATCCACACCCTCCCGAGTCCCTACAGCCAGGTCTGCCATCCCGCCGAGAAGCAGCAGCATTAAAAATGAATCCTCTGTGGTGTCAAGAGTGGCATCAGGCCTCAGGAGAAACAGCAGCAGCGTCAGTGATACCGTAACTGCCCCCGACGAACCATCCACCTCTGTTCTAGACAGCCCAGAATCAGCCTCAGAAATTTCCAGTGCTGTATACGAACCACATTATTTACACAATGCCCCCAAGACTGACCATACCACATCTAAAGATGAGGTCGATACTCCGAAACAGACCGAACCCTCCGTCAATGTCATTACTAAACCAAAGATCACTCCTAGGCATCTGAAACCATCAACCCCTGATAAAGAGATGTTGGGTCCTCCTACATCAAAACCCCCTGAACCACCCTCCAAAGATGAAGAAATGGTGGACAACCAAACCTCAGAGGATAAAAGCCTTCTTTCATCCACCCCAGCAGAAAAACCTCAGTCATCTCCTCCATCTTCCCTTTCAGAGCCAGAAGTACAAACATCCATTTCTTCTGAATCTCCAGTAGAGACGACTGTTGCCACCAAGGTAAATGCTTTTAAGTGCTTTTCTTTTTAGATTCCACCTTTTTTTGGTCTATAATTTGTGTACTTTTCTAGATCAGAGCAGGACGTGCCAAAATGGAGGGTACCTTGGAGATTAAACTGAAGCAAGGAGGAAATAAAGTAAGCTTTCCAACCAACACCAATGGCGATATTGATTAAAAAGCTTTCTCCACTTCTTTGTTTATAGTGTGGTTTTGTTTCTGTAAGAGCACTTAATGGTGTAACATTGATCTGTTGGTTTGGATCAGGGCTTGGATCACTGGGAAACAGTCTATGCACTACTGGAAGAGGAGACACTCAATCTGTTTAAAGACCAAGATGCTGCCAGTGAGGTATGAGTCTACACACACAACATGGTCTCACACACACTTGGCTAGTGAAAGAGGGACTCAGTGAGAGCTATGTTTATTATTAATTAACTATATATCCAGACAGGCAAGACAACCCTGCATCTGTGAGTCCACCACATGATGACAATAATTATATCAATTCAAGGAGATGTTTTTGTGGTCAACTTTGTGGACTCCGATTATTTTTCTCTTAAATCCCTGTCATTTAATACAGAACTGTACACGCTGGCCACCGATCACATTGGCTGAAGCAGTCTGTAAAGACAATCCGTACTACAGGAGAAAGGAAAACACATTCAAAATCATGTGAGTTATGATTCACACCACCTGCCATTGTGAAAGGATCATCTGCTCACGTGTCAGATGAAAACAAATCTATAATCTGTCTGACTCTCTGGTTTAGGTTGAGTGATGGCAGTCACTATCTGTTTGCCGCCTCTTCTCAAGAAGAACAGCAAAAGTGGTTGAAGGAGCTTCAGAGCTGCACAAATTCAATGGTGTTCTCAGAAAGTCCTGGGTAAAATTATATAAACAACAGTAATGATTGACAACTACAATAATGATGAATAACAAATATATATATATACATACACATACTAGCATTCAAAAGTGTGCAATCCGTAAGATTTTTTAATGTTTATGAAAGATGCCTCTTATGCTTACCAGCTTGGTGGCAATTTATTTGATCATAATTACAGAAGAATGTACATATTGTGAAATATCATTACAATTTTAATAATTACAGTATGTCTATAATCCATAATACAGTAATGTATAATCCAGTCTTCAGTGTCACATGATCCTTCTGAAAACATTGTCTGATTTGATGCTCAACAAACATTTATTTTCTGGATTCTTTGATTTGAAATACAAATCTTTTGTAACACTTCAAATATGTTAACTGTCACTTTTAGTATATTAGTGTATGTAAAGTATTCATTTTTATTAATGTGCACACTCACATATTCTTAAAAGTGTATGGAAAATAAATTCACTTTCAATAGCTTGAAACTTTTATTGACTTCTTGGTTTTTCACTTAAATAATTCTTTGTTTCTTTATCATGTTTTTTTGTCTTTGACCCATTTACATATCATCAGTTCCTGAATAAATCAGATTATTGGACAACTAGGTTTTCTCACATGCTCATATGATTGTCATGTTTGTCCCCACACAGAATTAACACAGAAGCAAGTAGAGAAAGCACAGAGCAGTGTAAGTCTGTGCCAGCCGACACATCTGACACACAAGATTCCACCACAAAGTCGAACCAGGAAAAGGGTGAGAGAACAAACAGAGCCTGAGTACTTCTGTGCGTTTATGTGTGCCAATGTGTGTGCTTCTGCTTAACACTTACTGTGGATTTGTATTAACAGAAGACTCCACAGAGAGCTGTGAGACAGAGAGAGAGCCACCACCTAAACCTCCCCACACTTATTACAACAAACACCGCTATCCTGAAGGAGGAGAGAGCCAAGACTCAGGTGAGATCCCATACCTGCTATGAGTCATGCATCTCAAAGTGTGGCTGTAAAAACTAATTACTGAAGGGTAATTGGTCTCTAGTATCAAGGCTTGGACTGTGATCATAAATGACTTTTTTTTAAATGCAACAAGGTGGTCAATCAAAATGAAAATGTGTTTTTTTAATGTTATGGTGATGGATAAAGGTTTATTTATCTCTTATCAGATGGTCACTGGTTTGTCTGAATCATAATAACAATAAAAAAAAAAATGTTTTCTCTTCAGTAAGTGTGACCCAAAGTTTAAGAAGTCTACAGAGGAACCAACCCCCACCATTCACCCCACCTCCTCCACCACAAAACCAGGCTGAGAATGGAGCCAAGGACAAGTCCAAAAACAGGAGCACCTTTATGAAATTTTTCAAAAAATGATTTTTTACATAACAGATTGACCTTCTCTGCCTTGATGTGGCAGTAGTTGAAAATTTACTTCTTTTAAAGGCTATTTATATTTGAATCTAATATGATACATTATTGTTATTATTTGATAGAATCCATATTTGGTAGAATCAATAACTTTTTTTGTGATTACAGATGTGCAATGATTCCTCGTAAATAATTGTTTGTGTGTATAGAATTCCAAGATATACACTAAATAAATGCTTCACAAATAATGTTAAAATGCAAATGTTAAAAACTGAAATCCATCAGATCAGGGTTTTTTTTTTTTCATAAATGAATATATATTTTTGTTATATGAATAATAATAATGTGCTTGCTTCTGATTGTATTATATTTAAAGATTCTAGTGCTGATGAAGATGTATGCGGTGTAGGGTGGGTTGAAAAGTGGGTAAAATGGAACAAAAGGTTTCATGATTATTGCCATTTAAACCTAAGTAAACAATCAAATATTACTGTCATCAGTAATTGCTGTATGTGTCTTTGTTATAAAATTAATAAGAACAAAAAGCAAGGTCAAGCAGTGCTTACTGTATTCACAGGCTTACAATTATTACATTATCTAAAAAAACTTCATCATTAATTTATCAAAAACTTTTGGTCCCACTTTTGCATACTGCAACGTATATTCAATCAGATCATATACATAAGTAATTTGACTGTCCTAAGACTTTCTTCGTAATAACTCAATTATGCTGTTAGTTACCTACCACATGATGGCGCTACAGACTATGAAAAACGATTGTTCTCCGTCCTCGAGAGTATCTATCACACAAAAAGCACCCGTGTTCGAGTTTATAAACATTTGACCATTTTAAGGACAATTCAATTTTTAATTGTATAAACAGTAAAAGGCAAAAAATATATAAATAAATAACATAATTATCACGACTATTACCGGATATAACTTCGAACTATTTTTTTTTGTTACATAAAACTTATTATTAGTCTAGCATTAGCTATTATTTTAGTTATGATACATGCGTCGTATAACAATAATGCATAAACAGAATGATAATGATTATGCACGATTCATTTCACGATTTTCTTTTTTTGTTAGTGAAAACTTAATGTTTGACCTTAATTTTGTGGTCGTCTTTGGCAAGAACACAATCATATTATGAATAAATACATCTCGCATTGTTTTTATTTATATATTTATATTGTTTTAGCAACACACAGCAAAATTATATCTCGATCACAGAAATAGATTATAGTAGCACTGCAATTTACTAGTTTTGTTTTGAAAAAGATTTGAGTTAAGACAGGATTGAAGAGGAAATTAGGCCTAAAAGTAGACTTTTGCTTAAATGTATCTGTTTACCTATTTATTTGTCTTTACAATGAGAAGAATCATTTTTCCTTTAAGTCATTCTCTAGCTGGATCTATGAGATACATTTTTGCATGAGTTGTGTCATTTCGACCCTGTGAATTTGTTAAATTATTTAGTAGCCTGTTAGAAATCCCAAAAAAGTATATTTTGTTATAATGGGGAAAAAATAGCGAGTTCAGCCAAGAAGCGCAAAAGAGAATATGTGCTGTATTTTTTCCTCGCAGCTAGAGGGCACTCTAATAAAGACAAGCTCCAGAAGAAGGGTTTGACTTTGTGCAGGATTACCTCCCTGTTTCAGTTCTCACTTCAACACAGGCCTATGTTTGTTAAGGTAAGTGACAACTGTGTTTATTTAAGCGACGTGCTCATGAACATTTCAGTCATTTTAGGAAGAGCCCACATAACTGTGCAAAACTTTATTAACCTACTATTATAAACACAACCGTATAGGCTACTGCTATAAAAGATGGAGATGGTGTTATAGTCTAAATAAATATATTAATGGACATTTTTTTTTTGGAAATAATTGCATTAAACATTTCAGAAAATATCAAACACTGTCTTCATACTCACAGAACCATCAACATTTTACTTTAGCCTAGCCTATTGTTGCAGGCATAGCCCCAGTAGGTTATGCTTTCATGTTAGTTTACTTTAATATTCGTTAGCACAAGATGTGGCCATAGTTTTGACATACTATGATCAAACTAAAATCCGATTAATAGGCTATTTATTACAATTTATCAAACACAATAGACTGCATCACATACAATAATGTGCCATATCTATGCAATTAACCGGGTGATAATATTACTCAGGCTTGTACATGTTGTTAAGGGCCCGTCGCAAACCAAAATAAACTTTGCAGTGCTGCTAAAGCTCATTATGATATGGGCTATAAAACAATATAGCCTAGCTATCAATAGTAAAAATGGGCAAAATGCACTTACTTAAAAGAAAATGCATGGACAACTTTAATCAAATGAGGAAAGCTTGAAAACTTGAGCATTATATGCATACCTATTTCTAATCAGTTAGATTTTTGCGCCTATATGGTGCACTTTAGTCGCAGTCAGACAGTGACGAAGAGACATTATTGTTTGCCGAAGGTGGGCTACAAACGTGTCATTTATAAAAACAACTTATATGATCGAGTCACAGCCTCACCCGCTCAAATGGTTATTTTCTCTTCGGCTTGGAAGGGTCAATAGCTTTATCAAAGTACATTAAAAGCAACATGTGGGATGTGCGTTGATACAAATGGTCTGAAATATATGCAGTCACTGATGTCACATTTGCAATGATTATAGTCGACTGTGCAACTTGTGCCAGAGCTTTATGTTTTTGTTGGATATCAAATTTAATGTATGGTTGCAATAAAAATGTGTGCAGTGCAACAAATATTATCCTATGCAACAAACAGTTAATGACGACCAGTAATCCTTAGGTATGTTCGCCATAAAATATCTGACTAAATGTTACATTTTGAAATGAAATAATATCGTATAGGCTACAGGCTATCGCATATTGGTGTGGGTTAATGCATTTGGCCACTTCTAGAGTATAGAAAATAAAGGGTTATTTAATAATGCAAAACAAACACAGCATAAATAATAATAACAGTTTGAGATTTTTTTAGTAATTATAAAAAAAAATATAAAATGATTTTATTATTTTTTATGTTTCTGTGATAGGCTGATTTTGGTGAAATCAGTTTATTTGATTGATTTGAATGTTTATATGAAACTATAGGTTTATAGGCCTGAGTTTATTATTAAAATTCTACCTTGTGGTTATCCAGTACGCTTGTTTGTTTGTTTGCGTGTGTCTGTGTGTACGATTTGTTTGCACATGTGAATGCGTGTGTCTGTTGTTCAGTCAACCCCCCTGCAACGTCCCCAGCACAAATACACACATATCAGCCCTTCCATTACTAGAGAAACTTCAACCGTAAATATAAAACAACTAATAGATGCCGTTATTCTTGCGTCCTTAATAAGACTGATTTTATTTATTAATATTTATTTTAAAACAATCTTGCAATGTAGATCTATTTCTTAAAAATATTAAGTGCCTTAACTAGTGCTGTTCTGGTATATAAAGTCCTTATTTCGTGTTGGGAGCTTTTTGTTTTCTCTAAATTCGTATAACAGATACTCTCCATCCATTTATGCGAGAAGTTTGTATGCGGACATTTCTGATCATACTAACAGACCTTCTATATTTAGCCTATGGTTATTGTCTGCATTTTAAATAGCTAAAGCAATAAAAATGCATGCGTCTGGTTTATCACCTTAAATTAAGCATCTATAAACGTACCCAGAAATAAAAGATCATCTACTTGCGTTATTATTAGCCTATTATTATTATTATTATTATTATTATTATTATTATTATTATTAATAGTAAAAAAGTGTAGGCTATCGTATTATATCGTTGTTCTTATCAACTGCCTCTCTTGTAATTGTTGATATGATATTGTTCATGGTGTGCTTAGTAGCATGATTATTAACACGCTAGAAATAAAGATGCTTAATAGCGTCTTACTATATGGATGAACGTCACACTATCGTTTATGTTCAGAATCGTTTAGCTGTATAAACGTGCGCCTAAGTAGCCTTTATTGCTACAAGTTGCTACGGACTTGACACTTTTAAGAAAAACAGTTAAAATGTGATGTATACGCGAGAACGAATAAGTAGCCTATATAACATCGCCAGAAAGGATCTGCATTTAATGCAAACGCTACAAATTATAATATAGTATTATCAATTAATGTTATACCTAAGCTTTGTGCTGTAGCTTCATGTGTATTAAAAGCCATACATTTCCGATACAGGAAGTAGTACCTGTTTTTTTTTTTGTGGCTACCTTTTAGTCCCTTTTGTTTTTCCCCCTGCGGTATGAAAACAAATTGAGGACGCATGGATATGTTGAAACAGCACTCTACAATTATCAAAAAAAAAAAAAAAAAAAAAAATTGATTGAGGTTATGTGGTCTGTTTTCTTGGTAGGAGTTTGCTGGGGGAAATGAAAGCCATTGTTGACTGGGCATGAACATTGGTGGATCTTGTGTATCCTTACGCACTGGAACAGGCGCTAAGAACTGCTCAGTGATTGGCTGCGCGGTTAATACTTATGCTGCTGTGGTTGGCTGCAGTCTCTAAAAAGGTTCAAGCTATTTTTTTACAGCTTAGTGCCTGTGGCTCCGTAATTAATTGTAGCTAGCTGTCTCATATCGACGTGTTTTTAAGGAACATGAAATAGTTGTTGTGTTTTTTAATTAGAGGAGTTGCCAGAGCAAGAGATTTGAAGTCAAACTGCTGCTGCTGCTGCTGCTGCTGGTTGTTGCTACTATATCTTACTTGTGATGTTGGATATGGGAGAAAGGAAAGAAGTCAAAATGATTCCTAAATCATCGTTCAGTATAAACAGTCTGGTTCCCGAAGCCGTGCAAAACGACAACCACCACCACCACCACCACCAACACCACAGAGCGGTGCATGAAGAAGAGGAGAAGACTCCTTTACCTGTCCAAGCACAGGAGCAAAAGCCGGAGAACACTTGCGCTAAAAGTGACAATTCATCCCACGACTCCTCGTGCACCGACGAGAAGGACAAGCAGGAAGAGAAACGGGACTCGAAGGAGGGCGAAGGAGGCAAAGAAGGCGACAAGAAAAACGGCAAGTACGAGAAACCACCTTTTAGCTACAACGCTTTGATTATGATGGCTATTCGGCAGAGTCCGGAGAAGCGGTTAACCCTTAACGGCATTTACGAGTTCATTATGAAAAATTTCCCATATTACCGGGAGAACAAGCAGGGATGGCAGAATTCCATCAGACACAACCTGAGTTTGAACAAATGTTTTGTCAAAGTGCCCCGGCACTACGATGACCCCGGGAAGGGGAACTACTGGATGCTTGACCCCTCCAGCGACGACGTGTTCATTGGCGGCACGACGGGCAAACTTCGGCGGAGATCGACCACTTCTAGGGCAAAGCTGGCGTTTAAAAGGGGCGCAAGGCTTACTTCCACCGGACTGACATTTATGGATAGAGCTGGCTCTTTATATTGGCCAATGTCGCCGTTCCTCTCGCTCCACCATCCGAGGGCGAGCAGCGCGTTGAGTTACAACGGCACGTCGTCGGCTTACCCTAGTCACCCAATGTCCTATAGCACAATGTTGACTCAAAACAGTTTGGGGAACAATCACTCTTTCCCTGCCTCCAATGGCTTGACTGTTGACAGACTCGTGAATGGAGAGATTCCGTACGCCACACACCACCTCACAGCGGCCGCTTTGGCCGCCTCAGTGCCATGTGGGCTCTCCGTTCCCTGCTCCGGGACGTACTCTTTGAATCCGTGTTCAGTGAACCTACTGGCTGGCCAGACCAGTTACTTCTTCCCCCACGTCCCTCACCCATCCATGACCTCCCAGAGCAGCACGTCCATGAGCTCCAGGGCCGTCTCTTCCTCCTCCCCGCAAACGGCCTCCTCTCTCCAGTGTGACTCCTTAAGGCCTTCCCTAACTAGTTTTTCCTCCGGACTTTCCAGCGGACTTTCTGACTACTTCACACATCAGAATCAAGGGTCAACTGCAAATCCACTTATACACTAACTAGCATCCACAGGATCAGACTGTAAGTGAACATTTTACACCAATTTACACTGTAATATATATAAATGAAAAAATTAAGGAGAATGAACGGACAATGCAAGCCCGAATTCCAGGTATTTTGTATTATTATTATTATTATTATTATTCTGCATTTATTTCTGACTGTATACAAACGTCAAGTGTCGCGGAACTGTTTATTATTCCACTGTCAGCAACGTGCAATGTGACCAGAGTAAAAAAAAAAAAAAAAAATTTAAATATCCAATAATATAGGTTTTTTTTTTTTTTTGGTTTTTGTTTTTGGGAAAGACAGTATGATTACTTTAGAATGTTTATTTAAATAGTGGTTGCAGTTTTGTCTAATTTTAAATGTTAAAATAGCTAATACCTTAAAGAATAACATCCAGTCATCATGTTTGCAGTATTATCACGTCATGAGCACTGGTGGGGTGAGATTTTTCAAAAATTAACACAAAGTTTTATTTTCATTTTTAAATAAATGTTCTATAAGTGCACAATGCCCGTTCAAATCCGTGGCTCCTTGTTGTTTTGTTTCTTTTAATAATACAGACTGAATAATGCATCTGTAGTGCATTTTATGCATATATTAACAATACAGTTTCTTTGTAGACCAAAGAATGGGTATCAATCAACAAAATATAGTTTTTTTTCAGTATTCATAACTTTACAGACAGTTCTGAAGGAGACAGACGTAATGAATGCTTTTAGATTGTGTTTGCAAATACACTGTATGTGGTCACCACCATGCAGGTCACATTCTTTTTGTAATTAGTGAAATGTCAATACCTGTTGTAATTATAGGTTAACTTTGCGAACGTGTAACCCGTGTTGAGTAAATGCCTCATAAAATATTGAGTGATTGTTTATGTCGTCTTTAAATTCCATGGTTGTGATTTTGTGGTCTTATGCCCCGTGTTTGTCGCTTAAAATGTTAACCGAACAAAATAAAAAAAAAGTAGGTTAAGTACATTTATTACGAAGATTTTGTCTTTTTTGAAGAGCTAGCATTTATAGTAGCTGTCTGACAAGATATTGATTAGGATAGTGTGTTTAATAAAACATTTAAGCGACAGTTTGCGGGTGTAGCCTACCTGAAGGCCCCGGCCTGCAATGTGTTACAAACCTAAACCTGCATATTTATTTTAGGAAAGGGGGACGAAAGAATTACACACACACAAAACATTTTGGGATGTTTTACTCTTTTAGCGATACGAAAAAAAAACAAAAAAACAATGGCAGTCGATATAGACTATAATATTACGATCGTAGGCCTAACAAACCTAAATTATGTGCCTGAACATCAAATTCTTCCATTTCTTTGGGTTACTTTACTCTATTTTGTTCTGAAATATTTGTTAATAAATATTTTACTGTAGCTTATTACACATTTATTACAAGCGTCTCCTGGTTGTAGAGGCCATACAAAGCAATGCATAACACCCATAATGACTGTCAGCTCTTGTTTTTCAGCCAACAATAGCGTCATTAGTTGCAATAGTACAGAGCAACATCTTAGCTTTCAACACTTGAAGTCCAGTAATTTGTTCATGTTTTTTAAAAGAGACATTGTGCTAAATGTGCCCAACCGTAATGCAATAACCTCTGTGCTTTATACAATAGACCGGTGGAACTCAATATCTCCTCGCAAGATGTTATCGCTCAAATGTTAAACGGGGTGACCAATCAAAAACAAAAGCAAAAAAGGAGAGGTTAAATTTAGAAGCGTAATACATATTATTTTCTTAGTAGAAATGCAAAAAAAAAAAAAAAAAAAAAAAAAAAAAAAAAAAAAAACTGGGATGCAAAATCCTTTTATTTTAGCCCGAATATTGGTGCATATATTAATACAGTTGCAAAATAATTATGAGGATTTAAGTGTAATATTTATACAAAATGTTTCCGCTGAAATTCCATTTTAATGTTTTCAGTTTTAATTATTTATATGTTCACACTTTTATTCAGCATCTGTCTGAAGACATACACCTTGAAATAATTACAAAGAGAGTAGGCTAAAGCAGAGCTTGCATGTGGTGGATGTTAAATGATGGTAGCATCACGAACAAAGCATTCTTAGTTGGAAGCAGTGATAGCAAAATTATGATCTTTGGGCAGTGATTGTTTGCTCGGAGTTTATTTAATTGGTTTGCATCTGCTTCCGGTCAGCAGAGTTTTCAACCCACAAAGATTTACAACCTACTCTACTTGAAGCACAAACGAGGCCTAGAATCGCACCAGTAATTGAAATCTGCAAGGGAATAATTTTCGGCTCGAAGCTATGGACCCTAGTTAAGACGAATCTCTTTTACTGAATTGTACAAACGTTTATGCAGACTTAATGAAGCGATGCACTTGAAATAATAGTTATTTTTCCTTTGTGTCTTTTGACAAGGTCTTGTAAGCAGGGTTTAGTCACAGGCTACACAAAAGGCGTGGTTTCTGCTTATTACCCCGAGGCACAGAGAGACTGTGGGGGGAACTGGGGACAGCACGCAAGCACATCAGCATCCTAATACCGCAGTATCCTGCTAAAAATAAAGTATTAAACAAAATAGTAAATATAAAACAACACGTACCTATAATATTTTCCCTAATGCACGTGGTTTCGCATATAAATTATACAAGAAATAATTGAGTCACTGACCGAATATATAGCATTTTGACATGCTCATAAAATGACACGGAAATAATTATTTGAGCTCTATGACTAAAACGCCAATGCAGAAGTTCTACCTGTGCATTCAACTAGGCTATTCCAATACACTGTCAAATCTGTTATGAATATTGCGACAGCTTGTGCTTAAATATTCCGTTCTGCCATTTGCACACGAAATTACTATTTAAAAAAAAAAAATCCTTCCTTGGCGCCTTTGATAGTTTAATTTTGCTGCTTGGTATCAGTTGTCATATAAAATGTCTCTATACAACCCTATGATGATATAACTCAGAGTTTTAATGATTATTCCCTTTCATCAATTCACAGATAATGGTGTGTGGTAAAACGAAGCTTTAACGAAGCTGATCCAACTCTGAAGCATTAAAATACTTGTAAAATGCAAAGGACGTTTCCTCTCTTCAAGTAATACGAGCCAGGCAGAGTGAGGGCGCTAGAATGACGCAGAACTGTAGTGACATTTACTTCATATCTTTGCAAAATACATGGCCTCTCGTAAACTTAGTTTTCCCTGTAAAGACGAACTGTAATATCATTTACAAGCTGTGAAAAAAACCCATAAGATTATACAGAAATTTGTCAGCCTTCTAATATTTTAAAAATTATATGCACAAAACACAAATAAGCTGTGGAATGTTTAACCACTATTATTATTATTATTATTAAATCGATAAATCAGTAACATAAAAAACAATCAATTTAACAAATTATTATTATTATAAAATCATATGTGCATAAATAAATAAATAAAAATCACACTGTTGTCAGAACAGTGAGTACAAATGTAGGTTATCGTGTCATATACAGCTACATGATTTTTTTTTTCACACACAAAAAAGACTTTTCCTTTAGCAATATAAAACTAGATTTACTTTGCTATTAGACCAAGTAGGCTAATCTTCTTTGTCTTTGACTCAACATGCTATTTTGGAAGAGGGTTTGTGGCATATATTGTAGTAAAATATTTGCTTAGTGAAAGAAAACATTCGACAGATCGTGAATAATCGTTTTAATGAGTGTGTGTAAAGCTCCCGACTTAGTGAAGTGAGCTGTCGAGTTAAACAACTTGTATCATGATGAAATTATATTGTTTAAAATCAAATGTATTTCTTCTAATTCATGGTCTCTTTGGAATTCTGTATAAAAA
This sequence comes from Cyprinus carpio, assembly GCF_018340385.1. Taxonomy (NCBI): domain Eukaryota; kingdom Metazoa; phylum Chordata; class Actinopteri; order Cypriniformes; family Cyprinidae; genus Cyprinus; species Cyprinus carpio. The sequence goes on along the minus strand of NC_056613.1, from coordinate 15,002,818 downwards.
TTCTAGTTATTCCAGATACTTAAAGTGATGATGATCCTGGTGTTTTAAAGGCGTGTAGCTTTTATGACAAGCAGATAATAAAGAAGCTTTTCATATCAAGCAGAGACAATTTCGCAAATTAAAAGAGCCTACATATTTTTATACTTCTTTTGAAAAAAATTCTCTAATTATTATTAGTTAAAATACAACATTCAAGCTAATTATCCAATTTTATCTGTTATAATATTATCAGACTGGGGCTTTTTGTGTCTTGTGGCGAAAAATTGCTATTCTCTTGCAAATACGCTAAGAAGGCTAGAAGGGTTACAATCAGAAGAACAGTATCACTCATTTAAATCCTTGAATGTTTTTGGTCTAAAGTGTAGTCTTGCTTTACTACGGTTTTAACCACAATGGAGGGGCAAGTCTCCACTGAGAGACTATTTGGGGTTGTCTGGACGTTAACCCCAATGGAATAAGCAGCCAAAAATAAGTAAGGTGCATCATATTTAGTCTGAGTAAAAATTAAAAAAAAAAAAAGTCAAGTTGTGAAATGATTCATTTTAATTATTTAATGTTTAAAAAAAGTTTTATTTCTAAAGTTGCGCTCTGCGTCCCTTGGCCTGTGCGTGCACCCCAGTTCTCCGTTATTTCTACCTTTATTTCTCCCCACTCTTGTCTCTCTGTCTATCTCTTATCTTAGATTACGCGTGCTAGTTAACATGAAATCATTTCTCAATAAAAGATTATACATTAATAATTTTGCCAATATTTTCTTGCGCAATAGTCGATTGCTGTCTCAGTTGATCAGAAATAGCCTATTGTGAATTCACAATGTCAAAATAGTAGTAAAACGGGGGAAATAAAAGCTTTCAATAGAAGTATGCGCGGTCATTTCACCGCATTGTCTTTAACTATAGCGGTGTAGACATCTTTTGGTGACTAATAATTCCTTGTCTGTTAAGATACAATATGTATGTATGTATGTATGTATGTATGTATGTATGTATGTATGTATGTATTTATTTATTTATTTATTTATTTATTTATTTATTTATTTATTTATTTATTTATTTTTAATGAATTTATTTATTTATTTTTCTCACATATTTACTGGTATTGCAAAAATGTTAAAACGCCAAAGGCATATAGCTACTATCAAATGTTTCGTATATTATGTAGTTTTGACGCTGCTGCTGTTTTGCGCTTACATTTTCCCTCGGGGAATATGTCTGTCTGTCTGTCTGTCTGTCTGTCTGTCTGTCTGTCTATCTATCTATCTATCTATCTATATATGTTTTTTTCTGTCTATCTTTCTATCTATCTGTCTATCTATCTATCTATCTATATCAACCGAATTATTTTACTATTAGTTGTGATGGTCTGCGCTTTAATATCGTTTGTTCTTTCTTTTAACAGACCTCAAAGCCATTTTTGGATAGTTGTGTGACACATAAAAGACATGCGCTAAAGCAATATGTTTAGTCTGGTGTATTTAGTCTCAAGAAGGAAACACCACCTGGGATGCATGATGTAATAACATTCATTCAGGCAAATGAACAACAACTATATATATTAAAAAATATATATACATATATATTATTATTATTACTTTAATTATTAGACCAATGTTATTTTGCCACTATGGTTCTGTCAGTTTTATTATTTATTAAGTAGGCTAAACAAAAGTTTTCTTTAGGTTTAAACGTTACCAACAGGTGCCAAAATTCTTCTTGTTACCTGACATCACTCCTTCAGTTGTAAAGCACTATCTATCAAAAGCAGCCTCGAGACAATGCGTGGAATCACAGCCTCCGTGCTATCAAATTGCAAACTCCCAGTGCGGGTTGGGTGTCCGAAACGGAACCAACAGGCTTACAAAAAGGACTGCTGATTGTAATGAATTCCCACTCGCGCCTCTGAAACGACTGATGGATTAATGCAACAAGCTCTTATTGTGATGTCACATCGGTGTGAGCTTCTTGTCAAATGAGACATTATTCTCAAAGATCTGTGCTATTTTTTTCCCCTCTCTCTGTGAACATATAGGCTAGTCCTATTAGGCTATATGTGTGTCACAGCGTTATGTTGTTGGGTAAATGCTGTTTACTTTAATGCCGCACTAACCTTCATAGTCAAACATTTTTGTAGGCAAAATTATATAGGCCAATATTTTTATTTTATTTTATTATAATTTAGAGATTTCACAAGCGTCCCTGATTGTGTAAACACATAGACCCATGGGGTTTAATGAAGCCATTGTAACAAATTGGTCTACTGAATCATATAGTGCCAGTTTCTATTTAATTATTCTAAAACCTAATGAAATTGTGGGAAATACAGAGTAACAACAAAACGAATATAGTTAAAGTAGAAATAGCTAATGGCGATACACTGCTGGACAATAATAATAAAAAAAGCAAAACAACAACAACAAAATAAATAAATAACAAAGCAACAACAACAATAATAATAATTATAATGTTAATAGCCTAATAATATGAATGCACTGGTAGATCGCCTTAAGGATTTTCAATCCATCTTCAAATAAACTAAAATTGGGTCTGACAAAAGCAATAAAAATATTAGAAAGAAAGAAAGAAAGAAGAAAGAAAGAAAGAAAGAAAGAAAGAAAGAAGATTCGTTCGCTGTCAGTTTCGAGCACAGATGCATCTATTGATTCTTTAGACTTCCGCCCTTGCTGGTGGACAACACGCCATAGTGTCTTGAAAGACTAAATCTGACCGCAAAATCTATATCTATACGTATCACAAAAATGTTTATTATTTTTAAAACCAACATTTAGGCTGTTTTTGTAGACAAACACTGAAGATGTTATGCTGGTTATTCAGTGGAGGCGGAGGAGGCCCAGAGGAGGATGGGCCTGGACTTTAAGACGGTCCCATCATAAACACGCGATAAAGCCACAAAGCCGTGTCTTGCCTCAGTGTTTACAGACAACGTTGACTATTTCAGTCGATCTAATCCTATACTTTTTTTTTTTTTTTTTTTTTTTTTGGACGAACTAATTCGACCGGTTCCTTGAGGAGAGAATGAAGATATTTTCTCTATTCCGTCTTTTGGGGTGAGGCAGGTTGTCTGTCAGTGAGGTATAGGCGACAGTCTGTCTACAAGCCGTAAGCTGATCTGCAGAGTGCTAGAGAAAAACGGGCAAGATTCCTGGCCTGCAAGCCGAGATATTGATCTACCTCAGCCACCTAAACAAAGCCTCACCTGTTTCCCTTGTCCATACTTTATTTTATGCAGTCTAATGCTTGTTTTGTTTGACATTTCTTTTATTTCCATGGATCCGAACTTTGATACACTTTTGGGAGGACTACATAAACACTGTGTTGTACCTGAACATCCAGATCTCACCAGCAGCGTTAGAGACCACCCTTCTCTCCCGGTGCAGAAAATTGCTCCCCGTTGTCTTAACAGTTAGGCATGAAAATAAAAGTTTTCATTCAGCGGCGCAGTGTCCAATAACATCCAACGTGAGATAAAACTAATTACTCCATTATGCCCCTAGAGTTAATGTTTCATAAATTGGATCCAGTAAAAGCTCCTTTATTATTTATCAGGCTTTGCTTTGGGCTGCTTGTTAAACATATCAAGATTACTTTCTGATCTTGTACAACTGTTCGTCTGCAATGGTGTCGCACAGATTCATTCATACAGCCCTGCGCCCACCTCCTTTATCAGTATGCCTTGAACACGGCGCTGCTGACAGACAGCCAACTTAACCAGAGAGGAAAACGGTGCCTCAGCTAATTTAATTCCTTTGTTAATTTCGGATGCAAATGCATGCGGATTTGTTAGAGCCATAATAATTTACAAAATGCACGAGCGAGAATTTTTCATCAGATTTCATTTGAACAGCTTATTCGCAAATATAAATCGGAACAAACAGGTGCCAGACCCTTGTGGCACGCGACGCATGCTTTGACATCTTATGTGATGGTGAAGAAAAATTAACATTTTGCGTCACACCAATTACAGAGTGAATAATAAACATACAGTATATTGTCCTTTCTGGTTGTGTTTAATGTAAAATCATAAAGAGTTTACTTATTCGTGAAATTACAAAAGTTACGCAGATGCTCTCTTTGTTTATTTTTCTTTTCCTTATCGATTTCATGTTAAAACATTACATTTTACCATTAAGCAAACATGTAAACACAAAGTTAGCAAACTAGCCCGCTATGTTTTTGCACTTGCTGTCCTTTATCTTAAGTAAATGGTGGCATATGAGATCCTGATTGAATTCTATGCAAAATGTGGGGGCTGTAACATTGCTCTCGATGATCATCCTTACACCTGTGAAATACAATGAATGGACAATACTCTAAATGGTGGCTGTGGCATCATTCCAAAGATAGCAGATAGATGTGGGTCATCTGTGCCCATCGAGTATCTCATCAGTGCATCGCTTTCTGAAGAGGGAACACTTTTTATACTGATAAAAAAGAAGACTTTGGCTGCTCAACAAACAAGGCAAACTTCTCTATTGCTAGCCAGCAGGAGATTGTGTACAGAAAGATGTGTTAAGATGTCTGATTGCTTGAGGATGTTACAGAGACAGGCCCAAAGGATTTGGGTACAAGGACTTGAGATGAGATTGCAAACCAATGGTGCTCTAATTTGTGGGGCATTGTTGACTGAGATCAAGGGGGAATTCCGCAGGACAGCTTGGAAGGAAAGATGCAGAGATCTGAGGGTGCATGTGTGTCTATATAGGGTAGCTAGCTGAGCACACAGGGCCACCAACTACAAACTGGGGGTCTGTGGGTTTGATTCCCCAGTGGGGCACCAAAGAGAATGAATGGGCAACAGAAGGGTCCTAGTGTATAGTACTGCCGTTGTGCACCTGAGCAAAGCACTTAACCCCAAGTTGAGTGCTGCATCATGTTACTCTGGTCCCCTTAACCCCTCCTCCATCCAGGGCACTGCCGCAAAAGAGAAACTGTTCTCTAAGAGTTTTCCCAGGTTAAATAAAGGTATAAGGGGGGAAATGGGAGTATTGATATTGTGAGAAAATCTGGCTGTTTGCTTTGAGGTGCAGGAGATATTCTTTTGAAGAAAGAATAATGGCAGTGTAACACTGAGTAAATAAGAATGTGTGCTTTTTCCGAAGTTGAACTTTACTCAGTGTACAAGTAAACTGAATCGTGACATATTCAGTTTGAAGTTTTATATAAATTAGGTTGTCCAAATGAGAGCGCATGAGTTTGAGATTTAGAGGCTGGGAGGAAATAAGGGTGTTTGAGGTGCCTCCTATTGACCTCAACTCTGTCCCTCTGATGCTCTGTGCACAAGCCCGTGACTCGTTGAATAGTTTTCACTATTCATCCTCATCAGAGTGACTGCACTTCAAGGAGGACCAGAAGAAGGGAGGGAGACAAAAAAAAGAGAGATTAAGTCACACATATTATTTGGACGTGACTATTATGAAGATGTCAAGAGTGGCATATGGTCATCGACACTGGACACAAATCTGGATTTCAGTATTAGAAAGTAAATCATAGTACTGAATAAAAATGAAATTTCTACAGTATATAACTAGCCATTAATTATCTTTAAGCTATGAAAACTTGCACAAGCTCATTCAGTGATATGTATAAATATTATATACTGGTTATGGAGATATATTTAAAGTGTGCCTTGTGTCATTTTGAAATAGTGAAGGATATAACTTTATTTGAATTAGCATCAGGTTAAACATTTTTGGTATCCTTGGCAGAAAATTATTGCACATCACCAGGAGTCATTATCATCAGTAAAATACTAAATTATATGATCATAATTCAGCAGTGCAGAAAAACACTGCATTATTTGGAAATAAATATTATTACTAGCTTAAGGTTCACAGAGTAATTTTATAATACAAAGCAGACCTTTGAAAGGTTATTTGTTGCTTACCGACAGAAAACAAATTTTACAACAAAATAGTAAAAAGAAAAGCAAGTGATTAAATGCCCTTTTATTTATTTTAGTTAAAGAAGAATGGCAAAATAGAATTAAAGTCATAAACCTCTTGAATAATTAAAGTATATAACTTCTTTGATTTATCCATCAATCCAACGATCATGTGACTGATTTTTTTTTATGTCTGTATGATTCTACATCAACTTATTGCATTATATCTGCTATTAAGAATATAACTTGGATGTCCTATATATATATAATGTCCTATTAATTTCTGATCAAAGTATTTTGTGTATTTAATAAATGCCCAATTTAATTTAAATTCTGTTTCAATTTGTCTATACTTTATTATCTTCATTTTAAATTGTACAGATGTTGAAGATGTTTTGCTGTGCTCACCCTGTTCCTACATTTGCTATTGTCAATATGCTCTCAGTATCATTTTAGTAGCGTATGTTTTTTTTTCTTTTTTTATCATAAGGTAAATTTAGCTATATTACTGTTATCTTGTCTTATGATGAATGATCTGGCATCTGTTAGTGTTACTGTGTCACCATTTCTTTTAGTGCCAAAGAGGCAGGGGGAGGGGGGATAGAGGGATGTGCATAAATTGAAAAGAGAAATAACAGTCTTAAATTTGTCATTGTCTTCCTCCTAGATGTCTGGCAGTGTGTGCTGCAGTAGCCTGAATCCACCCTGTGATGCGTTACTCACCCATGCTGAGAATGTTTACAGTTGTAATCAAGGTCCATGTAACTTGTTTGTGACATGTTTTGCCTTTATGTTTTAGAGGTGCTATACAATTTGCAAATAGTAGGGCATGAAGTCACAGTTTGATTAAATTGCTGTCAGTACAAAAAAGAAAGAAAAAGAAAACAGAAGCATTGTACAAAACCTAGACTGTTATTTTGCATCCCTTAATAGGAGTTTCAATTTTCTCCCTTTAGACAATCTTATTATTTAAATTAAACAGAAAAAAAGAAACCTTGGCATTGTACAACAATTTGCTTTGCATATGAAGAACTGTATATTTGCTATTATTTTACAAGCAATGTTTTGTGACATTTTGTTTGTTGTCAAGACAGTATTCCCCTGTTGCTAATGTTTTTGCTGTAAAGGAGGAAACATGCTGATCTACTGTGACCCAGTAAATTGTTACTTTGGGAGATAAAAACATATCTGTTGTCGTTGATTCCTTTGGGGAGAGAAGCCTTTGCATGAACACTGAAGCTTCTAGATTTCTGTATTTCCTGAAATGTTACCCAACATTTGGCCAGTTTGCTGACAGAAATGAGACTGATGCCTAAATAATATCAAATTTGTGCGTGTTTGTGTTTGCCAGCTTGCAAATGTAAGGAAACCTAGAACAAAGGTCTCCAGACACACACACACACACAAGGAATGCAATGGATCAGTGTCACAGCAGCTATTTTAATTGAGATCTCATGCATTTATTTAAATAAAAAGTTTATTAAGCCATGGCACATTTCCGCCATGTGATATGAGAGGTTTAAGATTGCACACTTTCAACACCCAAAGGTTTCACTCACTGTAGACATTACAGGTCTCCAGAGATATCATCTTGAGGGTGTCTTTTATTGTCTACAGTTTTGAAAGTAAACAACACGTCTCACTGAAAGACAACTTATACATCATGGAGGAGATAATGAGGGTTTGTGTTGCTTTCTTAGGTGAGAAAACATCATAATGGAAAAGTGTGAAAAAACAGTTATGTCTCAGAATGTAATATATATATATATATATATATATATATATATATATATATATATATATATATATATATATATATATATATATACACTATAGTAAATACATCTGGTCTAGTTGTATATTATTGTAAATAACTACTATTTATTTATATATAAATTGTTAAGGTACAGTGTTACTGTGTTCATGTTGTATTGCAAACCCATTTTGCTACCATTGAAGAGGGATATGGCTAAGATTATGGTGGGACAGGGTTGGTTGTATGGTTAGGTTTATAGACAATATAATTATATAAAGCTACATAAATTTATTACATATGTAATAATAGGTATTTTTAAAATAGAAGTAAAATGTAAAAATCTGTATGTTCAAAATAAGTGCATTGTATCAAATGATGATCATTTAAATGAGAGAGGTGCAGTAGTTAAGACACTTAATAGCTATAAAGTGGGCCCATATATATATATATATATATATATATATATATATATATATATATATATATATATACATATATATATATATATATATTCTAAATATAAATTAAAAATACATTATATTACATATTTTACATGTACATTATTATTATTATTTCTACATTTATTTTCTCACCACAGTATATGATCCATCCAAATATAAAACCTTATTTCTGATGCATTGAACGGCCTTACAGATATGAATGCAAATGTGTACAGACAATAACAATAGAATGCCTTAACTTTCATTTCTTTAGTTAATAATAATAATAATAATGTTGTTATTATTATTATTATTATTTGTAACATTTATTTGTATAATATACATTGTGTTGAGACACATCTATCTATCTATCTATCTATCTATCTATCTATCTGTCTATCTATCTATCTATCTATCTATCAATCTATCTGTCTATCTATCTATCTATCTATCTATCTATCTATCATACACACACACACACACAAAACGGGAAGGCTACTAGAAAAGTTATTAAAGGTCCTTTCAAGATTTACTTTCACGAGTAATTAAAATAAATCAACAGTGTAACAAACGCTCTGGGGTGATTCTCTGAGTGAGGACACAATCGTGGATGGAGGTATCGGAAGGGAGCAGCTATGCCGTATGTGTTTGTTTTTTTCAGTCAATAAACAGTCGAAGTCATCATCACAAAGTTCGTCACAGAGACTCTCTACACGGAGGAGAAGAGCTCGAGCCCCAGTCACACAACGGCCTGCGCGCGGTCCTCTTCCCTCATGCAACAAATAACAAATCCCTCCTCGTACTCATGCTGCGAAGCTTTCTGATAATTTGAGAAAATAAAGAGATGCAGACGTTCATTCGGCCCTCTAGGTGGGCGGAACATGGAACACGGAACCCAAGCTGCCCTTGCCACCAATTTCACAGAGCAATTATCTAGTTGGATTCATGGGAGTTTACTAAACAAACGGCAGCCCCGCTGCGCCCCTCTCAGGCTGCGGCCCAGATCAATTCTGCATCACAAAGCACCATCGATGATCACACTGCCTACACTCTCAACACCTATATGTATCGATTATTTTTGTGTCTTAAAACAGGTGTCCATTTTATACATGTGTTACATCCATGCTATGCATCTTATTAGCCTTAATTACTCACCCGAACAGTTCTGCGTGCTGATCCGTGGCCATGTTGCTGTTGTTTATAGCAATTATGATTCATATTCTTTTGCCTTGCTTTTAAATAAACAGCACCAACAGTCTGTCATTCTCAGACCAGTCAATTGGACTTGTACGGCTATTAGGGCAGATATGGCTCCAGAGCTCAGAAAATCAATGCCACCGTGATTAGACCGATGACAGCAAATTCACAGTTTCAACCGAGTGTTCAGAAAGAGACGAGGTGTATGGCAAATAAGTCGCACTTGTCTGCACACAAAGGAAAAATCCCCCCCGTCTTTGTTTATAAGGTGTAAAAATCCGGAATGATTGCATGGTACTGAGGACATTCGGGCTGTTTTGTCGCCAGCTTTTTATGAAAAATATTTTTGACAGTTTTCAAAGCAATTGTATATCGAGTTGCTGAATAGGCCCACATTAACCGACAGGTTTGGTTTCATCGACCTCAGAGAACAAATACAGCAAAATAAAGACAGAACGAAGAAAGGAAAGAAGATTGCTATTTTACCTCGTGATAAAACAGAACGTTTATAAAAAAGACAAATGCGAGCGAAAAACTATTGTGAAAATACAGCGCTTTCTGGGTACGTCCCAATCGCCCATAGTGCCTTGCGAAGTGAACTGGCATTTGGTTCACCTGAATTCACCTTTGGTGCAGGCCTAGTTTCTATGCGCTGGGCCCGAGTGTTACAGTAGCCTATGCCATTGGGCGAATTCCAGTCGAAAATGAGCATCATGCCCTACTCACTTAAATGGGCATATCACTTTAAGTGAGTAGTACACTTAAGGGAGCACTTAAGGGTACACACCAAAACACACGTCACTACTCACCTACCTACTTACTTGTTTATTTATTAATTGTTTGTTTGTTGTTACTTATTTGTTTATTTATAAAATATTACCCTGATAACATAATAAATTCATGTTCAACTAGCCTTTTATAATGTAAACATCGAATTTTGCGTCATGATCTCTTTGCTACTTCCAGTTTATTTCAACGTGTGTAGGCTACTGTTTGTTTGTGCAGCGATTGATAAGGATTTTCGATAAATACAAAAATAATAATATCTATTGCAATTTTTTAATATTTGGGTTTTTTGTGTGCATATTTGTTAATATTAAAATTTTAAATTTTTTGTTTTTAGTGTTTTTTCGTCTAGAATTATGAATGTTTTTCAGGTGGTGCGACCGTGATTTATCTTAAAATCAATTTCCTTAACATGCTTACATTTTTTTTAAGTTCTCAATCATTTTTAGAAACAAAGTAGTTGCATTTATTTTTAGTTTTTGTAAATAATTAATTATTTTAATTCTATAATTTTTAGTATAATTTTTTGAGATAAAAATCTGAGATAATTAAAAAGATGTAAAAAAAGTTTTTATAAATATTTTTATTAATGATTACTTATATAAAATGTTATGCATGTTAAGGAAATTAATTAATTTTATGATAAATCACGGTCGCACCACCTGACATCTTTTAAAGCTATGGTCAGTTCAACTAGATGAAAAAAGTTTAATATGAAAAATGTAAAAGTTTAATATGAATTTATGTGCACAAAACATTCTTAATGTTTGAACAATTGCAATAGATATTATTATTATTTTATTTAGTTTTTTTTTTGTATTTGAAAAATCTCAAGTTTGCTTGTCGAAAATTCTTATACGTCATTTGTATTTGATATATATATATTTTGTTTGTTGAAAATTTTTATAAGTGTTAATTATATAAATTTATTTTTAAATTGTTCGTGTGTAAATGTGTAGCGTGATCATAAACTGCAAAAAGAATTCCATAAGTGACCATGGAATGCACACTACAACGGATTTGTGCCATTTGAAAAATGATTCATTTGCTCACTTTCGCTTGGAACGACCTTTCAAAAGCTTCCTGCCCATAATCATAAGCAGTAACAGTTAACAAGATACATTTATATAAATAAAAAAATTAACCCTTTACATTGGTTTCAAATACAACAGTAAATATTAAAATTTACATTCTATGATAAATTATATTAATCAAGTGTTCGATGACGCTGCGAAGGCATTCCAAAACTTTGTTCTATTAGAGATGCAGCGTGTGAGGTAGTGTGTGCAGAGTGTAGGCCCTGTGGACTCGTTTAAGCCCTTCATAAATTGACAATGGCTTGATAATTTCGATCAGAAATCGACAAAATAAACCGTTTCTGTTACCCTAATATGTCAAACAAAAATGTGAATTTTATTTATTTTTTTTTTTTTTTGCGCAGGCTTCAGTTTGTCACTGTACGTGGAGAAGACACACACGGTATAAAAGATCGGTTATAATTGCCCGCGTTCGAAGCTCGGAGACAGACCTTTGTTTACTAATTGCGGCAGTTAGCTATGTTTGTTTGGAGAGTTTTGAGGAAAGAAAATGGAAAGTCTCTGATTGCTGATCTTTATCACACAGTCCAGGATCAATCACGTTCTGCGAATGGATATTATTAAACAGCATGGGGTGGCTGAGGCGCGAGGCACGGGGCCGTCAGGAGTGCAGGGCTACGAAGCGGCTCCTCTCTCGCGCTGCAACAGGGCAATTGTTGACACGCTTTTTCCTGCCAATCTGCAGCTCTCCTCCGAACGCGGCTGCCATGGCAACCTGCTCTTACCCGTCGCGGCAGCTGGCAGCCCCTCACTTACGAAGTTGTGCGCGCTTCCAATGATTGGCGACTCACGGAAAACGAGGGAGAGCTGCTCTCCACTGAACTGGATCTTGTCGTGGTCGGCTGAAATAGAAATAGCCTTACACCACTGCTATTTCAGTTGGCGAGCCTGGTTGCCACATCATGAGCTGTGGAATTTGTTTTGGGCGTTTATTCGAGTCAGGTGTACACATAAAACAGGTTTATTCCTTTTCTGTATTGCCTGGAACATAAAAACAAGAACAGAAATTCATTTCGAAATACTATGCATATTTCCCTTACCAAAGTTTACCATGGTTTTACTACAAATAAAACCAAACAAACATGGTTAGGCTACTATAAACCACGGTAACCACAAATTAACCATGGTTTTGCCACACTAAACATAGTGTAACCATGGTATTTGTAGTAAAACTGTGGTTATACAATGTCAGGCAATACGCCAAAAAACATGGTTACTACAGTTTTACTTTATTTTTATAAGGGTTGAGGCGATTTAATGATCATAAACCAATGTCTTCTGATCATGTATTAAACTCGATTTATGTATTAAACTTTAATAATCATCTTTCCTTCCTCCACAGACTTTGAGGGGAACACCAACACATCACCCCCCCCAATTCATGTTGTGGTCAATCAACATGAGTTCTTCTTGAACTTTTACCTTTGGTTAGCTACATCCTCGAGTCTGGAGACACATGCATGGTTTCCCAATAAATCTGTCCTGTCTTTTAATTTGCAAATGTACACAATGGTCTCCCTCCGTGGTACATCTTTCTAACAGCTAAACTGCACATACCACCTTCTCACATGCTGAATGTGTTCAGGGGACACAAAGACTAGCCTCACTCTTCTCATTATCTTAATCTACTGCTTTCACCTGTGCCCAGCTCCAGCAGGAACACTCTCATATATCGACCTGCTGGCCACAAAGAGCCGCCGCTCCACCGCTAAAGCCCGGTAAGCGATACCTCAGGGTGTCATACTGAAAATTAGGCTTGGATTCATCCAGGGAGTCTTGAGAGACCACAGGAGAAGACTTTATTCAAAACAGATGTGCTGGAATACACGAGGCCCGTGCAATGTGTGTCTGTTTTCAGACAGCTAATCTGCGAGTAGCAGAGACAAATAATGAATCAAATGCGTTTGGAGTTTTTGTGAGGTCACGAGGGGGAGGGGGTTCACAGAGTTTGGGTCAGGGTGGATAGAAGACATGTGGCAAGTGGAACATTATCAAAAGCTTTGTTTTATTAGAATGCATTTTATGTATATGCGAACTGATGCTGTGTTGTCTGCAATTATTGCAAAGCCCTAGCTGATCATTACTCTTGCTGCAAACACACAAGAAGCACCTGCACCGCAGTAACAAAGCACCTGTGTGGTTATCATGCGATGACAATCATATGCTGCATGTAATGGAAGGAGGGACCAGTATGTCACAAAGACCACTAATGGAATAACATCAGTAAGAATAGTGTACATCTGTCATTCAGCCACTGAAATACATCTGATTAGAGAGTAATTAAGTGACCTGCAAAGCCCTATGTGACAGATTAATATATACCTGACATCTCAGAGGTGTAACTGGTATCGTGAGGGCAAAAGTTTTAGCACGAGTGTCTATACTGAGGAGAATATTTATAAAAACTGAAGACACCATTGACAGCCACACTTAGGCCTACTGTTACCAACTGTTAGAATATGAACAGACCAAACAAGCAACAATAGCCTGTAATTGAAAAAACTGTGCATCCCACCAGAGGACAAAATTAATGTTTTGAGCTTTCGTTTTGAAGCATTTGTCTTAAATCAGTTGAGTCAGCCTCTAATTACAGAAAATCTGGAAAACAACTGATATAATAGGCTACCTAAAAATAACGGGCCTTGTCTGCAGACGGAGTACTGCAAAAGTTGTCCAACATGTTTCAATTTCCAAGAACTCACATAAAAATGAAGGATTATGAGATTCTTGCTTTGTACTTGTAAGATAAAGGTTGTTAGCATTGTGAATAAAAGCTTTATCTTTTCATGCAGTGTTGCAGTACATAAACAATTCCGATGTCTCGGACACTATCATTTAAGAATGTTGCATTTATATAAATATGGTTAATATAAATATCTTGATGAATCATAACAACATGTATTGTAATTTGCCAGGGGTTAACAGTAGGTGATTTATATGAGTAAGCTTTGTATTTGTTGTATATACTTGCTATAAATAAAAATGTGAGGTTATCTCTGTTTAACCATTAATGTTTAACTTTATCAATAATAAACATCAAGGAACTGGAGCAAAAATTAATTTTAAAACAAACTTTCTTCACACTGATGGTTCATGACAGACTTAGTAAAATCAGCAAGCATGGTCTTCAAACATTTTGAGACACATTTGCAAATTATTCACAATGTTAATCTTACATGGCATATAGAGATAAAGTGTACAAAAATACAAATAAAGTATCAAAATATCTTCTTTGGTCTTCCACAGAAGTTAGAGTTTTGGAATGACATGAGGGTAAGTACATGATTTTATTTGGACGAAATATCCCCTTAAGGTTTATTATTAGTCAGTATTAATTGTATCAACACAGTTTATACTAAAGTGCATTGCAGATTTTTATTTATTGCTCTTCTACAAACATTTCACTGTAAGAATAATAATATTTATCTGTTTTAACCTTTGTGGAACTCATCTTGAAAATACAAGTTTCTTTGTTATTCAACTAAACAATGTTATGGAACTGTTGAATGTAGTGCTAATTTTATTTTAATTATTTACATAATCATACTATGTAGTTCATGCACTAATTCAGATTAGTTTAATAAATATTTTGCATGATTATTGAGGCAATGCATTTCTTCAGTGATACTCCACACACACACAAACAAAAATGCACACAAACTCTCCAGGCTCACAGATGTGCTTTTAGGTAGATGTCCAAATTCATCTTACTCTTTTGCGACAGATAAGGTGGTCAGAAAGGGCGATATTCGAGCAGAGGACTCATGTCCCGGGGCCCGTGTCCCTTGCAGCTTGCATGAGTGGTGTATCACTGACCACTCAACTGGTTGCCCTGACTGACCTGGGAACAGCTGTGAGATAAAGATATCACTGACAGATTGCTTTGTCCATTAGTGTAATCCACCAGGTATTGAAGCAAACAATGCGTGAGAAAGATCATAGATGAGATTATAGTGCAAGTTCTATTAAAGATTTATGTAATGCTAATACTATTTAGGTCGTTTCACAAGATGTTGGACATTCTGCTCATTTTACATATTTCAGCAGCTCTTAGAGATATGAATTTTGCCAAAAAACACTTTGCTCCTGGTCGCTCACTTTCTCTTTTTTTATTCCCATGTTCCTTAGCAGACCAGAGTCACTTTTTACTTGGGAAAAGTATGATGTGAGGCATTATTCTTAATTCCAAAGTAAGGATTCTTTGTAAGAGGAATATGTTTTGTTATTTTACAGGACTGTTAAAGACATTTTGCTTTGTTACACTCCATTTTACAGGTTTCACACGGTGAAGGAGGGCATACATTAGCATCGTTTAAACCTTTAAAACTGTCACGAATTGCAGGAGAGTGATGAGAATTTCTTTCGTGCTGAAAGATGTCATTTTACAATGTTTTAGAAGTCAAAGATCTGAAACGGTGCGCTGTTAACCAGAGCAGAAAGTATTAGGACAATAGTAGGAGCTGAACAATCGAGCAGTTTGTTAAGTGGAATAGATTTTCTTGCTCTCAAAGTGCTTAAGAATTGTTTGTGGTTGATATTTTTTTCCTGGGGGAGTTGCTTGTGAGCAGTCAAACATACATAACATTATCATGCAGATATGGTGTGGAGAGATAAAGTATAAAAAGTATAAAAGTGTTTGAATCATTCTAGATGTATAAAAATGACTGTAGCCATGTAACAGGTAATTTATGACTCTACAATTCAAGTTGCTCTGGTTAAATATCGGTATTATTATTATTATCATGGTTGTTGTTCTTGTTATATTTTGTTTTATTGTTTAAAATATATCAAGTCATTCTAAAAGGTGAATTTCCTTTCTCATTAATAATGACATCATGTTTACTTTATTACTTGATTGTTAAGAAATTAGTGGTGCATATATATACATTTTTATATATATGTATATATATATATATATATATATATATATATATATATATATATATATATATATATATATATATATATATATATATATATATATATATATATATATAAAACGCAGGATATATATATATATAAAACGCAGGAATAAAAGGCTAAATAAATCATTACATTAACTTATTGGACTGTTATGGTGAACACAAATAGATCTTCCAACAAAATGTTTATCAAATTCAAAGCTGTTATTGTTAGTATTTTGTACTGGATGAGCTTTGATTGACTCATTTACTTTTCTACACGACGCCAAAAAGACAAACTCTTTTTTATTTTGCCCAGTTTCACATCTAAACATAGAATGGACCTCGGTGCAATGGATGGATCAACTTTAGCCTTAGAAGCCAGATGTTATATACAAGGCAATGAAGAATGAGGACCTTCTGGATTGGCTGATTGGAGAGGTGAAGAGTGTGAGGGTGAGAAAGTCCAGCAAGAACACAGAGTAGGTGAAAAATCCCAGCTGGATGATACCTTAATAGTCTTCTTTCTTTTTTTATTTTTGCACAGAAATAGGGAAATTCATTGTAGTTTGAGATTATAATTAGGATGATGGTCAGATTTTGAGCTCTAACGGTTGGCGGCAGTCCATTTGGGTTTAAACATCACAGAGAGGCCAGACGCAGTGTTGTTAACCATCCTGTCCTCAACATGCACTTTTAGCATAAACACTGATGGAAGAAACACTGAAAGGGCACACCTGGGGCAGCACGAGGTTTGGACTTTAGGCTGACACTGAGCAACAGGCTCGGGGAAGAAGTTTTGAAAGAAAAGAAGGAGGTAAAGTGAGATATTGCTCTCTAATTATTTGAACAAGTGGCTGTTGATAGAGAAGAGTGGGCTGGGGGCTGGATTGTGCTTGAGAGTATTAGCTTGAAATCCCAGAGGAAGAATTTATCATGCAACAGAAGAAGGATGATACCAAACATTGCAAAACATTGTTACTTGTGATAAAGTAATGAATGAAGAAGACAGGGTCAAGAGAGTTAAAGCACAGACTATTCTGAGATCAGGGGGAAAATATTTAGGCAATTATTTGCAATTATGATGACACTACTCCAAATTCACCAAGGACAAGCGCTTCTAGAGAATTTGCTTTAAAAAAAAGCACAAAAAAGAAATTATATCCAAGCTAGTAATATACTACTACAGTATAGTAATATATTCATATAATATAATATAGAATCCTATTTAAAAAAGTCACAATTTCTACAAAAAAATATAAGGCAGCACAACTATTTCAGCATTGATAATAATAAGAAATGTTACTTGAGCACCAGATCAGCATATTAAATGATTTCTGAAGAATCATGAGACACTGAAGGCACAGTAACAAATTACATTTCAAAATATATTGAAATAGTTATTTTAAATTGTAATAATATTTCACTATATTACTGTTTTAATGCAGTTTTAATCAAATAAATGCAGCCTTGTTGAGCAGAAGAGACGTCTTTCAAAAACATTAATTTTGAAAGGTAAAACTGAAAGTATAGTATACATTTAGAATGAATAAATAATATAATTACATACAAATATTATACTGTATATCTAACTATATATATATATATACATATTTAAAAAGAGATTAACAAAAAACCTCCACACAAAATAGTAAAGGGAGTTAGTAGATACATATTTTGGTGCATAAGCTTAAAAAAACACACACCAAAGTTCAACAATGAGAGGAGCTTGCACACATATTGGTAGTAGATTTCTCACAAAAAAAAAAACTCAAAGACAAAACGTTTTTGATTCATATTTGTATTTAAAAATATGCTTTTTGATTCATATTTGTATTTAAAAATATACATATAATAATGTATATATACCTATATATATGTATATATATATGGTATATGTGTTATATATATATATATATATATATATATATATATATATATATATATATATGTATATGTAACACTCTTGCCATATTTATCCTAAAGATTCTAAACAAGCAGAAGAGGAGCAAAGACTGTAACCTGATCAGAAATCAAAACAAACTGTAAATGGACAAATGGCCATAATACTTGTATTAGACAGTGTCTTGGGCTTTTTATCTGGAGCTGAAATATTGCTAATGATTCCTCCTGATGTTTGTTTTCATTGATCAGAGCTCATTGGTCTGAGTGGTTTGGTATGAATTCCAGTTCCATTTGCATTGCTCTCTCAGTGGTGGGCTTTGAGACACTGTGTTTATTAGGTCGTAAGAAACTCCTTTTATGAACTCTCTTTTTTTTCAAACAGTTTTGCATTGATTTCTCCCCCACAGCTTACCATTCACAGAGCAATCCTTTGGGACAGCTGAACTCGCGTTCTAAAGCAAAGCAGCAAATTCATGAAATATGTCTTCATGGAGCCCACAAAACACCTTACGGCATATTATTCATCGCTTTGTATTCCTCTAAGAATTCGGTCTAAATGTAAAACACGGTCATATACACTCTTGGTGCTTTTTTAAGAGTAGGGAGAATTAAGTCACATGTAATTAATGTTTCCCTGTTGCACTCTGTCTCTTTCCTCACAGCATTTCAGCAGCGTGAATCATCTTAATGAATCGAGGCAACAGAAGCATGGACTGCATAAATTGACACCAGAGTGGTGTGCCCAATATCACCCTGCCCCCGTGGGAGCTGGGAGGATGAGTGTGTGCTATTTTCCATTTTTAATATTTGCACACATTTTTTTTTTATCCTGAAAATAACAATCCCCAGTTTGTGCGCACACATTCGGAATGACAGGGAAGAAACTGTTACCTAGTTGCTGGATTCCCAGCAGAGTGTTTGAAAAGTTTTAATCTCAACTGTGCCAGAATATTCAATTATCTACAATATCACTATTTTCAAGATGTTTACTATTGTGATAAAGCAACATTCCTGATCCAAATGTTCTACATAGTTGTTGGAGGACAAGAAAAATCAGTTCTCCAGTGATTTGCTTCATGAAAAACCACCTGTTCATCAATATGTATTAAACTCCATGAGAAATCTAACATTGGTAATGTTAAAAATCGAATAATTAGCCTCTTAACTCTTCTAAAGTGAACATTTCAGATGCATATGCTATATTCAGCCCTGCTGACAGGAGAAACCAGGAGGTAAAAAATTAATAGCCTCTCTGGAGATGTCCCCTCACCACAACAAGCTGGAGTTATTTAGTGGTTAGCGTCTGAATATGACAGCAGTGAACTGTCTTACAACTTGAGCCAAGAACACATTCACACTTCAAATCATACAAAATCAGGATCTATGCCTCTCCTCTCTCTTTCCCACAGTCCACACTCTCTCTGCTTTTGAAGACAAGACATCACCCGCTCTTTCAGCCTTCAACACATCTTTCCGGTCACCGCATCACATCGCTTGCCTCACTTGTTTGGCCTGTCAATCTAGATAGGTGTTTTGGCAACACTCCTGATGCTAGCCGTATGGATCCACCTTCTGTGATGGGGGACAAGACTAAAAATGTCCAATAAAAGACAGCACAAAAATAACACATTACTGTTCTGAGGGAAAAAGCTCTGCAATAACTTGCAAGACGCAAACATTCATTTAAAAAAAAAAAAGTGACAATTAAAATGATCTCAAACACGCCGAGTCAAGCGTACAAATGTAAAGCAATGCAGGTGCGGTGACTCAAAATATGGGCTCTTATTAAATATGTGCATATCATAAGCTTGATGTGTCAGTTTTCTCTGATTATATTTAATTGTTCTTTTTATATAGGCTTTGAAAAAGTAATTAGATGCAGTTTTTAAAGCAATGTGACTTAATCCTTGGCAGTAAGGGTTAGGAATTGACTGAGCTTATCCGAAACAGAGTTTTTTAAAATAAATAATTTAAGTGAAAAATCAAATATAAAGTTTATGCAAATTAAATCTTTTAATGCAAGTTAATTGAATTTTCATACTAACTTTAATCTTTATTTGGAATTAATTTATAAATAGGATATTAACCTATAATGGATTTACTATTTTTATATAATGAAATGACTCAAAATGCAAGAAAATGTAAATTTTATTTTATTTATTTTTTTGGGTTACACAGCACATGGCACCTTTACAGACTCGGAGAGCTTTGTATAGCCTTCCTCATTACAGGAGGAATGGGGTGAGAGGTGTTCTGTTGGCTTTTGGAAGCAACCAAGAAGAAGAAAGAGAAAACTAATTTACACTCCTCCACAGCTTGAGGATTCCTTTCTTTTTGGGGAGAGTGAGGGCAACGAGGTGGGATGACGGCGTGATCCAAACTACCAACCCTTTGCACTCGGATAGGCCGCTTCCTATACGATCGGTCCATTTTGTTTGTAAATTGGTTCATTTCTAGTTAATTGCTGTTAACACAGGAGGAACGAGTGGCTTAAGAGGGCTTGACCTATGGGGGTAAAGGCTGGCCCGATGAATGTGTGACGTTTTTCTTACCTGCATTGTCTAGGTCAGGAGGGGTGGGAAGGGCAGACGGGTGCTTTGTTGGCTTTGTGCGTGTGAGAGGGACCCTGTCATTCAGGGCCACGGAGCAGCCAAGGTCTAAGCCCAACCACCCTGAGAAAAGGACAGAGAGAGCTGAGGATGGATCTACTCCAATGAGCTCACACACTTCCCTCAAGGAGGCAGTCCCCCTCCACCACCACCACCACCTCTCCAGAATGGCTTGAGGGCACTAGCCCTATCTATGCCTCTCACTTTTCAATTCCTTCTGTGCTCATTAGCAAAACCATGATGACAAATCCCACAAATCCCTTCTTTAGACATGTGATAGAATGGGCCACTCTCTCCCCACTGCCGAGAACTTAAAGGGACAGTTTACCCAAAAACTAGAAAAAAAAGCATTGTTTACTCACCCTCATATTGTTCCAAACCTGGAACTCCTGGGGAAAAAAAAATATTTCAAAGAATATTTTTGCCCTATTAACAAACTCCTCTGATTTTCATTACTGTATGGACAAAAAACTAACAAACAAACAAATAAATAAAAAAAATAAAATAAAAAAAGTATATATATATATATATATATAATATTATATAAAAATATTTTTTTTTTTTTATATATATAATATTAATTAATAAAACATTTTTAAATCCACAAAAACATTAATCAGCAAAAAAAATATATATATATATAAAAACATTTAATGAAATCAAATGGGGTACAAAACCATAGAATACAAAAAAACACAGGCAAATAAATAAGAATGAATAAAACATTTTGTGTATTAAAAATTCCACAAACATCATCAGCAGAACTGTTTTCAATTTACATAAAAATAATTAGAAATGTTTTTGGAGAAGGAAACCAGCATATCAGAGTGATTTATTGATTTTCATGTGCTGAAGGGTAATGTGGAATTGAGTAATGGATTATTGGATTTTGGATTTTCAGTTTTAGGGTTAAATTGATTTTTTAAATTTTTTAATATATTAAAATATTATTTTTTTTTTTTTTATTATTTTAGTATATGACTGTTTTTCTGTATTTTTGATATAAATGCAGCCTTGGTGAGCATAAGAGACTTCTTTCAAAAACATCACAAAATCTTAATTATTCAACTTTTGACCAGTGGTTTATGTATAAATAGTTAAATCATATTCATACAGGTTTAGAACACTGTGAGCCAATGACAACCGGTTTTATTTTTGGGTGAACTATCCCTTTAAAAAAAGATTACAATAAAGAGTCTAACGATTCTCTTAATATCTTGAAATAAACTCTAAACAGTAAAACCATACTTCTAAAGCCTAATTTGAGCTATTTTCACTGTAGCTCACAACTTTGCCGAGGTTTTGCATGTACACAGCTACACTGACAAAGACCTGAAGAGATCCTAAAATAATAACCAAATCTGTGGGGGAACATCAGCGTGTCTGTCCACACACAGGCGATTACTGTGAGCGGCAAAGAGTGACACATCCTCCTCAGACATCACAAATCAGCAGAATGAACACGGCACAGGTAAGATGTTGTACCCTCAGGAGAGCATAACTGGCGGCTCATTATAATTGTCCCAGTAGAGAGTCAAAGGCTAGCCTTATTCCCTCAGGCCTCAATGAGAAATACAGTATCTGATCAAAAGAGAGCACCTGGTCCCCTCTCTAACCTCAGAGAACCGAATACCGTGCCCACAAAGTGGTGTTTTATGTTTTAGTGTCACTGTACATATGCTTAAAAGCTTGTGTTTGTTGAAAGCTTGTGCAGTCATGCACAGATATACTTAAGAATTTACATATGTTTTAAGATACATTTCACAGGCAAAAAATAACATGAAAAAGACTGCAAAAAGAAATGCAAATGATCTTGAAAATGCATTATGTGTTTTTTTTTTTTTTTTGCTGGGACTTCAAATCACATCCAATAAGTGCATGCAAAATACAAGCCGTGGCAAAACACCCCATATTTAGTATTATAAAGCTTAAGGGATTGTTCGCACACATCATGTTATCTTTGTTTTTGTTTTGAAAAGTAAAATGGTTTCACAGCTATGGCTGGTTTCATAGCAGTCCAGATTACCGGCTTGAAATATAAACAAAAAATTCCTTTCAGTATTACTAGTGTCCGACTGTTTGTGTTGAATACGTCTTAGTACAATTCGGTTTGCAAATAAAACACTGACTCTTCAAGGTACAGACACTCATGGCGGCACTAATCTTAAGCACCTGCCTTGGCACCACCAACTGAAACAACTTGACCCCAGGACTACACAGGCACAGTCAATAAGTATAAGTGGCACCTCTATGGGCCAAACAAGCCACTAATTGAACAGCACCTCTGTGAAATGAAAAACCTAAATTGGTGTGATTCAAAAGAATAGCAGCAATATTTTGGTCTGCAGCTGGACGCATGGGAGCTAAAGCAATGTAATGTGTGCACTGCTGCACTAAACAAAGGGTAGAACCAATCACAGTTAAGTTTCCTGATGGATCTGCAGGGTTATGGTTAACTGAAGGTGGTTCCAATAATGTTAGTGTGCTGCTGTTGGCTGATTGGTTGGTTGTGATCGTAAGACCCAGCAGCATGACAGTGACAACAAATGTCTTGCAAAAAAAAAAAAAAAGTGATTATATTTTAAATTATCATAATATTTGATACATCAAAATATTTGTTTGCTTCCAAGAGATAATATATTTTCACTAAATAAAAAAAAAAAAAAAAAAAACCTTCCACTAGATGATTATGGTCATAAATAGAACTAATTGATTTAATACTTTTTAAATAAAAAAATTTAGGAACCAATTGCAATTCAAATTTGAATTTAACAAAATATGAATATAGAAATAAAGAATTAATTGAAATTAAATATAGAATTAAGATGATTTGAAATTCAAAGAAATGCAAAAAAAAATTGCAGTAAACATCATTTTTAACAATAGAAAATAAAGATTGGTTAAGACAAACTGTAGACGATGGTTTAACAAAGTCTTGTATGAAAGTTTCAATAAGTCAAAGTCTTCAGATTTGAAAGAATTAACGGTAACACTTTATTTTAAGGTCCAATTCTCACTATTAACTATAGTTGCTTATTAGCGTGCATATTACTAGCATATTAGCTGTTTATTATTCTGTATAACCATGTTCTACATCCCTTAACCTAATCCAATACCTAAACTTATCAACTACCTTACTAACTATTAATAAGCAGCAAATTATGACTTTATTGAGGAAAAACTCTTAGTTAATAGTGAATATGTGTTCCCAATTCTAAAGTGTCACTGAATGAACAAATGAAATTTATACTTAATTTACATGTATATTTAAGAATTTTACAGACCAAGGTGGATGAACACTTCATTTCCCACAATACCATTAGCTGCTGAATTCCTCCGAATTGCAGTAGAATTCAGTATATTCCACTTCCTTTCATTCTCATTTAGATTCCAATTCAGCTTCCTGTGGATTTCAAATTCAAAGAACTGAAAGGCAGACAATTCTTCAATTTTGCAATAAGCTTATATAGCCGGGTTTTATACACACACATTATACACTTAGCTACAGTTTCACGAAACATCATCATCTCTGCTTTTAATCAAAAGGTTTGTTAGGTGATTCTCAACACGACTCTGTTTATAATTTAAGCGGATCACTCAAACGCCGATATTGTTTCCTTATGTGGGTGGCATTTCAGAGGGTCGTATCAAACCGGATTTAAAAGACAAGCAACCATTTAAAAGATTAGCTGAGGTAGAGACCTCAGAATAACCCCAGCTATTGAATGAAAATAAACACTATGAGATGGTGTGGATGGCGAGACAGCATCTCATTTGCAGCATGTTTAATTTGTCTAGGTGTGATGGAGAGGAGAAGAACTGGGCTGTTGGAAAAAGTAGCGAAGGAGGAACGTAATTTAAGAGGCTAATGATCTTTGCCTTTACAAATGGGCGGGAGAGAGTGCAGAGTGAAACAGGATATACCTAGAATCACCCTTGAAAGGTACAACAGTCTTTGTCCCCCAGGAGAAAAAAGACAAGATGGCAGTCAGCAGGGGCCATTTCTCAGACATGGCCATAGGCGCTCAGGTTGTCATGACAGTGATTGCAAAGAACACTGGGATTTATGGTATAGAAGCCACAGTAACGATCCAGCTAACAGAAATGACACTTCTGACAATGCAATCTGTTTCAAATTCTCAGAGGCAGTGTCACAAATCTATAATAATGCTGTCAATTCAAACACCTTACATGTATTTGTCAACAATCTGTGAAAATTATTATTAGCTGTGGCACAGTAATATGCGATTCGAGAAGGTTTCAATTGTCTCGGTGCAGCGTAGTTATTCTAAACAGCGGCGTAGCTATGTTTAATCAGTTTTCTTATCACGTATGGCTAGTTTGGTGGGTGCGTGTTTTAAAAACATAGTCTGTTTCTTTCCCAACTTGAGGCAAATTGTGGTTTAACACATCAGGGAGTTGTCACAGGGTAAATGCTATGTGCATATTCTAATGTGCACATTTCCTCCTCACATTCTTTTAGTAGCATTCAACGCATGTCAATCACTGCGGCTTTTTACAGAGGAGATGCTGAGCAGTGGTTTCCGTCACCATGGAAACTTTGCATGCTCTGTGTCATGAGAAAATCCATTTAAGGTTCAAATTAATAGAAAAAAAGGTCTAGAGTGCTTAATGAATGCCTTACACCCTGACGAAAACTACAGTGCTGCACTGTAGTACATCACTTTTAGAACAGATAACTCAATGTTAGAAACTCATATGCTACTTGTTTAGTCTTATTTAATTCTCTTGTTTTGCTGTGTGCAAAAAAATCACATCTTCCCACTTCCATATTTGAATTTACCAGTAAAAAACGATTAATTACCGAGAAGTAATTGATATTAACTGGTAATTAATTACATTATTACATAAAATGTTCACCCAAAAATGAAAATCTTGTTCTTAATTACTCACCACATTTCGTTCCAAATTCGTAAGACCTTCGTTCATCTTCGGAACACAAATTAAGATATTTTTGATGAAATCCATGAGCTTTCTGACCCCCCACAGACAGCAAGGATACTACCATAGTCAAGGCACAGAAACGTAGTAAGGACATCAATAAAATAGTCCATGAGACATCAGTGGTTCATACGTAATTTTATGAAGCCACGAGAATACTTTTTGCTCGCAAAGAAAACAAAAATAACGACTTTGTTCAATGATTTCTTCTCTTACTTGTAAACAAGGTGCAGCACATGCATTTTCTACTTTAGCAGCAGCATGCGCATGCGTCGTGATACTCTCGCTAATGGCGACAGCCTGTCTAGAAACAAGAAATCATTGAATGACGTCAATATTTTTGTTTTCTTTGCGCACAAAACTATTCTTGTAGCTTCGAGAAATTACCGATGAACCACTGATGTCACATGGACTATTTTTATGATGTCCTTACTACCTTACTGGGCATTGAACGTGGTAGTTGCATTGCTGTCTATGGAGAGTCAGAAAGCTGTTGGATTTCATCAAAAATATCTTAATTTGTGTTCCGAAGATGAACAAAGGTCTTACAGGTTTGGAACAGCAGTAATTACTGACATAATTTTCATTTTTGGGTGACCTATCCCTTTAAAGCAATTGCCAAAATATATATTCTAAACTAATAAACTATGGCTAGTGGGGAATTTACATTTTAAATAAATAATAAAAAAGCATACATACATTAAAGATCTTTGTAAGAAATATGAAAATCTCAGAAAAACTCAAAGAGGTAAAAACTATTCACTGTTTAAAAGAAACAAACAAAAAAGAAAACTTGTCATTTTCTGCCAGGATATTATCCATTAATTTTACAGACATTTCTGTTAACCGTAAACACAACTCTATGAAGTGCAAAATTCAAAATACAGGTAAAACACCTGTAAGATTTTTGACATTAGTGTTTAAATTCCAGAGAAAAAGAAAATTACAAATGAAATACAAAATTTCAGCTGTTTCTACTAAAATAGCAATGAGATGAGAAAAAAATATTATGTCTCCTCAGAAGTTTAAAAAATGATCTCAATAATGTCTCAAACTGTGCTCAAAGTTTGCAATAAAAAAAAAATCAACACAGACATTTCTAATTAAATTCCTTGAAGACCTCAATTATTTGAACAAACTGTATTTATTTTATAATACTATGTCTTTTTGTATCCATTTGTTTTCCAATTTTAAGAGAGTCATCTGAAAGAAACATGACACTTCAACAAGACATACATGAGATCTCAATTAGTTTTGAATGAGGAACCTGTGTGCAATAACATTTTCCTTTGGGATACCAGGTCAAGTCAAAATACCTATTATACAAGTAATTTAAAAAAAAAATCATCACAACCGGCCCCTGTTCTTTAATAGTTTCATAACATGGATGTTTCGCTCAGGGCTGCTCATGAGTTCGTATCAGACTCGTGTTTTCATCTGCATGCCTGGACAGGTACAGACCACCACAAAGAGTGGTATCAAGTGTGCTGCTTGTTGGGGCTTACTTATTAGAGCTTTGTTTTTGGCACTCTTTCCAAGAGGGGTGCAGTTTCACCAGAGACAGTATCTCTGACCCCCAACAAGCACATTCTCTGCTCTGGTTAACCTCTAGTCTGTCTTCTCACAGGATGTGCTGTGCTCCCGAAGCACGAATCTGACCAATTGCCCCCCGCCTGCTGACAACCTCATGGGTTTCCTTAGTAACCAGTGACCCCACTAATGATCCTTATCATTGGTTGCCACGGATACCAGTAGCCCCCACAGCCAACTGTCCTCCAAAGCACATATTAGAGGTGAGCTCTCACGACCTCAATTTTTACCTCCACAGCATTTAGAGTCCACACCCCTTCTCTAAAAGAGGGAGAGAAACACCCTATAAATGCAGTCCACTCACACTGAACTAAAATTAAACAAAGCAATCAAACTGTGAATATATTTAGAATGAATCAAAAAGAATAAGCAAAAGTGTGAAATTAAATTCAGATTTAACTATGCAATGTAAACAAATCAGAATAAAATGGATAATGTAGAAAATTACCAGCAACATTTCCATTCCTTTAACCCTAAAACATAACACAAGGCAATCACATTTATTTACGTAATGAAAAGTAATCAAAATTTCTACCACATCTCAAAATATGTATTGTGTTTAATTGCATTCTTTTTTGGAAATGACATTTTTTAAATAAAATGGCTGACTCCTTTGATGGGCTTAGCCTAATTTCAGAGATTTTGCAGTTTATGTATTCTAAATACACATAATTAAATATATATATTTTTGGATTTTTAATTTTTAAAATAAAATGGCTGATATATATATATATTTTTTTTTTTATATATATATATATATACATAATTATATATTGCATAACTACAGCTTGATTGGAAATAATGAAGAATTAAAAATACTCAACTGATAATTACTTTGATTTCTCTTTATAAGTAAACTAGATTTCAATAAAACTTAATTGAACCAAAAGTGTTCAATGTAGGTGTAGTAGAGTGAGTTGTAGTTTGTGAAACATGTATAAATATAATTTTTGCATAATAAATATTGAAATTCTTTATGATATAACACAACAAAAATAACAAATATAGACTGCTGTTCAAAAGTTTGGGATCAATAGGATTTTTAATGTTTTTCTCTTATGCTCATCAAAGCTGTATTCATTTGATTAAAAATTCAGAAAAAAAAAAACGGTAATATTGTTTGAAATATTATTGCAATTTCTAATATTGGTTTCCTATTTTAATACACTAAAATATAATTTATTTCCATAACACAGCTGAATTTTCATCAGCCGTTACTCCGGTCTTCAGTGTCACATTATCATTCGGAAATCATTAATATGCTGATTTATTATCAGTGTTTAAAATGTTGTGCTGCTTAATATTTTTTGGAACCTGTGATAATTTTTTCTTTGATTCTTTGATGAATAAAGTTAAAAAGAACAGCATTTATTTGAAATAGAAATCTTTTCTAGCAAGTCTTTACTATCACTTTTTATCCATTTAACACATCCTTGCTGATTAAAAGTACTAATTTCTTTAAGAAGGAAGGAAGGAAGGAAGGAAGGAAGAATGTATTGTAAGACAATATTTCTATTTTGAATAAACTGTTGTTGTTGTTTTTTTTGAGTAGTAGCGTATTTTGTTTGTAAAGTTTTATTTTTAACTTAAAATATTAAGCAGCACAGCTGTTTCCAACATTGATTATAAATCAGCATATTAGAATGATTAAGGATCATTAATGATGAAGGATCATGTGACCGTGATGACTGGAGTATGATACTTCACAGGGATAAATTATATTTTAAAGTATATTAAAATAGAAAACCTATTTTAAATTGCAATAATATATCACAAAATATTTTTCTTTTCTGTGTAATTAATCAAATTGATGAGCATAAGAAACTTCCTTAAAAAACATAAAAAATCTTACTAAATCCAAACGTTTGAATGTCATTGAATGTATGTATGTAGGCCTATGTACAGTGGCATGTGAAAGTTTGGGAACCCCTTGCAGAATCTGTTAATTTGTGAATAATTTTAACAAAATAAGAGAGATCATACAAAATGCATGTTATTTTTAACCCCATTAAAAAGTTTGGGAACCCTTGGTTCTTAATGTGTGGTTACCTGGATGATCCACGACTGTTTTTTGTTTTGTGATGTTAAACTGAGCACTGTTCTTCAGAAAAATCCTCCATGTCCTGCAGATTCTTCAGTTTTCCAGCATCTTTTGCATATCTGAACCCTTTCCGGAAGTGACTGTATGATTTTGAGATCCATATTTTCACACTGAGGACAACTGAGGGACTCAAACACAATTATTGGTGGGGGAGTGAAAACTTTTGAACAAGATGAAGATGTCCAAATTTTTCTTATTTTGTTGAAATATAATATAATAATTTTTTCCCCCATATATTACTGCCCTTCTAAAGCAACAGAATATACTGGCATGTTTCCCGGAAGACAAATTAAGTACAATTTACCTTGATCTTCAAATTCAAAAAGTTTTCACCCTAAATGTACTAAAGTGGGAAAAAATTATATTTCTGCAGCATCAGTGAATGTTAAAGAAAACTGAAGAATCTGCAGGAACTGGAATATTTTTCTGAAGAACAGTGCTCAGTTTAACTGTTCAGAACAAACAAGGGACTCAAGGACTGCCTGTAGATGCACACACACACACACACACACACACACACACACACACACACACACACACACACACACACATACACACACACACACACACACACACACACAAAAAAAAAAACAGTGGTAGATCATCCAGGTAACCACACATAGTATAAAGAAGCAAGGGTTCCCATTTTTTTGTCTTGTGGACTATATGTAAACATTTTTATGTCAAATATCTTACTCAGGACAGTACTAAATAAAAAAATAACATGCATTTTGTATGATCTCTCTTATTTTGTTATAATTATTCACATTTTCACAGATTCTGCAAGGAGTTCACAAACATTCGCATGCCACTGTATGTGTATGTGTGTGCGTGTGTGTGTGTGTATATATATATACATGTATATATGTATATAGATGTATTTACAATACTACATATATATATAAATATACATATATATACGTATACACACACACACACATATATATATATATATATATATATATATATATATACACACATATATGAAAAAAAAATTGCAATTTGTTTTCAATGAAAATCAACCCCCTAGATATACAACTGCCAGAAGTAAAAAAAAACACCCCCAAACATCAATTTTAAATAATAATATCATGATCAGGCGGAACTGAGATCATGGCTGAACTTCTGACCTTGAGGCCTGTGGTTTGATTTTTTTTTCTTCCCCTAGGAGATGCTTACATATTCACCAACAAGACAAACAAAACACACATCTGTACTCAGAGTGCAACTAAAAGACTGTGTTTGCACACTGGATAATTACCTTCGCAAAAGACAAGCCCTCCTCACATCAACAAACACACATCCTTTTCCTTTCCTGTAGGGATTTGGCAGCTCTGCCGAGTTCATTTGGAGCAAACCACGCAGGGCATCCCCTGACATCTAAGATATCTACCCATCGGCACAATGTCACGGGTGGGTGTCTGCTGAATGAGTGCCCTGCAAACTCCAGGGCTCTACCTATGTGCTTTATTATGACTTTTGAAGACAAGCTCTCTTTGATGTTTATGAGGAAAAGTGAGACAAGCATTAGGTAGCTACCCTGAGGCCTGACACTAAATCTTTACATGAAGCAATGACTCCACGCAGAACAATGGCTCTTTACATTCATTATTAGAAGCCATCAGTCACTTGTTTACATTGTGTTTCTGCAGGTGAAACACGGTTTGTTGGGGCTCTTTGTCAGAGGAGGAGAGACAAAGACCATAACAAGGACTGGGATCAGGTGAACAATGTGTGTGTGTCTGTATGATGATACATGTGTTCTGGGGCCACACCCAAACACTTTAAAACACCGAAGTGATCATTAGCTTCGCTGTTATTTTATGTCTTTTTGTCTAAATGTAAATGCCCCATCCTTTGACGTCAGGTGAAGGGTTCTGACCTTCCAGAACATGACAGGGAGACTTGAAAACCTGTCAAGTCAAGGCATTAAACGACACC
Organism: Cyprinus carpio; assembly: GCF_018340385.1. Classification (NCBI taxonomy): domain Eukaryota; kingdom Metazoa; phylum Chordata; class Actinopteri; order Cypriniformes; family Cyprinidae; genus Cyprinus; species Cyprinus carpio. The sequence continues at coordinate 14,971,635 of NC_056613.1, read as the reverse complement.
TGAGAGGATATAATTACGCTAAAGGTGCTAATGGGGTTTATTCAGTCTTGTGGAGAAAACACGACAGTGGACGAAAGAATGGGTGGTGTCTTTTGCTCGGAGCAGCTTTGTTGTTGTGAAGGCATTCATGATGGAAAAGAGACGGAATAACAGGTGTGTACACCATGTCCGTGACATCCCTTCATCTGCCAAAACAGGGGCTTTTCATCCGTATCTATACGTGGAACAAAAAGGTCCACTCCCTCCCAGACTGTTTGTTTTTCCTTGATAATTTGCACTGTTGGCTCAAGTCAAAAGGTGTTTTCACTAGAGAGGCAAGGAGGCAAATCTCCCTTTAAAGTGATGAAAACAGTTTACATCCAATTGTCACCAAACTTGGTGAATGAATCCAAAGTTTATTTGTAGTAGCAAATGGAGGGCGATTCCCAGGACGGAGCGGGGGAGGTCTTCCAGAGAAAAAAAGTCCAAGATAGCCAAATATTATGACTGACTGCCTCCTAAATCCCAAGCCTAATTCTAAACAGATGGATATCACAGATGCATGGTATATTTGAACTGTTTCCTCTTCTCTTGCGTGATCCTGACATGCATTGTTGCTAAACACGTCTTTGAGATGACTACTAGAACTGATAAAACTGAGTTGTTTGCCATATTCGAGCCTGTTCAAGACAATAGACTTCATTCATGCGCATAATGTCGTCTGTTATGAAACATTCCAGCCTCGGAAATCAGATATTGTTGTTATCTTACTTTCCTTTTCCTTTTTTTATGATCACTAAATTTGACTGATTCAACTTTTGACTTTGTGACACTATTCTGCACAATGTTCACATCTAATTGTTGTATAAAGGCAACGAGAGCTCTATGTATCCACTTGTAGATGACAACATGGGCTAAAGTTAAATGAAACATCATTAATTGAAAACCAAGGAGACTTATTTCTGGTATCTGTAAACTCTTAGAAAAGCAGAGGTAGTTAATAATGAGAGAGTTAAAAAAAACATTAAGAAAGTCTAAAAATCATTAAATCATGGAAAAAAAATCTTAAAAGCACATAAATAATAAGGAGGAGGAAGAAGATGAAGATGATATTTACATACAATTAAAAATAATATTTTCTATTATTTTGTAATATATATATATATATATATATATATATATATATATATATATATATATATATATATATATAGATATATATATATATATATATATATATATATATATATAACCATCTACTTTCTATGTAAATGACATTAAAAAATGATGATTATAGTCTTATTAAAAAAAATTGATGATAAAGCTCTTACTATATCATGAAATATATATAGCATTAGCATACAGTAAACATACACAAACGTACACTTACAGACACACACATTCAGTTCTTATTGGCATTTTGTTGCCTGTGTTAGCTTATTTGTTTTACCAGTATGTACTTCCACATTTCAACAGAGTCATTAAGTCAGTGACAAACGCCTGGAAAGCTGCCGCTCTGAGCCCTTTCCTCTGTTTAGAAAGAAAAACTCCTGTCCTTGGTAATGAGCGAGCTAATTCATCATGTGTCAGTGAACTGGTTCCTCACCACAAGGTGCAGGTAAGGAATGTGGGAGAGAATGTTCTCTCTCTCCGTCTTATCTCTCTTTCAGCACGTCTTCTTTTCTGTTGAGTGCTACATGATAACCTAAACTTTGGCCAAAGTTTGTACACATTCCAAAGAGTTCTTTTTGAGCACCATGACACCTCTATTGTACACAATCAGCAAAATAGGCGGTCAGATGTCAAACTGTTCTGATGGGATGTTTTGTAAATACTGTGCGATAATGACTTTAAATACTTGCATACAACACTTTTACAAGGGGGGGTACTTTTCACGTGTAACGAGAGGCTTTCTGCAGACACCCGGGGGCTAAACTTGTCACAGAGGAGTAATAAGTCTCTTAGTTCAGCCTTGGCACTTGACAATGTTGCTGCTGCATTGAATTACAAACAGCCCATGGACAAGTCCTTCTCCTCTTCAGGGATATTTAATCTGGTGATAAATTGTTTTGGAATTTGAGGCCTCATTGAACAGCCAGTTTTTTTTTTTCTTTTCTTTTCCCAGGCAGGTTCGTCTCCTTGTTTGCCCCGGTGGAGTATGCTGACATGACAGTTTGCTCATCTTTCAACTTTTAACCCATTTAAAACAACAAAGTAGGGACTGGAATAAATGAATCTGAGTTCATAATTGAATGCAACGAGACACCACCCAAAGGCCCGGAAGAGACAACTAAACGTGAAGGCTGTTGTGACAGTTTGCACCAAAAGCAGTGAAAAGAAAATATCCACAGAGCGGGTGTAAAGGCAAAATGTTCCAAAATTAAACAATAACAACAAAACAGCTCCAGTTGTATCTATAGAATATGCATGGTGTGAATGTAAAATATTTGTGGTTTCCAATATACTACACATTTGTCTGTATATACAGACACACTATAATATATTAAAGTTCTGGTTCGGGATGCTCATTGGTCAATTCAGCATTCTAGCGGTCATATTTAACGGTACATAAACAGTTTTTACCTGTTTACCATTTTACTCAAACAGCATTGCAATGTATGGGAATGCCAGGGACTAAATTACTTAAAAGGATCTTCTTTTCTTTTTTTTTTTTTTTTTTTTTTGCATTTACTTATTTCCTCACCCATACTCATACAAGATTGTAAAGACATGCGGATGAGGAAACTGAATTGAAAGAGTTTTTGACAGCATTTTTGAGTGAACTATCCTTTGATTAAAATTGTTCATAAACGGACATTTTGCTGAATATGTTAATAATATAGTGAATAACATTTTAAGGAGCATTTATGTCATTCATATTTTTATATCGGTGTTGTTAAACTTTATAAGCTTATTAAAGAGGCGGTTAACACCTTCTGCAGTATCAAACCATTCTTTCATCTATTAAACACAATGAAACATTAAGATTTAATGTTATTTTGATGACAGAATTTTCATTTTCGGGTCCACTGTTCATTTGCTAATGTATAACAGTGCTGTTGTTTGTTTAAAAGAACAGAAATTGCAAGTGAAGGCAAAATGTATTTTAGAATTATCCCTGCAGTAAAAACAATTGATTTAAGCAAATAAGCAAGCTGAGGATAAAGATTTTATTGTTTTATGGTGAAAGACTGCCGACAGTTCATATTTACAGCAGTTTAACAGTTTGCAGCTGAAAATCATGTTGAAACACACACTTGAGGGTCACAGTTTAATGACAGCAACAGAAAGCATATGATATAAAATCCTCTTTAAATGACTGCAGCACATTTCATCTCATTATTGGAGAGGCATCTAAAAACCTTGGCTAATTTACAGTGTGGCTTCTGGTGTATTTGATCATTTGTTATTGGACAAATTGGTAGTCCTTTGTCCTCATTGGCTGTGTGTCAAAGTTGTAGCTCCTTGGTTGTGTGGATGAGTAATTCTCTGAGTTTGAAAACAGATGTCAAAACACTAACAATGGCATGACACAGTTTGCTATCCTTTTAAGCCAGCCCGACTGCTTGCACTGAAAGCATTTGGCAAACATTGCGAAGAGCAGGCACAGGAGAGAGGACACTGTGCTTTTACAAGCCTACTTTAGCGGCTTTCGAAATACTTGGCATTTACACTGGCATTTAGACTTATATATTTATTTCACTCTTGTGCAATAACATTCTGTGCAGGATGCAAATTTTGTTAGTTCTTGCGAAGCCATGACATTTTAAAATGTGAAATAAATTGATATGGTCCAATTAAATTGTAACTGTTAAAGGAAATATCCAGCCTTCACCGGGGCCCAAATTGCTCTGTGCTTTGCATTTCTATTTAATTACGGTAGCAAGAGTGTTAGGCGATAACAGTGAGATCTCTCTCATGCCTCTTCGTAATGCTTTGAACACTGAAATTGTGTCTGGGGGAAGACGATGCCTCTAAAAAGCCTCATACCGCTGAGCAGAAATGCACGCTGGGGCCACCTGGAACGCGAGAGTTCAGGCAAGTGACCGCAGAATGTATTCCATATCGTGTTATGGATCTCACACGCTCGGCTACAAAAAAGAAAAGAACACTAAATTGGCAGAAAGTAGAGAGATTTCATACATTCAGAGAGTTTGGAGGTGACCTTGCTTATTTGCCGCATGTGTGTACCTGCCTGCGCTCGCAGACATGCTGACAGAAGGAATAGGACTCGGAGGGAAAAGAAGCGAACCCTCAGACAAACAGCGGCGGCGCTTTCAGAATAGCAATGAACCATCCAGAAAGTGATTTCTGCCTAACTGTACCTTTCCCCAGTGAGACAGGAACCCAGATTCGGAGAGAAACACGGCCCTTAATGTGTGTGTCACATCACTTCTTTGACACGCAGGTGGATGTGATAGGGAAAAAAAATCTTTTGTAAGTGTCAGGGTTCATAATAGCCTGCAGTGGATGCTTTAGATGAAAGATTTGGCTGAATAGGAGAGGCGTTTGAAGAGGATGCTCTTTAAAGGAAAGCCTACAGGGGAATATGTAGAGATCTCTTACTAATACCTGTTACCTTTGGGAGAGGGGTTGAAGAGAGGATAGAGAGTGATGGGAGACACACGAGCATTCATCAGAGAATTGACACACATTTCACCTGCAGGAATTGTCACTCTGTCTAATGCACCATCTCTCCAGCTCAAAAATACAAGAAAATTCGGGGGGAGGGAAAAAAGCTTGCAACTACCTGGCAAGGCTTTCAGAAGCTGTAAAAGCAAGAGATCTGATGTCTGGTGTTAAGAGGCCGGCAGTGCTTCCACATTAGCAGTGATGTGTTAACTTTACGTTTTTTTCCTGTATGTTTTAAAGACAAATAAACGTTAATCATACTATTTTAGGTCAAAGGGACGGTTGACCCAAAAATTACAATTCTGTCATCATTTTCTGACCCTGATATCATTCCATACCTGTCTGACTTTTTTTCATCTATGAAACTCAAAATACTCTAAAGGTATTTTGAAAAATGTCTCCCCAGAACAAAGAAAAAGCCATACAGGACTGATTAAATGCTGATGGCAGAACTATGCCTTTGAGTTAGTTAAAGCGTATGCAAAATGTAGCATTTCAAAGAGAATATCAAGATAAGCAAATGCCATGAGTCTAAACAATAGCAAAAATCAAAGAAATTTCTGAGAGAAAGTTCAGTTTAGTTCGGCAATGGCAGCACATCATCAACAAACAAATTAGATTTCATGCTGAAAAAACAAGCCCTTTATCCATCTATGCTTTCAGAGTGTAGTTTAAAACAAACATGAAATGTGCTAATCAAAAGCATCTAACTTTGTGCCGGTAGTCACAATGATCTTTATTATTAACATCGTTCCACCAACCACCTGAAACACATAGCATGTGTTTTTAAACAAGTTTAAAATTGAAGCCTAACAATAAAATGCAAGTCAATTAAACAAGTCTGCCTGCCGCAGCTGATATAAACAAGGCGAATGTTTTGTCTCTGTGTAATTACCAGATGTTTATGATACCTGCTGTAGTTGTCTTGTGTCAAATTCATAATCAAATATTGCTGGCACAGTAATATTTAGAAAACAGCTTGACACCTTTTGATTCGTCTTGAAGATAATGGTTGTGATTAATTGCCGTTCTATCTTTTTTTTTTCCCTGCTTCTTTTCCTTTGTTGTTTTGATAGTCTCAGACAGCTGGTCCCGATACAATGGGGAATTATTACTTCATTTGTAAAACGCTGTGAGGGTTTGTCATTGGTGGAGTGATACATAACACCTTGTGTTACAGGCTGCTGTAGAGCATGTCCCCATTAGGGCAAAATGGCCTCTGTGGAAGAATTACACCTTCCTTACACCTGCTGCCAAGACTTTTATTTTGCTTACGGCTGACAACATCCTGGTTATGAGTACCATGAATGTTTGGCCTCTGTCTTACTTTGTTCCCATCAAAACATCATGAGAACTCAGAGAGCTGCGGAGAATTAAACATCAGCTCAAAGAGACAGACAGACAGAGGGTGTGAGAAAGAAGAAGAAAAAATGAGGGGTGGGGGGGGGGGTTACAGTCTGAGGTGATGCAAATGATATCCTTAGTGTCTCTTCCCCAAAGCTCCTACCAGCACACTGACAGCTGATGCCAGGATTAAACAAAAAGATCAGGAACTTATGACTAATAGCTCAAAGCAATCATCTCTCATTATTTCAATTACATGGGTAAATGCATGCAATCATGGATCAAATTGCTGCTGTAGAGGGTCCTTTCAGCCACGCGTCTCTGTTAGCAACAACAACAAAAAAAAGACAAACCGTGCAAATATTTGCATTTATTTGCCTTATGAAAATACATCTTTGTTTGAAAAATGGAACTGTTCTGCACCTGCGGTTTGTGCATTTTAAATAATACGAAAAGTGTACCATTGTGAAGCTAGATGGCTTGTGATGGTCAGCGAGGATTTTTTTCGCACCGCTGCTGTCTTAAGTGAGGAATTCGTTAAACGCTGCCCAAACTGCTCCTGTGTATTAAAGGCTTTGAATGTAGCTGGGCTGGCTGATTCCGGGGTCCTCGCAAAGCTTCTGATTGATGACTCAGTGACTGAGAGAAAATTGTCTCCTATGCATAATTCATGAGGCTATCTATTTGCCCTTAAAGTAGCTGACAGGAAAGTTTCAGACTGTCTGCTCACAATCAACTTTCAAATCGCTTATAAGCGGGATATCAAAAATAGACAAGTGAGGCCAGGGACGGGGTTAGGGCCCCTTTCTTGCCTGTGATATTCAAAGAGCAAAGATCAGTCTTTTACCTTTATGTGAGTGACAGGTGAAATGCTTTATGGATGATTCCACACATTTAAATCTGGCTTTGTAAATGCAGGGGTATTTGTACAATAAATGTTCACATGCAGAGGCTATTTGCAGGCAGATATAAAGGAAAGCAGGTGATATTTGCACCCCAGTGTAAATACTAACATACAATGTTTGCTTTATGAATAGTAACAAGCTATTATAAAACATGAGATCCATAATATAGAGTATATATTCTAATTATTATTAAATCATAATTATATTATATATTATTAGTATTTTCTTAAGTACTTCATAGCATAGTTTAGTATTTTTTCTATAGCCCATTTTTACACTGTACATATTATTACATTATATATGCAGACTACCAATCAAAAGCTTTATTTTAAAGAGGGTCTTGCAGCAAGATTTTTACATTTATACTTTCATTCAGCAAGAATTTTTCAAACATCACACATTGATTAAAAGTCACAGTAAAGACTGTTCAAATAGTTTTTTTATTTTTTATAAATGCTGTACTTTAGAATTTGCATTCATCAAATAATGCTGAAAAAATATTGATAATAAAAAGAATAAAAATTATTATAAATTACTTTTATATTATTATAAAATGTACTATTATAATAAAATAAAAACATAATTTAACAATAAAAAGTAATAAGTAAATAAGCAAATAAATAAATAAATAAGCAACAAGTTGGATTCAAATTGCCCAAGTAAAAAAAAAAATTTAATTCTCTACTCCCTAAGTCGTACCTCATTTTGTAATGTATTGTATTTAGACTATTATGGTGCAAGTTGGGCTGAGTGGCCAGTGGTATTTACCCTTATAATGCAAACAGTCACTCTACATTCTAAAAAAAAGTTAGGTATTGTCATAAATTCATTTTCAAAAAGCACACTTATAAAAAGTGAAGTATATAATATTGTTTTGAAGCTCTCAGGCACGTTAACAGGATAGCAAAGGTCTCATCTTCCCAAGGCGACTGTGTGAACGAATCTGCGATAATACTCGACACCATGTTTGCAGACAAAGAGGGGACAGAGGAGCCTGTGACATTTCAAAAACTTATGTAAGAGACTCTGTAAATCTATTTTGTATTGACTGGGTGCCACGGCCCTGGCCCCTGTGTAACTGAACTCTGCCTTTGTCCCTCTGTCCCACTGACTCCAGAGCACCAAGTGGCCTTACAGAATTCCTGCCCTGTCCAGCGAAATCCCAGAGAGGGGGGTGGTTATAGTGGTCAGACCCGTCCCAGTTCACTCTTCCCATCCTGTGCTTCAGCTCTTCCTGCACAGGCTCCATCGACCTGTCACAGACATCAGTGAGATTGACTGGAGGGGCAGATGCGCAGTTTTAACAGGTAACCTGATCCAGCAGTCCCATCTGGCCGCCAGCCTTCCTCAATTCACACTTTACCCAAAGAACACATCAAAAGATGCACACTCTTTGTGCAGTGCAGAAACATTGTCACGTACATTATACATAAAGTATACAAGCGTACGTGTTTTCCAAGCAAGTCTGCCCTTCATTTGTGTGAATAAAGCACAATGTAAGCTGATATATGGCATCATAATCAGGCTTAAATTGAACCCTAGAGGGATGGCCGCAGTTATGCAGATCAGCAGCTTATGGATAATCATTAATTAGCTTGATTTTTTTTTGTCTACTTTTCTTTTGCAGAGGGGATGTTGAAATGCATGCATTGTGTCTTCAGTGTGGTGCTTGATTTCTAATAAGAATTGCAATTAGAAGAGGCTGCGAATGCTCCAGGAGGACGTAGGCTTCTCAGACAGATGGAGTGTTTAATTGCACAAAGCCTGAGAAGCTTGTCCCCTGCCCTGAAATGGGGGGGGGGTGGGGGGGGGGGGGTTGTCGTACTGTGAGGGGGGTGAGGGTGGGGAGCTGTGATGAAGTGATTTTTTTTTTTTTTATGGTTGTTTTTTCACAGGCCACCTCTTGGTTATGGGGACAGAGTAGGGAAATCTGAGAGAGTGGTGCCCTATGGAGTTACTTGCAAGCATGGACAGATCATCACCCCCCTCCACCGCCGATCAATGCCAGACTCATCGTCCGCCTGTCATTGGCTCTGGTAAAGACTTATTTCCTACCAAAATATTTTGTCAAGCGTCAGTGCAGCGAGTCCCCACTCTCGGCATTGGCACCTTGGAGATCTATCGGCAACCTCACTATCTTCTTCCGAGAGAGGGGAGGACATTTTTGTCAGACCCCCCACCTCTTTAACAAACACGGCCACACAAGCAGTGTTTTTCAGATACTGCTCATACCAAACATCCTCGTAGTACTCTCATATCTCCTTATGAGCATGAATGAGGAAGGAGTTCTAGAGTGAGAAGGAAATAAAGGTGCTTCACAATGCTATAGAAGAACCTTTTTGTCTAAATGGTTCCATAAAGAGCCTTTAACATCTGAAGAAGCACCTTTATTTTTAAGAGTGTATGAGCTATGCAAACACAATTCAGTATGTATTATGTTGGGGTAGCTTACTTAAAGTAAACTCTCAAATAGCAGTGGAATCACATAATCTGAGAACAACATAATTAAAGATATTGCTCCCTCATACCCTTGTATATTAGATAGATAGAGAGATAGATAGATAGATAGATAGATAGATAGATAGATAGATAGATAGATAGATAGATAGATGATAGATACAATAGATAGATAGATAGATAGATAGATAGATAGATAGATAGATAGAGAGATAGATAGATAGATAGATAGATAGATAGATAGATAGATAGATAGATTCAGTTTTGCAATCATAAAAATAAATTACATCAAGGTGTACTAATATAATATAAATATAAAAAGGGTTATTTTTAATATTACTTTTGATCAAAAAAATGCAGCACTGGTGAGCATAAGACACTACTCATTTCTAAAAACTCTTACTGACCCCAAACTTTTGAATAGTATTATAACTTTGATGTATTTAGATCATTTGTGCAATAGTGTAATGTAACTTTAATGTAACCACATTTCAAGCTACATCAATGGTCTATTGTACTGCATGTTCATATTCAACCTTACAAACACTTAGAAATAAGGTTAAGCTATCCAAGCTTTCAAAGGGTAGCTATTAATATGATCACTTTAAGTACTAATATGTACCATTTACAGGGGAATACCTATTAAATATTTATGCAAAATTAACATTACACACTACACTGAAGCGTGTACAAGATATTTCATATCTAAGTACTTATTAACAGAAGAAAACTGCAAAATCAAGTTGTTTTCTCTATTTGCAATATGCTTATAAATAACCATTTACAGCGCACATATCAGCTAATGATTGTATCTGTGCATTATCATTTGAATAATAAGATCATAATCAATGGTGATACTAATTATCTAATCAGTTTCCCTGCCTGCATGGAGTTGACGTGAGATGTGAGCACAAAACAGACTCATTTCCACTGACAGCAAGCACTCCATCTAATGGTGGAGACGGGACACAGCACAACGAGGCCCAGAGTCCACCTACCGCCTTCTTTCACATAACCAAGCCTCTGCAGAGCCGGCCTCCGAAGTCCCGCCCAGCCAATCCTCCCTAAGACGGCAGGTCACCGCCACACTCAAGAGTGTTTGACTGACATCTGCTTTTGTTATTGTTTGTGCTGGGGTAAAATTAATATTTGTTTGCATGTGGGCAGCATGAATGGCAATGCAAGGAGCCAAGGGACCCGAGGCACACTCAACGGCGAGCAGGAAGCCTTTAATGAAGGAGCCGGCTCCATTACGTAACCCCTTGGAACTGAGGCCTCGCTTCCTGAAACACTTAGCCATATCAGTGTTGTTTAGGAGTTAGCGTATGCTGCCAAGGGCCTGTCGGATGGATGTGAGGCAGCAGACTCTGACATTTAGCAGGGAAGGGCTAATTATGAAAACAGGGCGGTGGGTGAGAGGGAGCTTCAATCCTGCAGCTAATGGACATACATATGCCACTTAGCTTCTGATCTTGGGTCACAGAGTAAATAGAGATAAAATAGCTCATGCTAGTTGGCAAAGCATTTGAATAATGCAAGATAATTTCAGGCTCTCTGTTTCCATTTCCTCAGCGGTTCCCTGAAACGCACAACACAAACAAATCAAGATGTGGTGTAGTAACACTGCTGTCTGATCTCAGATAGAAACAGGAGAGAGAGAGGGAGGAAGAGGGAGAGGGAAAAGGGAGAGCGAGAGGGAGAAAGGGAAACTCTAGATCCAAGCGAGCGAATCAACTTGAATAAGTCAAGTTGAATAGGCGAGTCAGCGATCGTGGTCACCATGTCAGGTCACACAGATACGCCTCTGCGGGTGACACTGGAGAACCGGCCGATAACCAAATCCACAGCGCAGCGTTGCATTATAGGATTAAGGATGGATTACCGGGCCCCTGGTTTTCATCGTGTATCAATATGGCGATTCACGTAAGCTGCCTCGGGGTGCCTCAAAGGCTCACTTTAACACGTGGGACTTCCTCAAGTGATCAGCCGAAGCTATCCACGCAATCTCACCTCAGAGACCTGACATTCCTCTCGTCTGCTTGAGTGCGAAGGGCAGATCGGGACAAAGCAGCTCTCAGTGTGCTTATTCAGGCGGCGGTGGCTAAAGTCTGGCCGTTGACAGACGACCCACCTCAAGTGGCCATAGACCAAATGCCTGGACGTTTCTTCTGAATGCTAGGCCATGACACTGGCAAGATGTATAGGAATTAGAGGCTCACTGTGATAAATTTAATATTACTAGCAAGCACTTGAGGGGATCCTGATTTGTTTGTGATGAGTATTTAGTCCAGCAGTCAGCACTGCTGAAGTGTGCACTAGACAAGATGAATATCTCTGGCTTCTCAAATATCCCGTATCATCTCTTGATCTTGAAATAAGCATTAACAATTCAAGCACAGGGGAAACCAAAGGTGTAGATAGGAAGGAAAACATACGTCGCCCCTTTACAATATCTCTCTGAAAGGCCTGGAGGCCAGCGATACGGTTTTACTGCGGCCCACTTTAACTCTCCATGCAATTTCTCACTATACCAAATCCATGAAACTCGTTTGGCCGCAGGAACTCATGTGAGACCGAATTGTTATTCCTCCATGTGAAAATGTAGACACTTAAGCCTTAATGTAAACAGTCATCATTTATTTAAGCAGGCCATCTCTTAAACATGAATGGGTAAATGTTTTGAATACCAGGGGCTTTAGTTCTTAGCAGGGGCCAAATGTCTCCCCTTGACCTTGCAAATTCAAGCAGGGGACACACAAACACTTACATGTCATTCGGCACCCTTATTTTATGCCTGATGGAAAATGGTGGTTATGACAGTTTGCTACGAACACCCTCCCTCCAATCCGACTTTCAAAAACACACACAGGCACATTAAAGGGCAACACGTGAAAAAAGCTCCAGATATTCTTCATTAATCTCTTGGGAGCGGAAAAAAAAAGTGCGATTGAAGGAATTGAAATATTTCTCTCAGTCAGATGAAAGAGAGAGAGTTGTGTAGGAGCGTGAACGGTGTTTGTCTATGTATGTTTACAACAACTGTCATTAAAGGCACAAGAAACAAGATGGCTAATGTAAGGCGATCCATCCCCCTAGCTGAATAATTCATACCAGCTGCAAGGAAGAGAGAGCAGCGCATAGTCTTCCTTCCTCACCGCTTGCCTCTCTCACCCTTCTCTAAGGGTCTCTTGGGATGGATGAGTTTCGTTCCTGGTCGCGATGAGTAGCCATTTACCGCCTGATCCGTGCTCCTTAGGCCCGACTCTCTTCCTGTCTCCTGAAACCAAATTTGCTCATTTCAGTCACCTCAAAGCAGACTTGTATGTATATATTTTCAGGGAAATTTGATTGTCGGTATGGATTTTTCAATCGGTCTGCAGATCGGGTTTAGAAATATGTAAACTGTTGTGTTATTTCATCAGGCCCAGCAGAGGAACACATACCTTAGATACTGAACATCCAATACGGTGGAGTGATCTTTAAGCAAGACAAGTCGGACGTAAGTAGATTAAAAAAGCCATAATGGGGAAACAAGTGCCCATTTCAAGTGCAGCCGAAGGAAATTTAAGACCTGGAAAGTTGCATTATAAATTTTTGATCGAATTGACGATATTTTCACACTGGCTAAAGCCTGAAACCTGAACCTATATTTTCTGTCTTTGGTTTCCTTTCTTGAAGAACCCTTAATGTGCCAAAGATGTACTACTTAAGCTCGGGTTACTGTTGTCGGTTTGTACGTTAATGTCTAAAAAGTTCAGATTGAATTTGAATCGACCAATATGCATTAAAACCACTGTTCTTTAATCAAAATCTTATATGATCTGAAAGGGAATGTAACAAAAGCTTCCCATTCTTTCAACATCCTGCTCTTTTTGGCCTGTCTAATCCAGTTGAGGTCTGAATGTGGTCTTTCTTCTCTTACAGCAGTGGAGGGTTACTGCAGGAGATGGACAAATTAGCCCACACCTCCATTCCTGAGCGGGGCTATTGTATATCGCTGCAGTCTGTTCATGGAGTGGAGGGACTTGCACAATGAGCCAAACTTTGTTGCAGAGTCTCTCTCGCTCCATTTAAAAGCTGAATATTAATCTGTGAGTTTATACAAGCTTTTCCTTAATTAAGTCTCCATATCAAGTTCAGCTTAAATAGATATTTGGGTCTGTTGACGTTTACTACCACTGAAATATTAATATATGCTATCCACTGTCACCGTTTTTTTTAAGGTCAAACACATACAATTCAATCATTTGGGGTTAGTAAGAAGTATCTTATGCTCACCTAAGTTACGTTTATTTGATAAAAAAAAAACAGTGTAAACTCTAATATTGTGAAATATCTACAATTAATTTTCTATTTTAATATATTTTAAAATTTAAATTATTCCTTAATTTTCAGCAGTCATTACTCTAGTCTTCAGTGTCACATGATCCTTCAGAAATCATTTTAATATGCTGATCTGCCACTCAAGAAACATGTCTTATTATTATCAGTGTTGTGCTGTTTTATATTTTTGGGGAACAGTGATACATTTTATCAGGGTTATTTGAATATTAAAACAGTTTATATGAGCAGCATTTATTGTAAACTGAAATATTTTGTACCATAATAAATGCTTTTTATTGTCACTTTTGATCCATGTAATGTGTTGCTGAAGTATTAAATTCTTAAAAAAAAATTTTTTTTTTTTTGAATGGCAGTGTATTTACCAAAAATAACTTGGAACAAAATAAAACAAAATAGCCAAGCATGACAATAGTTACATTTCTTAATAAAATACTAATGGCGCAATTTCAAACCAAAAGAATATGTTGAGTGAAAAACAAAACAAATGTATCTAATCAAAAGTACCTTAATGAATTGATGTAAATATAATTTTTAAATTTATAAGAGAGATATACATTAAGGTGAGAGTGTTATTTATAACATCTGTGTCCGTACAACGTTAAGAAGTTTTCTATTTCTTTATGTGGAGTAAAGTTTAGTCCTCAAGCAATGCTCAAGCTCCAGTTCAAAAACATGGTTTTCACAAGGTACATATAGGAGCCAGGGATTTGACTTGGTGCTTATATAGATTATTTAGTTATTTGTTTTTATGCATGTTTCTTTTTTTTTCCTCTTCTCTTTTTTTTTGGTATATGGGGATAAACAAATATATGAAATAAATTGCAAATAATGTATTAGGATAGGATTGAGATGACATAACTTGATTATTAATGATGAGTGGAGAAGGGATAGGACTAAATAAGTTATTAAATAAGTTTTTTCTTCCTACTCCTTTTAGGAAAAGTACAATAATTAATATTGTTCTGTTTTGTTTTGTTTTGTTTTGTTTACTAGTTTTTATTATTTTTACATGTTCAAAATAAAATCACAGTATCAGTATCAATATCAGTAAATGGCTCTCTACTTTTAAGATAGTGGTGGATCAATATTTTAAGATGTTCTCCCTTGGAATCTCCCATCAATTAAGATGCCTCTGAACAGCACTTCATTTTCATAATTCAGCTGCCCCAACTTGAACCATAGACAATGTTGTCGTCGGTCGGGTCTCGGATGGAATAAACGTCTCGTCCTCCAACAGATGTGACTGAAATCGTATTGGGAACACTTTGTGCATTAAGCTCTGAATTCTAAATGAACTCGGGCCTCAGTGATCCAACCCAAGCAGACACTTAAAAACTGACACACAGGAACCCGAAGAAATTACTTAAAGGATCGGTTACGTCTAAAATGATGGAATCAATAACAATATTTTCCCTCAGACCCCATTGCACTGATAAGCAAAATCCTCGCTTAAAAGCCGCATTAAACTTTAATCGGGTGCAGTTTGCTCTGGCGACTGGTAATATCTGGACAGCTGTCTTCTGCCGTGTTTAAAGCTTGTTTCCTTTGCCATTTCAGTGTCATCTACTAATTGCCTTTTCTTTGGGATACATGATCCTACTGAATTCAATCATAGAAGTATGAAACAGGGAAAGGCTTTTTAGGGGGTCGGGTCAGAAGAAAACAACAGAGTTTGAGATGCTCTCTGAGCCTTGGCTACATTTGTCGGCTCCATCCCAAGTGACTTCATTTAGCATCTGATTTCAGGCCATCAAGGGATGGCTATTTGTTTATTGGATTTTTTTGCATGTGTGAAATCTTAACGCAACCCATCTTGGAGCAGGTCCTTGCTTTTCTTCTTGTCTACTTGCCAATTTCCCACCTACACATTGAACATGTTTGACATGTTTTTCTCCTTTTTCACATTTAACCGATGGTGTAAAAAATGAGGAATTTATATTTAATTTATGCTCCAATACATCATCTTTTAAAAAAAAAGGCTTCATGTATTTGTATTTTCCTCCTCATGCGTGGCTGAACTATGGAAAGCCACATCATCAGTCACCATACATTTGTATTTCAAGTACAATAAATTACTCCTATTGTGGTTTATGACAGATTGTATGTGAGAATCCCCCAGATGTCTGAAGAGAGGAAGGTGCTAGCTGGTTTATGGAGGCCCCAATCAGTATTTACTTGAAAAGAGAAACTTAGAAGAGGTCGATTTTAGCATCTCCTTCAGGTCTGGGACCAATGCAGGCTGTGATTTCACAAGTGCAACCCAAGCAATCACTGCTATCCCCTGATTGCTTGGCCTGCGTCTCTGAGGATGCTAGGAGCGAAAGATTATCTATCCCCCAAACTTCCTCTGATTGCCGACTTCGAGAGGCATGCCTTCATCAGCCAACACGCCGACAGAACCTCACCATCATAATGTAGTATTTATTAAAGACAGGGCTGTTAAAGCCGATCAATACATTTAATCTGTCTGTGCCTTTTGCTGTTGAAGGGTAGAAAGGCTAACACAAAAGATATGCTATATTAGTTTGCTTTGATTTTAGATTATTTTATTTTAGCAATTTATTTAGGGTTTGTTTATTTATGGATGGCTGATAATGAATGCATTAATAGACTTAAAAAAAAATCTAAATTAACATTCATTTTTGTATCACATTATATTAAAGTGAGTTCAAAATATTAATTCATAAAGAAAATTTTTAAGTTATATTATATTATATTATATTATATTATATTGTATTGTATTGTATTGTATTGTATTGTGTTGTATTGTATTATATTATATTATATTATATTATATTATATTATATTATATTATATTAACTGACCTGATCAACATTTTTCATGTTTAACAAGTTTCAGTCTTACTTTTGACATTAAAAGTAGTATGACAAAGGAATTTGTAAAAATATTAAATGCAATTAATGACGAAAATATTATTTTTAAAAAAGCTGCAAAATCAAATAAACAGAAAATACTGTTTTAATAGTTTTAGGTTAAATATAGCATCAAAAAAGTATCATAAAAAATACAATTTCAATAAAATGTATACATACATTAAAAGATGTACTATTTCAATTTATACATTATTACATTTATTGTTTAAAAAAATCAATTTTCTTATTTATCTCATTGTGTAAATCCTGAGTATTTACATTTTTACATTGTTGGACCATAGCAAAAATATAATATTGCAAACATAAAACATAATATCACTGGAGCTCAAACCTTGGATTTCTGAATTTAAAAACAGTAAGTGGCATCTAAGGTATTAAGAGCAAGCCGGTCTAATTGGGCTTCAAGACTTCAAGAGGCACCATGAGAACCTGTCTATTTATACTCCTTTCTTAACGGTAGCCATGGAGCAGGTTTGATGTATTGCCTTCCCTGTCTAACTCTTCACTGCCTCTCCAGCTCTATCCAAGTATGAAGATCTAATCAGCTGCTGGTTTCATTGCCGCTGGCCTTTTCAGACCAGCATGGCTTAGTTTACAGAAATCTCTTTTTGATACACACCAGTGTATCAGTGCGCAATAGGAAAATCTTGTTTCGACGACAACACACAGGATTACAGATAATGTATGCCACTAGCTACAAATCATTGTGACTGTTATTAAATGGAATAAAATGTTATTCTTTTCTAACAGTGTTCTAATCAAAGTGAAATCATGATGCAAAATCGGTTTTGATCTTAAGAAAAATTTACCTACTGATTCCAAAGAAGATGTCTTTAACTAGATGACCTACGTCTGAATAAAAGACTACAAACAGCTCCCCCATGGTCAAACTACTTCCTCTTTGACCATTCTAGAACTGCTTACAAAAAGCGTCTGCATAGCTGCTCCCACCTGGTTTAACCCCAACAGGAACTTATCAATTCATCTCTCAGAAAAGCTCAAGTGGGGGTAATCCTCCCATTGAACTGTTTCAACTTCTCTGCCCATAGACAAAGGATGGGTAAAGGGCTTGTTGGAATTGTCTTGTTTGGGCTGAGGATCTTCAAGAGGCTTAAGGCCAAACGCTTTGTAGATGCCATTTGTCTCTCTGCACGTCCAATAATCCTGACTTTTGTCAGGTCATTAAAGCTCATGAGGACCAAACTCGAGGCTCTGGCCTCTCTGTCCCTCCTTAACCACACTTAAGGTGAGCCTTAACCCAAGTGTCTTGAGGACGTTTCACTTTCTCCAGCTGTCTAATCGGAACAGAGATATATGACAAACTTAGGGACCTTCTGAGGTCAAAAAGACTGCTTACGTCACCGTTTGCAATTATTTGACAATAAAACGAATAAAAGCAGCTGTATGTCAACAGTACGGTTAGATGTTCTCTTTAATTTCACAGCTAATTTAAAACAGCTCTTAGGCTGCGAGCAAATTAGCATTCTTAGTGGTATTAATTTTCAACATACTTGGATTGTATCACCCTTATAGCAAATGCACTATAGAAATCAGAAAAGAAGCTCTCTGCATACCAGCTGTGAGGTTTTTTTTTAGGATATATTCCAGTATGTCATCCAGCCAAAGCATTTCATAGTTAGAGCTGAGAGGCAATAAAGTAATTAAAGCACCAGGGGTTCAAACATTCAATATCATTTTCCAAAATGTGTTTAATTAAAATTAATCATTGGCTGCATTATATCGCTACCTGTGGTGAAAAGTGGTACAGTGGTTCTCACTGTAGTCAAGCGTTTCTTTGAAGGTTGGGATTGGAGCTAGCAACGATTTAAGACGTTGCCAAAGAGTCTGAATTACAGCAATCTATTGCAATCTCCTTCATTCCACATTTTCCATTATGATGTGTCTTTTTAGAATCAAATAATTCCTCCCAGTGGGACAACATTAAATCCCCAGCCCTCATCAAATTCATCAAAATGTTTCCGCAGTGCAAATTGAAATTAAAAAATACTTTAAAAAGGGCTAATGGTTTCTTCTGGCGTATTGTAAAAATGTTAAAATCTTTGAATAATTAATCGAACCAGAGCTTGAAAACCTCTTCGGCTGATATATTAATTTTTGTTTGCTTTGCCCATTAGAATAGTGAACATCACTTGTTGAAAACAAGCATGGATGTGTTCTGATACATGAAAAACACTTGCTATATGGTGTACTATGTCTAAATGCATTTACCTTGCTTTACATTTATCTAGCCAAAAAAAAAAAAAGCGATGAATTGATTAAACATGAATGTGAATCCACCTCATCCACCTCAAGCAGTAAACTATATTTATGAAATCAGTGCATTTAGGAAATATGTGCTAGATCCCAGGACACAAAATCAAGCAGTAAGATTTTCATTAGCTCAATGCTAGTGAATGTGAAAAAGCAGAAAGAGTAAAACAGTCCAAAGATTCTAGACAGAATTTCCTTGATTAAATAATGAAATCCCCCGAAGGCTTCATTTGAATTTCACACGATACTATAATTAAAACCCATATAAGTTAATGCCGGCTAAAGACTTGGAACTTTTTGTGAAAAAAATCAGCATCACAGTGGCCTCCATCTCTAGTAAATGATCAAGCTGGTCTTACAGCGCACAACACTAACCGATTCAAAGTGCTATTTCACTACGCTACTGAGGATTTGACCTGCTAATTAGTAACAAAAGTAATGTACGACCACAACAAGCAAATTACTAAACACACAGCCATGATCTGTGACATGCTGTATATAGCATGCGCGCCTTGGTAGTGCCAAACATATGGACGCAAATCATGCACTGGATTTCATATATCATCAGGGTGCTTGTAGCTATCAATTCACATTTGTTGCATAAGAGATACAAACATGCGTAATGCTGTAATTTTCTCAGCCACACTTTCAAAAACACTTAGTGTGAATATCCAAGCATTTATTTCCATGGGAACGGGTTTTAAGTGCAACCTCCTGACCCGTTTGCCCCCACTTCCTGACTGGCTGAAGATCCAGCAGACTGACACAGGAACTCAAGGGGGAGGCGGGCTCAGACTAGCACAAATAGACATCTGACCTATTAACAGTTCATTAAGGAGATTTAAATGATTTTGCCACTTTTGCTACTGACCTCCTGGGACCGGGCTCAAAGTTATTTCCTGCTTGTGGAGGTTGTAAGCATTGTGCACTTCTGAGAAGCCCTGCCCATCCTAATGAGCTGCATTGTTTCCCTCCTGAGGAGGCCTGTGCTATGAGGAGGCTTAAGGCATTACAGACCGGCTCTTTATGAGCGGTGCCAATGCATAAATCATCTTTATATCATCTTTCTATTAAGCATGTTTCTCCTGTCGTTGGATGAAATAAAAATACACATAATATTTTCCCAACCTCTCAGATTTGACACAGTCACCACATAATGATGCTCTGTGTAGCAGTAGGAGGATTAATTTAATCCATAGTGAAAGAAGTTTCTATTTCCATTTAGTTCCTGTTGTAACAATATATTTCCAGCTCATTAGCATGAAATTAAATCTCTCATTAACAACTGTAAAGAGTACGGCCCTTAAATTTGTTTTCGTAATCAAGTAAATCCAAGTTACAGCTTGTATTCCTCACCCTTGTCCTCTATGTCCACTCACTCTCAATTAAGTGTATTTAGTTGCCTCACATTTGAGAGGAAAGCCTGCCTTGTTGCCAAATGAGACTGCGCACGTGTCCCGTTCTCTCTCAGCTCTGCAGTTAGTCATGGTTTACTCTCCAGTCTAGCACTTAAGAGATCATTAGCATGTGTAACTTCCACCGATGAGGACACCGCCAAAACGCGCCTGGGTACATGATGCAACCGAGCGCCTCATGAATTAAACTGAAAGAGGCAATGAGCCTCCATTCACTCTTTTTAAAAACCGCAAGGCCCTATAAGATGTCATGGAAAGGCAACGAGTGTGTAGAATTACCTAGAGATTTGTAATAACACAATATAAGGAATGCCTGGTAAGGGTAATATAAAGGATGAATTTCAAATCGTCGAGCCATAAAGCATCCAGCCTCCCCGGATAAGCAAGGGAGATCAAAGCAAATGAAAGTCCAATAATTCAAGCCTTCCCGAATGTATGAAGACATGAGGTGAATTTGTGTCTGGAGGCCTCAATCAAAGCAAAGACACACCACTGAGCATTCACTTCCCGAGCTGAATTCAGGTTGTTTCAGTCCTACAGAGTGCTGTTTTAAGCAATAAGGTTGTTGTCATTGTCATACTGAGCTCCTACACACAAAGATCATGCGGTAGAGGGGTAAAATCAATGATTTCCCCAATCTAAGAAGTGAATGCAGGAGAGTAGAAAAGGATCGCTGGCCGTTTGACCTTCTCTGTGTATTAAACAAACACCAGATGGTAGACATTCAATGAGTCCATTATCTGAGGGCCTGGTGTGTTGTTCCTGCTGCTAAGTCTCACAGAGTCCCACTCCATGGCTGCCACTGAACTGCATGCATGGCAGCAACTCTATCTAAGACCATGAATACCTGAAGCCACATTCAAACCCATCTCCAGAACCAAGTTCTGATGATAAGCTATGGTATTTACATCTATATTTTGTAAATGATAAATGACAAGATGTCTATGTAATGGTCTGTTCAGACGACTATGAAACTTATGTGTACTAAATAGCCTAACTTTTCAAAGTGCTTTAGGTCATAATGCAAATGACATATATCCTGGCTGAATGACCTAAAACATCTTGAGAAGCATTCTTCATAAACCTACATCGGATCCCTGGGTATATGATTCCTTAAAATACTTCTAAGTAACTAGACATGATATGCCATTCCAAAGAAAATATGTAGGGACAGAAATGGAAGAGTCTGAAGAGACTAAGCTGAATTGGGGAGAAAACATGCTGGGCCACCATTGTAATGGGCCAAATGTAGATGGAATGCCCAGTGTGGAAATGAGAATACAGGCCACAATGGTACAGCAGGGTGCTGATGTGTGTGCTGAAGCAGACGCTTGACGAGGAAGTCATAGCTGGAATCAGACACAGGAGCTCATTCAGAAAGCACTTGTGAAAAGGGTGCAGACGTAAAGGCAAGCTATGCAGACATACGAATGTCTGAGGCTCAGCTTGCTTTGGGATTCAAAGCTTACGCTCACAGTTAAAAGTATTTATTTATGTTACACAATGGTTCCTAATTATGCAGATATATTTAGATATTGTGGGAGGATATACAGAGGAAAGCATAGTTGGCACTAACTTTGAAGTTGTTGGTAGTAGTAGTTGGGCATTATTTTCTTTTTGAAGTTTGTTTCTTACTGAAGAAGAAAACATACAGTAGCCTACTGTAGCCTATATTACGTCATGGAAAGCAGGGCTGGGTTTTTTTTTTTTTTTTTTTTTCATTTTAATATTAGAAATGATGTGTTAAAAATGTAAAAATAAATCAATTCATTATATATTTAAAAAAAAAAAACACGTTGTTTTAAAAAACGAAATATTTAATTCAATGACCCGTATCTAAATTCCCTAATGAGGAAGTAAATTTTCCTACCTTCAGAGCGAATGAAGCTGAAAGTACAAATTGATTTTGCTGTTCACACAGTACAAGATATTCCGCTGAAAAGCGAAACTGTACCCAGCATAGTAGTCTGGATACGCATTTTAACAAACTTTGCTTTAGACTTGACAGTTAACACGAGATTTCCAAACGCGGCTCTAATGTCAGGAGACGCCGAACTGCAACAGCGACACCAAACAGGTAAACGAACTAAAAATTAGAAGAAAATGACGAACACACGCGAGATTATTTCCTCCTTGATTTCATCATATTCCTTTGTGTGTGTTTTTCTAAAATAAATAAATAAATAAATAAATAAAATATGTGTTTTATAGCGATAAATACGGTTAAATTATCAGCATATCATGTTATTATTTCGATTACCATCTTTAATAATTGTCTAATATTTATAATAAATATTAAAAATAAGTATAATATAATAACGATTAAAAAATAGCGCGCACACGAGATAATTTTCACATGTATTTTATCATCTTATGTCAATGCGTATTTGTATTGATATATTTACTTAACTGAGATAAACACGGTTAATTGGCATATAATGTAATTAATTCGATTACAATATTTAATAATTTAATATTTTTTAGACCTCGAACTGCAATAGTGACGCCTTACAGGTAACTTAAGGAATTAACGATAACAAAACAAACAAACAAACAAACAAACAAAAAAAATATTTACCCATTCGTTTCATTATCTTGGAGTGTAAACAAACAAGCAAATTAATAAGATTTTTTTTTTTTTAGGCATAATAATTTTATAAATAGGCCTGTTTATTTAATTATTTAATACTTAGGCTTAGTGATAGGTGCCATTGACAGCTAGGCTCATTTAAGAATACAGAATTTGACAATAGAGATTGATTGTAGATTTATAGTTATGTAGATTTTTATCATCAAGTTGATTATCTGGAACTTAAAACCAATAAAACCATAAAACTAATATGTTTTTGTTCCCATGTCATCATGCTGAGCAACTAGTCAAAGTCTAGACAGCATTTTATTTGTCATTTGAAGAAGTTATTCCCTTTTTATTAAATGTGCACTGACCTCTCCAGGTTTATTTGGTTGTTTGTAGCTTTTTGATTATAATGCAGGAACGCTGGACATTTGAAATGGCATAGTGGTAATTACAGTCATCTAATTACACAGTGTCTGATGCCTGCCTTCAAGAGGTTAGTGCAGAGAGTCCACTGACCCGTCAACTGTTTGCAACTGCAGCCAGAACCAAAGCTGCTTTTGGAATTTGCTGAACTCCAGCATGTAAAAGAATGATATACTTTTATACACTGTAGCTATAAGTAGCTGACAGCTGAGACAACTCTATAGACTGTATTTATTGGTAACACAATGTAGAATGCAGCTGGCTTCAGCAGAAAACTATGTGTTGTCTAAGTGACGCCCATCTTAGAATTTGTTTAACCAAAAATACTGAAGTTCCATTTGACAGGTTTTTACAGTTAAATTTCAATGCATGAAGAAAACAAGCATTGACATGTCTACACAAGTGTAACAATGATAACACTTATTTGTCTTGCTGTAGATGTTGGAGAATTTTGCCTGTGATTTTAACATGACATGGTTTCATTACTAAGCTTATTGAAATGTTAAGGAACTGCACACAATATACAAATTAAAATTAAATTAAATACAAAATATAAAATAAAAAATGTAAATACAATTTAGGCCTAAGTATTAAAAACACTCACTGTGGTCTCATCATGTCCTTATTGAAATAAAACTGGTCAAAATGACAAGGCTTTTCTATTAAATTGCCTAATCTATTAAATCAGTTTGAAATATTATTAGTATTATTCATCATTCTGATGGTGAAAAATAGCCTCAAGAATTAGGCAGTCGTAGTGCCTGAATCAAGAGTGAAGAAAATCCTCTCCATGTCTCTCAGGTTTCTCCGTTTGGGGTTTGTCCATCAACAGAGACCAATTAGACTGGGCCTGACCAGTCTCTATTAAAACAGAAAGTGTTTACATCAGTTTGCCTAGTGTTTGCACTTGAAGATACTGAGAACCAAACATAACAGCAACATAGATACTCTCTATTATGTCCACAAGGCAAAAGCGAGTCCAAAATGCATGCTGCAGTGTAACGGCTGTGAAGTACCACACAGAGCATTTTTGTGTTGGTGAGTTAACTGCTTTTGAGTTTTATTAGGCTGGGAATTTCACCTTCTTTTTTTCCTCAGTAACACTTTGGTTGTTGATTTTCTTTATTTTTTACATGTCTTTCATTTTTCTTTTCGTGAAAAGCTGCGCAAAACCACGATCATATTTTGCACATGTTTTGCACAGCTTGTCAGTGAACAACGGCTCTGTGTAGTAAATGCTGCTCCACGTGAAAGCACGCACGTGTAGAGATTTACCGCTGATTACAGAATCGGCTTTACTGGCGAGATGCACATTAATATTGTGCCGATATTTATCGTGCATCCCTAAAAATACTCATTCTTGAAATTAACAAAATGTATCTGTTGGCAAGTACCATAGCAAATGTTTTATTGTGTTGTTTCAATGAAAAAAAGCAGCACCTGTGGGATGTGCATTTTTCTATTAATTACACATAACATTCGAACACATTGACATCTCCGAGGTCTCCAAGCTTGGTGGGTGGCCAATATGAGGAATCATGGTCCTAAACTTCTCTGCTTTTGGTTTCCTTCTTGGTAGTTGTGTGCATATATAATTGAGACCATTGAAGTACATTGCAGGTCCATCTGCTTGGCAGAGAAGTGAATACTAAACCATCTGGGCCTCTACATGCGCCAGAAAGGGATATGGATAGGTATTGTCTGAGATAGAGCACCTCAGGGGGTACGTTATTCCACAAGGAACACACACACACACACAACGAGACACACAAACACACATACACACATTCACAATGATCCATACTGCTCCTTAAAGATAGTAATACTAGCATGCGAAATCTGCTGTTGTTGAACTCCAGATGGAGTGAAATAATTCAGAATCCCATCACCTCGAGAGATTAGTAAACTCTGATATCAAAGCAAATGATCATCAGTATCTCACTCAGTTAGTACACACAGCTACTGTGCAGCATAACGTTTACTCTCAGCCCTTACATTCACAGAATCAACCGTGAATTCATAAATGATAACAGACATTCTGTTCCTGCCATCAGTTGGTAAAATGGAGTGCCATGTTGAAATGTTTTCTGCTCGTATGTCGCCCACCAGCTCTGGGGAGACACACATGCTCACATTAAGGGCTTCAGTTGTGGTCAACACAGCGACTAATTTAACGAATTCTTTATTTTCTTAGGGATACGTGAGACGTTTTGGCAAGGCTGGAGGACTCGAAGAAGCGCAAGGCTGCTGCGCAGAAGGGGACGCTCGCTGAGGTTTGTTTATTCGCAGGATTATAGGCATTAAGCATCAGTCTTTTGGGTTAGCCTTCATCCGTTTGGAAACCTCCGCGCGACTCTCTGTTCCTCCGTCGCAGCAGTGCCAATTCTGAAAACCGATCGTAGTTTTGACAGGATGCTGAACTGCTCTCCTGCGGCCCAGGATACATCTGTAAACATTGGCTAAATGAAGCCAGTGGGGTTCTCACAATGAAACACCCCCCTCTCCCACCCCCCCACCCCCACCGATGGCCCTTCCATCCATTTCTGAGGGACTTCAGATATCCAATGGATGTGCTAAAAACCCCGCTGTGTCTGGTCCTTTAGCAGCGGACCTGTCACAAAGCCTCACACCTCGTGGCCGGCTCAGCGGCCCATCTCTGGCTCCCATCTCTGACATCTGCTCAGGGTTGGGGTTTCATTCAAGAGGGGGGCAGAGGGAGTCAATCTGCTCTTTTAAAAGAGCCTCACAGTGCCCTGGGTGCTGATGGGGAGGAATGAAGAATCCGCACCATTTCTCTTGCTGGCACCACTGGTGTGCTATTCTCCATCCCTTCCCCATCAACGCCACCACAACTCAAAGCCGTCTTTCATATCCTCCCACGGCTCCAGATTGACAGGCATCAGACAGTTCAGGTGATGAGGAGGAGAGGGTGTGAATGGAGATAGAGAGGTGCCATGTTTGAACACTTCCTAAAGAAGCACGCCCGATACTCGGCAAAAAAAAGGCCCCGCGCTTCCAGCCCTTTTTGGCAAGTCGACCACGATGACTATTTGAAGACTTGACAGATTGTGCTGATGTGTTTATTTAGTTGAGCAAATGCGGACTGGAGCTGTTTTCAAGCTTTATTTATGTTGCGTATTAACTCGGTCACCAACAGAAATGAGGCAACATCAATCATCCACTTGAAGGGAAGAACACTGAAACATTTCTTTTAGATAGCGGCATCTGTACACTTTCCCAAGTGGAAGGAAAATAAATCATCTGCACCGATGTATATCACTACATAGACGCCGAATAATATCTTGTGATTTGCATGCGACATTTAAGTTGTTTTTTATAAAAAATGATACAGCTTTAGAAATATTTAACTGATAGTTTACCCAAAAACAAAATATTCTGTCGACAACATTGACACCTTCTTTCGTGTTCCACAGACGAAAGAAAAAACTGCAGAATTTTCTTTTTTTTTGGGTAAACTATCCCCTTAAATATAAGAAAAAAGACAACAAGCTCATAGTAATAGGATATGTTATAAATTGTGCACTATTGCTATGATGTAGTATGTAGTCCTTAATAATTAAACATTTGGATGTATTTAAAACTCATTGATTAAATGGCTCCAGTGACAGGCTTTGCCACTGTGTCACGGTGAGTGGAGAAGCACAGACACAGAGCTGAGGATTGTTTCACCATGTAATTCCAGTCTCTGTAACTACTTTACCACCTGTTCACAAGTGGCATTCTTCTCCTAGATAAAAATCACCTCGGCGCATTTGTAGGACATGTAGCCACTTACTGCTTGTAAAGATTAAGCCTTGGAGCATGACTTTTAAAGGTGGCGGCTATTATCACTCCGTGTATCCGACCGGGAAGGAGATGGGCTGCAAATGAATTTTGTCCGGGAGATTTTAACATGAATGAAAGTGTGTTTGTAATCTAAGTGCATGTGTATTCATTCGTTAGACTAACAGTGTTGGAAATGTAATACTGCAGGCTGCACAGAGCAGGTTTGATTGGACAAGCTGTGATTTAAAGCAAGTCTCAGGGCTTAAGCAGGAATCTTTTCTGTGGGGGAGAGGTTGAGGGTGCCACACGCAAAAGCTGAAGAACTTGTATAACCAGAAAAATCCATTAGATAAAGCTATTTCACTGGCTGATTATTCGCTAGATAAAATAATTTCAGTAATAAATGCTTACAGCAGGAGCCAAAGCTAATAACCACATCCATTTTAGTCCTCATTTTACTGGTTAGAACAAAAGGGCATATTGAATTAAGGCATAAATTCGCACAGATTAGTTGAGAGAATATGGCAGTGGGTAATTATTAGGACCTTATTTTACAGTTCTAAAAATGTTATTTACTATGCGATTGAATAAATGGTTATTAAGCAATCAATTTCCAATTGATTGGAGGTTATTAGAAAACATAGAGCTTCAACAAAGAGTCGTAATATTCTTTTTTTCTTTTTTGTCAGTCATTTGACTGATCATGCTGGGATTTCCAATTGAACTGTCAATTCACCTACAGTAGCCCAGTACCATGAGCTTTACCATGTTCTAGTTGTTAATGTAATCTAAATATACATTAATTGCTATGTGATTTTGACAGAATGTGAATGATATTTCTCAACAAAAAAAAGGACGAAAAAAAAATCAAGAGCCAACGATAACAGATTAGTCCAAGGGAAATTAACTCCTGTGGGTTGAAGGATTCATACAGTCACGAAGGCAAACCGAGTTTCAATTATTGTGACATTTGTTGCTTTAAATAAAAAGACTGTATACAAAGTGTGTCCATCATCAATGATTTGACTTTACACATAGAAAGCCTTAGGTAAAAGTACTAACCAAGACACAAGAGCAAAACTAAGACATAAAAATGTTTTTAAAACCTGACTCAAATTTGTCTAGTATTTGCACAAATCTACAGAGCAGCAGCAGAATCTAGAAATATTTCAAATTGAGAGTACAAAATAGCATATATTTTACTTCTTTAAAGCTTCATTAATTTGCAGATTCAAATGTATCCATAGAGAACTTAAAACTACATAATAAGATTTTAAAATTACCATTGCCTGATATGCCAACAGTGGCAAATTAATATGTGATATATCAAAGTTCTTTTTTCTAATAAGACAATTTTGTGTAATTATTGTTTTTAACATCAGTAGCTCTGTCTTATTTTACATTTCAAAATATTTTCATTTTTTATTGGCTGCCAGCATCACGATTTTGGCTGGAAAGCATTGTTTTGAATTAAGAAATTCTCACAGTCACAGCAACGGCTTTGCATTGAGACATAATTGTCTGTTGAATGTTCCTCAGATTGTGTCCCAACTCGTGTTAGATCTCAGAACAAACAGACAAAGCCTAGTATCACAGACAAAGCCTGATATGTGTGGTTTCAACAAAACTGATGGCAAAAATATTCCAAGTGTGAATATTTGGCTTCATTTTGTCATGTTATTTTTTTTTATAATAGTTTACAGAGACTCAGTTGGAAACATTTATTCATCATGAATGTCAAAAAAAAGTCATGAAAATAAAATAAACATACTTCATTAAAAAGGGTTATTAAATGGCATTAATCAAATTTCACATCTGAAGAAGCTAGCTTTGAATTTTTCACCATGCTAGCAGTTTTGTGTTTCATTCTGCAACTCCATCAGCTGTTAAGGTGTGAGACAAATAACAATACCACCCTCTGGACTGTGATTTTTTGAAGACTGGAGGTGATATAATGAATCACTTCCCATTAGCGAGGTTTCACACACGTCACAATTGTTATAAAGACTCACAGTTTATTTTCAATGAAGGTGACATGATTTGCTAGCTTCAAATATCTATATGCTAATGTAGATTTAATGTATATATGCTAATATCTGTGTGGTGGTTTACACAGCTTACCATATTTAGAGAGGATTTTGAAGAGTATGTCCAATTATAGATGCCAAATACCATTATTTACATATTTAGCCCTTGTCACTTTAGGGGCAGACACATGTGATGCCTGGTGTTGGCTGACTGAGTGGGCTATGGAACCATTGCCCTCTAGAGGCCAATTGCCTCCTAATATATCCCACTCTCATCAGTGCTTGACCATGTACCCACACCTGTTTGTGTGTGCGAAATAAAAGTATAATATTTCTTTTCACTGATAATGGTCACAGAAAGTGGGTATATCAAATCAGTCAGTATATCAAACCACATTCAAAAGTGAATGTAAAGAACTGCGGCACAAGCTATTATGTGGTTGAATATAAAATCATCACACTTTAGGGACGCACAGTGCCAGTAGAATAAAAATATCCGTGATTAAAGTGTTGTTTGTGCTACTGATTCATGAGCAGTTTGTTCCAAAATTCTCAATTCAATCACCCTTGTCAGAGCGGGTTTTTCTTTGGCTGCTTGTGGTTGTACTAAGTATATTGGAGTGTATTCTCTTTTCGACCATATTTATAATTCAATAAACTTGTTTGTGGCATGTAAGTTCTATTGAAGCATGAATAAAAGGTTATGATTGATGCCATGACACTTTTTTTTCTCCACCGCAACCTGCCTTGTTACAGATTACAGAAGATAATGGGCAGCAGGACAGGAAGGGGAAGAACAAAACGGGGTCTGCGTTTAATTAACTGCACCTCCTTTGCGATTCGCCAGTGCGAATTTGCCTTGTTTTATGAAGAGAGATCCTGTTTTTCTAATTCGTCCCCCTTTGTTTCTCAGACAGGGAACGGATCTGGCTCTTTGGGACATTAAATAGAGAGCTAATTCAAGTGGAGGGGCTCTTTCTCTGGTGCTCTGCTCACATAGCTGGGCTGGGCTCACTGGGCCCTTTTGTGTGCTGCCCCTCACCACATGTGTCCCCGCTCTCCCGGCTGGTCAGATTTTTTTGTCTCCGCTGGATAATCAGCTTGGAACAGTCGAGTCCGATGTGGTGGGAACTGGGCCTGCTTGAGGCTCCTCTGTGAAGGTGTTTGTTGTTAAATAGAACAATTCGTCTGTCTCCTTAGAAAGCCTGACAAAAGCAAATACTCCCTGCTGAAAATTTTCTTAGCCCGTCACACAAAGGCTCAAGTTTGTTTAAGAAATTGCTGCTAAAGAAAGCGTCAACCCATTAAGGTAATTATATGGAACCTGTGTCCTATAAAGGCTTAATTGATGTTAATGTTTGTCTAATTGGGGATTCAGGGAGAGCAAAGGACTAAAGGTCTTCATAGCACTTTCAGGCGAGCCTCTGAAAAGGGTCCTTCTGGTTTTCACACTTCCCACAATGGCTGCCCGTCTTTCTCACATTACTGCCTGTTTTCAGCTCCTTCCAGCATTCTGCAGCACTACTTAGAGCACAAAATAAGGGTGAAGAGCCATTGTCTGGTGCAAGCACTTCTCAAAGAGTGTTCCTGACAGGGATTGTTAGAGGACTCATGTTGAAGACAAGGGGGAGTGAGGGTGAAAGCCACTGTCATGCACTCTTGTCATGTCTCCGGTGTGCAGCAATGGGGCTCCTAATTGCTGCATCTGTTTTTTCATAGCGCCGATTCATTTAAACAAATACTTCAGTCAGCACCTCCTGTTCCTACACTGAGCCCGAGTTATCCATTGTGAGCGTCAATACATTTGCATGTGTTTGTGTGTGCAATCGAGGGGAAGTATTTGTTTAAATAGTACGTTTTCCTTGTACATCTTTTAATAGCAGACTCCGTCGCTCGGGCTCCCGTGCAATCCCCCCGCTGACGCGAGCGAGACGTGCGTTTTGTCGCCTCAGAGAGGCCCCCAGTTTTCGCCACCAAACTCGACGGAAACAATGTCGGTAGATGGGCGAAAACAAACACGGTGTTTCCCTTCCCTTAATGCTTAACTGATCTGTCTTTAAAACACTCATGAGGCTCTGTTCGAAACTCTTCAAATATTTCTCTTGGCTCTAATTGCTAAGGTCGGAGTTAACAATCAATGCCATTTCCACACATACAAGTTAAAATAGGGGCAGTGGTGAATGGCAAACTGATTGTAGCGCTGTCAGCCTCCTGCATGGGCTCTTTCTGCAGATGGGGAGTGAGAGGGATGGAGGGGGAGCGGCAAATGCACTTCATTTAACTTGCACCAAGCTGATTGGAGTGGAGAAGGCAATTCAAATCTTGAGTGTAGTTCCCATTCCAATGCCTTTCCCCCAATCTCACCCCGTTTCCGCAGGCCTCCTGTCAGTCAAAAAAGCACACAAGGCAACCTTGGCAGATCTCTCGATGGTGCCCTCCATCTCCACACAATAGCGCAGTGAAAGACCTGGCCTCCACGAGACCCCCCGAGTACAGACTCTATATGAAGTCAGCAAAATTAATACCGTGCCATAACACAATATGCTAAATGGAGCTCCGAATGAAAGTTAGGAAGGAGCTTGTTCCAAAAGATAAAGGTTGCTTATCTCAACTATTCAAATGACCGATTCTACTGGCATGTCTACGCTCCATTTTTGTAATTGGAATTCCCTCTATAATAACAAGTCAAATCTTTTTTTTTTATCACATTTTATTTGTGCATGTGCTCATAAATATCTAAATTGTTCAAAAATGTAATTGTCACTATCAAGAAATGTCATGCTGTTTCTTTTTATCACTCTTGATGACTATTCGTGCATATGAACTCTTCAATAGCCCATAAAAACATTGCATGCTGCTGTCAAATCAATATACACACAAAATTAAGCATTTAAAATCCATAATTTCATGTTAATCACAATATTTAGTTGAGACAATTATCTGAAAACCTCCTCATTTATTTTTATAATTAGTCTTACAAGTAAATCTCACAGCACATTCTTGAAGTACCTCTATACAAACAAAAAGTCAAAGCTGTTTCTTTTTTTTATCACTGTTGATGAATACTTGTACATCAGCTCCCTCAGTTGCCTATAAATGCATTGCTGCACTGCAGTGAAATGGACACACACAAAATTAAAATTCAGATCATAAAAACATGTCTTTATCATAATGTTGTGCCTTCCGGGAGTAACTCAATCACTGTATTTTGTTGGGACAATTATCTGAAAACCTTGTCGACAGAGTGTCGCATTACTCATCAAAGTACTTTATGGGTGAATAATGACCACAGGTTGCGACCTCCGACCCCACTAGACGACCTCTAGAGATACACGCGAGTCAATTTCACAAAGGTTTGCTGCCACGCTATTCCCTAGCCCTGCTGCTTCAGAGCAGAAATTTGACTCCACAGCCATAATCACTTTAGTACTGTTTTTGCTCTTGGTAAGTGGACAAAATATTTGGATGATCTTAAGCAAGCACAATAATTGAATATGTGATTTGGTGGTAGCAGGTGTTTGGAATCTTGAGCTTGTCTTTACATAATGAAGCATTCTGTAAACAAAAGCAAGTTGTTATGTTGCTTCGGCATGCTGGGGATATACTCAAATGAAACAACTAATTTTCTTGATAGCATACTGTAATCATGCTGTTCCTCTACCACGCACTGTGCTGAGTGGTGTGATGCCTATTAATTCATTCTTCGTCTCTCCGGTGGGAGAAAGATCCCTCCCCTCCTCTAGTAAACTGCTATTATTCATTACACCTCTATAAGTACAAATAATCGCCAGGGTTTGAAAGAGAGAAATAATTGTTGTTATTTGCTTTGATATGGTTGAAGTGTGGCTCACACTTCTTAAATGGCTCGAACATGCCTGTTTTAACATGCACTCGTTCATTTGTCTCACCGAAGGGGGACGGAGCCTTTGAAATCACCACTTGAGCAGTTAAGCGACGCCTTGATTGAGCACTGACAAATAATGTACAAAACCAAGTTTCCCCAAAACCCACCTACCGATCTGGCCGATCTCGACCGACAACCACTTTAAATAAATCCAATCATCCAGTCATTTGGCATTACGCATGTGTTACCAATCCAAAGTCGTGAAGAAATCACCTAACCGTGAGAATTAATTGCTGACTTGTCAGAACAAAGAGCTGCACTATTTCTAGGCTATCGACCTCCAAGTTGCCAAGCTACCTGTTTGTTTTTATGTTTGTGTACCTGTCGAGTCACGGGGAGGAATTAACAGCCTATTTTTGCTTGAAATGCAGAGGGAAACGCTTACGTTTTTATCTTTTCAAATACATGCTGCAGTATAAAATAGACCCATTTAATATAGGGACGCATTGGCAGGTTTGACAAGAGGAATCTGAACACAACGTGTCTAAATGCCTCGACTTGACTGTGTGAACATGCATGTTGATCGAATGTGCAAGTGAGTGAGCATAAGAGAATGTATGAATTAGTACTGTATATAGGCTGCACAGATAATGGAAGAGAGTAATGAGTGCAGTAAAATTAAAAGCACATTAACTGAGAACCTAACATTTGAAATTAAATCATTCTGCACATTATGGGCAGTAATTATCTCTGACACTGAATCACAGTAGAATTCTGTTAGTTTATTTCTTTAAATAGGTTCTTATGCTTTCACCTTTGGCTTTAGTGTGATGCTTGATTGCTTGGGCTGGAAATATGCTGTTTCCTCCTCGTAGTCATTCAATATCATCATCTTTCTTTCTCACAATGACACAGAGCAGGGACAAAGCCCATGGGTCAGATCCCCGTTGCTCTCTGCTTGTTTGGGAGGGGCATCAATTGGTGGTCACTTGCTACACACTCTCTGACCTCTTGGTCCTGCACCTGTGGAGAATCCCCTCTGTGAGCTAAGAAAACAGAACAAGAGTCAGGTTAGAGGTCAAGGGTCAGAGGGTCATGAAGAGGAAGTTGTTTTTTTTCAAAACAGCAAGGCACTTATCACTCTCATCTGATTTGACAGCCATCTGTCAGTCATGGCATTAAGATACTTGTTTTGCCCCGATCCATGTTTATCGCTGCTAACGTGATGCTATTTGACAGAATTAACTCTTGCCACTCTGTGCATTGCTCTCATAATAAATGGATGGGGAAAAAGCATGCCTTCAGCAGTATTTTATGTTAATATTAGCATATTTAACAGATTTTAAAGAGAGCATGAAATATAACAATGTATAACAAATTTTATATTAGGGTAAATTTAGAAAGAGAAATGTCATGCATCCTGCTTAATTGTGCACATTAAAGGTAAATTTGTAAGAATGTGGTTTCACATTCTCTATGAAAATTCATTGGATTTAAAGCTGTTCATTAACTCTACAACATCAAAATGACTTGTTATATAAGCTTAAGAAAGCGTGAAATTCGTGTAACATGTAAGCAGCTGGCTCAAACACATCAACAGTCCACTCTGTGGAGGTCAGATCCCCTGAGACCACTAGACCCTGAGAAGTGAGTGTTTAACAGTAGCATGACGACTTCATCAGATGGCTTATTCGCGGAAATTAATGGGATAATAACCTGATGAGAGATTGTCATGAGCCAACCCTGAGTTATCCTTCTCTTCGAGAGGTTTGGCTGATGTGGGCAAAATCCTCAGTCCATGCATGTAGTGCTTGCCACAAATTTAAAAGGATTTAGAATGGCATTAGAGATACAAATCCCATGTTTTTTTGCTTTGTTCTGTATTAATATATAGTGTGTAATGTATATACACTATTGTCCAGTTTGGAATACTTAAGATATTAAGATAAGTAAAAACAGAACTATTGTCAATTATTAATCAAATTTACAATGTCTTCTGTTTTACAATATTTTTAAAAAGTGCTTTATTCCTGTGATGGCAAAGCAGAATTTTCAGCAGCCATTACTCCAGTTTTCAGTGTCACATGATCCTACAGAAATTATGCTAATATGCTGATTTGGTGCTCAAGAAATATTTATTGTTATCAGTGTTTAAAAAAATGCTGCTTCATATTTTTTGTAGAAACTTTGATACACTACCAAAGGTATTTATTTATTTATTTTAATCGAAAAAAAAAAAATGGTTTTCAGGCCTTTTTTTTTTTTTTTTACCTTTTTAAGGCCTAATCATGCAGCCTTAGTCCTATATATTTTATTTATCTTAAATGTTGTCTTCTGTCCAGTGCAGAGCAGACATAAGTGAGGGAGCTTAAATGAACTTTATAAACTGCAATCAAGGGAGTGTTGGATTGGATCAGTGAGAGCCTGGGAAAGTCAAGCATGCCTTCGTGTCAGGTGAAGTGATAAAGTATGAGTAGAGGCTGCTGAAGACAATGAGTGGTGACCGTGCAGGTAAACTCGGCTTTGGAACAGAAGACATTGGATTAGCGGCAGCTGCAAAACCCACGCATTTACTCAGCTGGCACGCCGATATCGAGTGTCACCTGAACAATGCCATGTGTTTGGAAACAAACATGACTCCCAAGCATCTCAAATGCATCTCTGCTGAATCTGTGGAAAACACAGAATATAAAGCCTATATAAGTATATGTTTATATCTTTGCTTTAAATGTTTTTAAATTGTACAACATCCACTGTTTATTTGGGATTTGGGGTGTGGACTGATCACCTAATCTGATTCTTGATATTCTGTTTGCATTGTTTATAATGGACACATTCTATAACTATAGAAGTGTTTATAACATAATCACACATAATCGTTATTGCCAGCTTCCTCTTCGTGTGAATATATGTCTACTTTATATATATATAAAAGGCAGAAATCTCAGTATAGTTTGATAAGAAACATCTGTATTTTAGCCTTTAGCCAGTAATAAGAGGAAGTGTACAGTACATTCCAAGTAAAGCTAATAAAAAGCAAAAGCAAGCAGGTCCTGCAGCCCTCCTGCCATCTGCCACTAATTTTAGCAAAATTACATAGTGAACCATTTGCTAATTCTTTAAATAAATAAATAAATAAATAAAATGTTTCGTGTGTGCTCCTTAGTTACAGTTGAGGCTAGTTTCAAACTTTGTCACTACGTTTGAATACAAACTAAAAAAAAAACACTTTGGAACGTTAGGCACAAATTAAAAAACAAATATGCTTCTTTTTTGCATTAAGAGGATTTTATAAAAGACATTACATTTGGTTATGCTATGACAGTCATCCTTGCCTTGGGAAACATCCTTGGGAAAAAAAGACTAATTGGTAGAGTGCCGTTTAACCCAAACGCTCCCACCAATATCAGTATCTCAAAATTGTGGGAATATAAATTCTCATGAGGGAATACATACGAGAGAGTCAAACACTTACCGCACCATTATTCCAGGCTCTCCCATCAGCCTCTGTGTTTCCTGACAGCAAATGTGAGGGGAGGGGTTCTGCTGGTGGATTCTGGGATGGTGACACCTGCAGCGCCTTTGAAAGGCATGCTGTTTCTGTTCACCCTTGTGTCTGTGGATGTTGTATGGAGGTGGAGAAAGGAACCAGGCCCCTTACCTGTGCAAGACCAGGGACTCTGGCCGAGCCGGGCCTCGGTTGGCAGATTGGTAATGAGCGGCTGTATGTGGTGAGGCTCAGGCACAGTACCGGCCCCCTGGGGGAAATGTGGTGCAGGATAATGAGAGGGCTGAAACTCTTAATGTGGCGGTGATTCATGGAGACCATCCGTCCGGATTACCTTTCTCACTGTGTGCACAATGTGGACAAGGATTCCCAGGGTTAGGAACAACAGCACCAGATTGGCCCAGCAAGCCCTCGGGGAGATGGGCCTTTCCCAGGGTACAAACACTGTAGTGCACGTCAGGTTAATATGAACCGTAAATACCTGTTTGTTCCAAAATGCAGTTGCAGAAAGGTGTGAAACACAAATAACTGCAAAAGGCCATGTAGCAGTTGGTCAAACGGTTAAAAGAGAAACGACGAGTGCCGCTTTGACACCTCAGTGTTGTTCATGTTTCTGATGTTTACTAATAAGCAATACTAATACATTGATAACCAGTAAAGGTGTCTGAGCCGGGCATCTGGAAAATCTATCTATCTATCTATCTATCTATCTATCTATCTATCAGGAATGGTTTAAATTACTAAAGATTAAAATGACACATGTATGTTAGGAGGAGGCTTTTCAGTTTGGCTCAGTTATGTTTTTCACTGCCCTTATTAGTAGGGACAATATTCATATGTGATAATGGAGCTGAGAAGGAATAAGTAGGCTTCACCTTCAAAAGAAACCTTTCTGGCTTGTTACTGTTGCTTGTGCACACCTAATTCTGTGCTTCAGTGACTGCGGATATGTTTCAGCTGTTCTCCCAGGACTGTTTATTTTAGCTAAGGTGCTAAGAGGGGAAGATTGATTTTATACTTATTTTATAATTTAATTGTGGCTAGCTTACAAATACAAACCATTCACAAGAATGGATATGTAATTGCTTCCTACAGAAAAAAAGAGACTGGATAAAATGAGGAACTGAAAAAAAAAAAGTAATATGCAACAAGTTTAATTATGAAGAATGCACCAGATGTGGATCATGCTCAAAATATCAATACAGTGAAAAGAAGAGAAAATAGCATAAAATGTTTTATTTATATTCTGGACATGTTTATATGGAATGATATAGACATTTCCGAATTAAGAAAAAAAAAAGAAGTGGTTGACAAGAATTTTAAAAAGTTAGTTGAGCCCCCATGTTGGCCCAAACCTCTCACAGACACACAAGCATCACATCTTACACACATGCACACACACTTGTCTTGTAAGAGTGTAATCACTGGTCAGTCTCTCTGAAGCACTACATTGATGAGCTATGATTGTTCCTGATTGGCTAAAACCCCAAAGACAAAGAGACAGTGAAATATTGAAAATGGCAGTTAACCAGTCGCAATCATTTCACATGTCTACATAGTTTATGAGAGTCCTGAAATTTCATGCTGTTTGTTTCTTTTGTGCTGTTAAATTTGAGGAAAAGCAACTAAAGCGCGACAAGGGTTCACAGAGTAGAATTTTTTTACGGTCATTTAAATGTTTTATTTTATTTATTTATTTATTTTTTTGGAAATAAATTAATATTTTGCACTGATTAAAAATCACATCAAACATATTCATAATGTTACAAAAGATTTCAATTAAATATTATTTGTTGTTGTTTTTAACTTACTATTCATCAAAGACTACTGAAATATTAAGCAGCACTGCTGTTTTCGACATGGATAATAAGAAATGTTTCTTAATCACCAAATTAGCATAGTAAAATGATTTCTGAAGGATCATGTGACACTGAAGATTGAAATAATGACTACAAAAAAAAAATCTGTTTTAAACACAAGTATGTATGTAAACCGTTTTGGTCCCTAAAACATACAAATACCTAGTGATTTTGGCACATAGGTCTCAAAGAATGTGAGGACATTTCTGACAGCTCTTGTCCTCAGGACTTATTGTAAAAGCATGAGACTACTGTAGGTTTGTTTATGCTTTCTTTCATGCAAGCTGTCTGTTCAGATTACTTTCAGTGAGCAGAGATAAATACTGTTGGATCTCTGATGTAAACAACACTGAGCAAGGCAACCTCAGCCATTGGTATATTTGTAAACAGGCAGTAAATGCATGACATGTCACATGTTTTTTGATGCCAGATATTTTATGAATTGTCAGGTAGGATCTGCTTCAGGTTTAAGGGTGTTACAGACCCAGGTAAGGGCAGTAAATGCATGACATGTTAGTTTTTTTTTGGTGACTGGTATTCTTACCTACAAAAAAAAAAACTTTTTTAGAGTCTTCTAGAATCTGAGTCTCAAATTTAAATGTGCAGTGAGACAAATATTTACTAACCAAAGAATCCTGTTTGTATACATAGCTACTGCCACGGTCACTTCAGCCAGGATGACAGCCAAAGAACTTGTCAAAGCAGCAGTTTGAAAAGGTGTTTGATATGCTGAAATACAGGTAACCCCCCCACCAGTCACACTGAGTAAACATGTGACAGTGCTTAAAGCTGGAATCATGCACAGTGGCTCACTTCGTGTGACTTTCTAATTAGAGTCTTTATGCTAAGACTGATGTCTAGAAGGCAAAGTATTAGTGACGTATGGTGAAATTTTTTTTATGTTATGTAAATAGAAAGCAAAACTCTCTATATACTTGCATAGACCGATAGGCAGTAAACATAGATTTACACTAAATGCAGCAAAAATGAAAAACATTCTAATTTATATAACCAAGTTATGAAATATAGTACATAGTACAGGGGTAAAAAATAAATGAGTCATTTTCACAAATGTTCATTACTTGAACTGTCAGAACGAACTGAAAACCCAGAAAACCATTTAGGAGAGTGGGTTTGATTATTACTTACATTAAAGGAATTGTTGACTCAACAATGAAGATTTGCTGATTTGCTCAGGGCATCCAAGATGTAGTTGAGTTTGTGTTTTGTTTCTTAACTGATCTGGAGAAATTTAGCATCTTTCTCAATACTATATCCTATGCAGTGAATGGGTGCTGTCAGAATAAGAGTCCAAACAGCTGATAAAAACACAATAATCCATAAATAATTCAGTCCATCAATTAACATCTTGTGGTGTGAAAACCTGCATATTTGTAAGAAACAAATCCATCATTAAGATGTTTTAACCTTAAACCATCACCATCTGGCCAAAATACGAGTCCATAATCAATAATAATACTAAAAAAAGCCATACTCTGATGTCCTCTTAACATCAAAATCCATAGACATATTTGTTTAGGCCATGCTTGCACTGTTTTCACTTGTGAACAGTGCTTGATCTGTGAATATTATTAAGATGATTCATAATAAGAAAAATCATAAGATATATGTCGAGGACTCATATTTTAGCTTGAAGCAGTGGTTTAAAGTTAAAACATTAACTTTAGTTAAACAGCACTTTAGTACTGTTTGGTCGTGCTACATTGCTGCTCACTGGTTAAAGAAGTCTGTTACTGATGTAAGCATAAAAAACACCCAAATATAGTTAATTTTAGTGTCGCTACATTTAGCATATCTTTACCTACTTATAGACAGATCAGAATTCCTAGGCTTACCATTATCCAAACTTTACATTACATGGTTTGTGGTTAAATCTATTTATTCTGTGTGAGTTGTATCCAAAACCTGCACATTTTATGTGATAGGAGAAATACAATTGTCCCATTAAGACAAGTGTAGAGCTGTATGCTGGGCCATGAAGAGCTCTATTCATTGTAGAATCAGAGTTCAGTTTGTCCCACAAACCAAATAGCACCTTTCATCTTCAGCTCTTTACAGAGCTACTGAAGTGGAAGGTAAACTTTGCTCTCCTCTCCTTCCTTTCGCTCCTCTCTCTCCTTTCTTGGCGAGCAGTTGGCCTCACACTGTGTGGCTCGTTCTTAATGCCACAGAGAGGATAAAGTTTGTGAATACATCACATGGGTGACAGTGATGGTTTTCAGAGGAGCTCTGCACACATGGACATACACCTGCAACACCAAATGAGGGTCTCATCAGCTGGAGACTAGTTGGAAAGACAATTAAAGTAAGAATGTATGGGCGCTGACAGCAATGGTATTTAGTAACCAAAAATAATTTCTTCATTTCAATTAACCTTTGCTGTCGTTGCACGGCTCTGTATCTGAAGGCTGTTGACCTTTGGAAAATATCAAAACAAGACACTCATTCGGCTTTACAGAGGTGGCTCGTGGGGGGAAAAAATCCTTAAAACACCTTTAAATACATAATAGAGCCAATGCCATTTTCCACTGAAATTTAGTTGGTGCGTTGGCATATAGATCTCCACTAGAGAACGTCAGCATAGTAAGAGGACCAATGAAAAAAAAAAAAACTCTAATTTCCTCACCTTATCGAGTATGACGGTGATCACCGATATGCCTCACCAG
This sequence comes from Cyprinus carpio, assembly GCF_018340385.1. Taxonomy (NCBI): domain Eukaryota; kingdom Metazoa; phylum Chordata; class Actinopteri; order Cypriniformes; family Cyprinidae; genus Cyprinus; species Cyprinus carpio. The sequence continues at coordinate 14,930,682 of NC_056613.1, read as the reverse complement.
CATTTCCCCCCGGTTCTGCCAAATTACTCTCTTCTTCTCTGCAGGTGTATTGATAAAGGAAATCATCTTCTTTTGAATTAAAATTCGGCATAAAACTGTTTACAAGAGGAACAGGGTATATTGCATATTGCAAAGGCTAAAACCAGAGAGAGCGAGCGTGAGGGAGAGAAAACAATCAACAGACTTCATTATTTTCCTTTCCTATCAAATTTGAGCTATCCTTGGATCTCACTAATGGACAGTTATTGAATTTCTCGCAATACCATTGAAATGATGTTCATATCTGCAGAGAGAGAGAGAGAGGAAAAAATGTCCTCTCATTTTATCCCTTAGAACATTGGTTTATCATAAGACCCCTTATTAAAGCTTGGACTCTAATTTTCTCCTTCGCACTTAGGGGGGCTTTTATGATTATGGTTACCAAGGTGATGTAAGGCACAGCCTCAGCTAAACAAAGCCAGTGTCACTAGAGTGAATAACTAAGAGCAAGGTGAGCACCACCACGGGAAATTGCATGCCATTACTGTTAATATTTACTCATTAAAACAGGCAGCGGCTGCAGAGATGCTTGCACAATTACTAATTTTTCAAATCAACCACTGCACATACCCTTTATTATGACCTCGAAGTTCTTTGTCCTTTTGAGAAGATACGCTACATGAAACTGAGTGCAGTCATGTTGTTTGTCGCAGGAGCGAAACGAGTCTTATGTGTTGTATATATTTGCACTTAAAGTATTAGGAGGCAGATTTGATAGCTGTTTACTGCTTAAATGCTGCCACAACATTCTGATTGTTGTGGAAAGTAATTAATAAAATAACTTTCTTTGGAGGTTAATGCAGAAACTACTTTAAACATAAAGTTTTATATATACAATGTTTTCCTTTGTTAGACAGTTTTTATATGAGAGCAGTCTTCAAGCAAAGACTTTTGTGCTTTTTAGGTGTGGAAACACTTTAGTCATGGGTCATAGAATTAAAAACACACTGACCAAATCATCTGAAACTTCAAATGAAGAGGACATTTGGAGCCTAGAAAGTCAGGCTTTTTTGTCTCTGTGAGAAATGATGTCTAATTTGGTCTGAGCGGTTGGATTGCTTTGTCAGGTGTGTTATTTTAACTGTGGACAGTGAATGACAAAACAATAGGGCACTGAAAGAAAATTGTACAGAGTATAGCAAGGAAACCGAAATACTGCCTCCAAAAACCAACTCGAATTATCAAATAGAGGTTTTAGAACTTTTAAACCGTTGGCAAAACTGACAGAACAAAGAGGAAAAAAAGACGAGCTGTCAGTCATCACAAAAAAAAAGAAAAAGGAAAAACTCCTGCACATATGCTAGCAACAAGTAAAACAGCAAATGGCATACTGTCACATGATACTTGCAAAAATAATAGATTAATTCTTTCAAAACGGGAGCATCTGTCACATCATCACAATTTCATTTCTGAAAAATATTCACTGATCGTAACTCGTCTGCTTTTATTTCAGATGCATAAAAACATGAAAGGTTGCATTGGTTAGTTTGCTTAATACACCCAGTATTTAATCATTGTGCCTTTTTGCTTTTTTGTCAGTGTGTGCAAAATAAGAACAAGTTTGATTTATGCAACCAGTTACATCACTAGAGAGTTTTTACAAAGTTGCCAGCTTTGCTGGAGAAGCTTCAGTTCTCCCATGAAGTCAATACTTAGTATTTTTATATTAATGATTTCCTGTTGCCTTAGAGCTTGTGCCTTCTGTTTTATTTGCAAATTTAGTTTACATTGTTTAAATGAAAATGACCCAACTGCTGAGTGTTATGAAGTGTAATAATTAGTGTCAAAATACAAGTTTCAGCAATTTAGTTGATTTTTCATTATTATTCTATAAAGCATAACTTGACTGCAACCTACATTAAATGTAATTAGCTTACAAACTGAGCATATTAAGTGGCACAGGCTATAAACAAAGTTTACTTTCACTGTACCTTTAATAAGAATAATTTTTGGTGTAATTAAAAGTAGTTGGTGACAGTCGTACAAGTTTCATGCCAGTCAATTCTATCATAAACAATTAAAAGTCTGTTGTTGATGCAAAAAATTTTTGGAGGGTGTAATATCTCCGAACTTTAATTATAGCCCTTTGCATTTTTAAAACGATTGTCTAGTTTATTGATAAGAATTTTGCAGTTAAAATACTCAAATACTCATCTGATGGCTTTATTAAAATAGTATTATTATTATTTTATAAAGCCTAGCTTCACTGTGACATGAAATCTAATTATCTCAAAAACTGAGCATATTAAGTGGCACAGGCTATTTAAAGTTTAAAGTTAAAATTAGCTTTTACTCTACATTTATTAAAATTTAAAACTATGTTAGGTTCTGTAGTTTATTGTTCAGAATTTGCACATGAAATGTTCACATACATGACACATATGATTGATAATATTTTAAAGTCATGTGCATCTGCTGGTGCCATACTTCCACCTAACGTTAAGACCTGACAGCATTACATAATTACATGCTTTCAGCTAGTCTAAGAAGCTTGTCGCTAATAAGGAAAGGGGTCAGGTGCAAATGTTTAAGTAAAGGAATGCATTTAAAGTTCTCTTTAAAAGTGCTCAGCTGCAGGATTGCATTGCTAGGGTCAGGTTTAGAGTGAATTAACTTATGGCTACATGTGAGGAAAAAGAACACACATTGTAATCATCAGTGCATGACCAACATTGACACGTAGGCTGATATAACTTCTAATCTGTTTGTTGTTTAATGCCAAAAGTAAGCCTGGCTTGAGGTTTCTATACAGTTAGTTCTACAGGAGCAGAGCAATCATCTGCACACCACATTTATTTCATGTTGCTGTTAAGACTGTCCAGCCTCGCCTGCTGAAGCCGCACTAAAATTGCCCTGCTGTGCAGAGGAAGGCTTTTTAATCTCCCACCACCACCCTCTGCCAAGTCTGTAATCCCACTAATCTCCACCACATAGCACGCAAACACGCAGAGAATCCCTGTGCATCCATTCTGCCCAATCCCAGCAGAGCGTGCCCTATCCAACAGCATTCGCCTCCGTTAGTACGAAGGGGTGGTAATTTGTTTGGGGGATGGGTTTCAGTGGGCGGAAATGGACCCAACCACCGCTCCACTTCCGCTATGAGCCCATTGCGTGCAAGGCTGGAGTATGTGTGCCGGTGCCAACTATTGAATTCCCACCACAGAGGGACTTCTCAGTGGTCCAGGCAGTGGGCTCTCTCAACCCAGAATAACCTCATTTAGCAACATGTTGGGTGTGGTGGAATAACAGGGCTATTTTTGTTTCCTTGCATCGCTAGAGAAAACAGTTTACACAGCCGGATGACCGATCTGTGCAGAAATTTGCATGAGCCTCTTATCTGATACTGATAAACATAAACATAAAAGCATAAGCAGGATTTAAATGAAATCTTTGCCACGTTCGAGATTTGAATAGGTGAACCAGACGTTGATCGTACAGTATTTTGGTCACTGTAAATGTAAGGAATTAAAAGTTGGGGTTTGTGGAAATGAATATCAGCCCCCTAGAGTCCCACCCCGAACACCCCACGTTCCCCTTCAGTGACTCCCTGACATTTCTCTGAGCCATGCACTTGAAATGTTGCACTGTAATTGATGTTGATCCTAGCATGTGTGCAGGCTGCACTACAAATTAGGATGGAAAAGGTTATCATAATATTTAGCTAGTCTAATTTATCAGCTGAACAACTTCCCAATGGAGAAATTCAGAACAGGAGGATATATTTTAAGTGAAAATGAAAGTTTTCGGGTGTACACTTACTGTAAAGTAACAAGCAGGCCATGAAAGCTAGTTCTCTGATGAAAGTTTTGCAAAACTTGTTTCTCAAGATTCATCTAAATACGCAAATACCCTGTTCACAAATTGCTCAGTTTGATAATTAGGCACAAAATAGTTTATGCAATATGGCCATACGCTATAAAAAAATTCAACCCACTAGAACTGTAGTTTCAAATCGTAAGTTTAATTGCTACCTTACATTTAAAGAAAAATTAAAGTGGTGTCAAAGTGACAACCTGTAATGATGAGTTTATGGCACTTTTTTAAACCACTTTGGATTTAATTTCTAATGAAGAAAATGACATTGAAACTGAAAACATGACACATAAATATGAAACCTTAAATGATTGTGACAAGTTACACTGATGGACACAAAAAAATAATTGTATAGCCTAATAATAAAAACATTTTTGCAGTTTGCAAAAATAGATGACTGATTGATTACACGTATAATTATTATGCTTTAATTATTAATATGTATAATAAATTAATAATTATTTAATTCCTATTGAACCGGTTTTCTTTACTTTTTAAAAATATATTTATTTGTTTACACACTCGTTTGTAAATATCTGATCTGTATCAGTTTCTATTTTGGCGTCCCCTAGCGTTCTACCTTAACGCTGTAATCATTGTTATAATGAGACAAAAAATACATTTAAATGTATTGAACCCACTTAACTATCACATAACTATCACGTAACTATCATATATATATATATATATATATATATATATATATATATATATATATGTACATTCTCAGAAACATTCCTTTTATATAACTGAGGATAAAAGCAAGCATAACATTAGTCAATTATTGTATTGTTTTGAGTATGGTCATAACTTTCCTCTGCATTTTATTTTATATCATATATATTTTATCCTTATTTTTGATTATGTAAATTGTATTTTAGCATTAAAAATCGCAACGTTTTGATTGAGTTTAAAGCTATCCTTTGATCCATTGACCTAAGTCTTGCATACATCTCAGGTCAGCATTATGTTTTTTTTAGCTGGCAGAAATTGCTATCAAATTGAATATAAAAGCAAAACATATTTTTCTAACATGGTTTAATCTTTGTTTTAATTTCCTCCGTTGCAGGAGCAGAGGATAACTGGGGGTTGATGAAGCTGTCGCGCTCACATAGCTCACAACTGCACGTGCATGTTTTGCACAGATACCTGCCACGCGCAACACTGACCTGTTTTCACATAATCAAAATTTAATTTGATGGGTCGCTTAAGTCAGTCCAGTATAGCGAGACATTTCTGATTCAAGGTAAAATATATTATGCATAATACAGTCATAGATAACATTGCTGATTAAATGAGTCAATTTAAAACAAAAGTCTATAAAATACTCTTTCAACAATAAATTATAACAGAATGGCTGCTTTTTATATTTAGACTTCTGAAATGCTTTATCGTTTGAAATTAATATCACACAAAGAGATGAAGCAGCCGAACTGTCTGACTCGTGAACTGAAAAGTCATTTATTCGGTAATTTTTTGCACCGTCTGGTTTCATGTTTGCTGCTCAACACGGAATCGGGTAAAATATTTGCGTGTTTTGTCTGACAGAACCAAATAATTCCGACGTGCGAAACTATTATATTTGTTTTCCTTTTGGTGAAATTGTCTGTGCCAACGCAGCCAGGATGAAGAAAAACTGAGTTACTACGGCAACAATCCTTTCAGGATATATCTCTGTCTCTCCTTTAAAAAAAAATGCAATTGCAGAACATATGGTTACTCACTGTCAAAGCTGTGATTCTTCATTTGCATACTAACTATTTTCCGAGTACACATTCCCTAGAAAACATGTTCGACTCCAGCAGATACATCATGAGAGGCAAAAAAGACAAATGTGTTAATAAGAAATCTAAGGCATAATTTAATACATTTATCGCTTTTATATTACTTGATTATTGCCCCTTCTTGCAGGAAACGCGGATATTACATATTTTAACGCTGTTAATGTATTTGTTTCTTAACTGTTTTTATCGTTGATGAATTAAAAGTTCTTCACTAGTTGTTTATTTTAGAAGACTAATAAAATCTCTTCCGAATGTGGACATTCTGTTCCTACTGAAACATTTAAAGAATTTTTCGTTTAATGTAGATTTAAAGTAAGGCCTATTTTAAATGAATAATATCTTTAAAAAAAATTTAGCTATCAGTATTGACTGTTTGATTAGATTAATTTATTATATTTTATTAAATAGTAATTCTACGAGGAATCTCACCCATATAATTTCTCAACCTTTTTTTATTTTACACTATAGCCTAGGTTTTTATTTTTAATGTGGTCTTCAATCATTTACTTCACAATAGCCTTGCTTTTGTTCATAACATTTTATTAAACGTTTGTAATCCATGTTTTCAATCGAATTTCTTGTTTTTAAATTAGATACGACTCATATACAGTACATTTTCCTTTTGGTCGTGTAACACCTGCACTATTGGCTCTATTCTCCATCTATTGTGGGGAGGAGTTTGGATGAGAGAGAGAAAAAACAGACTCAAATCATGCGTAACTCGATAGACAGCCCATCTGTAAGATTCTTCCCTTTCTTTCAGTCTGAGCTCGTCATCTCTTGTCCAGGAATAGGCTGATGGCGTTGTGTAAATGATTCATAAAGACAGACTGCTGTTTTAGAATGGAACATTTTCTATTTAACCGGGTAAAAGTTAGGGAAATGGAAGAAAAGCGCATTTTGCGTTTTCCTGACAAAATACGTTTGGAGACGAACTGGATATCCTATATGTAGCCAATACAGGTTATATTAATGTGTAAAAATAGGAATGAGAAAATTATAGAGATTAGAAAAGTGTTTAACGTAGCCTATAGCCTAGATTACGATGACAAAAGTCGCGCAATATAAGATGTTTACATTATACGTAAGCCTAATAAGTAAAAATCTCTTTTTAAAACAGACAATATAAAAAAAAAATTCAACGAGTGAATGAATGAATTAGCCTAATAAAATAATAGTTTCTTTGTAAACTTCGTAAGAGATTTAAGTGATACAGGTACTTTTAAAAATTGAAAAAGATATTTATTAATATTTATTTTGATGCCATATTTAATTATTCGCGATTGAAAACCAGGCAGTTTTTACAAAATGTGGAAGCTTATATTTTTAGCTGTGCTGTCATTCATTAGGTGATGTTAGGTTATCATTAGGTGATAGGCCTATTAGAATCTTGTTGACAAAAAAAAAAGTCTGTAATTTGTTGTGGAAAATCATGCCATTAAAATCGGTCCATATAGCAAACGCACTGTAGCCTACGACGTATATTTCCTTCACAGCATTGTTTTCAATCACGAAAAATTCTAACACAATTATATTCTTTTTTAAAATACTCAAAATCTCCTTACTGATTACAACTTCCCATACTAATACTCACATTTGGTAAATAGGCCAGATCCATTACATTAGCCTACTTGATTTTGGTTGTCTTAATTTTGTCTGCCAATCTATTTCTGTATCCGTGTGTAAAATGTTGTGTTAAGAAACATTTGGAGTGTCCCACCGTACAAACTTTCAGGCTTTAATGCTGCATAAGCATACAGCGCCATCTGTCGATTAGGAACCACTCTTCCTGAGGCCAGACAGCAGATAACACCTTCTTGATTTGGCAATGAAGCAGCAGCGTGCCAAAAACACTAGCCCACAGTATATGATCTTTTTCTAGCACTATGGCTTTATCACTCACCTTTGGGCTCATATCTTCCAAACTGCCATTCTGTGACTTGCACTGATTCCAGCCCATAATTATATAACTAAAGAAATATTTTGTTAACATTTAATCAGCCATTTGGACAGAATTGCTGATATCAGTGTTACACTTCTTATCCTCACTTAAAGAAACACTGAAAATCTGTCATGAGCACATAATACTTTATGTGTACACAACCAGCTGCACTTTATTATTCCAACATCTGAAGAAAGCAAAAAAAAAAAACAAAAAAAAAAACCTTTCCAGTCCACAGGCAGTGTTGTTTTGTTGTCTTACACTTGCACATAATACTAACATAACCAACCCCCAAAGTACCACACACACACACAGAGACAAACACACACGCTACATTCATAAGCACATAAACACGAAACCACAAAAGCTATAAATGCTCTCTGCTATACATTTGTCAAGTAATCGTCAATTCAACAGGTCACCACAAAATCTTTGTGGTGGTATTTCTTAGCAGAATATTTTAGTTAATATAAGACTTTATAAGTTAATTTTATAACACGTTTCTTATATATTATGACTTTTTTTATGAGTTATACAAATACTGCTGATACAGTGTTTTCAACCGTGTAATGGCAAAAATAATAATACTGATACTAATACATAATTTTATTCTAAAATTAAGCTCCAAAGTCCTTAAGAACAAAAGGAGCCTGTAAGTTTTGTTTGTTCATAGTAGCTTAAGTGCAGTTGTTTTGTTAGAAAAAATTTTTTATACGGTATATTTGGGTTTGATTGTGGCTTTTGTGGCTTAGGCACTGTGTATAAAGAAATTTGTGCTTGATCTGTAGTGTACTGTTAAATGAAATTGTGCAGTACTTTTGTTAGGATTTGTCAAGGCATTTACAGTTGGCTTAAGTGGTGATTTTGCAGTATACAGTTGGCTTGAGTTCCGTTGTTGTGCCCTTAAAGGGACAGGCAGCAATTTACAGAACACTGACTCTGTCGCTGAGCATGCCCATCACAAGCTCGTCAGACTCCGCCTCTTCACGGACATCGGCATGAGGGTTGATTAAGTGGGCTGGGTACTGAAGACCATTTTGTTCTGCAAAATGCTCCCAGCGCAAATCATCGCTTTCGTGGGTGATATATCGCTCCTGCATTTTGCACTCCAAAGTCCGCAGGTCAAGCCACATCTGGTAGTCCTGTCATAAAGATATATCTTTAGGGATCAAAAACGTTCCACACTGTTAAATAAATAAATAAAACTCTTTCTGTCTGTCTGTACTTTCAGACTGCAGTACATTTTCATGACTATTTTTAACACAAAGTACATTTTTTCATTGTTTTAATAATCTTTTGTGCTTCGAAGTACACTTGTTTTGACTTATTGACTAACATAATAAAGCAAATGTAAAGTACTTGATTATAATATTCCATTTGCTATTTAATATTTTTTAAATAGCAACTTAAATTACAAATGTGTAATTACAAATATATTTAAATACAAGTTTCAACATAAATTACATTATATTTTATTTTACCATAAATGCTTGTTAGTGCATTCAACAGTACACTTTAATCATGTTTCAAAGACTATAGAAGTAATTATGATATTGCATATAAAGAAGTCCTACTAAAGTGAGTCAGAAAACACTCAAAGTGCAGCTAATTGCATTTAATATCAATTTAAAATAGAATACACTTTCATTTGCAATTAACATGGAGATAAGTGTCTGAAAACATTATATTCAGTTCTCTGTTGTTTGTTTCTTTGTTTTTCAAAGGTTAATTTCAAAATGAGTTTCAAATATAGAGTAGAACTGGAAGAAATTTAAATTTTAAAGTTAAATGGGCGAAAGCAAAGATGTAACATGAAGAAAAAATTACAGCACATGAACAGCACTAAAATATGTTTCTAGTTATTATAATTGTCATAAAAATTTCTAAACCTCTTCTGCACATTTCCTATAATGCGTGATATCCATCACATGCTATGTCTCTGCATGTAAGAAATCATAAATTAAGATGACCAGTCACTGGCATTGAACGGTTATCTTGCCTTGTTAAGACATTAATATTCTCTTGCACAGACATGGGGGGTAATTGTGCCCCTGTTTCAGTTGCCTAATGTAACTGTGGGGGTAAACAAAGTTTTTTGTGTGCATATCATAGCTTTTTTTTTACGCAGGGCATATAAAAGTCATTATCTTCTAACCTGTAACCAGGGATGGCTGAGAGACTTGTCCACGCTGTAGCGCTTCCTCATTTTGACTTGCAGCAGGTTATTAATGAGGTCAATTGCTGTAACAACAAAACAGGTTGTCAGTGGCCAGCCTGTGGTGGAAAACCTGAAGAATTTTGTGTCCAGAAGGATAATGAGCAAAACCAACATCATGTTAACATTATTTCAAGGGTCACAAATTTCAGAGACACTCCAAAGTTTCTCAACCTTGAGGCCTCGGCGCTTTAGTCTAAGGGATCGTTTGGCATTATTCACATGAATGGGTCGTAACAAAAATTGAGCACGCTCCCACCAATCTCTTTTCTTAACCTTTGCCCTCTCTTCTCTTCATCTTTTCTTTTCCCTTTCCTTCTCTTTCACCTCTCTCTCTCCCACATCTACACAGTTTACCATTAGCTTAGCAGACGGGTAGTCATTTAATGTTACTACCCTACACTTTTTCATAATAATAATTTTGAAAAAAGAATACATTTTATATTTTGTCAACATTATTTCAAGTATTTATTATTACATTTTAATGAAAAATATTTTTACAGAGAAAATCCAAAAATATAAATTCTGTGTATTTAACATTGCACATGAATTTAAATGCTTTGCAGTAAAAAAAACTAATCTTTCCGTATATTTTGCAACTTTTTTTATGAAGCAGATACTCTTTGTTATGGCACTTAAATATTTTCACTTCACAGAAAACATGAACAAATTCAATTAAAACAGTTTTAAAACCAAAGTAATTATTAAAATGGCCATACTTGATACCAACCAAACTATATAAATAAATAAAAGTCTATGTGAATAATTTGTTCCAATTGCCTGTGTTCTTAAGTAAGTAAAGTGTGGTCTCTAGTTCTCTTGCTATTTTAATGAGGAATAAGGAGGGCATTAGTTAATAAACAGGGTCAAAGGTGAGGGCATCAAAAATCTAGTTAAGGTAATGAGATGAGGTCTGTTCTATTCATACAGATTGCATATGACTTAAAGGTAAATATTACCTATCGTAGACCTCAATTCAAGCCTTTACTTTGAATTAATACTGACCATATCTTCCTAGATCATGAACCTTAAGCTAAGCAGAAATGATTTGGGTGAGCTGAGGTCATCTATATGTACAGTCAAAGGGCAGCGATAATTAGAGCTTCAGTAGGAACATCAAGCTAAAATATGACTTCAAAATAGAGTTTAACGTAACATAACTAGGTGTATATCAGTAGCAGGCTGGCTAGAAATAGCATTTCTTGTGCAATGAGGTGATATTCGTACATTAGCCAGTGGAAGTTAATTCGTAATAACTAGTCTAATAAGGTAATTTGCATACAGCTGGCCATACGAGGTTAGATTCGCAAAATAGCTCCGTGCCTGGATTAATGCTTACATTTTGAGTATTAACACACGTATTGAATTAATACAGCTTCTGACTTGGTTTAAATAGTTATTTCAGTATTTCACAACCTTTTCAGTGTATTTACTACAAAATCTGATCAGAGACAAAATGTTTTGTTGTTAAAGGGATAGTTTGGCTAAAAATAAAAAAATTATTACCTCAGCAAAACATGTATTTGATTCTTCTGTGGAAAACAAAAGATGATATATTTGAAAATGTTTTAAAAAATTTTGTCCATATCATTAAAGTCAAGGGGGCTAAGAACAACACTATGGGTCGACCAATTTTTGTTACCGATATTAAGTTTTGTCCATATCATTAAAGTCAAGGGGGCTAAGAACAACACTATGGGTTGACCGATTATCGGAACCGATATGCCTTAATTTTCAGTTTTTTAAACTGATATACATATGCAGATAAAATATGTATATTTAAAAGGTATATTTGAAGATAAGCCTTATGTATTATAATCTTATATTTTGTATATATGTACACTTTTTCAGTTTTATTATATATTATATATATATATATATATATATATATATATATATATATATATATATATAGGTTCAAAATATCGGTGATCTGTCTACTTGATCTGTAATAATTGGTATTGGCATCAGCCCTAAAACAAAATGCATATCGGTCGACCCCTAGATTGGACCCTAATGACTTTTTTGGACAAAAAACACTGAGAAGCTTTTCAAAATATATTATTGGTTTCCAAGAAAAACAGAAACTTATACAGGTTTTGAACGGCATGAGGGTGACTAAATGATGAAGGAGTTTTCAATTTCAGAGTGAACAATACCTTTAAACACAACTTTACCTTCTCCATTCCACATTCATTGAAGGGTGTGCCACATACTATCCGTTCTCCCCAAAACTTACCCTCTGGGGTGACTGTTTTCCAGGGGTTTGGTGGGTACATGAAAGCAGCGTTCTGGATTTGGTCATGAATGTCTTCATCCTCATTAAATGGGAAGGTTCCACTGAGACTGACATAGACGATGACACCCACCGACCACATGTCAAGCGAGCGGTTGTAGCCCTTGTTCCGAAGGACCTCTGGGGCGAGGTACGCTGGGGTGCCCACCACAGAACGCCTAAAAGACTTCTCACCAATAATACGTGCAAAACCGAAATCACACAGCTTCACCTGCAAGACAAACCGCCGAATAATGAGCTTCACAATAAGCAGACACTAGGAGGAATTGGCTATTTTACTCGACTAGGACTGAGATGCACAAAAGACCAAAAAAATAACATCCTTTTGTTCTCGCGCTAGCTTTTAACACCACAGACGCCGTAATGATCAGTTGTCACAGTCTGAACGAAAGTCAAGTGAAATTATCACCCAGTTGGATGTGGTTACAATGTATCTCCTGCTGATCTACACTTTCCACCTTTGAAAAATTTGCGCACAGCAAAAAGCACCTGAGGACACAAGAACCGAGCTCAGATGTTGACAGCTCTAGTTCTTCTTCCACCTTTGCCAAATATTTGTAAATGACACGCAGTGATTTGTTTAGTATTCTTCCAAAATGTTTGCCTGCGCTCTAACAGTGAGTCATCTTTCTGCTTGAGAGCTTCCAGAGACAAGCTTGTGCAGCAGACAGAAGAAACAATGGGAGGATAATTTAGAAATCTTTCATTAGAATGTAGAGACACACACAACAATGTTGTTCATAAGATGTAATTACCATCTTTTATTTCTGCACATTTACAAAAACAGATCCATTTATGTTAATTTCGGTGTGGCCTCACTTCATTCAGATATTTCCTTTCTTTTGTTGTTGCTTCTCATTCTGTTCGAATTTTACTCACTTGTGGAAAAGAGTCAGCGGAGGCTAACAAAACATTCTCAGGTTTGAGGTCACAGTGAACAATGTTTTTGAAGTGTAGGTGGCGGAGAGCGATGAGAATCTAGGAAAAGAGTGGAATGTTGTTGTTATTATAATGTGGTATAAAACATAAAACATCATAAATAAAAAATGCAAAAGCAAAAGTCCATCCATATTTATATGGGATTGTGTGTACTGATTCTGCCATTGTTGTTCTGGAGTCAAGAGTGTGCCTGTGAGACGTACCTGCGTAACGAGAAACTTGGTGATGCGTTCTGGCAGCCTCCCCTTCTCACTTGACAGTATCATCTCCAACATGTCGCCATGGAGCTTTTCCATGACAACAAAGACACGCTCTGGTGTCTCAAACATGCACTCAAGGTTGACGATGCCGGGATGGTGGAGGTTCTACATAAGACCAATGTGACATCTGTATTAACATCTATATTAATTATAACTATTCCAAAATTGTCAATACTGTAATATTGACATTTAATAAAAACAAATTATGGACAAATATAGATTTAATATGCACCGATAATAACAATAATAATAATATGAATCTATTATATTTGTTATTATTAAAATAAATAAATATTCTATTTCTATTCTTCGATTTTTATGTCTTTAGAATGATTTTATATACACACATACATATAGTACATACATACTTTTCAAATGTTTGAGATCAGTAAGATTTTTATTGTTTTTTTAAAGAAGTCTCTAATGCTCATCAAGGCTTCATTTAATCAAATATACAGACAAAAAAACTGCAATATTATGAAATATTATATCAATTTAAAAAAGCAGTTTTCTATTTTAAGAATTAATTTATTCCTGTGATCAAAGCTGAATTTTCAGCAGCCATTACTCCAGTCTTCATTGTCACATGATCCTTCAGAAATCATTATAATATTATGATATGATACTCAATCAGCATATTAATTATCATCGGCATAGTTATATTTTTTGGAACCTGTGGCACATTTTTTTCAGGATTATTTGATAAATAAAGTTAAAAAGAACAAAATTTATTTAATTTTTTTTTCTAACATTATTAGTTTTTACTCTCACTTTTTATCACTTTATTACATCACTGCTGAATAAAAATATTAATTTCTTTTTAATTAATTCTTAATCAATAATTTTCTATTTAATTTTCATACTTTTGAATGGTAGTGTATATTCTTACAAAGGATTTCTATTTTGAATAAATGCTGTTCTTTTGAACTTTTTATTCATCAAAGAATCCTAAAAAAATGTATCACAGGTTATTAAAAAAATAAAGCGGCACAACTCTGTCAACATCGATTATAAAACAGCATATTAGAATGATTTCTGAAGGGTCATAAGACACTGCAAATTCAGCTTTGCATCACAGGAATAAATTATATTTCAAAATATATTAAAATGTAAATCCATCCATATTACTGTTTTTCCCCTGTATTTTTGTTCAAATAAATGCAGCATTAATGAGCATAAGAGATTTCTTTAAAAAAAAAAATCTTACTGATATATATAAATATATATATTATATATATATTCATAATATATATATATATATATATATCCATATATATTAGGGCTGTCAAATTTCAATCCCGATTAATCACATCCTGTTTACATAATTATGTATGTGTACAGGGTATATTATTATGTATATATAAATACACACACATAAATTATATATTTAGAAAATATTTACATGTATATACATTTATATATTTATATTCTTATATTTTTATTAATATAAAAATATATTAATATATAAACATAACATATTCTTCTTAAATATATACATGCATGTGTGTGTATTTTATATATACATAATAAAATATACACAGTATACACATATATGTTTATGTAAACAAAAACTTTTATTTTGGATGTGATTAATCGTGATTAATCATTTGACGGCACTAATATATATATTATATATATAATATATATATAATATTATATAATTCATATTAATGAGCATAAGAGATTTCTTTAAAAAAAAAAATCTTACTGATATATATAATTATTTTATTAGTTTTTGTATTGTGTGTCTTTTTTGTGTTTTTACCTGGAGAATGGCAACTTCATTACGCAGTTGACTTTCCTGCTTGGTGGGAAACCGCAGCTTATCTATGATCTTGATGGCAACATCCCTGCCTGTTTTCCTATGTTTCCCTGCATTATATCAGAAAGGATGATCTATATTGTGGTGTGCATTTTTCATTAATTGAATGTATGTGAAGTGTGGTTTATATTTAATGTGTATTTACTGTAAATATTACATTGTTTACCCTCATTACACTCATTTTACTACATACAATTTTTAAACAAATAAAAAATAAAAAAGCTCTGTATTTAAATATCAAAATATTTTTAAAAAAAATTTACATATTAAAATATTAAGTACAGTACATTTTAATACTATTAAGTACAGTGAATGTAAATATTTAAATACAGTAAAATACACATTCTCTTTTCTTTTAATACACAGATTCCAGAACATTTCCTCACCGGGGGCTCATGTCAGAGAACTTCATGTAAATAGACTGGTACATTACCTCCATAGACAATGCCAAATTGCCCAGAGCCAAGTACTTCATCAGGGAAAATCTGATACACTGTGCTAATATCCTGTAAGAAAAAGGAAACAAAATGTAAACGTATGTGCCAAAATGGGCTGTTCTCAAAGCTCAGAAGCACTGCTTGATACATCAGATTTCTTCTGATCTAGTCTTTTTTTATTTTGTACTGTAACAATGGCTGAATTCAGACCAGTAGCCTAAAGAGCTATTTCCACATCTCACTAGGACTGTGTCAGAAAGACTCGAGTAACCATGGCAACCCCATGGTCGAGCAGGTAATCAAAATAATCTCCAATAGAGGCATTGTGTGTTTATATCACACTGGAACTCAAGGTTGCAGGTATAGGCAAGCCGACAGGAAAATTGAGCTCTTGCACATGGAAACAAAGCACGATGCAGAAAGATTATGAGCTTTATGTGTGTCTCAAATATAAGAAAAAGCTTACCACATTCTCCTGGATCTGGCAGTTGGATACAGAGATGCTAATCGAGACATCTTCTGTAGGTATAAAAACAAACACAATAATAAACTCATTATGTCTCTTTTGTATTGAATGCCATATCCTCAGATTTACACCTTTACTAATTTAATCTACCAGAACAAGAAATATGTGACAATACATATCACAATAAAAGATTTTCTCAAAATCATCTCAAAGAAAATTTAAAACCAAATTAACAATTTCACCAGCACAATACTGCACTGAGGTGGCCCACCAGTGTTAAATAAAACATACTACATATAATATAATATAAAGATATAAGTATTAGATAAAAAAAAAGAAATTAGCAAATAACTGGAAATATGTTTAAGTTAAATAACTAAAATTATATCTAAAATAATAAAAATGACAAAAGTATATTGAAAGATTTATAAAATTAAATTTGAAAACTGAAAATCTTAAAATAAAGTCTAATTCAAAATATGATTTAATATAATCATAATAGTAAATAAATAATACTACAATAACATATATAGGCCTATATTTATGCTGGATATTTGCAAATACCTATAAATTATTTTATTAATATAAGACATCAAGGTGGTCATTTTCTTATTGAGTATAATAAATGGCCATTAATATTGTATTCTCCAAAATATCATATTCATTTATCATTTATCACAAAAGTCTGTGTCGAAATACTTTCCTATTACAATATGCCAAAAGCAATACATAAAAATATGCGACATGAAAGTAAAGTGGACACTTTGTAAGAACTGCTGTGAAGTTGATATTGCATGTCTCATGGCAATGCCGGACATAGTATGTACAAACTGCATTCATGCTACACACCTGCATACGCATAGAATGTATTTGAATCACGATCAACAAGGTATTTATCAAATGCAGTACATATTTGTACACAATGTAATATTACAACTGCACTGCATTTCTGTATTTTTTTGTGTTTTCCCCCCAGAAACATTCGA
Organism: Cyprinus carpio; assembly: GCF_018340385.1. Lineage (NCBI taxonomy): Eukaryota > Metazoa > Chordata > Actinopteri > Cypriniformes > Cyprinidae > Cyprinus > Cyprinus carpio. Next base: position 14,913,683 of record NC_056613.1, on the reverse strand, counting down.
AGGGTCTTTGCATGAGCCCCTAAATGTTTCACCATGAAGTTCATACTGTGGTAGTTGTGATGGCCGCCGTGAGATATGCCCTTGGTGATGACAGGCATAAGTGAATGCTGGATGGCCATCTCCCACATGCGGGCCACGTCCTGTCCCACACCGCTAACAAGCACGCTGCTTCCGTAGCCCAGCGTTCCCCCTTCGGCTCGAGCCAGGTTCTCTCCCACATAGTACACCAGAGATGCTGTGGCAATCTCAAAGCAATGTGGGTTGGCACCCTCAGGCAGAAGGTTGAATGTTTTCGCTGGTTCCAGAGACAGCACCTCGGATAGAGGAATTTCCTGTTGGAGAAGGTTAAGAGGTCTTATCTGAAATCTGACACCTCAATGGTATTGCAGAGACATGCGTGTGGATCTGATGTGTGCGGTGATCCATGAAACCTATCAAGACAAACTATCAGCATTGTCAAAGGAAATGATGAAAGCCCTCTAGATACTTCCTAGATTAATTTGTTAATGTGCGTTTCAAGTATCAGACTTTTTTTTTTTTTTTTTTTTACTTGAAGTTACCTTATAGTATTTGCTCCCAGAGTCATTCTGGAACAGGGTAATACACTTGCTGTCAAGTCGCCAGTAATGTCTCTTACGCTAGTGTGAAAAAAAAAAAAAACATTTCTTAAAAGAAATGATCATGTACAGTAAAAAAGGTCACTTTGTAATTCACCTATTAATTCATAAGGTTTATAATGGAAACCCAGAGCACTTACCAACGTGTCTTTGCTGGTGAAATGCACAAGCCAGCCTTCTTTCATAACATTGCTGCTTTTCCTCTTGGTGTGTCTGATAGACTGAACCACCCGCATAAGTGGGATGTTGTTGCTGGTGGAAGGCTTACAAACATGGTGACATGTCAAAACCTTCTAGAACATGTCAACTGCAGGTCAAAAACTATTTCACAGCAATAGAATACTTATACAGTTTTGTTTCCTTTTTTATTTTGTACTTGACCTCAAACAGACAAACATCTACAACATGTTTTAACTCAAATTGTTACCTAGAACACAGCAAGACTAATACAGTAGTAAATTCAGTTTTTAATTGTATTTTTCCTGTCTTAGTGTGTATTTTATATATTTGTCCTTAATATTAAGTTTTTTTATTTTATATAATGTCCACTATAAAATAATAGTAACACTCCTGTTCAAAAGTTTGGGGTCAGGAAAATTGTTTTACTTTAAATGAATACTTTTACATAGCAAGGAAGCATTACATTGATAAAAAGATGATAATTGATTAAATTGATCAAAAGTGACAGTAAAGACTTAAACGATTTCTATTTCAAATAAATGATTTTGAAATTTATATTCATCAAAGAATCCTAGAAAAAAGAAATATTAACCAGCGCACATTTTCATACATTTTAAATTGTGATAATATTTTACAATATTACAGTTTTTACTGTATTTCCATGAAAATAAATGCAGCCTTGGTGAGAATAAGAGACTTCTTTTAAAAAACAAAAATCTTACTGACCCCAAACTTTTGAACACTACTAGTAGAACAGTACTATTTGCTGTGATTTATTTTTTTCTTTTGCATTCAGTAGTTTTTCTATGCAATCACTGACTGAGACAAGTGGGCGATAATGTATTTTTGGAGGAATGTCAACTATTTGTATTGTTGGTTTTCTTTACTGTGCTTCCAGAGGTGATGAGGAGCTACCTGATGATTCTGTTGGATTCATCTGGGTCTTGGTCTTGGAAATCTCCAAGCTCACCATGTCCAGCTTCCAAAAGAGCAGCGGAGTCTACCACCAGAGACTCTTCCATGTCATCGATAAGTGGACTATGTCTGTCCCCGTCATGGTCATCACAACCCTCCTCCATGACCACATCTGATTCAGCACCGGGACTCAACAGATCTAAGAGCCGTGATAAGAAAAGGATTGGAGCCAAAAGGAACGCAAACCAAGACAAAGTAAGTCACGTGATGTACAATGTGTGTAAAAAAGCTGTCAGTTTAACACCAGCGACCACAGAAAGCAGAACATGAAAATGAGCAGTTTCAAATTTCAGTTCAGAAAAGTACTGTTAATAATATCATACTATTATATAAATAGGGAATATTATTACAGAGCAGTTATATCATTACGCTCTTTAGCCTTTGCATCAGATTTTATGCTTACTGTTAATGTACAGAAAGAAAGTCCATTTTTATTGCTCTGGTATTATAACAAATAACAAATTATTGAGAATATCAATTTGAGCTTAAGTGTTATAAGTGATATAAACAAACAAATTTAGTCGTACAACATTACCCCAGTTTTTTCATCTGAGCACATTATGCTAAAAATGAAGAATGATGTTCACATGCCGTTTATTGTTTAGTCGAATAAATGTTGTTTTTGTCGTCAAATTGCAGTGTTGATCATTGAATCGCATGGAGATGCTAAAGTTAGACTTGCCTCCGTTTCTTGACACCTCTCCGAGGCAGTTGTTTGGCACTTTAGGTGCACATCGTTTATGGCAGTTGAATTTGCAATCTGAGACAGTGTGAGGGAAAAGAGAGCAGAGAAGAATGACAGAGCGACAGAGAGAGGGAGAAAGAGTTAAAGGGAGGAGTGAGGGAGAGAGTTTACTACCAATCTGGCACACAAACATATGAGTTCCTGTTGTGCTGGTGGCTGACAGGCTGAGACCTCGCACATTGAACACATGAACATTAAAGCTGTTTGTAACAGCCCAGCCAACTGCACTCTTTACTGCTTGGCACATGCCATATATTTCTCTTACACAAACACATCGTATATAAAAAGCAGCTGTTGTGTCACTTTATATTTGTGCTCTGTTCTAGATGACACAAAAGGATCAACAAATTCTGTGATCTGTTACACTGATAGTTGCAGTGTTATCAGAACGTAGGATCTGTAAAGCAAGCATCAATACATTGCATATTGGCACCTAATGGACTAAGAATAGACTATGTTTTGAAAAAATAGTATACCATGCATACTATTTTTATAGTGTGTACTATGTACATGCATGCATGCCATGAGTACTACATTTAAGCTACAAAACCATAGCACAGTGTGCTAAGTGCTGTCTCCCACAATGCAATGCATTTAATTTGCAATAAACTATAGGACCCTTTTCAAATTTCCAGGGTTCTCAGAAGCAGAAATTGTCATAGTCGGGTTCATTTCTACAGAGATTAACAGAAACTACAACTAATATCATTTTTGCATTCCCATTTGATAATGTTTTATAATCTTGCAAAATAGGAAAAAATATGAAGAGTTTGTAGTTTTCTGTAATTTACTGCCAAGGTAATATAACACAAGTTATAGTGTTATAAATTTACAATGTATTTTAAAATATTACAAATGAAAACTCTGCTAGATTTACAATGTTAATAACTGTGGAAAAGTGACATCAGTCTGTGAAAATGTAATTTAGCTGCAGAATGGCTAATCAAATGGTCTATTTCAACCAAGATTTTTAGCATATTCATTGCAACTGACTGATTATTTAACCATAGTGCCAAATAAATTTTTTAACAAAGCTGGTTTAAAAATTAATGGAAAGCAACCTATTTATTTACAGCATGCATTAAATTAAACACTGAACGTGTGCCAAAATTTGCACACACAAATACTATTATTAAATGTTATACTGTTTCATACGTTTTTTTTCAAAATTGCAGTAATATACAATATATTCTGTGCAGTATGCAGTATGCTAGTATTCCATTTTGAACACAGCCCTGCTGAGCCTCATTATCTGTCTAACACAGTCCATCATTCATATAATAATAACAAAACATCATATCTGCTGGAGAAATTATAGCCAATATTATATTATACACATTTGTGTACTTATCGTAATTTGTGTAATTAGTATAAATGGATATTGTGAATAAACTGCAATGGTTTCTGGACAAATTAATGATTCACAGCAATTAGTAATCATTCTGCAATGGCAGCTCAGATGAGTTAATACAGTTTTATTGCAGAGGATCAGAATTACATGGAAGCATCAGGATCAGAGGGGATTTAGACAAGGCACATTATTATGCGAAGCAATAAGATCCTAAAACAATTACTGTATGACAATAAAGCGTAATATTTTCAAGAGGATCATTCTACAACCATGGCTTCAAAATATTGAGGATAAAATCATACCTTTGCACTGTAGTCCCTGACGGAACAGGCCCTTGAGGAGCTTCTTGCAGTGCTGGCAAACAGTGGGGCGTGTGTAGGAATGAATGACAAATGTGTGTGGCACCTTCACTTTAGACAGCAGGATCTTGTCTAATTCTATGGGCCGACCTATATAGGACTGAGAGTTGGAACGGCCTCTTCCAGGAAAGATGTCTGATGGTGTTTTTTGCTGTAAACAAATAATGTAGTCTATCGTGATGCATAGGACATCAACACAACACATGGGCTATGTCACAGGTTTAACTGTGTTTTCAATACTTTGGTATTTTTAATACATATCAGGTCAATGTAAACTGTTGTATTAAATTGGGGAAAGTTGTCACACTGAGAAGAATTTAGATAATGTAATTAATTACAATGTTGTTTGTCAAACCAATTGTTCTATATTTTTGTGCACTTCCTTTTCCATATTTGCTGAAAAGCTTAATAAACAGATTTTTTAATGGCAGGTTCCATTGTGACAACTTACCCCCACATAGTGTAACAACTGGGGCATGTTGTCACAAAACAAGTTTTTAGAAGTTTGAATAGATTTTCAATAGATTTTAGCCAAGACTTTAAGGTATGTATTTATACAGAAATGATCTTCCAAAAATAAACCCACCCTGAGAAATAGTCACTGGAGTAAAGTGTGTGACAACTAAGCTGTTCAAATTAAAAAAAAAAGTTTTTGGATGTAACCTGTGACTGTGCTTTTTTGGCAGTCATTAAATTTTGCAAACGTTAAATAACTATTATCAAAAGCAAATTAAAAGTATTCATTTGTCACACAAGCTCACAGGTACTAACCCGAACGAAGTCAGCCCTCGATTAGGTGAACAAAAGCACAAGGGCTCTATGAGGTTCATGCTGAGGGAGATTGTTGTATATGCTGAGCTTTGATGAATTTGCATCAACTCAGAACAACAACTTTCTCATCAAGCTGATCTTTAATGCGCTGCTGATTGGCAAAGATGCAGATGTCTTACCACCTGTTGTGAATAGATCTGACATCACGCAGGTGTGCATAATCAACTATTCAATGTGCTCTAAAGAAAGAGAATGATCAATAGCTTCCTGTTGCCATGTTGTACACTTCACCAAAGGCCTTAAGTAGATTCACGTGGAAAGTAAGATATCGTACAGCTCTGTTCAGCTTAAATACAGATGCAGTTCATTTGCTGTAACCTGTCTAGGTGTAGGGAACAGATTAGAGAGCAGTTAACAGATGTTTGATTCTACCGTCAACAGCCGATTAACAGCTTTCTTCAAACAAACTCTACATGTGTACCACAACATTTCTAGTGTCATGTTAAAATGTCTTAACCTATTGAAGAAAAGAACTCAATATCTGGCATAATGAAATGAAGCTTCAAAACAAACGATCAAACACATTTCCTTTTACATTTTGTCATATCGCATAAAACAGGGGGTGTATGACAGACAAAATATCACAAGGCGGTTAGTTAAAGCTGAATTCGTTAGTGCCTACCTCCATGCTAGGACTGACAGGAGACTGGGCAGGAATGAAAGGATGTGTGGGGAGAGGTAGAGAGAGACACAGAGAATGAGTAGTGTTAATAAACAGGACAAGCATGCAGCACTAGCATAGGGTGAACAAACAGGGACCAAATCTATGATTTGATTATTAGGACAATTTGTAAGATTCATTTGATTTGCATTTTAGATTTTAACATGTTGTAACTGAGGAAGAAGGGAGCATTTGATCCAGTATGGTGTGGATCTAATTTTGTCATCAAACTCACCAGTAAAGCTTCATCAGAGGTGCTGGGAGACGGTTCAGCAGACACAGAGCGAGTGTTGGTCAGGCCGGTGAGGGACACGTTAGATAGTCGTCGTTTACGGATGCCGCTGCAGTTGTTTGGGATTTTAAAGGCACACCGTTTGTGGTAGTTCAGCCCGCAGCCTAGCCCAAAGAAAGTGACAAAAGACAGTCACATGGTGGTCTGTTTCTACTGCTGACAGAAGTGAACCGTTTAGACATTTACCTTCACACTTAAGCCCCTGCCTCACTAAACCCCACAGCATCTCTCCACAGTGATCGCAGAACGCTGGAGCTCGATATGAGTGAACGAACAGGGAATGAGGTCTGATCTGAAAATCCTCCACTGTAGCTGAAGCTGAAAGTTGGAAACAACACACACAAAAGCGAAATGTAGCTTCCAGCACACCAAATACAGTGTCTTATTCATACCTTTTGAAAGGGTACTGGCCTAGTGACATTTCTGTAGCTTGTGTAACAATGGATTAGATGAAATCTGTGATGTTTTGTGGTTTTAGCTGGTTTGCTGCACTTTAAAACATTCCTCCCTTTTTTAATAAACTTACACAAAATCAAAAGATAGTTAAATAAACTGTATAAAATTAACCAAAGATTAAATTAGGTTGACACCCTCATGTAAGCTAACTCTCAGTTCTAATTTTGGCTCTCTATTTCCACCCTGTATGGCACCCAGCTAATAAGCAAATAATCACACTATAATTAATAATGTGCCTGAGCTTGACCACAGCGTATTTCTGTGCTATACACTTTCATAGAAATATGTCCTTAAATTACAAAACTAGCATTATCATTTTTAACTGAATAAAAGGAATGACCCCTGTGTCGTGCTCTAGAGCACAATAATAGTAGAGTAAATATTATATTAAAAATGTATTATAATTATTTATGGGGAGAAACATCATTTGTGTAAAAAGAAATGCAGAAAGAAGCTTGAAAGAGAGGTTTGTGACACAAAAATAACCATGTCGCTTTACCCCCAACAGCATGTGGGCTTTTAATCTTTTCACTTATTTTAACAGTTACTGAATAACTTTGTGACATTCAACCAGACTGAAAATCGTGAGTCTTTTGTCTCTTAATATGTGATCGTTTCTCATTAGCTGCGTAAATCTGCAACATTTGATGATCCATGACTCACTTCACTTTAACAACCACAATTATACCTCACAATGACAACATTAAAATTGATCAAATTACCTCAGATTTGATCTTTTTTATTTATTCTCAGCTAACTGTCCTGATACTTGCAATTAACACGATCAGTGCGTTTTATTTGAAGGTGCTTTGATAAAACTGCATCTGCTAAAAACATCAATGTAAATCCTTGGTAATTCATTAAAGGATATGCAGCACCTGATGAGAGACGTCAAGTTTTGACAACCTTAAACTCTGAAACATCTGTTATTTGTGCGTGATTGTGGTTGTTCAAGTGAAGTGAGTCATAGATCATCCCAAGCACTTAATTTCCAATTTACAGCTTAAAATCATAATTGAAGTTGTTTTCCCATAACAACTCACATAAATAACCAAATTTTTTTTTGTTTGCATTATTTGGACTTTCGACTTCCTGAGGGAATTTGCTTCGCTCTTAATCCCAGCAGCACTGAGTAAACATGTCCTGATTAAAAAGGCAAACAAATGTTGCAAAGGGATTTATATCTTTCTTTTATGAACCGTCCTCTTTCGAGCTCCCACAAGGCATGTGTATCTTTGGGGTACAGATGGATGAGAGGGTGGGCCAAATCTAATCTATCAATGGCCAGTCTGGCACGCGTTTCCCGTCTCCACAGAACTGCCACAAGGCCTGGGCAGCAGGCTCTCTGGCCTTGCCTAATTCTAATCAGATGGGCAGACCGTGTGTTTGTCAGGGTTAATGGGCTAGAGATGGTGGTCCCTTTAGAGGGGCCTGTGGTCAAGCACTAATTAATTAAGTACTCATTGTGAGTGTTTGAGAGCCTTAAAATACAACAAAGAAGCCGATTAAGAGCTGCATGACATCTCTGTGCCATATATTTCACTTCGAAGCATGACTTTGAAAAATAATACTCCATGCAGCACAGCAAAATCTTACAGAACAGAACGAAATCCAGAGATACGATGAATTTTAATTGCCATCCAAACTCTTCCAAACAAACCCAGCTTTATTTATATTTGCAAATTGTACTATGAAAGGGAAGCTTTTGGGGTGGTTGGAGTGTTTTGATTGGCTCTTGTTGGCTGCATGTTGACAGGACCAATAGCGGCTGAGTGGCGAGCGCAGCGGGAGAACTGCCTGCCTCAACGCGCGCATGTTGCCTCCTCTCCAACATGGCTTCCCCTAGTACGCTCAAGTAGAATACATTCTGATTAGCCATTCTGCAGCTAAATTACCTCAATTCATTCAAATTATTGTTTTGCCTTTTGTTTAAAGGCCAAGATATGTTTGCAAGTTGAACTACCTTTAAACTGTCATTAAATGCTTCAGGGAAATGAGTATGATGCTGAAAAGGCATCCTGAGTTGACTTAATGCAAATACTTGTTTCTCCCGTCGTTTTTTTCTTTGCTGCCGGTGGAAATTAGAAGTTTTCTGGCCTGACACACTCTGGCCTGCGATTCCTCTCCAAGACAGTAAAGGCAAATCACTGAAGTTTATGCATACCACTTAATCAATATTCACGCCTGGTTATTAATCTCACATGTTCTGTATGGCGCTTGTATCTTCATGCATTTTCTCGGTTGCAATTATGTTGATCTAGGCACAGCCAAACATCCTGTCAGCGCGCTTCAGTGAAGCCAACCCATGGGTACTCTAAATTTATCCAGCAGAAAATAGACTTCAAGCAGACTTTAAAGACCGCAACAGACTGGGTAGAGACCCAGCAGAGAAAGCGTAGGTCATATTTTCATGAAATGCTGCTCTTTTTAATTGCTGCAGGAGATACTGTCAAAGTGATAATCCGAGAGATCAGCATTTATTGGCCCGCTCGTTGCGCCTTTTTCAGATTCAGGCCAATTACAAAGCATACAACTTTTGCTTTGAAAACCATATGGTGACCAAAACCACATTTAATGCTATCGAAGAATTAATTTAGGCTTTAAAAGTGCTGTAAAATAATAAGTTTACTTATTTAGTAAAGGAAAACCATGAGCTGGACCATTGATTTACTTTTGCGTCAGTAAACGGTGAAATTATACCCTTCGAGAAAAGCGACGTGACAGTCACACGGGGTCTCTCAGGGGGTGTCATAATTAATAACCGTTGACCTTACTTTTGTGACAGTTGTAAAACTCTTCAGTGTTACTTTACAGTGAAAGCAGCTGTCAAGTGTGTCATTGAGAAGTGTTACTCCAGGCTCCCAAAGGCTCGAATGTGTGCATCTGGGTGTGTTAATCACCTGATTCATCCTGTCACAGACACGCACATGTACAGAGAACCACACCAGACCTGGTAGAGAGGCTAGGGGGTAGAGGAGGTGTCAGTCCCCGCTTTATCTCGTCAGAATAGACTTCACTCAATTACCTGACATAGCACAGGGAGGAGAGGGGGAGGAAGGGAGGGGAAGGCCTGCCAAGTGTTTGTGGAAACACTTTAGCAGTGTCAAATGCGATACCTCCATCGCTTCCTCGGCAAAGCAACTCCGGTTTTCACACCGGGTGCAGCATCAAAACTTGGATGCGCATCAACTTTTCCAGAGTGGGATATGGAGGGACTAAGAGACAGAAAAACAGTCAGAAATGGCACAGGAATCGCATTCGGTGTGTGGCAGACTGCAGAAACATTGGCGGGTACTGCAGCAAAGTCAGTGTCTTGTCTAACTGATCTATAAAACAATGTGTCATGCCACAAATAAGAAGATGATGGATGTACATCTGCGCCTAGGAGCATGACTACATGCTGAGCAAGAACTATTAAACGCACCACTTACCTGACAGGATGACTTCCACCAGGTCCCCTTCCATAATTTCAGCCGCGCACCTCACCAACTGTAGGATGTTGTCCGAGTTTGGATCATGGCGGAAAAGAAGAATCTTGTCATACATCCCATAGAAGCCACATTCTGGGAACTGTGATGGAAGAAAAATGAGGTCTGTCAGGTGTTTTTACAGAGTAAAGGCTATATTGAGTGGGTGGTGTGTAGTTTATGATGGTTAGCTTACATGAATTGCTTGTCTACTGATGCCAGACATATAATGCGTCTAAAAGCCCTGCTCACATATTCAAATTACAGACAACATTTCTCATACCTGAAGCTTATCATTCAGCTACTAAAAGTACTCAGAAACCACATTATGATGCTCATGGGACAAACCTGACTGACAAAGACTGATTTATAGCGTTAAATTCTTTTCCTTTTTTTTTCTTTTTTCTCTCTTTTTTACTGCTCCTAAACAGTTTTACGAACAGCAGCCTCACAATCAATTCAGTGTCAAAAGAAGAGAGCAACATATTGACTGACCCGTGTAGACCGCTGGGGAAATGGCTCACTAGCCTCATTCCCTATTGATCCCTGCTGGGTTGAGTTGCAGCAACACTGCAGAGAAGGCCTGCATGTAATGGCAATTCAAACCTACACAATTCACAAAGGGTACTCACATCTAAGCTATTTGGCTTTTATTACACCACAAACAAAAATATCACAAATAAAAACTACTCTGGCTGTCACAGTGAACTTGTATATGGGCTTTGCATTTACACTCACATGTAAGTTTATACATGCAAAATATACTGGTATATCAGCTATTGACAGCACGCACACACACATACACACACACAAAAAGATATATATAATTAAAAAGGAAATGTATAAAATATAAATGAAATAAATATTTTATATATATATATATATATATATATATATACTGAAATGTGAATTTTGTGTGTGTGTGTGTGTGTGTGTGTGTGTGTGTGTGTATATATATATATATATATATATACTGTGTATATATATATATATATATATATATATATGTTGTGTGTTATATATTATTTCTTTTAAAAGTGAAAAATTTAATGAAATTAATTTAAGGAAGTAGAATTAAAATTGAAGGAAATTCAACTTTTCATTTTTATAATGTAATAAGAATAATACTAATTTTATAATTAATAATAAGAATAATTAATTTTAATATTAATAAAAATTGAAAAAAATATATTTTCTTAAATATAATATAGAAATATATATAAATGCAACAATATATAATATAATTTAATATAATATTTTTGATCAGTTTTAATTTTGATCCATTCTTATTCTTGTCATTCCAATTCAACTTTCTGTGTTGTGTCCAATTCAATTCAAATTCCATGAATTTAAAGTCAGTAAGTTCTCAAATGATCAATTTTGTTCAACCATTTCCTGATTAAAATCTCTTCACACTTCATAAACACTTTTCTGGTTTTGCAACCATGCAGCTGAGAGCACGTATGTGCCCGATATTCCTGTATGCATATAAACGTACAAAGATTCAGGAAGCCGCTTCGGATGAGATTTCTGAAGAGGCATCTACAGAGAGCAAAGTATGGCACGGCGCTGAAAAGGAAGTGAACGAACGTGGAGAAAATCCAATTTCTAAATAGAGACACCGAACAGCAGTGACTAACGTTGAGAAAGAAACTGCGGGATTACAAAACGGCTCCATCCAACATATCTGGATGCTAACAGACCGTGAAAGCATATGATGATTATCAGGCTACAGGTTAACAGATTGAACACTAATCATTTGCCTTGTTCCCAATCCAGTCAAATAGCCATGTCACATTTATTCACAATTCCAAATGTGCCATTTTACAGTCAGAGCCTCTAAAGAGCATCTGATTGGTGCAAATGTTTCAAGCTTGCTTCTAGCCAGAGCACTGGTTTGGAGAAAACAGAGATGACTCTATCATTGTTTAGCAACCTGGCAGAGTAGCTCACCTCTGAACGCCCACACAAGATGTACACTGCACCAAAACGCGCTGTTAGTGTATTATTCACTGAGGCGGTAGACTCGCCTTTTAAAAGCATACCACCGCAAGCACGCATTCCAAACCAATGCATGGAAATTTGATTCAAGCCCCACACACAGACTCTCCTCCGGTTTTCTCACGACATTATGGCGTGTATTAGATTCAATTTGACACCACTTGCAGGACGGAGTATCTGTTTTCGCGGTTTAATTGTGCAGATTCCTTCCCCTCTTGTCTAGCTCTAATGAGTGCTACACAATGAAGATACACAGAGGCAAGTGTGCTTTTGAGGTCACCATGACAGCAGCCTCACTGTAACAGTGTGGGTTGTCATGGCAGCGGACACCCAAGGCTCTTTCCTGATTGAGCACTATTCATTTGTTTGGCACAAATGGATGCACATATATCTGCTGCATGTCTGAGCCATCAAAGCCGAAGACACACCGATCCTTGTCATTAACCCCTTGGGAGATGTCTGGCTCCGATCGGTGGAATCCTTTGACAATAACTCTATGTTATTGCCTCTTAGAGAGCTGCCCAGACCCCCTTGCTTGATGGTCTTTCATGACTGTCATTTTCTGCCATCTCTCTGTATGTGTTTTATAGATGACAGGCTAGCGCGGTGAGAAGAACATCAATTTGGATGTTGTCTTGCCTTTAAACAACTGGTTGCTGAAGCTGGTTGTCAGGGTGGAGCGAGCACTTGTGTGTGTCGAAAAAGGCAGGTATGTTGAGAGAAGAAAAAAAGATGGACGGGCAGAGAGAAAGAGCGAGCAAGCGAGCGCTCTGAAAGCTCGTAAGGAGTGAATCATCTGTTCTAACTGTCAACCCCCTCTCGCCTACGCCGTACCAGGCTCAATGCCCTGCTCTTAACGCTTAACCGCCGTTCCTTCCTCCCAGCACTGCTTTGACATCCTAAAGAATCTTAGCCCTTTAATTACTCAAACTAATGATATCAACCTGTTGTCATATTGGGAGACATGCATTATATTACATATAAAATACATATTGGATTACTGCTATTACAATTAAGCTTTAGTGTGTATAAATAAATTTTCATATCATGGTGAATGTGCACGTGGATCTGTTGGATGATTTGCAATCAATTAACCTTTATATTGATATTAACTACTTTTAGCCGAGCATGCATGCAAAAACACATATCTATGAAATCATACTATATTTAAATAACTACTTTTTGATACCTCTTAAAAGTATGTTTTATATAGTATGAATACATATAGTGTGATTGAAATCTGTACATACTGTATCTGCCATGTTGCGAGTGTCATGTGACTTAGTGTCAGTTGTGTCACTTCAATGATTTGCTTAATAGGACAGTAGTACAATGGAAGTAGTAGATCATTTAGGTACTTTTGCATACTGCACACTTTTGTCTTTTGTTTGGCTGTGTTTTCTTGTTGAAGGTGATGATTAAAAAATAGTCTGACCATAGTGTATAGGCATTGTATTAGAGTGACCACCTGGTTATTGCTTTGTTGCAGGATGTACAGTTGTGCTCAGAATTATTCATACCTTTGGTAAATATGATCAAAGAAGGCTATGAAAATAAATCTGCATTGATAAACCTTTTTATTTTTGATTTTAAAAATGTACAAAATTCTAACCTTTCATTGGAGAATAAGAATTTAAATTGGAGGGAAAATCTCATTATGAAGTAAATGTTTTTTTCTAATACACATTGGCCGCAAGTAATCATATCTTTTTATACTTTTTGAAACCTCCTTTTGACAAGACAGCAGTTCTGAGTCTTCATGTATAATGACTGATAAGTTTAGTGAAAATCTAACAAGAGATCCAAGACCATTCCTTCAGCCAGAATCACTACAGACATTTCAGGTTTCCAGGTCCATGTTGGTGCTTATCTTCCTCAGTTCACCCTACTTGTTTTCTATAGGGTTCAAGTCAGGGAACTTGGTTTTGTTCTCAGTGACCCATTTTTGTTTTGATTTTGATGTTTGTTTGTGGATCAGTGTCCTGTTGGAAGATCCAACCTTGGCCCATTATAGGATTTCTAGCATGGACAGTCAATTGTTTATCTGTTGGTGTTTGATAAAATCCATGATGTCATCTATCTGAACAAAATATCCAGGATCTCTGGCAGAAAAATGGGGCCACAACATGGAAGATCCAGCGGTATATTTTATTGTACACATGGGGTACTACTTTTTATCCCTGTGTGCACCAAAACCCTCTTGAGTGTTTGCTGTTAAAAAAGCAATTTTGTTTAGTTTTATCTGACTATAGAAGCCTGTCCAATTTTAAGTTCCAGTCGTGTCTGACAACTGAATTTGCTGGAGTTTGTTTTTGGATGAGCAAGGAGGATTTTTCTTAAAACCCTCATAAAACTAGGTTTTTTTTTTTTTTTGAGGCTTTCTGGCCCCAAGACTCAACTATTTTCTGCAGTTCTCCAGCTGTGATCCTTGGAGAGTGTTTGGCCAGAGTGTTTCAAACTATCCTCATCACCTTACATTAAGACAAAATAGAGCCATATCCTCTTCCAGGCAGATTTGTAAGATTTTCTGTTTGATTGGAAATTCTTAATTATTGTCCTGATGGTGGAAATTGGGATTTTTAATGCTTTAGCTCTTTTCTTAAAACCACTTTCTAATTTGTGAAGTTCAACAATCTTTTGCTGCACATCAAAAATATATTCTTTTTTTGCACATATTTGCACAGCCATAGTTCCTAGACATCCTGATCTGATAAAAAATGCAAATATGAATGGGAATATACTTCAGAGATATTTTAATCATAAGCATTTTTCTTTTTTTCTCTTTTTTTGCTTACAGTCAAAGGTTAGACGTTTTTGAAACTTTTGAATGAAAGATCAAATTGATAAACAATTTGGACTTATTTTCACAGCCTTCTTTGATCATATTTACCAAGGGTATGAATAATTTTGAGTACAACTGCAGAAGTGACAATGCAGGACATTTACTACTATGTTCGACATATTATACTATGTATATTTTGAAGTCTATTTGCCATTATATTGGATGATAACGTTTTATATTGCGAATAAGCTTTGTTCATTTTGACCAGCTCTGTGACTGGCATCCAGTTTGCCCAGGTACGAATGAAACAATGTTATTTGCTCTGCAGAGCCTGTTCACTCTAATAAATATAATGAACTGAAAAACAGGCTAGTAGATAAAAATCACATTTTGTACTAAAATAAATTCCCTTAAGTAGCGACTACTTTATTTTCCTTTATTAGACCATGCAAACATCACATGCAATTTTCTCGGATTCAGTGCATCTTGAACTTTGAATTTTTTTGGGATCTGGTAGGTTTGATCAGGATGTTCTTATCTAGTACGTGTCTAAATGAAGTTCTGGTTGGTGTAGCTGTATTTAAATACTTTTGATGAGGTCCACACTGATTTCTTCAGTGTCCAGTCATCAGCAGAAAATCCCTCTCTATGACTGCATTGGTTAGTTAGTCATTTTCCCCACTCTAGCTAGAGCATGACGGCTGTATGAATGGATTTTTAAATGCCAGTCATAATTTATATAATCATATTTAATTGTGTAATTTCAGGGGGAAAAATTATACATAACTGAAATATGCTATATACCTCGTTATAATAAATAACCAGAAGAATAACAAAGTGCACTGAACAGTAAAACTATTTGCACTACAAACAATGTGTTTAGATTAACAACAATACATTACAATAAAATGACAAGAAATATTAGTGTGCAATATTAAGCAGTATTACAATCTTTTTTTACAGCTATAAATAACCAGAAACGTATGACACCAGAAGCTTCACACATTCAAGTTACAAATGGCTGCACACTTACATTAAAAAAAGGTGGATATAGTAGAGATGTAGGCATATTTGGATGCAGTGTATATGTAAGGCTAAATATGTAATATGTATATGTATATGTAAGGCTGTGACGTGTGTCACACATGTTCTATCATGGCAGTCTTATAGGAAGTGAAGGGAAAACAACATAAAATATCAACTTGACATAAAATCAGGGCGGTTTGTGTGACACTTCACTTCAAAACAAGTATAAATGGCAATGAGAATTGCAGACTAAAATGTGAGCTATCAGCAACAAAGATGACAACGACAACAGCAGCGCATATGCGGTGATGTCTAAGTATTTTAGGCTACGAAATCAATGCCAGTAGAAGAACAGACACCAGTGACGCACAGACCGTTGTCTTGTAATCAGTTTTGAGGATGATAAATAATCAAGAGGCTATGAGCAGAGGAGAAATAGCTGTTTACACTGTACCAAAGTCAGCAGAGCAGTGGGGTTTGTTTCCTTGTAGTGCTATGAGCCACTGCGTGCAAAAGCATGAGTGAGTCAAATGTTGCACCACATTGTTTTGGCTCAAATGCTCTCATATTTGGCACAACTATATACGTTAAGCAAATGCAATACTATGAAACATTTTCTTATTCACTGTAAAAATGATTTAATCATTTTTGTTTTCATCCATTTGACTCGTCACAGTAATTTCTGGCACTTCCAGAGGAGTTCTCCGAGTTTCAACTTGATTTATTTCATTAGTTACCATAAGTAAATTCAGAGTGGTTGGGTGAAGTGTAATGAACTTAACACTGTTGTAACTTTGGCAGTGAAGTCTGCTGTGAGAAACTGTATGAACGTGCCAGAAGGGAGAACGCTTTGTACTGAGAAATATAATTTGCAATATTATGCTTTCCAAAACATGTTTTAAAAATGTGGCTGACAACTTGTATCTAATATTTAAGAATGCTGTCACTGAAGCACCAATAGAGGACAGTGCAAACATTCGTGTTGTTTAAGGAATGGCTGTGTTCTCTTAAAATAAAAGAGCTAAATTCAACAGATTCTTTGTTATGACACTGCTCTTGTAGTATATGTATCATACATGCTAAATTTAAAGAGATAGTTCACACAAATATAAAAAATTCGGTCATCATTTACTCCTCCTCATGTCATTCCTCTGTATGACTTTCTTTGTTCTGTGCAACACGAAGATATTTTGAAGAATGTTTTGGTGATTACTAAAAAACATTAAGACATATCCTAACACTAAGACATTTTTTTTGGGTGAACTATCCCTTTATGATGGCATGCATAATAACAAGCTGTTTTGGACTTATGGTCACTCTAGTTTTAAGAAGACTATATTAATTCGTACATACGAATACGTTTGTACAAAGCACTAATAACTGTTCAGCAGATTCCATTTAAAATTTACAGAACTATGTAAAATTACAGTGTAAATTTAAAATAAAAAATTCTAAAAATATTTTACATGAATTTTAAACCTTTTTAACACAAAACAAACAAAACTGTGCATTTCAGTTAAATCAGTTAAAAATTTAATTAATAATAAAGTTAATTCACAGTGGATTAAATTGATCAGTGACAGTGAAGACTACTACATTGTCACAAAATTATTTTTGTTAAAAAACTAGGTAACACTTTATTTTAAGGTGTCCTTGTTACACGTTACATGTACTTTCTATTATAATAACAGTAAATGATGCATGCGAGTAACCCTAAACCAAACCCTAATCCTAACCCTACCCATATATTTAGTACATGTAGTTAATTAATATTTCTCAGTACTTAAATGTATAATTACACTGTAACAAGGACACCTTAAAATAAAGTGTAACCAAAAACTATTTCAAATAAATGCTGTTCTTTTGAACCTTTTTTTATTCATCAACGGATCTTGGAACAAATATTGTGTTTTTCACAAAAATATTAAGCAGCCCAACTGTTTTCGGTGTTTCTTGAGCACCAAATAGTGGATGAAAAGTGGCTTTGTTTACCATTGACTCATGGAAAATAAACATTTAACAGAGGGTTTGCACAAACCGAATCAATCAAATAATCCATGTACTCAACATAAGAGCAGTTCCTGTATAAAAAAAAATCACATTTCAAAACATCTGAGAGTGGAAATATTATCATATTAGATAGAGAGCTGCGTTTTTACATATACCAGAAAACCAAACACACTAAACTTCAGAGAGAGCCAGTCAATGAGCCTAGACAGCATGAACCCTAACCACCATCGGTCAATCAGTCTGCCCGAGCCATGTGTAGTCTGCAAGTTAGTAGCTGCTGGCTGTGCTGTAACAACCACTGGTCAATACTATTGGAGCACTGCTCCTCTATTTATATATCCTATAAACACACACACACACACAAACACACACACACAAGGAAACAACCATCTGTGTGTTCTGCAAAAGACATTGCTGCTGCATCAAGTTGATATAGATATAGATAGGTTCATGTCATATCATATCATATTAATATCTATAAAAGCAAATTTGAGGTAGTTCATCCAAAAATGAAATATCTGTCATCATTTGTCCATAAAATAAATGTTAAAGTTTTAGAGTCCAGTGACTTCACTGTATGGACAAAATGCCCTTCAAAATATCTTAAGTTCCACAGAAGTCACATAGGTTTGGAACAACATGAGCGTGAGTAAATGACCACAGAATTTCCTTTTTTAGAGGCTGAACTACCCCTTTAATCAAATCTATTCTGACGATTTCTAACGACTAGAATTTGCATAGGCCAAAAACTATTTTTAGGATTTTTAATAGCCCGAATTTGAGTAGGCCAAAAATTATAAGACAATTAATTATGTAAAAAAAATTATGATATTTATCTAGATTACTGTACATTTACATGTGCTTAATCCTGTGGAGAATCATCTGGATGAGCGACACTATAAGATGAGACTGCACACTGTATCTAATTACAGCTCTCTTTTAGGACTGCTAAGATTCTCATTGTCACCTTAATAGCTGTATGTTCACACTTTATTAGTGAGTATTTTACAGCTCTCTTCCTCAGTGCCGACATGCCCACTAACTAACCCTTGGCAAAGTGCACTCGGCTGGAGACAGCACAAGTTCTGTTGGGCTTTGAGGTGCTACAGCAGATCATTAAAATAACATGACAGGCTTAGCGGGTGGTGCACCTCTAAATTGACTTCATAATTTCGATATTTTGCCTCTGATAGGGTGAACTGGACTACCTCACACAGCATGAGGTGCAACAATCATGAAACAATATGTAAGCCAAGCTTTTGTGTGCTTCTCCAATCGCTGTACTGCTTTCATATGAAATTAACAACATTTAAAGTCTTGATTAGATTAAGAGTGACTTTTTTGCCTTGTTGCAAAAGCATGTTTTATTAAAAAGGTCAATAAGGATGTCCACAATAAAGAAAATGTGGTGTAACCATCAATTACACGAAATAATATATTTTCCACTCTGAATGAGTGTACAGGTAAATATAGGTAAAAAAAGGCTAAGTATATTAAAGGTATAAGTATTCATTTGTGTGATCAGAAATACAGTAAAATCAGTAATATTGTGAAATATTATTACAATTTTAAATAACAGTTTTTATCAATGTAATATATTCCTGTGATGGAAGAAAGCTGAATTAGCATTATTATTCTAATACAATGAAATTAAATATTTTTGCTCAATATTTTTGTCGAAAATGTAATACGTTTTTCTGGAAATCAACAATGAATAGAACGTTAAAAGAACAATTATTTATTTAAAATTGAATTTTGCAACATTCTAAATGTCTTTACTGCCACTTCTGATTAATTTTTCACATTGCTGACCCAAAAAATGTCAAAGGATATTTCACCCCTTACATACATATATCAGTAAAACAAACAAATAGTGCTAAATGCCCTAATAAATCAGACACTTGGTCTGTAAACTTCATGGTGATGCTTTAAGGTTCAACTCGAAGTGACTCAAGTATACCTTGTTATAGGGATTCTTTTCAGTAACTGGATGTACAGACTAAAAAAAAACACTACATGACTGTGTTTGTGCTTGGCTCTCCTGAAGAGATAATTGTGTTTTCCAAACCCTGCTTGAACACCCATGAAAATGATGTAACCTCCCAGTAAACTGCATTGACACTGAGACAAACACTACATATTTTTAGTCATTTCAATTACTGCAATATGCAGTGTTTACTTCATAACTGAAAGCAATTAACAAGTTTCTTTGTTAACTCTCCGTCGTATTTCCATGTTGGCGCTCATGAGAGTCCATATCTCAATAATGTTATTAAATGAAAGAGAAGCCCTGAGCTTCATGTGGGTGCACCTTAGAAACACATTTGAAGACTATTTTGCCAGAGCTACAGTATTCTATACAACAACAAGAGTCCATTCAGCCACCTGATTGGCTGAAAGACCAAAGGGTGCTTTGCAGTGCCGCTACACGTTGTTGAAAAATCAAGATGAATGGGATGCTATGAAGCCACGGTTCTCAAAAACAGACGTAAGCGCACGCGTAGACACATGCACAGCATCATGTATCTCATGGTAATGAAAGCTCTTTGAATACTCTCCAGAACAGCTGCTAAACAATGGGCTATGTGCAGCTCTCATCTCTCACCCCAGTGTGGGAGTGTGTGTGTGTGTGTGTGTGTGTGTGTGTGTGTGTGTGTGTGTGTGTGTGTGTGTGTGTGTGTGTGTGTGTGTGTGTGTGTGTGTGTGTGTGTGTGTGTGTGTGAGTGCGTGACCCCACCACACATGGCTCTCGTCATCATAATGGCACTCAGATAAGTACTTCACAGGCAATCATAATCAGTTGCCAAGCAACTAGAAAGACTCACATAGGAAGACCAGTGCTGGGAAGATGACCATATAAGCTAATATCGATAATTCAGATGTAATGTCTTAGGCAGTGTAAATGTATAATTGCGTTAAAATCTACAAAGCCTATTTCATCGCAACACTGTGAATAGCAAAATACACTGGTCTTTTATGCCCACTTTCAGAGGGACTTCATGTGCGTCAATAAACCTAGCTCCATGACAACAAGAATCTTTTTCACGTTTTAGACCCATGATGGATGCATTAGGCTGATATGAAATCACTCGTCAAACACAAGTAGCTGTTCCGCACAGCCGTCATCAGCTATGCTCATCTGCCAGCCGTGTCTATGCTATGGACTGAGGAATGGATCGGTTAGCGCTTAGCATGAAGAGTGCGGCAGCCCCGCTGATTAATAAGAACACTTTGAGGAGCGGTAATGCAAAAAGGTGCAAACTTCAAACAAAGGCGCTATCACTTTAATTAAGCCTGATAATCCAGAGCACTAATGGATTCACAGTCTATTAGGCAGCCCCTTGATAGCACTAAGGACTTTTGTCAATGTGAGAAAGAAGAGAAGTGGTAAAGAGAGTTTTCATTTCTTTCACCGCAGGTCATAATGCTGCCCTTTGTTGCTAGTTTTATGTGCTCCTTATGGTAAATGTATGGAGTGATTCTATTGAAATATTGTTTTTTTTTAAACCTATATTTCATATAAAGTCTATTTTCAAAATCGCTTTTAGAAATATCACATGCTTGTCTCCTAAACTGAATGGCTTACTCATTTCATCAAAGATGATTCTAAGTAATCATAGAAAATCTCCAAAATGCGATTCTGAATCAACTGAATCATCGTGTAAAGGCCATTCACACCAACAACAATAACAATAAAGTTTTTAAGTGAAGTCCACACCACAATTGTAACAATAACATCACAGAGCAATGATATCGTTGGAATCCCTTTCAAACAGATTTTTTCCCAGGTGATGAATGATAAGAACATTGACAGCCAATCAGAATCCCTTATGCTTTCAAGAGCCTGTGCATTTAAAGGGGTCATCGGATGCCCATTTTTCAGTTGATAAGATTCTTTAGGGTCTTAATGAAAAGTTTGTAACATAGTTTGGTTAAAATTTCTCAATGATAGTGTAAAATACACCTTTTTTTACTGTAGCATTTTCCTTTAAATGTTAATGAGCTCTGGTGACCA
The DNA here is from genome assembly GCF_018340385.1 of Cyprinus carpio. Taxonomy (NCBI): domain Eukaryota; kingdom Metazoa; phylum Chordata; class Actinopteri; order Cypriniformes; family Cyprinidae; genus Cyprinus; species Cyprinus carpio. Next base: position 14,891,915 of record NC_056613.1, on the reverse strand, counting down.
CGCCCCTCTCTTCCGAGCTGCTCTCAGAGAGACTGTTTACTTTAGCCACATTCATTGTGAAACTTGCTAACTAGCACATTATTAGGAAAGGTGATTTGCTAAGATTCATTTAAAAACTTTATACTCACTTCTTCTGTAGGTGAGGCTGGATCACGAATGATTTGCATTTAGGTAGATCGGGGGCGCATTCCCTTCAGAAACAAATGTAATCCACTGTGTCTTCAGTGGCTCAGAGGTCAGGAGTAAATGCACCTGCTATGTTCTTTATTACATCCGACAACAAAACACCTCAATCGCTATGTAATCATTCTTGTCTACATCTGCTCCGGTGGTGAAACAATGGCGGACTGATGACAGCTCACTCAGGGCGGGTCTAACGTAAGATGCCAGCACAGTCTGTGCTGAAATGCCACTGTCAATCAAACTATTGTGGGAGGGGCCTGTATGTGTGATGTCACACAGTGTGAGATCGGCTCGATTTGAGAAAGGGTCAATGCAAAATTTTAGTAGATTAAATAAAGTCCACTGGGTGGATTTTAATCATTATAGGGTGGTTGTGTACACACACTGCCAATGCACATTTCAGTTCAAACAACTTGTAAAAGTGCATGTAGCATCCGATGACCCCTTTAAAGTGGTAGACAACAAAACTCCATCATGTGCTTGATAAACAGAATGTGATTGTGTTTTGGTATAGATGCTAGTTACCTTATCGTTACCTTTATAGGCCTAGTTATTGTTCTTGGTGTCAATATGCCTTAAAGGAATAGTTCACAATAAAAAAGAAAATAGTCATCATTTACTTACACTTATGTCATATTAAAACCTGTATGTTGAACACAAAAGAAGATATTTTGAAGAATTTTGAAGAACCAAACAGTTGTTGGTACCCACTGACCTCCACTGTAGGGTTAGATATGAAAGTCAATGGGGACCATCAGCAGTTTGATTACCAGCATTCTTCAAAATATCTTCTATGTTTGACATAAGAAAGAAACTCATACAAGTTTGGAATGGCATGAGGGTGAGTAAATGATGACAAAATGTTCATTTTTGAGGTGAACTATTCCTTTAATACAATAAAATCTGCGACATATTTTCACTTTGTCGTTTTTAAATGTTTCCCCTCAATTTGACCTTTATAATCTTGCAGGCTCTGTGAATGAGTTTTCCTTACAGCAAACATCTTCATGTTATGTTTCTAAAATGAAAATATAAACACATCTTCAGCTATAAATCATGTATTTATGTAAATCTCAGCACTGACAAACAAATCCTGTTGGAAAGCTTTGCACACTGTATTATGACAGAAATTCTGTTACACTCTTTAAATTGGTTCATGGTCAAGCAGTCTTGCTCCACCTTTCATGACTTTGGGTTTTGACTGAGGGTGGTCCTTGATCCTTACAGCACAAGAGACATTTGTTATTCTTTGCTGTACTTAAACTGCTCTCTGGCTCAGATCTTAACTTGTATCATAACAAAGCAGCAAAGCCAAGAGGCCAGATGAAGTTGCAACTAGTTGAAGTTGATTGCCAAGGCCAGCTTATGTGTAGAGCATCTTGTCCTTAAAGGGACAGTTCACCTGAATGAAGCTTCTGTTATTATTATTACTTTATCTCTGTATAAAACAAATGGTGCATTTTGTAAAAAATATCCTACCCTATTCAGTATAATAAACATTACCTAAAAAGGGCCATAAACTTTAACAGTAACAGAATTTAAGTCACTATTTATGAAAATGTTAACATCATGACCACTTAATAATAAGGATTAAAAAAAGGTGTTTTTTACAACGTCACAGAAGAACCATTTTGGGTTTCCCAAAGAACTTTTCAATGAACAATTCTTATTATTTTTTAATCTACAGAACCTTTTTCCACTATAAAGAACATTTGGTGCAATGGAAGGGTTGGAGGTTCTTCATGGAACCAGCTGACACCAATAACTGTAAAGAGCGCAGCAGTGATGTCCAATTTGTGAACGAATTGTTCTTTTGATTCAGATCTTTTTGATTAATCATTTGATCCAGTTCACAAAACCAATCTAACCTATTTGTTTATCAAGGTCTCATTGAAGCCATCTGAAGCTATGGAATATAACACAAGTTGCATTGACTACTTTTAGATTATAGACACTTGAAAGCTAAAATCCTCATTCATTGTAACTGCATGGAAAAGACCCTTGAGTACATTATTAAAATGTCTGCTTTTGTGTTCCACGGAAGAGAGAAAATCATGCAGGTTTGGTACAACATGAGGATGAGTAAACAATGGCAAAGTTTTAATTGTCACTATTCCTTTAAAGACGAATTCTGCCTGTAGTACAACAGGGAATTAACATATGAAGAAACTGAACAGTTCTATTGTTAGGATCACATACATATGTTGTCACACATCAGACCCTATATGTAACAGTAAAAGAAAAGAGAAGGAAATGAAGTATGACTCAAAGTGACAGCTCTGGGTTGCCTGATTGCATTTACGTCTGAGCTACATGTTCTTTTCCATTATATGAACATCCGCACAACAGCACTGTGGGTAGACATACGAAACTAAACTTACCCCTTCCATCCTGCGAACACATACAGTACAACTAAACAATGTGAGCACAGAATTGTTTGAGACTCTCTGCACAACAATGCCACTTTCACCTCATACACACTTATTCAACATCTCACATCGAACTATTTAAAGTGTTAAATGCTGTGAGTGCTTATGCTCAAGAGAGCCTCCCCATCTGAGAACGTATATACAAGGCGTTGAAGGAGCTCAGGTTGCAGATCTGTTGTTCTCATTCGCATTTTTTCTTCTAAATATATTTAAACAAGTACTTATATTTTTCCAAAACACATACTGACAACATCAGGCCTAAAAAAAAAAAAGAAAATGTGTTTCTTGTTAAGTGTCACATGATGCTTCTTGTTGTTATGCTTAAGAAAATACTGCTCTGCATTTTAACACCTGTATGTCTTAAAACACTACACACTGCAACCTCTGCACTTTGTGTTGCAGAATAAACTAGGAAGCCTCAAGGGAGGGAATGAGATTTTGGGAAGAAAACAATGTTTGATAATGGTGGGAAATTATGTTGTTGCCAACACCCCCTGTCTCGTCACAAACTTTGTAAGACGTGCGCAATGAGTAATATTTATGGAGCTAGTATCATTCTGGTGATGTGTCACAGCACAGGTGCTTACAAAACAGAATATGCAATTTGCTAAAAGATATTAATAACTGTGCAGATGTCATTGTATACGCCTTTTAAGTTGTGGTGACAATCTGACTGCTGTGTTATCACTGTGTTACTTGTGAGTTCACATGCTCTTTTACTGCATAAAGATGTGGCTTTTACTTTCATGTCATTCCAAACACTAAATAAATAAGGTTACACACAAAAAAAAAAAAAGTTAAAACCATAGCCATTAACTATGTTTATCAGAATGAAAAACATTAAAGTTATTTATCAGTTATTTATCATTTCCATACAGTAAGCAACTTTTACGCTTCAAATAGTCCATATGATTATTCACTATCTTCCAAGTCTTCTAAACCCACACAGTTTTTTCTTTATTTGTTTTTTTTTTGTGAGGAAAAACTGAAATATAACATTATTCACTGAAAACCTTTGTTCCAACCCAATAACTTTAAGATACTCAACAGAACTTCTTTGTGACATCTAAACTTGGCACAGAAACTTCATTTGAGTTCTTGTGTATCATGTACCAATATTTTAGAACTATAGGGGAGAAAAGTATGAAAAAGTGCAAAGAGTGTTGCTAAAGAACCATTTCCATCCGGATTTGGAGAAATATGGAGGCATGTAAACGTTTTTTTGGGCTACATTTTTACTTACTCTAAGAGCTCCATTTCGGGTTAAAATTTAGTTTGCTTCAGTAGATCACAACTGGTAGACTCTGCCAATAGAAAATTCTAAAATTAAATATCTAAAAATATTAAGAAGCCACAACTATAAATATTCTTATCTTACATATTAAACAAATTATTTTTGGATTTCTAAGAATACATTCTAAAATATCTAAATATGTTTTCATCTATTGCAAAATTTAATACCACTGTCACTTCTCATTTTAATTAATTTATAGTGTAATTTTGCCAAAACAGTATTAGTCTCATAGCAAAAAAAAGGTAAAACTCCAGAGCAACAATGCAGATAAAATGTTTTTGATTAGTCATTTCTATCTATTTAATATCCACCGTATACAACTGTTTCATCAGGTGAGCCAAAGTAAATCTTGCCTTGATGTTGACTCAGTGTAACATAAACTTGTACTGTAGGATATCCCAAACATCATCAAACAAAGCATAAGACCTCTGGCCATAATCCACGGAAGAATGCAATACAGTAGAAGAGACAGGCCTGCAGTACTCTATGCTGTGTGTTAGTAGAAGCCCTTGCCCAGCGTCACCATGTCGTCATCGCTGTCAATGGAAAATGCAATGCAGAACACTTCATGATGCTACACATCCAGTGTGTTTCTGTTGCTACAGTTTATGGAGTTAAACTAACATACAACTCATTTTAGCTGCCATTTTCTATTGTTTTCTTCATCTTATTTTCATCTTTTGAAAGTTTAAAGCTCATTGTAAGCCTGTATGTTCTGCTTAACAGACTCCAAAATTAATAGGCTACATTCAAGGACAGAATTCATTAGGCAGATATTTGAACAGATGCAGCCTTAAAACACAGAGCCAATATATACATAAAGCTTTCAAGTTCTGAGTTTCTGATGAGCAAATGTTTTGTAAGCATTATAAGTAGTAATTGTTTTTTAAATACTGGGGTATGGTCAATTCTTTGATTATTTAGGATGAATACATCTATGTTAACGGCAATGAATGAAACATGAGGCGTATGGAAAGTGTTACCTTCTGGTCCACGATGGAGCATGCCATCTCTCGGACCTGCGCCAGGCTGAACTCGCCGGAGTCCAGCAGCACGGGTTCCCGGCTCAAGCCGATCTGGATTTGGAAGGAAATGCCTTGCGACCCCGGGAGGGGGCTCGGCGGTCGGATCACCGGAGGCACGCTCATATGAATCCCCTGGTGTCAACACACAATCACGCCTGGACAGCGATCGGATCGGGCTGTTTGATCGAGTTCACACACCGGTTGCGCAAACTGAGGCAAAACTTCAGATCCCTAAAGTCGTTCAGAGGGTAAACAGACGAAAAAGGCGAATTTCAAGCAAAAACACTGGCACGGAAATGCAAAGAGTTATTTGGACATTGAGAGGCGATGATGATGATGGAGATATAGACGTCAGATATGTTTAATGTTGGGATCTGATCAGACACCGCCTCCTGGCTGCTTCCTTCATCACGGAGGCTCGGATGATGTTGCAATAGCGAATGTGGATGTGAAAGTCAAAGTTTCGGTGCTGTGGATTAATTCTTGACGCTCTGAAACGTAGATAAAAACATTTTTCGTTTACAGGTTATATGGAATAGAGTCGGTACCCTGACAATAAATTGCCATGGTAACCAGAGTTTCCGCCAAAATACTTCCGCAAAACCATGTGGGGCATCCTTCGAACAGTGTGAAGCTTTCGTTTTTGCTTTACATAACAGATCTGACTATTGCCACGTTACTATTGTAGTTTAAAACTGCTAGATTTGTACGATTTCTATTTTAAGAGTGTTGCTGTATGGTTGCTAGGGGGTTACTAGGGTGTGTTTTTTACCTGCCCACGTTCACCTCGAGTCCCTCTGTCAATGTAAGTTTATGGGACGTTTTAGTCCAGACCAAAAAATTTAAATAAAATGATTCCTCACAAATATAGAAGACTAAAACTAAATTATGCTGATTTGCTGCTCAATTAGCCTACTATTGGTGCTCAGTTATAATGGTTCTTTTTATTATCGATTTTTGCTCCTTAATATTTTGTGGAACATTTATTTAAAATATGTATGTATATGTATGTATGTATGTATGTGTATATTTACATTACATTATAAATTTAATGCATATTTGCTGAATAAAAGCATTCGTTTCTATTAAAACACACACACATCTACCCCAAACATCTGAATGGTATCAAGGCTTTTTCAGAAATATTAAACAGCATAACTGTTTTCAACATTGACAATAATAATAAATGTTTTTCTTGAGCACCAAATCCGCATTAAAAATGCTTTCTAAAGGATCACGTGGCACTGAAGAATGGCTGCTGGAAATTCAGTTTGCCTTTACAGGAATAAATTGCATTTTGAACTATATGTGTAATATTATTTCACAATATTAGTGTTTTTACTTTATTTCTGAGCAAATAAATACATAAATGCAGCCTTGATGAGCATAAGGGACATTCCAAACTTTTGACAAATACTATAATTGTGTTACTCTGGACCACAAAACCAGTCATAAGGGTAATTTTTTTTTAAATAGAAATGTATACATCAGAAAGCTGAATAATTAAGCCCTCCATTGAAGTGTGGTTTGTTAGGATAGGACATTATGTGGCTGAGATAAAACTATTTGAAAATCTGGAATCTGAGGGTGCAAAAAAAAATCTAAATATTGACAAAATAACCTTTAAAGTTGTCCAAATGAAGTTCTTAGCAATGCATATTACTAATCAAAATTAAGTTTTGATATATTTACGGTAGGAAATTTACAAAATATATTCATTGAACATGATCTTTATTATCCTAATGATTTTTTTAGCATTAAATTAAAACCGATACTTTTGACCCATACAATGTATTGTTGGCTACTGATACAAATATACCCGCACTACTATTGCTAAAAATGTACCCGCGCTGCTTATGACTGGTTTTGTGGTCCAAGGTCACACATGTATGTGTGTGTGTGTGTGCGTGTGTATATATATATATATATATATACCTATATATATATATATATATAAGGTCACACATATATGTGTGTGTGTGTGTGCGTGTGTATATATATATATATAGTGTTTACCGTAGTGCAGCCCAGTGTTCACATTGACAAGGGCACACCAGTTGTAGCTTTTTCCCAGACAGAGTTGAATGGTTCATTAAATGCCTTTTATTTAGATTGAAACTTACACATTAGGATGCAGATAACTCTGACCAGGCTTGAGTGAGCCAACTGTGTTCATGCACCTCCGTGTGTGCCGGCATTTTGTAAACAGAAGGGCTCAAGGACTTGTAGTTGCTAGGAGAGAGGCCAGCTGATGCTCGCCTCCCACGCATAGAGCAACTGTGTGTTCATCACTGCTGTAGTACCATACAGAAGGCCACCAATATCACTCGATTCAATTAGAGAGATCACTAATAGGACTGCTTGTTTTAGGTCAAATTAGACCCACACAGGCTTACCGCTTTGTCAGAGAGCAGACAAATTTCCCCAAACAAATGATGTGTTGATTGTGGCAACATTTGTTACAGTCGGTTTCTTTCACAACAGGAAGCGTTATTTGTAGCCATATTGTTGGCTGGCTGTCAAAAGTAGTTTTTTATGAAAACAAAATTAATAACTACAAAAGTCATTAGGATTTTTTTGTCTTAAGATATAATTTTTTGAATGGGTAATACAGTACACTGTGAACACATTTCTCAAGTCAACTGTGCTGTCTCACAGGCTGGCAGATTCATCACAACCCATTTGCGATCATTAATAATCCATGTCCTTTTTAAAATAACTACCTGAACACTAACCTGTAGAGTAATTTATTATATGTAATTAAAGGGATAGTTGAACCAAAATAGACAATTCTGTCGTCATTTACTCACCCTCATGTCATTCCAAACCTGTAAGACTGTTATGTCCATACAGTGAAAGTCAGTCAGGTCCAAAACAACACTGAACCCCACTAACTTTCATTATATGGACAAAAAACACAGAGACATTTTCAAATGATCTCCTTTTGTGTTCCAGGGAACTAAGAAAATCGTAAAGGTTTGGAATGACATGAGGGTAAATGATGACATAGTTGTAATTTTTTAGTGTAAATCAGATTGAAATAACTCATTGTTCTTCATTACTGCATGTTTTTCTTTCACTTTGCAAATTTTTGGTTGATTTTGTGAAATGAGACGCAAGGATCAATCATGGCACAGCATTTTTTTAAGGTGACGCCAACATCTCGCATGCTGCTTCAGTTCCAGGTGGCTAACCTTTCCATGCGCATCAATTCTTGTTTGACTCTGTAAACTCTTTATGACACACAATTTCTCATTTGACAAAAGGAACTAAAATTATTCCACTCATAAGCCTGTAAAATAATCTTCCTTAAATAAGTCTAAATTACAGAAGACAGGAAGTCAAAAGATTATCAGAGCATGTCACACAGAAAGAGCGAGAAAACGCTGGCATATGCCAAAGCACCTCTTGACAGATAATAAGGTTTCTCTGTGTTAGGAGCCATTACAGGTCAGGACCCCCAGTAGCATGTCATGATGACTTCTAATTGCAATTTATGTAATAAGTGGGAAAGAGTTTTAGTAACATGGTCGAAAATGGAGAATAAATGATAAGGGGCTTGGCAGAAATGACAGTTTTCAGTTTAGTACCCCGCTCGCTCTCTCTCTCTCTCTTTCTCTTGCTGTGGCTCACTCAGCAATTAACTCAACGCCCATTACATCCTCAGTGCTGATCTGACTGACAGGGAAAATGTCTATATTTATAATTATGGAGAGTGGAGTGACTGCTCCATCAAGCCTTTTTGTGACATGGAGGTTTTGACTGATACGGGTGGTGTCAGGTGTGGCATCTTGGGGCAGTGGAGGTTGTGCTTTGGTTTGGTTAAAAATGCATTTCACTCAGTCCAACTCTAAATAAGAGTTAATTTGCAGTAAATGTCTATTTTCCTTATAGAAAGAAAGAAAATATTATCAATTAGTGCCTGAGAGGAAATCAAAACTCCAGAGTCCTACAATATTTGGATATCATTAAAGCTGAAATAAAAATAAATGGAAACTAAATAGTAATAATATTATTTTATAGTGCTTTTCACAATACATAATGTCTCAAATTATTTTTACAGAAAAAACATTTCTACAATACAATTAAAAGAAAACTTAAAGGGATAGTTCACCCAAAAATGAAAATTCTGTTATTAATTACGCTCATGTAGTTCCAAAACCGCAAACCTTTGTTTGTCTTTGGAACACAAATTAAGATATTGTTGATGAAATCCGAAAGCTTTCTGACCCTGCATAGACAGCAACGCAACTACCACATTCAAGGCCCAGAAAGGTAGTAAGGACATCGATAAAATAGTCCATACTTTTTGTGCACAAAGAAAACCAAAAAGCAGCACCACAAGCATGAAAAATTGTTGAATAAAGTAATTATTTTGGTTTTCTTAGAGCACAAAAAGTATATTTGTAGCTTTGTAGCATTACTGTTGAACCACTGCTGTCACAAGGACTATTTTATCGATCTCCTTACTACCTTTCTGGGCCTTGAACGTTTTAGTTGCGTTGCTGTCTATGCAGGGTCAGAAAGCTCTCGGATTTCATCAAAAATTTCTTAATTTGTGTTACAAAGATGAACGAAGGTCTTATGGGTTTGGATCAATATGAGGGTGAGTAATTAATGACAGAATTTTCATTTTTGGGTGAACTATCATTTTAAATATTAAAATATATTAAAATAAATAACAAATTGCATTGTAATGTGCATTACAAAATTACTAAAATTTGACCAAAATTTAAAAAAAAATAAATAAATTAAAAATGAAAAGATCATTCAAAACATTTATAAAAGCTATATACTAAAATATTCTGTAACATAACTGTGCATTAACATACTCAGTTACTTATTTTCAACCAAAATCCGACCTTGTGCAAGAGATCAAAGTTCAAGGACCAAGTGAGAAAAAGATCCTAATATATTCTGAATAATTATACACTGAATGTAGAATGGTATGATATCGTGGATATCTTTCAATGGTATAATATCGTGATCCAAATATCACAATAATATTATTGTATGGTTATATGCATTTATCATTTGGAAATTTTCAGGTCATGTCAGGCCATGCATAAACATAAACATCGGATTCATTTTAAAAACAGCTTTTTTTCTTTATTCAATGCTAAGAATCAGCTGTTTATCTCTATAACATACAATGTAAAATCACCACTCTGAAATAAACTCGTTATGGCAATCAAAGGGTTAAAGTGAATGCATCAAAGTAAAATAAGCATGTCTGATGTGAAACCATTGTTTGACAAGAGCCACTCATCAGTCTTTTGTGGGCCTCTTCAGCCACTGTGCCCTCTCTGCATGCTCAATCTCATTCAGTCTCTCATTCACTGACCTTTTGTTACCATTCATTATCTTTTCTGCAGACATCTTCAAAGATAACAAAACTTACAATTCAAATGATTTGCAATTGGTTCCCTGCTTTCCCATGAAACTGTGCACTATTTGTTAATGCTCAGGTTCATGATGGGTAATGCAAAAGGTTAATTTCATATGATAAACTATTACTTTTTTTTGTGAATGAGATTGAAACTGACAGCTCGTCGTTCCAGCACAAACTTTGTTGTGCAGATCTTGTTTATTTAGTATGTGGTCAGCAGGGACGCATATTAAATATCTGGAGAGACTACTTGAGCGAAAAGTCTTCATTTCGTTGGCTGATTCTGTTTGTTTTATATTCATTGTGATTGTGACTTTGGCAGCGATTTAAATCCCCACAGCGAAGACGCCTTTTCTGTAATGACACTTCTGAGGACTCTGCAAAAAAGGTCCTGTTTAGAATGTTGTAGTTTTGCTGGGTGAAATTCAAATAACAATAGGAAGTATATATAACAGGGTATGTAAATGCCAATACCCCGATAGATGTGTGAAGTAAAGTGTTTTGGGTTGGGCCTGCACATAGTCACTCTATTGTGTTTGTGCAGCATTTAACTGCATCATATTGATTGGTGGAAAAGATATTGATGGTAAAAGAAAATTTGGGGCTTTAAATGCTGCTATTTCTGTTTGATGTGAAAATGTTATTAAATTATTAATTTTATATACATTTAATTTTAATATGAAAATATTTTAAATTATTAATTAAAAATGATTGACCTTGTATTAATTATTTTCTTAAAAATGTTATACTGAATAATGTTTCAGCTGTTTTTTCTAAAAAAGCCCTTCTGACCATTTATATATATAATTTTTTTTATTTTTCTCCACCTTTTTCACACATGATGACAGAATATTCATTTTTTGGTGAACTATCCCTTTAAGGCCGTGTAAAGGTGCTTGTGGTGGCAGATGCATAACTGTAATTAGCTATACAGTTGATTCTTGATTGCATCGTATTTGTTTTAGGGTGTAGATGAAATGATGTGGCAAGTTGTTTGTGATTCATGCATGTTTGTTTGCAGGTGTGTGCATATAATGTGTATCTTCTCCTTGCTCTGTCTCTTGTCTACTTCTGGAACCTACGGGACATTTAATTTGAGGCCTTGGGAATCCTCTAGTGAAAATATGCTCACAAACAAGTTTACTTTGAAAAACAGATGAAGAGTCACGGAGCCCTCTGCAGAGCATTTAAACTGTAAATCTATACAAATTATAATACAAGCACAATGGAACCCAAGTGCTGTGCTGAGGAAGTCCATACCTTTGAACAAAAAATAAAATAAAAACACTGGTTTATAGAGGGCTAGAATGGTTTGGTTACATATCCTAACTAAAGATTAAAATAAAATAGCTTTTTAGTTGTTTAAGAATTACTGAACGAATGAATGAATGAACAAATGAATAAATGGTTACTTATCGTATGTATGGATTAAAATATGATTGATTTTTTGTTGTTTATTATAAACAATAAATCAGTTAATATTATATAGCATATATATATATATATATATATATATATAATTTTTTTTAAGTTCTATTTCCTTGATATTTTCCTTCTCTTTCATTTTGAAATATAGACCAAAATGCAATGTTCTGTTTGTCATGAATGCAACATAAAAATGAAGAGCATGTTTGTATTTGAAATTTCTATTGACAAAATCATAATAACTACTTATACAATAACTGTGCATATAGATAGATAGACAGACAGACAGACAGACAGACAGACAGACAGACAGACAGATAGATAGGATAGATAGATAGATAGATAGATAGATAGATAGATAGATAGATAGATAGATAGATAGATAGATAGATAGATAGATAGATAGATAGATAGATGTAATACAACTATTAAAGCTGGCTATTTATCAACAATTGGCATGTTTAGTTTTCATAACATCATGACGAAACACGATCATGCTAGTATGTAAATAGTTGACATTGATTACAACACCATCGCATGAGAAATTGCTTCTTCGTTATGCTGGCCAGGGCTTATTTTTGATACTTAACTGGGAAATTGAAAAGCAAACATCAGAAAACATATTGCAACACTGCCAGGGGCGGTCCCTCAGCACCCCAAATAAAAAACAACAAAGTGCATCTTTAATTATTTTGTGTCTCCCAATAACAACTTTAATTGGCTTGCGGAGGCAGGCAGGGACTGTGGAAGCATAGCTAACGTTCAGTTGGGACTTGAAGAGGACGGATACTGTCCCCTAATGGCTCACATCACTAGCTCTACAGTCACAGGCCGCTAATGACTCGCTTGTCACCCATCTCGTTAGCACAGGGCAGACCTCGGCAGGCCCTCCCCCTTGCCCAGTCACCAGGGAAAGGCCTAATTGGGTACAGGGTGTGGCTGGATTTAGGGTGGACGGTGGTCACTGTTGCATGTATCAGTACACTTGATAATAGTTTCCCGGGAGACTGCATTAATCTACAGTTTCAGACCTGTAAATTGAACTCCCCTGCTCTTGCCTTTCTCTCACCGCCCCTAACAAACCGTGTTCTTTGGTTCAAAAGTATAGAGTTGTTTGTTTAGGATGCAAGTTGGTCATTCTTTGGTTTGGCATCACACAACAACTCTGCTGACTTAACATTTAGGCCATAGAGTTTATAATTATACATTGGTTTGCAAAAGTATTCAGACCTTTACCCAATAACTTGCAAGTGCCCCTAATAAAAATGCATGAATATAAATTAATCATATTTTAAACGTGTTTCATTTGTACCTGCTCTCCAGAGGACTTTCCGTCACAATATTATGTCAAGGAATGTCTACAGGCCGCAAAAGTATGTTAAGTACAATTTTCTCATTTAAGCCGATTCATATTCTTGAATTTTCTGACCCCTGACATTTTTCTTTCAAAAAGCACAATTAAAAAAAAATCTGTTATTTGAATGTCACATTGTTTATGTAAGAAAACTTGCTTGGCGAAAAGAAAATGTAAATATGCTTAGGAAAAATTATATATTTTGAAAAATAACATTTTGCTGTAATCGTTTGGGGATGTGTACCAACTTCAAGTACTTTTTTTTCACATTTGTAGACATATTTACCACATTGTCAAATACATTTAAATCAAGACATTTACCGACCACGGTGGGACATTGACCATGATTGATCCATGCTTGATCCACTTGATGTTAATTTGGTCCATTTTTGTGGCATCATTCTGTAACTTTTCTCCAAAATAGCAGTTTTTTAGTACATCGATCATTTTGAATATTGGCTATAAGATCTGTCTTGGTCTCATCTTACCAGACTGTTTTCTTACAACAGAACTAGGTTGTGTTTCTAGTTATGGTTACTATGCTGCACAGCTTTTCTCCATTCTTTGCTACTGAATGTTTCCCCTTTCAAATGATTGCTGGCCTTGCTGGGGCATTTAAAAGGTACAACCTTTTCTATTTAGTCTCTCTAGCTTCCTGATAATTACCCCAGCTGTGTCCACTGGGATATCCAAACACTTGTATACTTGCAAATCCTTTTCCTAATTTATGCATTTGTTATCATCCAAGTCTAATTTATTTGGAATGTCCTTTAGTATTTAATGGTCCCTTAATGGTGGTATGTTTTTCCCAAATAAAAATAATTTTTAGCTGTAACACAGAAATCCAAACTTCTGCATTTCAAAATTTTAATTAATTCAGTAAGTTTAAGAGAAATTATTTAAAATATTAATACTTTAATAGGCCACTGTATATGTGTGACAGAAAATCCTCTGATGAACTGGTTTAAATTATACATTTAAAATGTGAAGAAAATATTCTTTCCCTCTGCTCTCATCAATGTCTCACAACAGAAGTAAGTAATATTTATTTCTAGGGCACCTTTCCTGTTTAGGTGTTTTTAAGTGCTTTACAACAAAATTGCAAAATTAAGAATAAAAATAGACATGACAATTAAAAAAACAATTTAGACAAAAGCAAGTTTGAACAAGTGAGTTTTCAGCTGCTTTTTAAAAATGTCCACAGAGTCCACAGATCTCAGTTTTAGAGGAAGAGCATTCCACAACTTGGGAGCAACTACTTCAAAGGCACAGTCTCCTTTTGTCTTCAATGTAGAACATTGAACAACTAGCAGGATCTGATTTGAGGATCTCAGATTCCTGCTAGAGCTATAGGGTTGGAACATCTCTTTTATATACACAGGGGCTTGACCATGCAACACTCTAAACAATTTTAAAATTAATTCTAAATTTGATTTGATATGGTTTGGGGATCTCAGATTGAGATCTCTTTGATGATTTGGTTAAAAGCTTAGCAGCAGTATTTTGAACCACTTGTAAACATTTGAGGGATGAATTAATAAGACAGGTAAAAAGAATATAGATTGCTGCAAGATCTAGTGAGATGCGTTCAAATTCTGCACAGAAATCTCTGTTATAACCTGATCAAACGGTGCTGACGCAGAAAACCAAAAGCAGTAACGCGAACCATGATGTTGTGGCAGAAATAGTCAAATGTTATTACATTATACATTAAGGGTTTGTACAGCTTTTTGAGAGAGAAATTCAAGCTCCAAAATGATCCAATTTGAATGTTATTTTTAATGTGATGATCAAAATATACTGTGGTGAACAAACACTTATGTAAAATTAAAAAATACATCAAATCACCATTATAACCTGTAGATGGCAGCAGATGAGCAATTATTGGCTTAGTAAGTTATTTATACTTTTTACTTAATATTTTAAAATTCTAAAATAATTATAAAATTACTAGGCTATTTTAAAATATCAAATCATCACGAAATCAGATTTTATCAGAGGTTTGCTCTTTTTTGTGTATGGAGTAAGAAAAGTCACAAAGTGCTTTGGAAAACTAACTTTTCTTCAGTTTGCGAGTTAATCACACATAATCACTGAAGTTGATGTTCAGTTTCATATAAAGGCCTTTCCACACTGAACATGATGTGAAAAAGCGAGGCGAATCGCCGACGAATGGTGCTTTCACACTGAACGCGAAACGGTTGTTCGCCATCTGCTAATTCATGACTGCACGCTAGGTGGTGCCATCCAACAATGCATTTTTCCTCAGATATGTATCTCGCAAATGGATTTAACATAATCTGCATAAAATTAAGATAAACAAGGTTCTACACCAGAAACAAACTATCTATAATGCTTACAAGAATTGGCTATATCCTAAAATATAATTAGAAGTACAATTAGCATCAAGCTACACTTGAAAATGTATGTAGTTATTAATGTATTTGCTTACCCACTTTAAATCATCATCGAGTGGAAGAAAACGGATGGTGCTCTACAAATCACATAATTCAGTGGAGAATTAATAGAAATGTTATTCTGTATAAAGAACATGTGAGAATAAATCTGTTCTCAAATACCAACGATAACAAGGACTCAGCATCCACTCTCTTCTCTTATCCAGGATACTCTTCTTCTGTTTGTTTGCACTGGTTTTCGAAATAGCGCCACCAAGTGAAGCAAACACTTCACTTACAGATAGCTACAGACCTTTTTGTGCAATCAAACCGGTCACATGATCCTAGCTCAAATCTTATTGGACGGCCCGTGTTTTCGCTTTGTGGATTTGTCGGACTGGTTAAAAAAAAAAACATTCGCATTTTCGGTGCACGAATGTTCGCGGTATATGTGGAAGCATCCATAGAAATCTACTGTTTTATTTCAGCACGCCATTGCATCTGATATTCGTTTAGCTTTTTCACGCTCAGTGTGGAAAGGGCTTAAGACTATATAAGAATAATGGCACATTTAATAAGAGCACAATATATACCTTGTCTACATAAAAATTAGATTTTTCCCACGTTACTGTTGTTAATAAAATATATTTTGTAGGCTTCCCAACTCAAGCATAGTGCTTTACTGTCAAATCTGTATAAACATGAAATAATCAAGAACTGACGTAATATTATTAGTAACTGCATTTATATATTTATATTTGTCATATCCCTCTGAAATTAAAAGAATACTGCACACTGCATTTCTATGAGTTAAGTCTATTTATTATCAAAGCATTTGTCAAATTGTCAGTTATAAAACCTACATTAAACATTTCACTTACAGATAGCTACAGACCTGTCTCTCTCCTTCCATTCATAGCGAAAACCCTCGAAAGAGTTGTTTTCAACCAGGTATCATTGTTTCTTTCACAGAACAACAAACTGGACACTAACCAGTCAGGTTTCAGGAGTGGCCATTCAACTGAGACTGCGCTACTGTCAGTCACGGAAGCCTTGCAAATTGCAAAAGCTGATTCCAAATCATCTGTTCTTATTCTGCTGGATCTATCTGCTGCTTTTGACACTGTCAATCATCAGATCCTCCTGTCTGCCCTCTCATCACTGGGCATCACAGGGATTCCACTTTGCTGGTTTGAATCCTATCTCACCGGTAGGTCTTTCAGGGTGGCTTGGGGAGGGGAGGTATCCAAAGCACATCAACTTGTCACTTTGGTTTCTCAGGGATCAGTTCTTGGACCCCTCTTCTTCTCCATATACACAACATCCCTGGGTCCCATCATATAAACACACGGCTTCTCCTACCATTGCTATGCTGATGTCACACAGCTCTATCTCTCATTTCAACCAGATGATCCAACGGTAGCTGCACAGATCTCAGGCTGCCTGGTGGACATCTCGGCATGGATGAAAGAATATCACCTACAGCTCAACCTGGCAAAGACTGAGCTTCCTGTTTTCCCAGCCACTACAAATCTACAGCATGATTTCACCATCCAGTTAGGTTCTTCTACAAGTATCCCATCAACTTCGGTAAGAAATCTTGGTATAACCTTTGATGACCAGCTGACCTTCAAAGACCACATTGCAAAGACTGCTCGATCTTGCAGGTTTGCAATGCACAACATAGAAAGATCAGGCCCTTTCTAACGGAGCATGCTGCACAACTTCTCGTCCAGGCCCTTGTCATTTCTAGGCTGGACTACTGCAATGCTCTTCTGGTTGGACTTCCATCAAGCGCAATCAAACCTCTACAAATTATTCAGAATGCAGCGGCATGACTGGTCTTCAATGAACCCAAAAGAGCCCATGTTATACCTCTCTTAATCTGCACTGGCTACCGGTATGTAAATGTAAATGTTCAGTTAAAATGGGGAAAATATGTGAATAATTGCATTGCAGGCTGATTTGAGGTGTGCCCCTAAATTTTCAGCTTGTGCTCCTAAAAAAAAAAACAGTCAGGGGCTACAGTGCTCCTAGTAAAAATAGTTAGTCTGGAGCCCTGAATGAATTTTTTATTTTGACTCAAGTCCCATTCGTTTACATGGAGAGGGCGGGGTTTATGACCTGTACTGCAGCCAGCCACCAGGGGGCGATCAAAGAGCCCGCAGCTTCACTTTTCAGGATGTGTGAGGCACACCCATAAAGAACTAAGACTTTCCATCACTTTTAGAAGAACACCAACAGGAGCCGAGTTAAGTACTTCTGTTTTTTCAGGATTTAACTGTGATTATTTGACTTCCAGACTTTAATGGAAGTCAAATAATTTTGGGGAAGTCATGGCCTAACGGTTAGAGTGTTGGACTTGCAATCCAAGGGTTATGAGTTCGAGTCTCGGGCCGGCAGGAATTGTAGGTGGGGGGCAATGAATGTACAGCGCTCTCTCCACCTTCAATACCACAACTGAGGTGCCCTTGAGCAAGGCACCGAACCCCCAACTGCTCCCCCGCAGCAGCATAAATGGCTTCCCACTGCTCCAGGTGTGTGTTCACGGTGTGTGTGTGTTCACTGCTGTGTGTGTGCATGAATTCTGAGTATGGGTCACCGTACTTGGCTGTATGTCACGTCACTTCCAATAGAGTTTATACAATTTAAAAGAGTAGGCCGTTTTGTAATTTCATGATACTTAAAAGAAATATATAGTTGAGTATCATCTGCACAGCAATGATAGCGAATGCTTTCAAAATTACTTATCAGTTGCCCCAGAGGCAGCATTACATTTAGTAGTACATTTTGTATACAGCAAATACAAAGCAAAAAACAATGGGGCCAAAACGGAACCCTGGGTAACACCACAGGACACAGGTGCTGTTGGTGAGGTATAATTTTGAACTCTTACTGAGAAAGTCCTGTCTGATAAGTATGATGGAAACCAACTCAAGGCTGTTCCAGAGATACCAACCTGCTGTCTATGCCTCTCAACTACTATATACCTGTGATCAACTGTACCAAAAGCAGCAGTGAGATCCAATAAAGCCAGTACAGAGCATTCTCCTGCATTACCTTGCATTAACAAATCATGAAAGTGAATCGTTTGAATTTAACTTGTAAAAAATTTCTTTTGTACCTGCTAAAATTAAACGGCTGATGTCACAGTTACATACAGCAGACTATGAATGTGGGTGGACATGAGCTGTTTTGGTGCTGAAGATGTGTATTGATATGTATTTTTGTGATATAAATGAGCTGTTTGTGTGAGTTCTGTGAAACTGCTTGGTGATAGTAACTAGTAATATACTAGTAATGTATGTTGAGTAAACACAATAAAACTACACATTCAGGCTTACATTTGGACAAGAGTATATACTTTTTAGGAAGGCAGATATGTAATGGAGGTAGATTTAACTATAATGACTGTAACTTTGTCAGGTTGGGGTAAGTTGTCAAATTTTATTTCACGTTGTAATTTTTAAACTTATTATAAACAATACAATAATAAGTAATAATAATAATATACAACAATAGTGTATTATTTCTATATGCTGTTTTCATTTTTTTTTCTTTCTTTGGTATTTAATGTGCCTAAGGGCCATTGTATAAATACAATGGATTTTCTGGAGTAAAAACTGTGACTAGTTCCAGTCTCTTTTACATTACACAGCTTTATAATATCCCATTTTAAAATATTTATTTAGCTCTCCATCATAGCTTTGCATTTCACATCTTGCAGTGTCATATCTGGTGGTTTAATTAATCTCCACAAGGGAGAAATTTGCCAAAGAGTCTGTCAGCCGGTGGCCATTTTGACAGGTCCTGTCAGGGAGATACGAAGCCATATCACAATCCACGCATTTCAGTTTCTGCTCTCCTTTGCCCCAGCAGGCAAATAAACAGCACGATGTTTTCTGTCAGAAGCGAGACTAAAACCTGAACTTCAGCCATTAAAGCAACACAGTATGTACAGAAATATTTTTCACATAATAAATACAGGTATCAGTAGATTTCTGACCTTAATATTATACGCTTCTCAATGTCTCAGTTTGCTCCTGAGCTATATATAAGACACCAAGAAGTAAGAAAAAGGAATGCACAGTGATTATGTTCAAGCTTATAAATAATGAAACTTCATGAGGTCAGAACACAGCAGAATGTGGTATAAACATGGCGATGACAATCCACTCCTCCGTGCCTCACTGACAGCGACACTGAAAATATATGTTACACACTTGTAGCAATTCCCGTCCGGATGACCAAACCTACTTCAGAGAAAGTCTGCCGGTAAATAAATGCAAATGATTTTCAGTGGCTGTATTTTTCCTAATACATTCATGTTTTATGGTTTGAACTTTAGCAACTAAAAGGTGTCAACGTTGCTGCTATCCTGGAGTGTAACAACAATGAAATAATCTGCACACACATACACAGAGCCATCTGGCGTGTCTGTCAGAGGACCTGACAGTCTTACCAGATATCACAGAGGGTGCTGTATGATGTCACACAAGAAACAGCAACCAAAGTGATTTCCTGCCCCCTCCTATGCACGGCACTATTATAAACCATGAACATACTGGCTCTTTTGACATATACTCTCCTTCTATAGGAGCCAGAATACATCTTCATGTCTTATCACTGAGCAAATTGCCTTGAATACACAGGCTATAGATATAGGTATTATTTTGCACCTTTAAAGGCATTTTTCTTGATACTGAATGATTGCAATTATGACAGCCAAACTATAAAAATGTCATTGTAGCATATGTCTGATGCTATTGTATCTTCCCGGGCTTAGTAGGCCTCACATTGCAGCACAACTATGGATAATATTTGTCTCCGAAACAGACCATTAAGCCAATTAACATAACGTAAAGCGGAATAAAGGAGGAGGGGCTTAATCCCCTCAAGCACAGGTCTCCCATGAGGAATAGGTGTGAATATTCGCTAGCATCTCGTCCTGTGTCCCCTTCATCCCTGCGTACAGCTTTCTTCCCTGCCAATCGACCCCCCTTCCAACAAACACACACCGAAGCGCCCAGTGCACTCCTGGCATAGTGTATATAATATGTAGCTAGCTAATTGCAAATCATCTGTGATGTACACGACTGCTTCACTAATTGCCGCTGGAAGCTGTGCTCATTAACTGTTCTCATCTGGCTCGGTACACAAGCTAAACAACCTGCAAACGATCCAGCAATTACTGTTATTTTACATCGACGACGCCAGGCGTGCATGAAAATAGCTGCTGTAAATAACAAAAGACATTTGGCTGCAAATGTCTGAAAACGCTTCGCCGCCAAAAAAGAGGCTCATTAAAGAGTAGTTATTTATTGAAGAATTTTTTTGAACAAAAGCAGCAGGGCGCTCCTGAGGGACTCGCCGAAGGCTTTCCTGAGTTCGATGGCACGCCCACGGATCATTTATTGACCAAACTGAGTTTTGTTGTTTACCAATAAAATGGTGGTACGCTGACAATGTTTGTGTAACATATGCCTCACACATACTGTATGTCACCAGAAAGCAGCCTTACAACTGGTGAGACAACGTTTGTGTGTGACGGAAAGAGAGAGCTAAAGAGAGGGAGTGTTTTTCAGTCATACTGACTGTCTATCTTCTGTCAGCTGTCTTAAAATTCTCCACTGTAATGTTTGTTGTAAAAATGCTACAGTCAGAAGCTGATAATTGGTAACTGTAAGGCTGATGATACACTGGGCAACTTTTTGAGCAGTTTTGCTGGGCAGCTTTTTTTTTGAGCAATGTTGCTTGGGCACTTTCACTTTGAGAATGGGTGACAAATGTCTATCTTGTGGGCCTTGTGTCTCATCTGGTTGCCCATTGGTGGCAACATTGCTTAAAAAGTTGCCCAGTGTATCATCAGCCTAAATCACTTTTCCATTACGGTGAAAAAAGTCAACATCATCAGGGCAACACATGACGCTGTGATATATGACACATATGGTTTAACATCACATTATATGTCATTTTACAGTAAAATACTGAATTTATATATACATATATAACACTTATGGTGTTGACTTTGTGTGTATGACCCTGTGCAATGTCTATATACATGTATTTGCCATGTTTTATAGACAAGCCACTTACAGTGAACTCTGATTCATCTTGTGACTTTCTTTATTACCAGTTATATTATTATGGTGGTTATCAGTACATTTTAAGGTAAAAAGCAGATTTTAATAGCTCAAGTTTGGTATAATAGCAACTATATCAGCTTAATGAAATACACTAAAATGTTATAAAATCTTAGTTGTAAAATATACATGCACCATTATAACATCCTATAATACTAGAAACACTGTCACAATATTTTTACGGTAAATTTCTGGCAACCACAGCTACCAGTTTTTACCAGAAATTTAACAGGATATTTTCTGATGTAGGTTTTAGCAGAATATCTACTTTTAGTATGTAGTCTAACAATGCAGCCTCCAACTTATAGAAAAGCAGAGAACAAAAAGAGGAATCCTTGTAAAATCAGGTATTTGTGCTGCTGAGAATGAATCTGCAGTGAATGGTATTCTCTAATACTGTTGGAAACAGTCACCAGTTTCCAGTAACAGTCAGTTTTGATTTAGTATAAGTTAATGGTATTCTCTAATGCTGTTGGAAACAGTCACCAGTAACAGTCAGTTTTGATTTAGTATACATATATATATATATGATTGATATATATTATGATTTAATCTATATATACCAGATTCATAGGTATATTTGGTGCAATGTCATATGTTATGTGACATGACACTTTCTGCTCTATTGTTTTATTTTTCCCATATCATGTCCATTTGTGAGTTTATTTTTTCAGTTAACAATATGAAAGCAAATTCAAATATAAATAGTCTCAGACATCTAAAATTTCACTGCATTCAGAAACATTCAATGGCCGCACTCCATCCGGACATTAGCTTTATTACTTCAAATGTTTCTAAGGATTGATATGGCAAATTAAAGCAAACCCTATTAGTGGGAACTGACTCATTATGGTCGTCACAGTCAATTATCTCTCATTAGTAATAATATTACAATAACTTACTAAGGCCTAGAGTTTAGCTTATTATTTTCTTGTTGTTTCCCAGTATGCAGCTATATGTAATGACGTTTAGAAAGTCAACAAAAAAAATGTAAGCAAATGAATAGTGAAATGAGTTTTGCAACAAATCTTTGTAGAAGAGTCACTGAAATATCTTCAAATAGATAAACAGCGGAAAGAAAAGTCTGAGTTTTGCTTTGGAAAACACAAAGCTTAATAACACACTCAGACACAAAATAGTCCTTCTCTCTTTCCCTCCCTCTTACCCTCTCTATTTTCTGTTTCACATACCCTTTTCGTCACATTTCCCCATACACACACACACACACACACACACACAAAGAGAACTCATTTTAATGTGTTTATGGAATGTAAAGCCATTCATTTTCGAAATCCTGTCTCTTAACCATTATCTCTCATTGTAACACATAAGGGCGGAGACAGGAGATTTTGTGTGTGGGCGTACAACAGGCTTCTCTGCGCAATCCTCTTAGAGAAAATGAGAAAGAATGGCGAGCTGAAATTAATCCAAAAAAGGTAGAGACTCCAGAGGAGGGAAAAAGAGGCCATTAATGCAGACATTGCTGGTAGACAGAAAAATAATTATTCTAGGTGTGCGTGTGTGGCGAGAGAGAGTGAGAAAGAGAGAGGGAGTGGAGGAGGGATGATGAAATTGCTTGATTAAGAAAGAGAGTGAGAAAAAGAGAGGGAAAGGAAGGGGGGGTAAATATTCAACTAACCGTTTCATTTTCCTCCTTTGAAAATCGATGAGTAAAAAAATTTTGCAGATGTGTTCAGACGCATGACTTCCTGTAAAAACAAGAGGACAAATATATCAATTTCTTTGTTCATCTCCATCTACCACTTGTAATCTTTAGGTATGATACTCCAAGAATAAATCCGATGATATTTTTGCCCACCTGCTGACAGCAATCTCCAAAGGGAAGCACATTATATTCGTATATAAAGATTAGCATGCATTGTGGCTTTTATTCCAAAGGACAAAATTTTATTTGCTTCCGTAAGGCCTGACTTAATACGCCGCTCTGCATGAAATTCATTATGGAATTTCACTGGATGGACACATATTGAAAAGACACGTTATATCAATAACATAAACCTCTTAGGTTACACTTTATGTGTAGCCTATATCTTTGTCATGAAAAGCAAAAGCAACAGACCCTAATCCAAATCACTTGGTATCCCTTTTACAAGGACATTAGCTCTGCCACTTAATCTGGTCGGGAAAGCGCAGCTAGCTCTATACTGTCCAGCTCAAACATATACGTAAGCCACAGAGCTCACTGGGAGCAGTAGCAGGCCGAGTGGGTTGTGAGCTGAACTAATGAAGCTCAGGTTGGAGCCTCATCGTCCTGTGCGTTCCCACCTTTCACAGACGCTACCAGGGGAATCAATTTGAACAAATACAGAACATATTGTAGCTGGGTTCATTGCAGCGTTAATTAATGTAGCAGACGCTAAAGAAACTCTGAGTACAGCGAGTCCCAATTATCCAGGGAGCAGCCAGGAGCTGATTTGCCATTTGTTATATTAAGTATTTGGAATTAGTGGAGTCCAGGTATAATTAAAAATTGTGCCACTTTCACCTGCAACATGTGGAAACTTGTTAATTCCCAACTTTTCCAACCCTTTCCCTCATGATTTAACAGATGGTGAGAGAGGGAAAAGGAGTATTGAGAGAAAAAAAAAAAACATGTTGTTGTTTAGTAGAAGTGGAGCGAAGCTTAATAAAGCACAACTTGGCAACACTATTCGGTTTGATGTGAATGAGTGGACGAATATTTTTCTGATGATGTGTATTTTTTCAGGTTTATCGTGTCAACGAGAATTAACCAGTCACGTGTCTCTCATTTCTTACGCAAGGGTTTGTTGGCGCGATAAGCACCCCTTCCACTTTCGCTGTTTGTTTGTTTGGAGTCCGTGTTCACTTTCTGTACCATTAAAACAAAACACCGGAGGTAAAACACAAAATAGTAACCACTTTTTCCACGAACATCCAGGGCGGAAACCGAATTGTATGCACTGAGGAAGATGCCTGCTTGCCACATACTCGAAACAAATTTTTTCTGATGCGTGCTCAGCTTGCGCGCGTAGGTGTGTGCACGCGCTTTCATAGGCCTGTGTATGGCGTCAGTTTGAGTGCGTGCGTGTGTGTGTGTGCACGGTGACGTGGGGCTCAGTGTGAATCATAGGGTTGACATGGAAGACTTCAGTCACAGGTCATTTAGCACAGTGGGATTCTGTTCCCCCACAGCACACACACACAGTCATACACACACAAAAATGCTGCTGTAAATACGCAGTGCCTCGGATCAATTTTTTTCCAGTACATTTTAAAGCATCTTTACCAGAAGTTGAATCTTAGTCTTGGATAAACTACATAGCCTACAGACAGCCGTTCAAAAAAATGTTGGAAAACAAGCAGTGTTGTTTTCTAATGTGGACAAACAAGTGTCCATCAAATCGCACTTAGTTTCGGAGCGCTCAGACAACAGTTTAAAATCCGCAAATACGGCGCTCTCGCGTTGATGCGCGCTCGCGCCACAGCAACTGTGAGCGTGATGAAGACAAAGAGTGAGACAACAATGCGGTAAAATGTGCCACTGCCAAACAACACAGGATAGGATCAACAACAAAGAAACTAACCCGTACGGATGATGTGTATATGTGTGCGATATCTTTGCTGACTCTGTTACCTTACAGTTAATGTTTTGTGACTATGGTGATGGTTCCTTTGACATACACTAAAATTGCTTTAGCTTTCTCTATATTATTATTATTATTATTATTATTGGACTAAAACTTAACACGATCTCCTCCTAAAGCTTTAACTCGAGTCACACCTTAGGATTATTTTCAGTGTTTATATTTTCCAACTGATCAGACTCAAACCCACCAAAATAGACTTTAGTGTGATGTTCAAATGAACCAAGACACTTAAAGAGCATCAGCTGCCAAAAAAAATCACATCTAAACAGACATTCTAAACTATTTTAAACTGCCTTTACCAAAGTTACAAACTTTACCCCCTTTATCTACATCTTTTTTTTCTACAGGCGTCTATAAATCAACAAAATGCGCCTCGACAGCCGAGAAGTGAAGCTTTAGATTACTGTGCGATAGGCCTGTGTGAAGTAGCCTACCAAAATAATTGTCAAAACTAATTTCCCATTCATCCTTAAAATAACTAGACTATGAATCATACATGTAACGCGATTTAAATATCTCTAAAAGTCAACCGTGAAGATTTAGGATCTTTAACAGCCCGTTCACAAGGATTTTTTTTTTTTTGGATCCACCAACTCATGAGCCCGTTCACAAACCTGTTCCCATCCCGATCAAGTTTTTCTAATTAGTAATTTTTTTCTTTTTTATCCTTTATTTTTGTTTTTGGAGGATTTTTTTTTCACCTCTGATTTTCATTGCTCTCAAGGCACCGGGTCTCCATTTCGGTGACATAAGGGGTAAGAAAATTTCAAAACCTCCGTTAATATGTAACGCTGACTTGCTTTGAAGGCCGGAATGATTTCGCCAAATTCATAGGATAGTTTGTTCTGGATTATTAGCCTCGCGTGCCACAGCGGTGTGTTTGTTAAGTTGTTTATTTGTCGAAAAACACCTATGCAGTCACAGCCTAATTGATAAGTGAGTTTTGCCTTATGTAAAATCAGATTTAATCCAAATGCCTTTTCTAATAGGCATGTTAACAACACAAGATATTAGTAAGCAGTAGCACAAACAAGTCATATTAATGAGCGAAAAATATTTTGATGATACATTAATGTGTCAAGAGCTGTGGTTTCAAAAGGAATGTGTATAATTAGGTTTCTTCTGCAGAAACAGACTGAAGTTAAGACTGAGCTCTCAGTAAGGGGCTTTCACATGAAACTTTATGGAGCACTGCCATCTACAGGCATGATAAGTCAAAGCATGAATTTAGTGATGACTTCATACCGCCCCAAGACTCATTTTTTTATTAAATCATTATTATTTTGTGCTTATTTTTTAATATTTGTGAAATTCTGTGATGATGTATTTTTTAGAAATCAAATGTAAGTGTTGCATAGAGTAAGCACTTTTTGAACTACTTTTAAATCATTACTTTTATTATATTTCTAATGTATTTTTTTTTTTTAATTGTTTTTTGTTTGATTTATTTAGATTTATTTAAATTGTTTTTAATTTTTTTTACTGTTTTGCACAGTGTTGAATTTTCCTGTAGTAAAAATACTTTTTTATACATTTACTATATTTTGATTATTTTTTTTTAATCAGTTCAATTTAAATAAGGTAAAAAGGCTCACATTTATTATAGGCCTATCCAAATGTATGGCTTATTTGAGTTAATGTTATTATGATGTTAGTGTAGGTATTTGGTTATGTGTTCTCATTTTATTGTTCTGTGTCTGCCAGGGGGCGCTGTGTATCTAACCTTGCATTTTGGTATCGTTCAGAGTGAAATGTTTTGATTCGACACCTGATCATGGCTCTTTTGGACACTGAAAATGTGTAATTCTGATAGATTTAAAGTCTTTGATTATGAATACAAAATGAAATAGTGTTTAATATGTTTCATATGCAAATACAGTCCATTGGTGTTCAAACCTTCACATTTATAACCATTCAGCCTCTGTCTAAATGTCTGGACCTCTCTTTTATACTTAACGCCTGATACAGGATTTTTACAGCTAGCTCTCCATGTAGGCCTGGTCTCCTGTTCACACTCATAGTTCACGGGGGAAGAACAATCAATATCTGCGAATTCAAATGGGAACAGTAATTCTCACATGGGCATGTATACATTGAAAACAATTCACATGTGAAAATCTTTACATCACAACAATTTACGAGTGGATATCCGAAAGTGCCGGGGATGAGAGGTGAGTGCTCTGATATGTATGCCTATAAGTGGAAAAACTATTTGTACGTGTGAACCGCCCTTGGGATCCCTTCCAGACGTCAAATGAAATTGCGTGACTGAGGTGTGCCAGATGAACGGAAGGGGCTAAAGTGGCCATGGTATCTCAAAGAAGCAAATGCCCAGCAGTGATAGGATTTGTCCTCATGGCTCAAGCATTTGTGGGAAAATAAATTAGCTTAATGGTCAGATATTACTTACTGGAAAGTTGCCTATGGTTTGCTGTAGTTCACTGTGCTGGATCCAATTAGATGCCGATGACCTATGACCTATATTTAGCCTGTAAAGCAGTGTTTGGATTGGTTGAACCTGTTTATTTCTGTTTGACTCAAACAAATGATCAGGGATTACCGTAATGAGCGATGACCTGCTAACTCCATGCGATCAGCTTACATATAAACCTGTTCCAAGATAATCCATAAATCTTTCAAGTACACTAATTTATGACAAATGCTTAATTGAGTGCATTGGTTTAAGCTAAGGAGTTCATGTTTGCAGCCATCATGTCGTAATCCACACTGTATTTGTAAATATTATGGCCTTTGTATGTGAAAGCCTGCTGCACTGTTGCAAACACACACACATGCTGTAAGGATTTGTATTGTCGCATGTCACTACAGTACTTTATACAGCACTTGGGAGTGATAGAAAGTGTCAAAGGCCGGTCAGCCTTGGGACAGTGGTTTCCACCTATTCCTGGGTAGAGCAGACCGACACCTGAAATGGAAAAACATGGTGTCAGGCATTGCTTTGCCAAGCTATATCAATTTCCCTCTAGAATATCTTAACATCCGTCCTCTTCTATGGAAACATAAATGTGTATTTTGTTATGAATTAAGTAAAAAAACAAAAAGTGTAAAGCAAATATACATAATTCAAGGTGCCCCATCCTCACTGCAAAAATAATATTTGATTAATAAATATTTTTGTCATGCTTTCAAGGAAAAATAACTAAAATAATAAAGTTATTATTATGATTAATATTATTGCTATTATTATAATCATGATTTTTAGGGAAGATGAGGTTTTTATTATTATTTTTAAAGTTTACATACATTCAATACATTTATACTCAAAATACAATGTATGTAAACAAATCTTAATATCTTTTTGTAGATATTTTTACCTGAATACTTTTTTTTTTTTCATTTTTGCAGTGTATTTTGTCTAATACTTTTTAGTCTATTAGCCTATAAATGTGAATTAAAGATTTTAAATGTTGTACTATTGTTTTTGTAGAATAAATTCATATGATTGCTCAGCAACACTAGCTGCTATAGCTATATAAAGTACATAAATGTCTTCCAGCGCCACACTGTAATCATGTCTCTTCTCTAACTGCTTATAGGATTCACATATGACAAGGTACTGTGATTCAAGCCAATGATCTGAATTAAACATCAGGTTCTGAAGAATGGATGTCTCCTCTCATAGGATATAATACATTATGAATCAGGAAACAGATAGTGTCTAATGTCCAATCACACAGACAGTGCCAACACGAGAAGGAAACTTGACTTAGCCAATTGATGTAATAGTGTTTGGATGGCTTATGCCATTGAGCTCTGCCACATGAACTTGAGGCCTAACACGTTGATTTCTCACAACCTGCAGCATGAATATCGTCTGAACAGCAACATAAAAAAACGGAGAGGCAAAGAGGGTGAGTGGAGTGGCAAACAAAAGTCCAGCTGTGAGCCTGTAGAACCAGCGTCTAAATGAAGACGGAAAAGATGGAAAACCAAATGTGTTAGAATACCATAATTTACATTTGAAATGCATCCACAGCATATTACATTCACAAAGCGTTTCATTGAGCCTTCAAATGAGTATTTCTATGGATTTATTTGTCTGGGTTATTTATTTATTGATGTTTTCCGTAGTCACACTGAATGTCAAATTGTATGGGGCAGGAGCTTAAGCAGTCATGCAACAGCAGGTGGTGATGCTTCTAGGATAGACAAGCTGCGCATAGACACACAAACTGCCAATCAACTGGGGTTTGTATGCTACAGTGAGTGTTGAAACTCTGAGACAGAATCACTCGTTAGAGGAGCTCCAAATGTCAAACAGGCCAGACCTAATCCTTTTAACTTTAGGGACGTAGCCCTGTAAGGTTAGAAAGGCTATATATCACAGTATAGCGACATCTGTTACTACCTTTCACCTTAGAACAAAAAAGAAAAAAAAAAAATCAAACGACATTCTTCAAATTAATCTATACATTGAGAAATACAGAATATAGGCAGAATCACATGATGGAATGTAGTATTTAAATCCCTGAGGAAAGAGACGACACTTTTATTCACAGCACATGACTCTCAGAAAGTGACAGTGGATGTAAAAGGATTACAGGCGTGATTGCCGGTTGCTTATAACACAATGAGAGTTTTAGATCTAACTGTGAGACTCTCTTAAGGTATGTTACATGTGGAATTTAACAGCTATGTATATAAGCACATGTATTGTTATTGCCTGTTCTAATGTTTTTTCGGTTAAGTAAAAAGCTAAATTTAAAAACTGACTTCCTTTCAATTCATGAGTTTCAATTGTATTGGCCACACCCCACGGGAAGTCAAATTGGAATTTGCAATGGGATGACAGTAAGAGAAATTTATTGAACTGGTGAAGAAATTCAACAAAGGTAATGTCACAATACTACTGTGTCGGCACAAGGAGAACAAAGACAAAGGAGTTTTCAGTGAACACACTTTAATATTCCAGATAGTGGTTAACACAGAAAGGCAGGAGCCACACGTACCTCACGGGGAGATATTTGGGCATACAATACCGGACGGGGGATCATGGGACACACTTCACTTTAAGTACAAACGCTAACGAGGGTAATTACAAGACACACCTGAACCAAATAACACAATCAACTAGATACAGAAACTGGGTCATGCAGAGAACATGGTGAGAAAAACACGCAAAGACAGTCCAAGGGCATGACAGGTAATGCATTGTAGTACAATAGATAAATGATTAAATATGTTGAAATATATAAATTAATTTAAATATCTTTCTATTTGACTGTTTATTAGACAAAGCTGTGTCAAGCTAACATCTTTGACAAGTCTTGATAAACTTTGCTTTTGCTGATAAAAAAAAATGCAGTTAACTAATTTAATTCTACTACCAAATTCAAATTTTCACCTTTGCTTCCTCAAATTGTTTCCTCAAATTCTGGTTTAAAGTTTTAATAAATTCTAATTTGAATTGTGAATGGCGCTGAAATTTGAAGTTTTAATAATCTAAAATTTCGCATTGCATATTTAGCACGCTCTTTCGTCAGCATCTTTATTAACCAAGTTTGAATGAAAGTGTCAATTAGTTGGTAAAACCTCAGCAAAATGCGCTCAACCCCTGAGGCCATCTATGAACACAGTGTACAAAAGACAATAGCGAAAGTGTGACAGCTTGGATCTCAGACCAGGTGCACCTATGCTGATCAGCGTGGTTGAGACAACTCTATGTGAAAAATGTGGCCTGGGGGTGTTAAAAACTAAATGGAGACAGAACTGCTCTGTCAAATGAAATCACTAATTATGACTTCCACCAAATCCCTCAGTGCAGGGAACTGACGGCTCTTTTAATGGGACCATTGGCATAATGAGAAAGAGAGTGAGAGAAACTGTCTAAAAGGGGAGTCTAGCGTTGATTGACATCTTTGATGTCGAAACCAATTAGATTGGGCAGAACGGAGTGGACTCGCCTCTCCCCCTTTCCCGAGTTTATTATATTCTGTCACAGACGCAAGGCTCGATTTGTCAATTCGGTATCAGGTTGTGTGTGTGGCTGACAGGAAGGGGGATGTGGAGATTGACAGGGTTTGGAGGGCCCGGAGAACAAATGAGTGTGTCTGATAATGGGCATTCCATGCACTGTGTGACATTTTCTACCCAGCTGTCCGTGGGCCTGTCTAGCGTTTAAAGAATCGGGCCCTTTGTGCGGCCACTCTGAATGGAGGCCCTGAGCAGTTTCCCAGAGAGGAAACTGAGAGGCTAATAGAGCGAGTGAGATGTGTTTGCCAGGTTCTTTCATTATGTCCATATTCCAAGGGTTGTGTTAACGAGGCACCGCCTCAGGTTGAGGGTAACAAGCTGTCTATCACTCCACAATCACATACACACACACACACACACACACACACAGAAAGGGGCGGAGGCAGAGAGAGTCCCCTGGTGCTAACAAGGGCCACAAAAACCACTGATGTTAGGTGTAGAGCTCGGTGCCAGATCAGTTAGTGCCTTTAAATGGGCTTCAGAACTATAATGTACACGTCAAGAGGAAGACACAGAAAGATGCAGTATGAAGCAGAAAGATTCACTATAGCGATTGTGGTGGATTTAATGGAAAATTTTATGCACAAGGTAGCCCAGACCAATATTTTTATGAAAAAAGCAAGGAAAATGCTGTTAATAATAAAAAATTGTAGGAAGCTGAGAAGTAGAATGCAATGGTGATTCACTATAGTAGTAAATACATTCTGCCTTAAAGGTACAGTTCCCCCCAAAAATGACAATTCTGTCATCATTTACTAACCCTCATGTCATTCCAAAGCTGTATGACCTTATTTTGTCTGTGGAATTTTTTTTTTTTTTTTTTTTGTATTCAGATCATTTGTTTTTGAATTTATTATATATGTCAATGTAAATTTATTAGCTTTATATTACTGGTCTTTAGTCTTGTTCAGACCAAATACCCTTTGTGAGAGGGACTACATACTTCACATTATAAAATTTAGGCCTGGCCTACAATAATATGCATGGAGTACCGTAGTGATAGATTTATCTATTTTAAGATAATAATTATTGTTATTGCACATTACTTTTTATATTTTTACTTAATACCATCACAATGTACAAATACAAAATCATCAAATAGTTAGGTTTTCTCAAGAGATCGTAGCAGTTGCTTTAAAAACAAACAAACAATTATTGAATGATTGACTACATTTTTAATTAATATTTATTAAAATAGTTTTGTATGGTTTAATAATAGAGTTTAAATTAGTTTTAGTATCATAGCTTATGAATATGGTAATTCAGTAGCATTTTATATAGCAAAGTACCATATGCACTTCCATTTGATAGGATCACTGCACCATGCCACTATCAACCTTTTTTTGTTTTTGTTTTTTTGTAAGGAAATTTGCCTCAGGTCTACAGCGCTAGTATGTTAAAATTAGAGTGAGTTCAGGGGAAATTCCACTCAGCAACATTACTTTACTCCATTTCTCTGTTAGTGTTGACACACAGTACAGTGTACACAAGTACATCGATTTTCAGGTCAGTTCATTCATGCATTCAGAAAAGTCTGATTCCTGTGGTGTAACGATCAGAAACAGGAAAAGACAGTTTGGGAATTCAGATGATTTTTTTTAATCAAATTGAGCATTATATCACTTCTCAAATCAATAAAAAAAGTCACTCAATAAAATAAACTGAGTGAACTGTTTCCAGTGTATATTTATTATGCCGATATTACAGGAAAGTATTTCTACTTCTTTGGAGTCAGTATATTTGTTTTCTTTGCCTTGTTCACCTCTGAGTGCTTTTGGAGGGCAACAGACATCCTCTTTTAGGGTGCATTAGGACCTATGAAACATGTACTTTGTCTTGTACTGACTACTAAATGCAGAGCTATGCTTATCGCATGGAAGAGCAAGAATCAAAATAAAGCAAAACAACTGTGTGGAAACACAAGAGAGTGTGTGCAAGCACCAGGAAGATCTTCAACTTCTACTGTGTTAATGTGTCTAAACAGATACTCCACTGCTCTCATTTGCTCCCTGTACAGTTTTCAAGTCATCCCTGACATAATAAGAGTAATGGAAATAACAATAATAATAAAAATAGTGTTATTTAATTAAGTATTGCCTTGTTTACCATAGGCGATTTTCTGATTCTTAGTGCTAGCTTTAAAATGCTCGAAATTTAGGTCATTCTTTTGGAAGTCACTCAACCAGTTGACACGTTTGGTTTGCAGCTGGGTGTGAAATTAAGATCCATTTTCAAGCTCAAATTAGGATGTGAACTAATACACAAGTATCCCATTTTCTCATATGCAGCCTTCTGAGTCTGAACAATTATCCAATTAAAAAACCTCAGAATTTATGCTGAAAACATAAGTTTTGAACAAAGACTCTGTATTAAATGATGATGAGGTGAAGGGTTAATAAAGCTGTATCTGTTGATTTTGCAGTTTTTGGAGCTTGTTTAGTGGGGGGGAGCAGCGGGTGGGGTGCGCTCCCTCTCCTCTGACCTTTTACAACTTGCATCATTGTCACAACATATCTCCTCTCGCCGATGACCTATTAAACTCCCCTGGCCTCAGTCATTCAGCTGCGCTTCTGTCAGTGTGCGTGCCTGCCTCTGCGGACACTAAATTACTCTATCCAAAGTAGGACACGTATAATCCTCCCATGCTGTATCTCAACATGCCAGCCTGCAGGATAAATAAATAAACGCAATCTCTGGAAATATTACACAAACACTGAAATCTGCAGCTTTAGAGCATTTGGAGTGGGGAAACATGAAAAGACCTGTCAATCACAACTGAATAGCGGCAATAATTCTGATTAATTTAATCTGAAAGGGAAATGTACACCATGTGTTGCTATGCTTTCAAAAATAAATAAATAAATACATATATGTAATTGGTGGTGGTGGTGGCGGGGGGTATTTTAAAATTGAATTATATATAATTAAATATATTTTCAATTTAAATATCTAATTATGTAGTACTAAAATTTCTTTAAATCACAAACAAAAAAACTTTCACAATTTATCTCTGTCACAAGTATCTCTGTGTATGTAACAATTCTATTTTATAAATAGTTTGCAAATATTAATTTAATTACTAGATTATATTGTAATATAGTCAAGTTATATTAGTTATACTTATATATTTATATTAAATTGTTATAATTGTGTTAAATATATTAATATTTTTAAAATAGACTACATGTAATATTATTCATATAATAATAATATATTTTACACATCCATCATAAATATGAATATAATTACTGTACTATTGTGGTATAACAGTAAAAGTAGATTAATTATATTTCATATTAATATTATTTTTGTAACATAAACACCCTGGGCTGTAACATTTCTTTCCTTTAATATCTATTTCTATACTTTATCCCCACCCTCTCTTTTTTTCTTCCCTTCTGAATGGTCAGCGACTCGTCCTTCACTGCACTGGCTCGGCCTCCGCTTGGCTCCTTCTCTTTTTTTTTTCTCCGTCAGAGTTTGCGTGCCGTTTTATAATGTTTTCATTGATGTCAAGACCTTGGTATAAAACATGACTAGCACTGCACTAATTCTCCCTGTGGTCCCCTGTGTCTTCCCCGGGCTTCCTACTTCAGCCAGTGACACAGCTGCAGGACTATTTACCCTATGCCTTATTTCCCCTTTATCTTAGATGTCCCAGGATGTCAAAGGCTGTGAATTTAATATTGATTTTATAAAGTACTTTTACTGTAACATGTCAGCTTGGATTAGGCTCAAGCGCTCCACAGCTCGAGCAGTGAGCCGGGTTTGCACGCAATGTGGCTTTGCTGGGGCTCTCACTGAGCAGCTAACTGGAGCGAGTGCTTTATTTATTAAAGCGACAGTGTGCTGTGAAAGCAAGGACAGCACACAGCACACAGCTCCCAGCGATCAGCCCATCTTGTGTACACAGCATCAGTGCTTTGTGTATACATTGTGCTTGGCAATAGAAACCGATCAGAGACATTTCGGTTGCTGATACGTAAACAGACCGATGCGTTTATAGATTGTCTTGAGCCCCAGCAGCACGGTCCTGGAGCAGGGAGAGCAGAGCCCTTGACACCTTGTCCTTCCCCCAGCCTCGTACCCTGCTCGCTCCCCCCTCAAGGGTTGACGTGAGTGAGAGATAGCGAGGTATTTCCACACCCCTGATACTCAAAATGTCTGCTTGTTACCACACTAACTGTATCAACACCTTCCCATGATCCAACACAAACAGCAGATCCCGAGGGTGCATGTACAAAAATATACTGGGGAGACTCTTACATGCTCCTTATTACTCTTGAAGAAGTACTTAAGCACTTGCAGGGGATTTTTAACTATAAACCCTATAGTGCATAACTATAAATAACTTTTATACATTTATAAAACACTTATTTCTTGAGTCCTTAATCTCTCTTAGATGTAATGAATCACGTGTGTTTTTCAGAATTAATTCCAGGCGATTTAGACAAGTGTGAATAACTTAATACAGCATGACCGGGTTTATTTTTTTCTAATTACAGCATGTTTTCCTGTAATGTTTAGTAACTGCCATCCCAGTTAAGAGGCTTCTGACTGACTGTGTTAGCCCACCCATTACGTGAACTTCAGAGGTATTTTATATACGTGGAGAAGTTGTAGTATGCATCAATGGGTAACTAAACTGTGGCCTGAAATTTACAGTACTTCTGTAAATCACAATGCTGAACGGCTTCAGAAAGATGTTAGCCGTTTCAAAACCTTCTGAAAGTAAATCACAATGCTGAACGGCTTCAGAAACCACAGATCCCCAAATAACCTTATGCAAGAGACCCCCAGCCAAAAATTTAATAGGCATCTATATAATTTCTTTTTTATTTTTTATAGTGTTTTAATATTTATTATTTTTTTTATTATTTTGAGTTTGTTTGGTTAGTTTAGTTATTATGTTAATTTTTTTACTCATTGTATTACTGTACAGTTAGATTTATTTTTTATCATTTTCATTAATTTAATCTAATCCTTTATGTCATGTGATCTAACCATTAAGTAAAAATTAACATATTTTCTTTACACCTTGAATAAATGTGTACACATTATTTCCTAAAAAAAATTTTTTTTTGACAAATACAATATAATGAATTATTAATTTCAACATTGCAAAAAGTCACACCGTGTGACATTTTACAACCTGAACAAACCTTGCCAAAAAAGGTTGAATTCTCCACTCAACCTACAGTGAATCTTTTATTATTTTACTTAATACTGTATGTCTCTACAAATGCAACATCTGAGTAGAATATACAAACTATTTAACGTCACATTGTGTTTGGTTTCAAGCAAAGGTTTGATGACAAATAAAAGGCACGATTTAACAGTAGATGATACCGAGTTTCACACTTGGCCAGATGTAAGCCATACACCTCCTCACGACTGCGCTGATGGAAACAGTGTTTGACAGACACCCTCACATCAACAATGGCGAAGAGAAAAAAGGAGAGAGGAGAGACATCCCGATGCCCTCCACATTCTGTGTTTGTTCTCTGGAGCGTGTTGTATTATAAACACATCCAATTTGGGAAAGCAGACAAGGAAAGGAGGGGTGCTGTTGGGAGCTAGGCCGCTCTTCGCTGCATGCTTCATTACTCTGTAGCCCAAACTGTTCACCGACCCGCTCACCCTGGATTGCTCCCATGGCATGGGGAGACCAACACTGCCTAATAAGGGCTTGAAGTAGGGAAGTCATTGGTTAATCCAGGCAGGAATTCCAGCAGGGCATCATAGGAGTTGGACAGCTCTCCATGGCATGAGCTCTGATCCGTATTCTTCTCTTCATTAGCATGGGGCCTGAGGAACCTGGCAGAACAAATTAATCCACCTGCAGGCCCCCTACCATGCTAAGACTCTCTATCTTGACAGAGGCCATCATGGAAGCCGCATTAATGAGGAGCTCCTGCATACCTTCGAAAATTAATCTTGGAGAGAAAAAAAAAATCAAGAGGTGAAACTTCTAAGACAGTCATACATACATTATGAACATATGAGGTCAGTCTGCTCCAGTCACAGTGGAAAAGAATGGAGGAAAAGATGTATCCGGTATCCAGTAGAAGTAACCAGTGACCCCAGGGCCTCATCTAGGACCCCTCACAATCCCTACCACCTGATGGGCCAACTAAAACTCTCAATATTTCATTAAAGCAATTAAGCCTCCCTGGACAGATGCTCCCCGTTGACAGAATCACTCACTGTTGAAAATGTCTGCACTGTAATCTGTTGCTTGAGTGAAACCATTAAAAGAGCATGAAAACAATTGCCCTGTTTGCACCGAGTCTGCACCCAGCCCATGGCTCAAAGCCTCCCATGTCATGTCGCATTAACGGTGCGGCTCACTTTCAGCTGTTTTTGTAGGTGAATTTAACCACATCACACATGACCAAAAACGTGTCTCTGTAATCCCCCAAAAGCTCTTTAATAATGTAGTGGAATTCAATTGAATGGCACGGAAGACAAGCCCTAAAATACAGCACAATGAGGGGAATGACCTACGGCTGCGAGGAGCAAAGGAAATATCTAATCCCATTAGAAGACTGTTGATCCAGCCTTAACTAATGCTGGCGTTTCTAACACTTGTGTCAGTTCCAAGAGGTTCAAACGCTGATCTGGAGGTCTGGAGACTACGCGCATCACTTTGTTTTCATGAATGTGCTGCGATGGAAGGGCTAAACAAAAGTTCAAAACCTTTGTACAGCAATATATTGTGGCTCATTACCAAAATCTAATTTCAAGTTGGCCAACAAGCAAAAATGGGCTAGAGTAAATCACTTACGATAGAAGTGAATGAGGCCAGTTTGTGAACTGACTAAAATGAACAAAATGTTCACTGCTATGTTAGTACAACCATAAGATGTAAGTAATATAATTTTAGTGTGAAAAAAAATGTAGTTGCTTACTAACTAAATTTTTTTGTTGATTATTTTGTTTTTTTTTTTATAAGATTTTAGTTTTTTATTATTATTGTGAAAAAGAAAAAAAAAGAATGTAGTTGTTTATTTACTTATCATTTTTGATGCCTTAGGTGAGACTTTTAGGTCCCTATATTATAACCACTATTAGAACCTTTGGATTAATGTGAATGGAGCACTTTATCAAGTTTTCTGGAATTTTTGTCTTTAACTTTTTTAATACCGCTTCAAAACTTTGGTTGTGCCAATCATCCCCCAATACTCACATTATTTTGCAGATGCATTCATTGAAATTATGCAGTTTCACTGTATACTAAATATTTGCGGTTCTGATCACAATACTTTTTACAACTTAAAATTTTTTTGTTAAAAGAAAATGCTTTTCTTGCTAAAAAGCAGTGTAGATGTCAATTTTAACAGGGACTCATTGGCGCCCTCTAGCTGGTAGAAATCAAGGGACCCTATAATCTGCCCTGGTTTATAAAAAAAAAAAAAAAAAAAAACTTTACAGGTTAAATAATAATTAAGTAATAACAAAAGAATGAATGTTAGTGCTTATATAAAATTATAAGCTTCGCATTTCTACTTTTAAATCTTTCAAAAATTGGCCCCATTATTTTTTTTTAATAAATCAACATTATGTAGCAGTGATCAACACAAATGATGTTGACTGATATTAAAACGTATTCAACTGTAATATAAGAGTGCATATCAGTATTGATTGTCCTGTACCAGTGACAAAATAGGCACTGGGACAGGTACTGTTTTTTTTTTTTTTTTTTTTTTTTTTCAACACGATTGTATGTCAATTTAATAATAAGAAAATTTGATAAAATATTTCTATGGTTTGTGGTGCGTCCAAGATGATAGTAGGCTCACAAATTACGATACTAATACTGTAAGCACATGGCACCTTATTTCAAAAGCCAGATTATCCTGAGCAATGCTTGCAGACTAGTGGAGCGAACTAAACATGACCTCCACCTCCCCCAGCAGCGTGCGCCCCCATCACTCCCCAGCTGTGCATGGGCAGAGGGAATGGTCTTAAGACGAGTCCCCATATATAATGCATAACTATGTTGGGCCATATTTATGGAGCATTTACGAGTATGCAAGCACAGGGCAGAAATGTAGCTCCCCTCAGACATGCAAGCACTGGGTTTGACTGAGTCTTTGCAAACCATGTTTGTACAACTGGGAGGGGACAAAATGATGAGCACATTAATCTGTGTCATGATAAACAGATAAAATAAATAAATAAATACAAGAAAAAAGCAAAGAGAAATCTGTTTGTATATGCTTCAGAAACTGTTAAATTCAGGAAAACCAATTAAATGCTCTGGGATAAAATTAAACATGTTCCAGAAACGTTTGGAATTTCATATTTTCATGCATGAAATGTCTAGTCGTTCTATGACATTGAAATTCTCAGACTTGTTTAAAAAATAAATATGAGCAGGTTGACACAAAAGACGAGAGATTTTGCTGTTGCCAATGGTTACCTATACTAGGACAAACACATACATATTGGGTTATTCACTCTATTAGTTTCTAGGCAACATGTTTCTGGACTGCATTTCAACCTGTCACACCAATGTTCTTGAAGCAGACAACAAACAAATACACATACTGCTTCTCTGTCAAGGGTTAATAAAAACAGCATCAACTGCATTTGATATTTAAACATTAAATCTATATTATGTTTATGTTTATTACTAATTTGTTCTACTGTATTCATAATAAGAGCAGGGACATATTTAGCTTGTTTAGCTTAGGCTAACACATGTTATATGCATAGAACTATAAAAAACAATGAAGGTCTATAATATCTGGAGAAAATGATCCATTGATATTTTCAATCATGTAATTGGCATATGCTATATATAGCCATCATTTACCAGAATCAGCTAATTGGGACGTGCTAACCTTGAAAACAACTGTTTCCATTTCTGACGGTAAAGAGTTGAGTCTGTCATGCTGAAACTTTAATTGTTTATACAGATATGTTTGTATGTTTATCTCACTCATTTGTATTCTCTTGCTCTGTCTGTGCTTTTCACACATACAGTACGACTCCTACACGATCATTAAACATGACCATTTTCCCCATTGGTCTTATGTACTTGTCCCAAACAAGTATGGACACTTAAAAACAAAAATGTAATTGCATTACATAACAAGATATGAATCCAAATGGCACTTGTTTTAAAGAAGAACCAAACTACAATACTTCAAGAAAAACATCACGTTTGAGTTTAAAATTATTCTTATTGTTTAAAATGAACTCTTGGGACAGAATGTTAATTTTAAAAAAGGATATTTTGTATCTGATGCAATGAAAATTATTCATTTAAAGTGTGTGCAAATACTTTTGGGGCCACTGTAGCTATACTAGGAGGATCCATATCCCAGAGATGGACAGTGTGAGGAGAGGGACGGCTGGTTGACTGTTGCTAAAAATCTTCATGTGACACCCTCATGGTACGGCTAATCCAGGTCTTGACATCCTCGAAATCCCTGCTTCCCTGTTGGAGAGAGACACTACATAGTCAATCGCTTAATCGCAGGAAATCCACAGGAACTCTCAAATATGTATTTACTAACATTGTCTAATCCCTTTAATGATGGGGTTGACCCATGTCCTGCAGCTGCTGTGCTTTGCAGCTGTGTGGTAAAGTTTTGTGATCATTGCTTGTCCTGAACTGTTATTCATGCAAGCGGTTATATTCTCAGAGATTCAATGCAGACAAAAAGTGAATGGTTAGCTATAGTGAAGGATGAAACTATACCATGAAGAGATGTATGTTATTTGGGATGACGACAATCAAAGCACAGGGACTGGTCAAATGTTATTGTTAAGGATGGCACTCACGATCGGAGGCATAATAAGACCACGGCGACAGGCATTATACAGCTCCGTGTATACATGATGTCAGTGCCGGCAAACAGACCATGTTAATGAGGCATGCAGTGTATGTGTGTGTGCTAGATATGGTGTACGTGCATACAGTCCATTTATGATCATGGGGTTGCTCCGTGACAGTTATCATTTAAAACAGAATTATAATGGCTGAACTGTAGTAAATAAATACAAATGTATATAATATTATAAAAGTCAATATTATAAAAATTATAAAATAATATTTAAAAAATTATAATAATATATTATAATGACTAATTAAATACCTATTATTATTACTATTGATATAATTATTATAAAAATATTACTAAATATATAACTACTATATTTTATATAAATACTTTATTAGGATACTGTTGAGTCCATTTTAAAAACGTTGTGATGTTGTGTAACTGTTGTCATTTTTTTTGCAATTATGATGCTCGTTGGATGAACAAGACTTAACAGTGGACTTCTGATCAGGATTTTCATCAATTCTATATAATCTGATGATCTTTTTTCCTTGCTTTTTTATATAAATAAAACAATTCCAAAGAACCGATACTCCATGCTGTTAAAATTAGTCTGGTCTATTCATTTAAACATTTTAACAAAATATTAAATCTCAAATTCTTACAAATTAAAGCTGAAATGAGTTTGCTACTCTTGCCTTTGGGAAACAATTCTCTCTTTTGTCTTTAGGGAATGTGCAGGTGCTAACATGCATGCGTAATTGACTAGATAAAGCAATTAATTATGGAGGAGATGAATGATCTCACTTTCTCTGGTCTGCTGCTTAAACCTCTATATGGCGATGATGTCGCATATGAAAAACCATTCATTTTTCTTTTCTTATTTTTCTGTCCTGCCTTCATCCTTCTTTTACTAACAATTCAAGAATTAATTTTTTTAGCAGTAAAATTCTGAAATGGTCATTGGTCCGACGTCTCTCTCTGATGACTCTGATAGTGCAACGTAACCTTCATAACAACAACAAAAAAAAACACCAACCCGACCTTCCTTCCAAAAACCGTTGCTATGAAACACATTTTCCCCATATAATTCATTTACACACTGCATACAAATATGTGGACAATTAACCCCTTTTGTTTGCATAATAAATTTGTATATTTAATGGGAGCTCATCCACATGTGCTCCACAGGCTCGAAGAACACAAAGCGGCCGCATTGTGTAAAGCGCAACGCCCCATCCACTGCAATCATGCCCTGCTACCTGATTTCAGCACAGAGCCAGAGAAGGAGGATAAATTACCCCTAGCACAGCACAGAGCTTTAATTATAGCCTTGCAGACAAGAGAAAAGCTCATTGATGTGTAGATGAGGATGGACTATGCATGTTGCACTGAAAGAACCCATGTTTTGGTGATTCTCTATCAAAAGAACAGCTGGGTTGCCATTTTCTCTCAAATTAGATTTCACCAAAGCAATGCAATGTGAAACTAAGAGATGCAATTTCAAAAGTTATTTTTCTTGTTTGTTGAGTCATAAGAGCAACAGGAAAAGTCGATCTTGAATTATGTTAGTTGGCAAAGAAGGGAAAGGAAGCAAACATCCCAATCATCTGTGCTAGGTTCAAAGGTTGAATTGAAATGCTCCTAAATGAGACCATTTTCCAGCTCAACCTTTTCAGACCCAGCAGCAGAATGCCGTTCACAGAAAGATCCAGATCTTGCATGCAACAACGTGAATTAATAATTTCGTACATTCAAATGGCACAAGCCATATTTTAAAAAGAAACAGAAGTAAATCACACCGTCCCAGCAGTGGAGGCGTGTTTAAGTTAGTGGATGCAGCTATAAATTGAGGGAAAGCTGGGTAAAAGTGTTACCTGTGTCCATAGTCGTGGTGCTGCAGTCCTGGTGATGGAGGTCCAGCCTCTGTTTGTTTTCAGAGCGCTTTTAAAAAAGATTGTGTGGGGAAACATTGGGTTATTGATACCCCAGCATGCCTCAGAGAGAAAAAGGCTCCACCCAATAGTGAACCCTGTGACCTGAGGGTGATGAAAAACGAGAGACCCCCATCCCATCTCTCTCTCTCACTCACACACACACATATATGCATTGACATATTTGTTTTCCTCTGATCCTGGGTGAATTATTGTGTCTTAATTTTGTGACAGCTTTTTGCATTCATATTATATCACAAATAATGAGAAATATTGTGTTTAGATAAACAATAATGCTCATATAGACCTTATTCAGCATGGTAAACAAATACAAAATTGGACAAATGGCATAAATCTTCAAATGTTTTAACTCGTCAGCAAACAAACCCAATAAATCTTTAAATAAATCCAGCAGCTCAAGCTAATAAGACTAATGAGCATCTATGATATGAAATGGTGCACATTTCCAAAAGAATGTTTTCAAGTGATTATATATGTTAGCAAAACTTTTGACAATCTGACAGACGGCAAGAAAGAAATCTGCAATTCTCTCATGCCTCAGTGCCACTCTCGCCCCGGATCTTTTCACATTTCTGATTAGCAGACACATTTTATCACTCTGCAGACAACTCAATTTTCATTTTGGGAGGGGAGACGGAAAGGGTGACAGCCCAGGGCCTTTAAGGCGGCTCGGGGACCCCGGTGAGCCCAGCGCTGAAGCTGATAATTAGACTTCCCTGAACCACAGGTCAAAGAGACAGAATTATTTGGCCTGTGTAGACAGCAATTTCCTCAAGCCACACGAGATGAGATATC
The DNA here is from genome assembly GCF_018340385.1 of Cyprinus carpio. Lineage (NCBI taxonomy): Eukaryota > Metazoa > Chordata > Actinopteri > Cypriniformes > Cyprinidae > Cyprinus > Cyprinus carpio. The sequence continues at coordinate 14,848,110 of NC_056613.1, read as the reverse complement.
ACAAGCTGTTATACATGTGCACCAGGAAGCCTCGAGAGTGGGGTCAGAGTCAATCCAATTCCCTACAGAAATTCATATATTGAAAGGGCAACTAACTAGGGACCATGATCATTTAATTTGACTTCTTTCAGGGGACCGTGATCCTCAGCCAGCAATTTCAAGGTCTGGTTTGCAGCTCTTACATACCCTGATAATAATACCCAGGGTTTTTTGTCTGGAGAAGAGAGCTCTTCATCAGGGTTGGTGGTCATGTCGATTAAACGTATCAAAAGTGACAGAATATAATGAAAAGGTTGCTGTCCCGGGTGTAAGCTCTATCATTGTCAAAAAAATAAAAGATAAAATAGAATCTGGGGACTTTTCGGAGTTGTGTAGGAGTGTGGGATCAGGAATGCATTACACTTCCTCAGAAACATTCGAGATGAACATAATGATGAACATAAATGCCTGCCTTTCCAACTGTAACTGTGAAGACTCATTGAACTACTATTTACACATAATCCTGTTCCTATGCTCTTAAAAATAAAGGGTCCAAGGGGTTGTTTGCAGTGATGCCATAGAATATAATAAACCTCTTAGTGAGCAGTTCTTAAAACAACCATTTTTTTCTTAATTTGAAGAACATTTTAATAATCTAACGAAACTTTCTCCTCTATAAATCACCTTCACTCTTAAAAATAAAGGTTCTTTATTGGCATCAATGGTTCTATGAAGAACTGTGAACATTCATGGAAACTTTCAAATGCAGAAAATGTTCTCTATAGTCAAAAAAGGTTCTTTAGATTTTTAAAATGTTCTTCAAAATGGTTCTTTTAGGAATTGTTCACTGAAAGGTTCTTTGGAGAACCAAAAAATGTTCTTCCATGGTATCACTGCAAAAACACCCTTTTGGAACCTTTATTTTTAAGTGTGTTCCATGGATGTTAAAGGTCCTTCATGGAACCACAGATCCAAATAATGAATCTTTTATAATAACAAAACTATGTGCCGTTTACATATTGTGAGCTGAATTCCAGACATAATTGTGACTGCCCGTGAAAAACAAGAAAATATGTTTTTCTCAATAGGCAAATGGAGCAATTTGTATGTAGACTCCAAGTTAGTCTGTGCCTGTGCAATAATATCCAATGTTACATTTCATACAGAGTGTGATACAGTCTCACACCTGCTTTACAAAGTACAACAATGAACAGTTGAGTTGAAAGGAGAGAAAGTCGAGGCAGATTCTTTAAGATAGCCTTTAGTGAAATGCTGTTTTTTGTGAGACAGAGGCTGTTGCAGTGGCTGGGGGAAAAAAAACACGGGGACAGCTGTATAATTATACTATTTTTACTGTCGGGAGCTCGGTATGTGAGAGGAGAATTAGCATCACACCTGTGCATAATTGGCTAAATTAGCTTGCATAATGCAAACTCTGAGAAGCATTGGACACTGCTGCATCGAAAATTGAGGGAGTTGTTTGGACTCCCTCTGGAATTTAGTGAAGGGAGGAAAAGCATGGCCTGTAATCTTATATTTCAAGTCAAAAGAGCATTCAAGGACCCCCTCGCAAGTGTTGTCAAACAATAGCCAAGTCAAGACCTTGATCTCGGGCTGCTGGATCTGCTCAGGCAGGAGAAACAGACATGCAGCCCAGCACTTATTTGTTTTAATCCACTCCAGTGAGTCTATGAATAAGTTGTGACTGCCAGGCAGGGCAGCGCAGGTTAGTCTACGATTCATCCAGTGACTGAATGTGGATTCTGTGCGCACTTGCTGGAGTGATAGAGAAATCTCTAAAAACAGGGCACCTGTTTTAGAGGTCTGGTCCAGGGCACCAGATGTATTAATCAGTTCTTATTATAAAGGCCACTGAGTTAGTAGACTCACACTACAGTATAAATGCAGACAACATCCTGACAGAACACTGTCCAGCAGAAGCTATTTCAAAATTCACCAAAATCCCACATATCTAAAACTGTAATTACTAATATTTCACAATACTTTATAGCATGTCTAAAAAAAAAAAAAGGACAATAATAAAAAAAAAAAAATGTAGATGTAGGATGGTGATGGTAAATTTATGTTAATGTAATTGTAATTAATTTTATTTATGCTTATTGTTACAAATCAACATGCTAAATTTTACATATTGGCACACACAACTAAAAGTGGGAAAACTTTAAGAAAATGTGTGCAATTATTATTTGTGACCCTGGACCACAAAACCAGTCATAAGTAACACAGGTATATTTGTAGCAATAGCCAACAATACATTGTATGGGTCAAAATTGTTGATTTTTCTTTTTTGCCAAAAATCATAAGGATATTAAGTAAAGATAACGTTCCATGAAGATATTTTGTAAATATCCTACCGTAAATATATCAAAACTTAATTTTTGATAAGTAATATGCATTGCTAAGATCTTCATTTGGACAACTTAAAGGGGATTTTCTCAATATTTAGATGTTTTTGCACTCTCAGATTCCAGATTTTCAGATAGTTGTATCTCGGCCAAATATTGTCTGTCCTGTCCTAACAAACCACACATCAGTGGAAATCTCAATGACCCTTATGAATGGTTTTGTGGTCCTGGGTCACATTTAACCTTTTGGTTCTGAAAACTATGCTTTGTTCTGGTTTGGATGTGTCAAATTAGCATACAAATATATTGTAAGTTGTTCTTCTGAAGATCCCTGTCAGATTTGGAAGGGGAGGCAGTTCTCAAGCAGACAGCACTTTGAACTGTTTTGATCTGCTACCACCTACTGGTTGGTGATACTGATGAAGGATCAACTAGGCACATTCTCTTAGGTTTAACCCTTTCAGTGAAAGCAGGCGCAGTGTGAAACCATCAGTTCTTTTCTCACCTCTCAATTGCATTAGAGTTTGAAGTAAGAATTTCTCCATCTTGTGAAGATTAGATTGTTGTTTTGGGCAGCAGGGGAGAGAGGCAGTGCACAGGAGGTGATACTATAACAGTTAGTTTATCTCCAAAGCTGTTATTGAAGGTAACAAGTTGCAGAATGAGAATCAGAAGTGGTGGTTACATACAGCATATACAGAAAATATAAAATCACATGGCAAAAAACTGTCAGAAGCATACTATCTTTTGTGAAATGTATAAGGATCTGAGTAGATAAACCCAGTGGCCTTTTCATATACTTATTTCAGAATTGCATATTGCGTACATGTTTTTTTTTTTTTTTTCATGAAACTATTAATACTTCAGTATTTAATCAGTGCACAGAAGTCAATGTACACTAAATTAATTTTAATGCTTTACACCAGCTAAACCAAAACATATAGAGCCATTGTATGCACAGTGGTCTATATAGTCAACTTTAATTTGCAAAAGCAGCACAAAAGGTGCAGCTTTATTAACTTTATTTAGCTTTATTTACTAAACAGCATATTAAACAAAATGTTATCTTTGCTTTTACAAACACTGGTCAGTTTTGCAGAGGCAGAATAAATGCATTTACAGGGGAATTAATAAAAAAATTAATTATAAATGATTATGTAATTGCACAGTCTAATACAACAACAATAATAATAATAATAATTAAATATATTCTGTTATGGCAACTGAAAAATTTAAGGCAGTAACGTTACTTATATAGCATTTCATGTAGGCTATACAGAATTTTTTTACATAAATATTACAAACGCTTGTTATGGGTACTGTGTAGCCCTAAACAACTGATATGAAATATCACACATAACGAAACAATGTAATAGTATAATTACGTTTAATGTGGGACTTCTTCCTCATACAGCATATTTCCACAAAATCAAACTTCAATCTTATTTTCTCATAACATTCGTATGCTATTATTTTGTAAAATAAACGGAAGTTGCGTAGTCCGTGTTTTGGCCTGAGCCCCTCCCACAGGAAAAACTCTGTTTTGGTTTGAATTCAACCAACCAAAGGCAAGCAGAGGCGTATTTCCGTGACAGAGGGAAGTTTGAATTTTATCGTGCGATTTACTCTCTTACACTAATGACTGTAATATAATTTTATTAAAAACCCAGTTACCCAAGGACTATGTGTTTATGCCTTACGGAGTGAGAAGACAAGAAAAAGCTCGCGATAAAGTGAGTCTAATGGCAGTTAACGTTACTGAATTTGCCAAGCCAGTATCAACAGACGGCTAATCCAGAGCTCTTTAAATCGCCATTTTAAAATTAAATTTCGATTTTTACTTAATCCTGGCTGCGTAATACACAATAATGAAAGCGATGAAAGAGGAGACTACCGAAATAAAACAGATTCACGACGACAAAGACCTCAGTAAGTTGCTTTCCTACAGGTTTTGTAGCAACGAATTTCTTTGTTGCGACTATACCAATAATCAGATATGTACCTGTATACCACTTTTACCACAATATCGTCAAATATTTAGTCTGCAGTCTTTGTAAGAGATGTGACGACAATCCAGAGAAGTATGGAGAGAAGATCACCCTTCAGCAGCACAACCTGACAGTCCACTATTTCTGTTTGGTGAGCCAGACGCTGATGATGTGTATTTATGCAACAAATTTCATTTTTGAGTCCCTTTCTAGTTTTCCTGTTAAAGCCTACCCTAAAGCATAAGGCATCTTATGATGCAATAGATAATGCATTATGTTCAGCTGTTCTAGACCATAAATTGATTGCAAGGCAAGAGAGATTAACATAGACATAAATAATTTCTAATTATTTTTCACAAAACTATGTATCTTTATTTCTCATTGCTAAAAAAAAAATATTTTCCCTAGAATGTCAGATATAGTTGATTATTTCTACATGTACTGTCAGTCATGAATCTCTTATGGGAATACAGAATATCACACCTTGAATTTTATCTTTATACAAGGCTGTTTTCAAACATGGAATCTTTTAGTTTCTAAATGTAGGGAACAGCTTTATTTTGGATTATGTACAAATATTGTAAAAGTCTCACCAAAATCATAATTCAAGCATAAATGTCCACGTTAGTTATTCTTTAATCTAATTTTACAGCTGATGTCTAGTGGAATATGTCAGAGAGGGGAAGAGGATGAAGACGTTCATGGTTTTCTCGTGGATGACATAAAAAAGGAGATCCGCAGATCTTCGAGGCTGGTAAGTTAAGTACACCTTTGATGATTGGCATGTTCTGTTTAACGCTACAGAAATGAGACTAACTTTTACTTTTTGACTTGCAGAGATGCATGAAGTGTAAAAAGGTTGGTGCGTCGGTGGGGTGCTCCATCAAAAGTTGTCGGCAAATGGTCCACATGCCTTGTGGATTAGAGCAGGACTTTATTTTCCAGTTCACAGACTTGTTTCCGTAAGTGTCTCTTGTGATATGCAAAATGTGATGGTTGTCGATGGAAGATGAGATAGAAACCTATCAACCAGTCTAAAATGCTGATTTGGTTCTCAAGTATCATTTCTTATTATGTTAAAAACTACTAAAGATTTTTGTGGAAACCATGCTAGATTTTTTTTCAGGATTCTTTGATCAATAGAAAGTTAAAAAGAGCAGCTTTTATTTGAAACAGAAGTCTTATTTAACATTATAAATGTCTTTTTTGTTACTTTCGATCAATTTAATGCATACTTGCTAAGTAAAGAAAACATTTAGTGATGATGGCAATCATTTGCAGGTCTTTCTGTAAAAAGCATGCACCTAGTCAAACCTGTGTCTCCAGTCCCAGTCTGCCACTCTCTTGCTCCGTCTGTCTGGAGCCCATCGAACCCATCCTCTCCTATAATGTCCTCAAGTGTCCTGCATGTCATGGCAGCTGGTTTCACAGAAACTGTGTACAGGTAGTTGTACCACACCTTCAAGTTAATGATATAACATGTATAACATACAAAGATATGGGATTTGAAATTTGAGTCTGGTTCTCATCTCTTATGTTCCAGCATTATGCACACAGCGCTGCCATGTTTTTCTTCAAATGCACATTGTGCAATAACAAGGACCAGTTTCAGCAGGAAATGCTCAGAATGGGAATATATATACCAGAGCGGTAAATCACGTTTCCTTCTGATATTGATTCTAGTGATTCAATGTAAAATATTCTGATTTTTGTAGTGTTTGATTTGTATCCTTGAAAGCCTGCTGGAATTATTTACATTTTATATATTTATGTATTTTTACATTTATTTTTAATATAAATTTTGTTGCACATCACTTTAACATGGCAAAACAATGTAAATATGTGAATATCTTCCATTACTAAATATATTATTGGTGTAGTTAAAATGAAAAAATGTTGAATGTTGACTTGCCCTCAGGCCATCCAAAATGTAGTGATGTGATGCTACATTTCTACAAACTCATGTAGTTCTTGTATGACTTCAGGTTTAGTACATTTTCAGCAAATGTTCTTTTATGAAAACCTATTCCTTTAATATTTTGTGAGCATCCATATTGTGTATATTTTTCAGGGATGCAGCATGGGAACTTGAGGAGAATGCATATGAAGATTTATTGCAAGTGTACCAGCACTGTGATGCTGTGAAGTGTCACAGTCACAAAGGTCGTAAATACAGCTCACAGTCAGGGTAATCTTAGCATTTTATTTCGTCATTCTGAAATCATGAAATGGAACCGGTTTGTTTTGTAAAAGGATTCTAACTACTGTTAAAATTTGCTCTTGCAGGTATTTTGAAATTGTTCGTTGCAAGTTGTGTGGCTCCAGGGGAACTCATCGAAAATGTTCCAACCTTAAGCTTTACGAAAGCGACTGGATCTGTGGTGACTGTAAAGCTGCTGTTGAGGGAAAAAGTGAGCTATCTGAACTATTGTGCTTGTTTTGTAAAATTATTCAAAGGATTACATACATTAATTTTTTTTCTCCCCCAGAATCAGTGCCTTTGCCAAACCATGTTGAGTCCCCACTGGCTATAAGGCAACAGAGGAAGAGGCTGTTTAAAAACATCTCTGACCTTCACTCTTCACTCATCAGTAAAAGGTACTTTCCTAATCAGTTGCATCTGATATGAGAAGGATAAGTTCTAGATTATTTACTCTTAATTTCTCTGGACCATTGTACCATAGAACTCAACATGAGATTATTTACTCTTAATTTCTTTATATGATAAGCTATACGAGCATCGAGAGCTACAGGAGTACCATAGAACCCAACATGAACGAATGCCTCTGTATGTCTCATATCTTTTTGTCTACACTACTTTTGAATGCACCATAGAACCCAACATGAACGCATCTGACAATCATGTTTGGTATCTGAATAATCGCATTTTAAAAATGTAAGGCCCATTGACCAGCACTAAATAAATATATATACGAATATATATAGATATATATACCTGCTGGTGGTTATATATATCTATATAGTATATTCATTTATATATATTTATATATAATACAAATTTGGTGCGATTTGCATCGGGGGGGACTTTGGGGGGATTTTTAACACCCCCTCTCTGGTCTATGCATCCCTGCCTCTGCTGAATAACTTTTATAAAAAAAAAAAAAACATCATGCAAACCAGCTCTGACGTCCCGATCTGAATCAAATGCGATCTGATTGGAGCGCTTCGAAACAGTGAGTCATTTTGCGACGCAATGGTTTAATTGATTCTGAGTTTCAAAAAGCTCCGTTGTGTTCTTTGCTCGCTTTCTGGCTATGGCTATGTAATTTATAAGTGTTTGAATAACCGTGGACCATTAAATCAGTTACAATTAATAGGCCTAACGTGTGGCTTACAATGTGTTTTATATATGTAACTGAGATCACACTAAATGGGGGTTTTCCGTCGTATTAAAAACATAGCCTTCATAAAAGTCGCTTTTTTCAAAAGCATCCCCCCTTCTTTTTTTTCACAAATCGCACCCTGTATATATATATATATATATATATATATATATATATATATATATATATATATATATATAGAATTGTAGTAGTAGCAGGACTCTCTCCTTGTTTTCTAGGCAATGTGTGGCTGCCACTTCTCCAGAGGTCTTAATGGATCTGGCCCATCAGATATCACAGCAGCAGTCTACAGAGGTGCTAGTGGAAGATTATGATGGGGTGTTGGAAGCAGCTCTGCGGGTTCTGCGGCAAAGTGACTTTAATCCCTGCTGCACACTTTCTGTGAAATTCTCCCAAGACAAACATAGCAACAACATTAGGAGTCAGCGTCGCTTCCTCAGACGTCTTGTTTCGAAACTGCAAATGTCAGAAATCTTTGAGGGCCCTGATGGATCTAAAAACCTGGCTCTGAACTCAAAAGGTAGGACACTTTTTTTTTCCCTTTAATTTATGTTTGTTTCGATGTCCTTTTCTTGAAAATGTACCATTCTGGGCTTGTATACATATAACCCCTCTCACTGCTGCCTTCAAAATGAACAATTGTTGTGTGTGAACAGCTCTGAGGGATGACCTCTACTTTGAAGTCGGCAGTCTGTTGGCCCTCTCTTTGGTTCATGGAGGTCCTCCTGTGGGCTTCTTCTCTCCAGCACTGTACCATAGTCTGTTTAACTACCCAACAAACTACAGACCTACTTTACAAGACCTTGGAGACACTGCTTTTGCACACAAAATCAGACAGGTGAGTTTCGTTTTTCCTGACATTGTGCTTCAAACCTGCTGTTGAACTGAGGTTTGTGATTACAGTGAAACAAATGGATGTTGTACACCTGTTAAACTCTAAAAGTGCACTTTTAGATTGCAGATGCAAAGTCAATGAAGGAGCTGAGAATGGCAATGCAGTCAGCGTCACAATATTTGGAAGCAGCAGGTTGCTGGCGAAAGATCAGAGAACTCTCAGAGAAGGACATGCTGGTGGAGGATGTACTAAATTTCTACCTGATCATCAGACTACAGCTGCCTCTGCAGAGGTTGGTACCCTAACTTATTCCTGTGATGGCAAAGCATCATACCAGTCTTCAATATCACATGATCCATCAGAAATCATTCTAAAATGCTGACTGCTCAAGAAACATTTCTTACTGTTATCAAAATTAAAAGCTGTTGTGCCGCTGAATCTTTAGCTGAAACTATGTTTTTTTTTCTTTGATGAATAGAAAGGTTCAAAGAACAGTATTTATATGAAAAAGAATTGCAATAAATGTGACCCTGGGCCACAAAGCCAAAATATGATGTATTGATTTATACATGAATGAATAAATAAGCTTTCCATTGACGCCTCAAGTTGTCCAAATGAAGTCCTTAGCAATGCATATTACTAATCAAAAATTTAGTTTTGATATATTTATGGTATGAAATTTACAAAATATCTTCATGGAACATGATCTTTACTTAAGATTTTTGGCATAAAAGAAAAATTGATCATTTTGACCCATACAATGTATTGTTGGCTATTGCTACACATATACCTGTGCTACTTATGACTGGTTTTGTGGTCCAGGGTCACAAATGTCTTAACTGTCAATTTTAAAGCAGCTGAATTAAAGTATTTTTAAAAAAAGTCTTTCTAAGAAAACTTCTGAATAAGTTTTTTTTTCTCAAGTTTTCTCATACTGTAAGTAAATGCTCATTCAAGTTCATATTGCCTTTCTCAGATTCCGTGAGGGTTTGAGGACACTAGGACTGTTTGAGCAAGTTCAGATGTGTACAGAGGCTTTCCATTCAGTCTTCTGTGGGCCTGTGGAAAGGCTGACGGCCGAATCTGTCATGGAGCTCTTTACCGTCCGGTTTTCAGAAGAAAAAGAGCAACGAGAAAAAGAGAACACAACAGTAGACTTTTGGAAAAAGTATCTGCATGAGTGTGAAGGTGTGCTTGCTACAGAATTCATATTGTTTCAGTACAATTTTGATTCTTGTGCATATTAAAAACATTTATGATAATACAATGAAATAAGATATGTTTGAAAATAAGCTGTTATTTGCATGATCTTAACCCTTTCCTTGTGTTTCAGAGGGTCGGTGTGCAGCATCACTTGAGGACCTCCTAACATTCATCACTGCTACAGATTTGGCTCCGTCCATTGGATTCCATCCCACTCCATCCATTTCATTCTTCAGCTCACCAGACCCCTCATGTGCTTTTCCTCAGAGCCACTGTGATGCCAGTCATCTCTTTCTGCCAATGCTACCCTCATATGAGCTCTTCAAGAAACACTTGGATTACACTGTGTGTCAGTTCTCAGTTATGCAGGACATTTAAAAAAAAACAGTATTTTTCACCCTAACTCACGTTAGCATTACCTGATCATAGGTTGCTCCTCACTTTATTTATCAGTAACCCTGGTGTTGCTAAATCCTCAGTTATTTATCAGTAAATTGGAATCCCTCAACAGAAAAGAAAGACATTTCAACAGCTTTGCTTTGAACCACTCAGCACTATATGGACTTCAACTGCAAAGCAATATGTGTTCTATACATGTTGGAACACAATCTTAGATGTGATAAGATGTTCTTTGTGTTTAAAAAAAAAAGTTTTTCTTGTAAATTTAGGTGCACAGTTCAGAAGTGTACTGGTAATAGCTAGTATTGTAACCAAAGTTTAAACTATTGAGTAGTGTTCTGTTGAACAGCATAGGTATTTAGCAGTAATAGGAATTTGATTTGAATCGATTTTTGTATTTTTTTATTTTTTTATTTTTTTTTTGTAATAGAAAAACAGTTCACAATAACAGGTTGTAATTTTTTTGGTAGCCACAAGATGGTTCAATTGCTCCCCTTTTTGCCACACGTTGGGTAACTGCTGCCACTGCAGATGAATCTGGAGTTACTGAGTTGAATGATCTCACAGTTTTGTGCCGGAGACCCATGTTAGAATCATACACAAGCTGGTATGCTTTTGTCCTTGTATAATGTTACATTTCTCCTGAAGTAGCTTGAACGTGTATGATAGTTTGCTAGCTTCATATCTGTCATAATTTATTAAACTTTTTACTTTTCTGTTACCCTCAGTGTTTTCCCCCTTCATTTATTAAATGATCGTCGATTTATAATTGAAGATGTGATATTATATATCGGCAAAACAAATGCAGCATAAAGTGTCATTTGTAAATTGTCATTCGTTTTAATATTGCTGAACAAGTCTGAAGAAACTCTGTTGGGGCAAAATTATTGGTTGTTGTTAAAAAGGAGAAAACTGTGGAATAATCTTAATTTTTGAAAAAAAAAATCGATATATTAGTTTAAGTGGTTTATTTCACTTATTGCATCATTTTGAAATGTCATATTGAATAGTTTTTCAATGCATTTTCATAGTCATCCATAAAAAAACGTCCATATGTCCATGGGTCTAAAAATCACAAATTTAAAATTAGAATTAAAATATAAATCATTTTTTAAGACCCCCCCTTATAAATTCACTAAGGACCCCTAGTGTCCCCAGTGAGCGTGATTTCACCAAGTACAACATGTTTCTGGATCAACATCCTTGTTGATCCTGGAGCAACTTTCCAATCAACCAATCAGAACTGAGATATAACTTTTCAGAAATATCTGTTTTAGGCTTACGATCAGGGTTAGGTGCTTCTACACTCTTGTTAATCAGCTATCATTTCCTACTGATTTTAGGAATAAATTATGGGTAGGGTTAGGTTTAGGGTTAGGGATTGGGTTAAGTCTATATTTTTGGACAATAATGTTGATCCAGGATCATCAAAAGATATTGATCCAGGAACATGTCTTAGTGTCCCCGGCTCCTGATTGAGAACCACTGACATAAACATAATCAAAAACTGTTGATCCATCCAACAACTTTGAATCAGTCATTGTGAAGTTGCCAGGACCAAACCAAAAAGTCCAGACTTAAAAGTCCTTATAAGCCCCAGTGAACTCTGTCAGCGTGCGCGTTCTTTTACGCACACAGCGCTTCGCCGGTTGCCACGTCACCCTCACAGTCGTCACTGCATAAACAGTAAAGATGGCGGCCTCCATCCGGGAAAAACAGACAGGTTTGTTCATAAACTTAAATTTATATCGAAACACTCGGTACTGTTAATATAACTGACATTAATGATTTACACACGGTTTTGAAAAAGTTTTTTATTGAAAATACATACACTAATGCCGAATACACAACAGCTGAAATTGCTCAATCCTGTCAGTATAGCTGAGGATGCTAACCGTGTTGTTCATCTAACAGCTGGGTAACATCAGATGAATGAACGATTATTCTGCTTGTCTACATCAAAAAAGCACTTGTGGTTTTGATAACTACATATAGCTAACGTTAACCAGCTCGTTAATGAAATATACGGCTATCAACATTACAGAGACCTGTCATGAAGAACCCACGATATGAATTGAAATAACGTTAACGTACTAGCTGAAGGCACTTAACGAAAACTATTGTAACGTTACTTATTATTTAGTGGTACAAAACAGTCAGGATCCTTATGTTACGTGGATACTGTTTTATACTGAATTTGGGTGACATTGTCCTTAATGGATATTGACACTTTCTGTGCAACTGCTAGTGTAGAAAATCATATTCGTCTTTATGAATGGGCAATATATGATTTGTTGATTAAAGATAGATAGTGTGTTTATACTATATAAAATACATAATTAAAAAAAGCTTTAAAATGACTTTTTATGCACACACGCAAGTCTTTTGAAACACAATCAAGTAAATTAGTCTCTTAAGATAATAAATGATTTTCAGTAGTGATTGAAAATGTTGATGTATTATATTTCTATGATGTTTCTGTTCTCAGCTGCTCTGAAGCGAATGCTCAACTTCAATGCCCCACCTCTGAAAAACACAACAGAGTCGGTATGGAAGGTAAGGGTGCTCAATACACACTTACACTGTCAGGTTTTTTTTTTTTTACGTGGCACAGTGATGCTTTTATAGTTATAATTTGCATAAATATTTACCCTTTGCTCTTCTTGTTAGGTTCTTATTTACGATCGCTTTGGCCAAGACATTATATCTCCCCTGCTGTCTGTGAAAGAGTTACGGGACATGGGCATCACTTTGCACCTGTAAGGGTCTCTAAGATTTTGTTTCTTATAAAAAAAAAAAAATTTATTAGATTGATTTGAATGATTGTTTGCTTTTTTGTTTGTTTCCTCTAGCTTGTTGCACACAGATCGCGACCCCATTCCAGATGTTCCTGCCATTTACTTTGTAATGCCCACAGAGGAGAACACTGACAGGATATGTCAAGTAAATATGTTCACTAAATAATCCAGTCACTCTTTTCGTCGGTCCCGTTCCATGACTGTTTGTGAAGATCACACTGTTTTAAAACTGATAGTTATTTTCACTATCACAGGATCTCCGAAACCAACTATACGAGTCCTACTATTTGAACTTCATCTCTGCAATCTCCAGAAGCAAGTTGGAGGACATAGCAAGTGCTGCTCTAGCAGCTAATGCTGTAAACCAGGTGACCAAAGTAAGTCAAACACATTTGTTCATTATGAACATTAGTTATTAATTTGATTCAATTTGCTAGAATGTTTAATTGAAAAAATCTTGTTTTTGCAAAACAGAAAAGCTCTGTGAATTCCTGAACGAAGTCAAATAACGTACTGTTTGTATTTATTATACAGTTCAAATATTAGACTGTTCTGTTCCTCCTCAGGTGTTTGATCAGTATCTGAACTTCATCACACTTGAAGATGATATGTTCATTCTCTGCAACCAAAACAAAGAACACATCTCCTACCATGGTAAGCTGCTAGAATGGCTTGAAGTATTAGTTTAATTTTTAGTCTGAATGTTATTAATGCTACTACTGTTCTGTGCCCTCAGCAATCAATAAACCAGATATCATGGACACAGACATGGAGGCCATAATGGACACGATAGTGGATAGTCTCTTCTGCTTTTTTGTCACTCTTGGTAAATAATGACAGAGTTGTAATCTTTCCATGAATATACACTGCTGTTCAAAATACTTTTTTAAAGGGTTTTAAAAAGAAGTGACTTATGCTTACCAAGGCTGCATTTATTTGTTTAAAAATACAGTAATATTGTAAAATATTATTACAGTTTTAATATATTTTAAAATGTTAAGTTTTCCTGTAATGCAAACTAGTTTTCAACATCCATTACTCCAGTCTTCAGTGTCACACTAGCGAAATAAGCTCAGAAATCATTGTTATATGCTTATTGTGAGCTCAAGAAACATTTCTCATTTTTTTATCAATACTGAGAAAAAAAAAAAACAGTTTCTTGATAAATAGAAACTTCAAAAGTGCAGTGTTTATTTGAAATAGAGATCTTTTGTAATATGTTTCACCTTGGACATTTTATTGCATACTTGCTGAACAAAGCTGTTCATTTCTTTTAAAAAAAGTCTTACTGAACACAAGCTTACAGCAGTAATGTGCAGTGACTTATGGGTTAGAAATATTTATTTTTAAATATTTCTGTGCCACTATCAGCACCAAATGAAATAGTAGAATTAATGACTGATGATTTCAAACAAGATTCCCGATCACTCCGTCTGTCTTCCATTGTTTGGACAAACATGTATTCCCATCAGATTCACAGTGTTGATTACACTCTTCAAGGGAATCAAACAACAAATGGTTTACTTATAGTTGTTTATATGTTAAGCTTCCATTTAACATTAAAAAAATAAATTAAAAAAAATAAAAACTTATTCACCTATAAAGATGCTTTAGCACAAAAATGGAAAATGCTTAATGCAAGAATGTGCTAAGACACAATCCACTCCTCATATGGAGATGTTCACCGCTTTTTAATCCACCTAAAATCTAATAAGGCAACATTCTTTCATGGTACATGAAGTAACTGTGAAAATTATAGATTGACGAAGACTTGATATTTAATCAAAGGTTTTTTTTTTTTATAATAATTCTCACATTACAACCATTAGTTTAACTCTCAACTAACATAAAGAGCCACTGGGTGGCAGAACCTTACTAATATTGTTTTGTATATTGCTCAAAGGCAAAAATATTTTGATAATGCTTTAAATATTTAACTTATGTCTATTTACTTACCACATGACTACTAGAATTGTATGTGACAGAAATGTCACAATTCAAATTAAGTGCAATGATCAAGCCTGTATTGTTGTTTTTGAAATGTGATTTTGTGTGTCTTGGGAGCTTGTGAGCAGATATTTAATGCACCCTGCTATTGGCAGAACAGTGAGCTTTCCTGTTATCATAGGTGCTGTCCCAATAATCCGATGTCCAAGAGGGAATGCTGCTGAAATGGTAGCCGTGGTAAGAGACTCACTGCTCTGTTTTTTAATGTTCCTCTAATACCTGCTTTATGACCAATCTGAGACACCTTTGTCTTCTGTTCAGTAAAAAGTGGTTTATGAATTCTAGAATAGCGTACTTAAGAATGGATTTGGTCATTTGGTTATCACCTCAGCTCCTACACTAATCTCTGCATTATGGTGCATTTGTACATTTCAGTCTGTGCACAATGTGCAAACTGATACTGTAGCTTAATTCAGTTTCACTGATGGTACAAAATTCCTCTTTGTTCCGTATGTGGGATTCGGTCCAAACTTGGCTCACTTTCAATGCCGAGCTTTTAGATGATTAGTTTCAGGAAAGGAATGTCTCACTGTAATATAAGACAAAATTAACACCAGTCACTCAGTTTATTGGATTAACTTATTTCATACATATTGTACAACTCGTTTCTACTGGAATATCAGTAATGTTGATATAACTTTTTTTTCCCTCAGAAACTTGACAAGAAACTGAGAGAGAATCTGCGAGACGCTCGTAACAGCCTGTTCACCGGAGACACCATGGGCACTGGCCAGTTCAGGTGGAGCGAAAACACACACAATCTCACACACCTCCATACAACTGATTTTAAGAGAATATGCATATTTGTTTAAGCTGTAAATCTTTGATTTTAAGTGTTTATTGTAAACACTTAATCCAAGACACAAATCCCTACAGATAAAGGTTTACAGATTGGGGGGGGGGGGGTCTCTGTCCTCTGGTAGGAGTGTGCTTACTTGTGTATGAAATCTGGTTTATTTTTTACCAAATTCCGTTTTATGTTTTTTATGTTTGATTTTTTCTGGACTCCTTTTTAATTGTTACATTACATTTTATTAATCAAAAAGCATGTCTAATTAATTTAAATCATGAAACATACAATTTCACATCAATTTATTAAAAGTTAAAAACTAAAGGTGAAAAAATATTTGTTTTATTGTTAGTATATTCTCTGTTTTAGCGTGTCTAATCATTTGAATGCATAAAACAACTTATTTTATTCAAATTTATTCTTAAAATAGCCTAATTTATTTTCCCTCAGAAACTCTGTGTTGTGTATTTAAATTTCCCTGGTTATCAAATGAAGGCATAATACATTAATTTCATTTATCTTTTTTTAATTATTGAAAATTAATTGGTGTGGATACCTTTACATTTCTGTGTGATATGAGGCTAGTTTTACTCAAATGAAATGGTAAAATGCTAATAAAGTGACTCTCAGAGCAGTTTTGGATATGTTGTCCCCCTGGGCGCCCCCTAATATAATGGCAGGGGAAACACTGTAAATGGATGGATGAATAGATAGCTGAGTGAACAGTGAGACAGATAGATAGACAGAACAGACAGATAAGTAGATAGTCCTATACTGTGACACTTAAGAAAAATCTAGAATGTAGTGAAATGTTTTAGTATTGGGCCATAAAACTTTCTCTCCACCACTCCCACAGTTTTCAGAGGCCACTGTTTGTTCTCGCCGATCGTAACCTGGATCTAGCGACTCCTCTCCACCACACATGGACATATCAGGCTCTTATTCATGATGTGCTGGTGAGCAGAACCTAAAATAAACTTGCATGACCCACAATTAATTCATTTCTCCTTTATTCTACTAGTGTTAATGTAATTTATTTCCCAAAATGGAAACTGCAAACAGTTCCAAGTTGTGGCATATGGAAAGATGAAGCTATTGCAGTTATCATATGGATGACAAAGGGGTTTCATGAAATGTGGAATTTACGTGCTGGGTTGCTTTTTGTGCCAGTGATCATTTATCCTTTGGGTATTTTTTTCCACTGTCTCAAAAATGCTTCTGCTTTAATATCGTCTCAGTTCCCTGAATGGCAGCTGTATGCTGAGGGATTTTATTATGTATTAATAAAAGCTGGTGTATATGTTATTTTAGGTCATGTATTGTGTTTTGATTCAGTTCTGTTGCCTCGCCTAACCGATATATCCCCTATATCAGGACTTCCACCTGAACCGGGTCAGTGTGGAGGAGTCTCAAGGGTCAGAGGCCAGCCCCGCTGGAGCACGACCAAAAAAGAAAAACAAGAAGAGCTATGATCTCACTGGTGCTGACAAATTTTGGCAAAAACACAAAGGAAGGTAAACATCTACTCATGGAGATGTGCATTTACAAATGTTTATAGGTGTTTTTTTACTTCTAGTATTGTGAATTTAAATCTTTTGACCCTCTGACTGTGTAAATAATATGTCTGATGTAACTTATGTCTAATGTAAATTAATATGTCTGATGTTGCTATCCAAAGACCTTATTCTGTCCTAGTTTTGATTAAAGGGATAGTTCACCCAAAAGTTAACATCTTGTCGTCATTTACTCACCGTCGTATTGTTCCAAACTTGAATGACTTCCATTTTTCTGTGAAACACAAAATATGTTTTTTTTTTGTCCATACAAGGAAATCAATGGGTCCAAAATGGTTAATTTTTGTGTGAACTATCCCTTTAAGGACATCTAATAAACCAGCTTATGTTTAACAGGCAAACATCCCTAGTTGTCTTAATTCAGTCAAATTGTTTGTCAGATGTCAGAGTGTTTGTTAATATTTAAGAACATTTACTAATGGTATTTTATATTACTGCTATTTTTTGCAAAATATCAGTTATGTGTTTTGAAAATGGTTTAGTTTCATTCCTGCTTTTAGGACTGTATCCAGCAGTTATTTACAACAGCTTAATCTCATTTATTTTTAGCCTCTTTAGCATGGAAAGCTTTTAAGAATTTAATTCATTTCTGTTCACCGTTTCAGTCCATTTCCTGAGGTTGCAGAAGCCGTGCAGGAGGAACTAGATACATATCGAGCCCAAGAGGATGAGGTTAAACGCCTCAAGAGTATCATGGTAGGTTAATAAGGCTGATGCTAAATTGTATATGATGGAATTGTTGCATGCTGGTTAACGCAGACAATTGTGGTTTTCCTCAAAGGGCTTAGAAGGGGAAGATGACGGAGCCATTAGTATGTTGTCTGATAACACTGCTAAACTTACCTCAGCCGTCAGGTAAGATTTTCTCGGTCAACAATAGCAGGTGATTTGTTGATCTGTCCCATAAAAAAGCGAACCACCTATCCAAATTTTTAAGTTTTTATTCAATTATGTGTATAATATATCCTGATATAATCTAAATTTGTCCTTGTCTCATATTGCAGAAGAGCTGTTTAAAATAAATTAGTCATTGCACCTACCACTGTACCCCTGTCTGATCCGACACGTATAGAGTAGGATAACAACCTGCTCCTCTCTCAAAACAGTTCTCTTCCTGAGCTCCTGGAAAAGAAGAGACTCATTGACCTCCACACCAACGTTGCCACAGCAGTTTTGGACCACATCAAGGTCAGTGCTCCATGAGAAAAATGTTTTTCATCTCTTGGGTTACGTCTTCTCAGCACATCGTATTATTTCTGTGAGGTTGAGCAGCATATTTCTCTTCTAAATTTGCCTTTCTGTCTTTAGAGCCGTAAGCTTGATGTGTACTTCGAGTATGAGGAGAAACTCATGAGCAAGTCCACACTCGATAAATCCCTGCTGGACATTATCAGTGATCCTGATGGTGAGTCTTCCTTGTGTTAAGCATTCAAAGCTATTGATGTTCCATCTCTAAGGCCTTTTTAGAAAGGATTATGTTTATACGGGGAGGTGGTAATGCAATAATTAGCAAAACTTTTAATCCTGTCTTAATTGGCCAGGTCAGTATTTTTCAGTCACCTTTTCTTGTCTGTGTATTCTCATGCAGGTAAGGATTATAGTAAGGCTGCACAATTAATCAAAATAAAATCAAGATCGAATTGAATCAAATCAAAGGAGCTCGGCTGGTAGTAAATGCTGCTCCACAAGAACTCATCTCTGAGTTTCGGTCACTTATTAACGTGCATTTGGGAATGCAACAATGCACTAAGCAAAAGTCGTGCAGCCCTAGATTACAGTCTTTTATCTTTATACAATTCCCTGATCTTTTATGCAAAGCCCACAGATTAAAAGATCCAATGTGAAGTGCAATAAAAAACCTGGTGGTACTCGAATAACATCTGATGGATGAGCCCTGTTAGACGCAATTGTAAAATAGCCAAAATATGCGCATCCGTGACTGCACATCATTTTAATTTTATGCTACCAGTACAAGATGCTACAAACCAATAATAATAATGCTAGGTAATAGAAATAATATTGATGATGATGATAATAGGATCTTTGATTAATTTGTGGCTTGGCAACCTTGGCAATCTACACATTCTGCCTGACAACACCCCATAATTGTGGTAAAATCTCTGTAACGCTTGGCCTCAAGTGTCTTATTGGTTTAATAATTCTTGGCTCGTCAGCTGCTCTTTGAGCTTGACCGTAATCCAAACACCACTATATCCCTCAAAGCATGGCATACTGCCTTACTGTCATAAAATGTTGTTTTACCAAGAACAGTCCCATCCTGAGAGATCAAACGAAACTAATTGAGTGAGTAACTCATACCCCCTTCCCCTAATGAGATCCTATCCCAGCCCTCGTCCTCATCCAGTCATTTTTCCAGCTTAGTGGACTGAAATACATCACATCCCTAGGGGGAAGCGGTCTGCTTTAAAGGCTCTCTGTGATGCTACCACAGGATGAGATTTGTTTTCTCTCCTGCCAGCATTGTGAGGTTTCAAGAGGACACAGTTTCTTGATCTCCACAGGGTCCTCTGTAGGTTCATGGGTTTCTTATGAGTACACAGGAATGGCCACTAACTATAATGATAATGATCAGTTATTTTTCAAGTGTTACAATGCTTTATTGTTCCGATGAGTACAGTGTTTGATTTTCTGCTCATGTTTCAGCAATAGCGAGGACAAAAAACACACACTAACAAAATCTAGTTGTTCCGGAATTTACAGTCACTGTATGCATTTGCATGATTATTGTATAAATGTTGTTCTTATTGATAGCTGGAACAGTTGAAGATAAGATGAGGCTGTTTCTGATCTACTACATCACTTCCCAGCAGCCCCCATCTGAGGTAAGGCCCCACACCAAGGTCACGAACAAAGAGTATACTATAAATATTTATCATGGTCAGTTATATCCTGTTAGAAACTTCATATCATAGCAACCTTAAAGGAACAATGTGGTTTCAGTACAAGTTTTATGGCATAACACCCAAAAAACTTGTCCATTGTTTTCTTAAAAAGCAGCAAAAATCAAGGTTATTGTGACTTCCAATGATAGTGATTGGGGCCAATTTTCCGCGGGGGGTTATGAATCTTACAATTTTTTTAAAAGCACTTGCATTAACTGTTTTGTTAAAACATCTGTATTATTTGAGATGTCATTTCTACAGTGGCATAATGTTGAAGTAGATGACATTGGATGTAACTTTGCACAGAAAAGGTTAGTTGTACATCTTGTGGCTGTACTAGTGAAGCACTGCTTAAACCCATATTTTTCCTTCTTTTTAAAAAACAAAAAAATGGAAATTAATTTTTTTGGCAATCAGCATTATGCCTCAACTTCTATCGACTGAGCTTAACTTTTGCACAACACAGATTATTCCTTTAAGGGTCCTAGATAAATAATCCTAATATGTAGATTTGAGGTTGAATGTGGTGGGCTACCCTGATGTGCGCTTTCAGTAATACCACAATTTATTATAATCAGTGGCAAATGCATGGAGGAGACACATGGAGCCAAAAACATTCTGTCCATTCCCTATGAAGCTCAGCCCGGGTTCTTAAACTGTGTTTTCAGACTCTGTCTTCAAAAGCCTTGTTGTTCTTTGGGACACATGCAGCGCAGATTTGAGGAACACTGACCCCCTTTGATGCCACAGCCAAGTGTTATTACTCTTGTACCTTGATAAAGCAGGATTGTTCAGCTCATGGCAAGATTTCTTTTGTGGGATGTTACTTAAACGGCCATACAAATGACATTTTTGAGTTCTTGTGTACACTTCCGAAAGGACGGACCTATGGGACCAAGCTGGGATGGACAATGTCCAAGTGACCACATTTCAACCCTGGAGAAAGCGCACTGGCCTGTGCTGTGGGCAAGGGCTGTCATTCTCTATTATGTTTATCAGTGCAGGCTGTAAAAGCTTTGGCTTTTTCCAAAAAAGAATAGTGTGCTCAGAGTTTGAACTATTATTCCACGTCTTTTGGTTATCCTTTCTTTCCTCTGTGTCCTCCTGAACCAGCGAAGGTTTTTGTTGGCTGAGCATTTGCTTAAACTCCAACAACAGTCATTTTGTTGTTTGTTTTCTGAGGCTGTGATGAGGTTGGTGACATGAAAACGGCCCTCTCACTCATGTGGTATAGACGACTCTGTCTCTAACAGGAACTAGAGTTTCTCCTTACCCTGAAGAATATTTATGGCTTGTGAGCTATAAGTCATCCTTCATTCTATAAAAACAGATCCTCTTAAACTGTTGGATTTAAAGAGTTGAGTGTTGAATAAATAAAGACATTTTGTTCTTTTCAGGCTGATCTAGAACAGTACAAGAAAGCCTTGGTTGATGCAGGCTGCGACTTATCCTCACTTAACTACATTAAGCAGTGGAAGTAAGTTCTGGCCATTGTCAACAAACACACCATAACACACTGTCACATTTGCCTAGTTACTACATTAAATTTAGTAGAAAGATGAGCAGTAGAGCTGCAACTATTATAACCTCTTTTCCAGAGCTTTCACCAAGATGGCTGCAACACCAGCCAATTACGGAAGCAGTGGAGTGAAACCAATGGGGTATGAAGCTACGACAAATTTCATTCTCAAAATATGAATCCTTTTGTTGATGTCATATGTGTTTTGAATGCAATGACCTGTCATTTTTCAGACTGTTCTCGAGGGTGATGAACACTGGCTCCCAATTTGTGATGGAGGGGGTGAAAAATCTAGTCCTGAAGCAGCATGTAAGTATTTACCTAGGCTGTATCTAAGGACCAGAATATCACAAAGGTTGGGCTCTTTTTACTTAGTAAGCAACCACCCAGAACACCGCAGCAACTGCATATTGATGTGAAAAAACACCCAGCCCATTTAAGCAGCATAGTAAGTAATATGTTAAAAATTCCCGGACCGCCTACTAACCACATAGCAATGAGCTAAAATCACCTAAGAAACCAAGGAGAGGTGTGCTAAAGATACCAAAAAGAACACCCTAGCAATCGCAATGTACTAAAAAAAACCCATAGCAAATTATACTTCAGTTTCCACATAAACTTTTATTGTATGCAATGCATACAGCTGTGCACATAACCTTTCAAAGTACACTCCATATCATAGTGTCTGTGAACACAGACGCTCAACACAAGCACACTACAAAGTTTCACTCTTGTCTAGTGTCTGCGTTGTTTCTCTTCTGAGGTTATGGGCGACTGAAATGTCTTTGTACTTTAAACTGGAGTTGCAGGTATCTCTTATCCCCTCACACCAGCATTTATCAACATGGGTGTCTGTTGTTGTTGCAGTCTCAAGTAGTTCGTTGCTGTTGTTCCACATACCCTAGCAACGTATGCTTAAAAAAACGACATATACTTTCGGCTTAAAAACCAAGACAGCACTATAAAAACACAATGAATACCTAAGAAACAGCTAAATGATGTGCACTCAGGCATCGTAGCAGCAACTTTTGAAATGTAAAATTGGGTAAAAAAGTTCCATAACAAATAAAAAATTCATTTTGGGGAAATAAAGGTGATGTATTAATGGTCAGTGAGCAAGCAGCATTTTCCAAAACCTTCACGAACTCTTTTCTTTTTTTTTTTTACTTCTGCTTCAACTTCTCTACTAGTCATGTTTTGGCTTTTGTTTGATAAATTGATTGTGATATTCCTTATTTCTAAGTTTCTTTAGATCAAAAGCATCTGGTTCTTTTAGGGCTGGACAATATGGCAAAAAATTGAAATCTCGATTTTCTCAGAATGTTTGACCGATTTACGATTTTTACCCTTTTTAACTAGTCAACTTGAAAATGTAACTGTAACTACAACATAATTCAAGTAACTTTTTCTGTTCCAAGTGCACCACAAATGAAGTTTGTCAACATTATGTAAATCACTTGTTAAATGTCTTTGCAGAAAATCTATGCATAAACTACAATTACATCTTGTACAAACTTATATTATATGTTCTGAAATAATACAAGGAAAATACTTCCAAAAAAAATCTAAAAAGTCAAGGTAATTAAAATTCAGAATGACTGAAGGTATTACAACAGTAGACTATTATTAACTATAAATGTAGCAGCTTTCAGCCTGTCACCCTGATGCAAACATGAAATATCAGACATACCGTAGTTCTTTACAGGTTTTTTATTAGATTTCGCGGCTTTTCAATTGTTTTTTCTGTATAAATATTTATTATGATTCTCAATTATTTTTTTATAGAACTTGCCAGTTACTCGCATCTTGGACAACTTGATGGAAATGAAGTCAAACCCGGTGAGCGTCCTTGTCTGTTTCTCCCTTTCCTTACGTCCTTTCATCTTCTCTCTCATAAGCACAAATATTAAACATGTTTTGTATGGCTGATATATTAGTATGAAACTCTTTCAGTAATAAAGAATTTTGATTGTTAGCTTAAAGTCTAAATCTAAAAAGATCTTTTGTGTAATTGTGTCCAGTGTGCACACAAGATTCTGTATTGCTAAGGCTGACTGCTTTACCTCCCACTGCGGATTAATGTGTATGACACTGCAGCGCTATGGGACACTGAATTCACCCTGAATGAGGCACTGAAGAAGCACTTTGAGTGTGCCAAGACCTCAATCCTGGCAATCTGAGCTGCACGGTTAATGCTACTGTCTCAGCCAGGGGAACACCTGTGGAGAGAGAGGGAGAGGGTTTCTAGTGAGTGAACCCAAAGCACAATGTATTAAGTTTCTAGGGCTGAGGGATTTGGAAGCAGTCCATTTGGGCTTTTCACTTTTGTGAGGCGGAACAAAGGTGCAAACCCCTCATGTGAGCAGCACAAGGAGGCGTCTTTACAGCAGCCGAAGCTATTTCATCGAAAATAGGATTGTGTTCTGCTACACTCGAGGATCTCATTGTCTCCAAAACGTCTGTATATGAAGCATCAGGTATTTGAACACACTGGCTGATTTAGAGTCATCATTGGATAGCCTTGAAGGAAAAATCTGCTTTGAAAATTTCTCCTGATGCTTTGAAATCAGCTAACTGCCAGGACGGTGCATGGGGAATGATTGATGCTGATGTTTTATAAATGTGGAATTACCACAGAAGAGATGATGTGGCAAATCTTTGATGGCACCCTCGTAATATGCCTTCTAGGGCTCCTTTCTATTTAGATGTCTTGAATTCTCCCTAAGCAGACTTCCAATTGTCCCAATGTGTTTTAAATATAAAGCGCTGTAATGGAGACAGCTAGCTGACATATTAGCTCTTGCAATCATTCGTTTGTGTAACAGCAGCCTCTAAGCTTCCCCTTCTCGTTCCTTGACATAAAGACCTTATTTCCTTCTGAAACACCCTCAGGGTCCCTCTGATCTTCTCACTCTCAAAACCTGGGGTGGACAGATTGCCGTATCCCGTTACCGACTGGAAATGCCTCCCCTTCGTTGCCCATAAACTTGTATGAAAATTGAACATAACCGTATTATCATTTTCTCAGCTACTGGAATTTCAGTGCTCTGCACAATACAGCTCTTGTTGGGGAAGCTGGGTGGCTGAGCACTACAGAATCTCCTGCCTCCGCAACTCGTCACACAGTCCTCGCAGATAGGCCTGTGCAACAGGGTTGCAGTAGTGTGTTCGGCACTCTCTATTAATACTGAGCTTCACTACTCGACAAGGGTAAACCGATAGCAGAAAAATCTGGAGCATTTCACCATTTGGAAGTGCAGCGAGGCTCTTCTTTCTGTGAGTTGACGGCAAAGTATTACTTCCCAGAATGAAGTATGCACCAGTGCGCCAGGCCTGCCAGGCTGGGCTGACTGAGGTCCTGTGGGGGAAGAGACAGGCTTGGCCCACCCGAAATGGAGGATGAGGAAGTAGGAGGCCATTGGCCTCTGCCTCGGAGACAGCTCTCCTCAATTTGTGTCGAGACTCTTTAAAGCAGAGTGATGATAGTCTTGGTTTTTTGAGTCAAACTGGAGGACATTTTACTGTTTGAGGCTTTGTGTACCTTCTCAGACGAATGGTTGCTGGGAAGCATTCGATCTTGATAAGTGTTTAATGTAGATAGATGAGGTGGTTTTTTAGGAGATGGTGATGTGGGGAGGGTGCACTGAGTGTTATTTCATCCTTAATTTACTTACGTGCTCTATAATCCCTAACGTTATGTGTTGTGATTTTTGTAGGAGACGGATGACTACAGATACTTTGATCCCAAGATGCTTCGCGGAAGCGAGAGGTAGGACACCGAAGACGAAGACTAGGCTCCTTATATTTTCAAATGATACATCTCAGTGTTTGACTTGGTCCCACTGTATTCAAATATTATGTTAAAGGCATTTGATCCATGGAGGAATTCAAAATCACTTGTGACTTTATTACACACACATAAGGCAGTATTGAAGTTGGGTAAATAACGGATCTGCACATCCTTGCCAAAGCTGTAACTTTCCACTGAAAATATTTAGAATATAAGAAGATCTGTCGTTTTTTTTTTTCTTTCTACAACTATTGGCTATTTTTGCTCTCTGCCGGTGATGATGAATTAATCCTAACTGTTTGACTCCCTCAGCTCCATTCCAAGGAACAAGAACCCCTTTCAAGAGGTGAGAATAAAAAGGATATCTGATGGTTGTGATTTTGTACCGTATGGATGTTGATACGTTATCTTCACGCTTTGGCGCCCATGCATTGTAACCTGGCAGGGTTAATCTATGGCACAGATAGCCTTCTGTTGCTAGTGGAGATTAGGCCTTGCTGCTGACAAAGTGAGCTGGAAGCCCAGAGTGTCTGAGCTCATGTCTGTAGGACGGCCATTTGAGTCCACCTGTGAAATATTACAGGGTTTTATTTAATACAGAGTGTTTGTACAGCTGATGAAAGATTATCATTTCACAGGCCATCGTCTTTGTCGTTGGTGGGGGCAATTACATAGAGTATCAAAATCTTGTTGACTACACAAAGGTATGGTTGCACACATTTTGACATGTAAAATATGCTACAAGAACTTGGTTTGCTTGTGAGTTTAATGATTTCCTTCTCTACAGGCCAGACAAGGGAAGCGGGTTCTTTATGGCTGTAGTGAGCTTTTCAATGCAGCCCAGTTCATGAAACAGGTATGATCGCTTCCCAACGTTTAAAATGTCAGTTACCTGATAAAAATACAAATTCATTTACGGGTTTTCATATACAATGACAGAATTTAGTGAAAAATCAGATGCTTCACAATCCATTGCTCTAAAACCCAACTGATTATCATTGAGTTGAAGGGAACAACACTGCTTTGAGTGTCTTGGAATGCTTTTTGCTGCTTGAAGCAAATCTATGTTGTACTTTGTCTCAACAAAGTAGACACCAAGTCATAACGTGCCTTTCCCTCTGTAAATATTTTTTTTATTTTTTTTTTATTTGCCTAGTTTTTTTTCCACATTAATTTTTTGTTAATATACTTTTACCCCTTTGCTCTGAGTGAAAAGAGGCAAGTGTGTCTTACTGTGGTCATGAACTTATATTACACTCACTGTTTGCTGAACAATTATTCAGTAGTAATCCTACTTTTGTTTAAATGTTGATGTGATTATGGAGTGGTTAACACTAAACCCATTAATTTCTCCACAGCTCTCCCAGCTTGGTCAGAAATAGGAGGAGCGTTGAAGTCCAGTTATCCACCCTTCTCAAAACTGGAATCAAGATCTCTTCAGTTGTACTCCATTAAAACCCCTCTAACTTCAGAATCACTCATATTCCATGTACTTTATACTGTTTTCCTATAATATTTAATTCAATACTAAAGGTTCCCGAAAATAAAGTCTTACGTACCAGTTGCACTTTTTCTTTTTTTGAGTCTACTTTAAGTGGGTCATCAGCATAGATTTTGACATTGTATGCCTCTTTATGGGCTTACTGACGTCGGGTGAGTTCAACAGCAGAGATAAATGCCTTAAGTGGTTTGCTGACTGACGAGAACTGTCCCAAAACTCTTAATAAGATAAGGAGATTACACCTAGTCTCGATCAACACTGGTACTCCGTTACAGTTCAGATGTTTGCTCAAGTGTAGAACTATTGTATTCGGTCTAGTCTGCTAGAGCTTCCACCAATGAAGAGAGCAAGACTGTGAACCATAGCAAACGTCATCCTGAGATGAGTCCAACCTAAAGATTTTCATTGAAGATGGACATCTACAATGTTCTTCCCTCAAATGTCACAGTCTACCGAGTGTCAAATGGAGGAGAAACAGCTATTGGTGTCTATTTGGTGATACTAGGTAATTAGTCTGGTGTAGTTGCACTGAATTCTCCATACGTTACTGTGATTTGTTTCTTCTTGAGCTTCGCTACATTGAAAGATGTCATGTGGGAAAGAATCAGTGAATTTGATTAATTTTTTTGATAGGATGGCTTTCTTGGATTGGAAATGGGGTTGTAATACTACTTTTAACCAAGCAAAGAAAGTCTCTGGAACCACAGGATTTCTTGACTCTCAACCTTGCCGTTTCTGACGCCAGCATTGCTATTTTTGGGTATTCTCGAGGAATCCTTGAAGTTTTTGATGTTCTCAGGGATCAAAGCTATCTTATAAAGACATTTTGGACTTGCAAGGTACGGTGATAATATGCCACATAACTTGCATGACTTTCTTTCTATTGTGAAACACAGAAGATATTCTGAAAAAATATTTCAGGTTTTTTGTATGTACAATGGAAATTAAATGGGTTAGATTTGTTTTGAACCCCATTAGGTATCAATGTATGGACAAAAACTTTGTATGGATGAAATATAGACTTTTATGCTCCACTGAGGAAAGTCTTACAGGTTTAGAACCACATGAGGGGGAGTAAGTGATAAAAAAAAAATATTAATAATTCAGTTACAAAGTTCAAATGATCAAGTGCCTTTAAGCATGATTCCTATTAGTTCACTGAATTTCTTAGATAACATTGCACAGTATCTGGTGTGAGAGGTCCATCACTGTGTTCTCTTTGCAGTCTGCCAGGTGGTGATATGAGGCAGGAGGGGCTGAAGAGACGATTTATTTGTAGTCGTTCCAAGTACATGGGCATGTGTCCTTTTATCCCCTAATCTTGCTGGCTTGTTCCCCAGGGCCTGGTTAGTGGGTGATGAGTGGATAACCAGAGCAATTACTGCTTCAGGTTTGCAGTGAATGCCAGACCTGCTTGCAATGTATAAGATGTTGTGTCTTGGCCAGGTGGATGGATTCCTAATCCTTCTCTTCGGACTCATCAGCATCAACACACTGACAGCCATCAGTGTCATCCGCTACATCAAAGGTTGCCAGCCTCAGCATGGTATGCTCTATCCTGGCCAAACCTACAGAGTTATTATACATAACCTTTGTATAACTGGTACCCAGTATTTAGAGCAGGTGCTCATGCATTGATAGCTGCTCTGTAATTACATTACAAAGTCTATGCAAAATCAATTCCCCCCAGCATTTTTCAAAGTTTTGCTTGGTTTCCAACAGACTATTGGAGTGCAAATTAGCGGCATACATTACTTTTAAAGAGTTTTTTGGAAAGGGTGCCATATAATTACCAATTTTTAGGACAGGGGTGCTGCAGGTTTTTCAGAGAAACTGATTTGGAAAAAAGTAGATTGTAATTTTACAAAACAACTGTTTAACATGTATTGTGATATATTAACAAATTATTTGACTATTTATTTTTAAAATACCATTTATATATAAGACATTTATGAATAACAATGTTAGGCAAATTTTATATTATTAGTTTAATTTTGATTTCTAATTAATTTATTATTTGATTGTTTACTGTTTTTGCACCCTCAGGTTCCAGATTTTCAAATAGTCAAATATTGTCATATCCTAACAAGCCAATGGAAACAAATCAATGGAAAGCTTATTTATTCAGCTTTCAGATGAAGTATAAATCTCAATTTAAAAAATTGACCCTTATGACTGGTTTTGTGGTCCAGGGTCACATATATGTTATATGTGAGAATTGTTTTTTTCTCCTGTGTTTATTTTAGGTTGATATTTTTTTTTTTTATTTTTATATTTTAGAAAAGGGGTCCCTGACAAGGCTGTTTTGGGGTCCTTGACATTAAACATTTTGAAAGACAGTATGATTTACAGTAGGACATGGTGATCTGGAAACCATATTAGGAAACCAGGAAATCCTGTTCGTTTTGTCTTTCATTGAACAATAAATGGTTGAACCAGGTTCTTCCAAGACCTGAAATCCTCTAAAGTTGAGTCTTTGATAAATCTTGAACCATGTTATTTTTGCTTTTCTTAGAAGTTCTTTACCCTTGGCTGCACAAATACTAGATAAATTGGCATGATTACACTATGAGGACTGTGCTGATGCGAGTGTTTCTGCCATGTCCTTCAGCTCATCACGTCAACAAGCGTAATATCTGCTTGGTCATTACTGCAGTCTGGCTGTGCTCTCTGTTCTGGGCTGGAGCTCCGCTGCTGGGCTGGGGCAGTTACAGAGGTAGGACTGAAGCAAGACATCCACCATCTTTAAAAATTGAGTTGAATTAGAGATCACTGAATTTCATTTCCTCTGCAGCTCGTGGGTATGGGACGTGTGAAATCGACTGGAAGCAAGCGCTGTACTCTGTTCCGGTCAAGCTCTACGTCATGAGCATTTTCTTCTTTAACTTCTTTGTGCCGCTATTTGTTATAGTTTTTACATATGTGTCCATCATCCGAACTGTCAACTCTGCGAGGCAGAGAAAGATTGAACGCAGCATCACACGGGTAAATCCGTCGCCCCATAAATTACCATTAGCCTCTTGAGGGGATAGTTCATCCAAAAATGAAAATTCTGTCTTTAGATACTCACCCTCATGTCATTCCAAACCCATAAGACCTTCAATGATCTTTGGAACATATATTTTTGATGAAATCCGAGAGCTTTCTGACCCTCCATAGACAGCAAGGGAACTACCACGTTCAAGGCATAGAAAGGTAGCAAGGACATCATTAAAATAGTCCATGTGACATCAGTGGTTTAACCGTAATTTTATGAAGCTACGAGAATATTGTTTTGTGCAAAGAAAACAAAACTAATGACAATAACTGTTCCAGGTAATGCAGAAATGTACATATTTATGTATGTGTCATACTGTGTTTCTCTCTCCAGGTCTCCCTCATTCTGTGTGCAGCCTTCCTGTTGGCCTGGTCCCCGTATGCAGTCATTTCCATGTGGTCCGCCTGGGGTTACCAAATACCCCAACTCAACAGCATCCTGGCCAGCCTCTTTGCCAAGTCAGCGAGTTTCTACAATCCGTTTATCTACATTGGCATGAGCTCTAAGTTCCGAAAGGACCTGCAGGCTCTGTTCTACTGCCTCAGACCCACATCAGCGCACAGGCACACCCCTCCTGTGCCATTGGCCCGGCCTGGTGATGTGCAGCTCGACGTCGATGGCTTTGAGGATGAACCGGTGGACCCTAATGCAAGCGAAAACATACAGGAGGGAAAGGCAGAGAGCCCTACTGAATCAGAGCGCCAGGACAGGCCCTTACCAGAGTCAGGCAAGTGTGTCAGTCCTCATGGATTAATGAGGAAACCCAGCGACTCTGGAAGACTTTAGCTGTCTTTTATGTTTGTTTATGTCCTCTGAATGTTTATATAAGATGATGAGAATAATATTAGAATAATACAGTACATTCACTGTCTCTATTATTTTAATTTCGACACTCCAGGCTACTAGTGAGTCACGTCATCTACAGATGCTTCATGTTGAACATGAGGTCATTGTGTGAATCCAATAAAGTCGAGGTTAAAGGTTTTATGTCGCTTCATCTCTTTCTGTGAGGCTTGTAAACTGTTGACACATTTAATGGTATGTCTGTATTACATTATTATTGGTTGTTGGAGATTCTTCTCCCATCCCAGTACATCAAATACAATCTCCAATTTAATAATAATAATAGTAGCATTAGGGAAGGAAACAAATATGTCTGTATAAGAAAATGCCAAAATAAATTGATGCACTAAAAAAAAATTCACTTTTGAAGAATAAGAAAATAACTATCTTGCTAAACAAAAACAGGAGAACATAAAATAAAGGCAGTCTGCAAAAACAATGGCACTGACCCTCCCTACAGCCTTCCTTCAGAATTACATAACAAAATCCATATATAAAAACACAAATATTTCCCAAACTAATCAGAGTTTGAAACTTTGACTTGTGGCACTGAAAGCCATTAAAGAGGAGCAACATCTGGGGCAGAAGAAAGAATCTCATGAATGGTGTCTTAGCCAATGTTATTGAAATACTCTTTTATTAATACTTTATTATAGTTGTTTTATTATTTTAGTATATTTTTGTGGTTTTAGTTTTAGTTAACTAAAATAACCCTGGTTTCTCATTTATTGCTATCTTCATTCTCCCAGCAATTAAACTTTAATCAGCAAAGCTCCAGCAGGAATCATGGAGCAGGAGGATTTACAAATTGATCCTGGTGACTGCCAAGTAAGAATCTCCTGTCTGTCCACAACCGTGCCTGTTTAACCAGACTGTAATGTCAGGACTGAGTACAAATTACTGAAGCGCAGACCGAACAGAACAGTCAGGTAATGGTGTTTTATTTACATTATCCAAGCGCATAATTCAAAAGCAGCAGGCGTGCTCGTAGTCAGAGGAACAGTGAAGGTTTGAGTCCAAACAGAGCAGCAGGAACAGTCAAACAATCCAGAGTCCTAATTCCAAGAACAGACAAGGTCAGTAACTGTTTCAGAACAGGTCACAAAAGAATTATAACCTGGCACAGAACAGAAAAAAACACAAATACACAGAATAGATAATCACTTAATAATTATCAGGTAAAGGGTTAAACAGAGTGCATTATATTCAGTGTGCAAATAACAAGCTTTAATCGTTTATTTTTTCTAATACAGGAAAAAAGCAGACAAAAGTGTTTTGTGTCCAGTTTACATGTGAAACTCTGTACCAGAGGGTTGAAACAAGTGGCAAGTTGGATATGAGCACACCTCAATGACCTGATCTTACGGCTGTGGGAAATGTCCTCCTCCTGCCCCATTCACAGCACTCAAAACACACTCTACTCAAGCATGTCCCCTCTTCAAATGACATCCAAGAGAATTAGTCCCACATGGTGGTCACAAAATAAGAGGATCTTGGTGTGTGTGGTGTTTTGGTGAATGTTCTCTCAAATTAGCGGTGTCGGAGGTTAAAGTAGGTCTGTTATGCAAGGAGATTTTTTTGGCGCAGACCCCATATGCTTATTTTGGTGCAAGAATACTACTCGGTTTGAAAAATAATGAATTCTGGAAAATATTAATCAGTGTGATGTTGTTTAATTTTATGATTTATGGGAGGAAAGTCCTAAGAGAAAGTCATGCATCTGTTAAGAGATGAGAAGACGTCCAATATACACTGCCTAGTTTAGTAGTGGGCATGATTTATTTTTATTTATTTTTTTACAAATGTTTTTAAAGAAGTCTATTATGCTAACTGGGGGTGCACTTATTTGATCAAAAATACAGTAAAAACAGCAATTTTGTGAATGCATTCATGTGATGGCAAAGCTGAATTTTTTGCACCATTACTCCAGTCTTCACTGTCACACAATGCTTCAGAAATCATTTGAATATGCTGATTTTGGTGCTTAAAAACATTTATTATTATTATTATTATTATTATCAATGTTGAAAACATTCATGCATGGTGTCATTTGATGAAAATTCTTTGATTTAGCTATTAAAAGTTCATTTATTTTTATTTAATTTTTTGGTCCATTTATTGCATTCTGAAAAAAGGTTTTAATCTCTTTTAACAACAACCACTTTTGAATGGTAGTGTAGACATATTACTGCCACTCACTGTCAAGCTATCTACAGTAAGCTACAACACATTTACTTGAACTAGAAGTCCATTAGCTCTAATGAAGGATAAGTACAGGGAGGTCTCTATAAATGACAATACAAAGCTGAGTAAAACTACAGGAGTGCACAAAAAACATAAATAAATGTCTGAAAACTACCTTAACAAAACTCAAGCTAGTTTTTTATTTAGTTATTTACTTCTTTTTCTTCCCCACATTTCGAGACGTTTCACATTTGGTGTGGTATGCTATATCCGCAATGTGGAGCATGGCATAAAGAGGATATTTGTCCAAAAAAACTAGAAACCTAATACGCTCTCTTATATTAATCGTGAAATATTGTATTTTCCAACATAGAGAATGAAATAATTTTTTTATTATAAGTTTTTATTTTATTTTGGGAAAATAAATATCTCTTTTCAGCGGACAAATCTGGGCTCGAGTCTACGCAGGATTAGCCAAGGCTAATATTTGTGTAGATGAAGACAGTCGCCTAAATGAGCCATCCATCGAAGTATTAGACGGTTACTACTATTTATAAAGAGTGGAGCGGTAGTCTTTGCATTTTTGGACGAAAGCTGCGGATCTCCCACGAAGTCTCACGTGGTGTGAAACGTGACTGTGCGATGCTGGCCTGGGAAGAAACGTGTGTGTCACTTCGCCTTAATTCAGTCTTTTTCATCTGACTGCACAAAGCCAGAAGAGTCAAGCCAATTTTTCCATATGACCATCAGCTGCCCCAATGGGAACAAACTCTGTGTAACACCAAATCACAGGAAATCATCACCTGCTTAACCTATTATAACAAAACCCATGCTATTACATAAAGAGAACACACAGTTTCCTCTTGAGCCAGGCTAATTCTCCAAGAAAAATCAAACAAAACATTTAAATGCGTTTAGGTGAGAATGTAAAACTTTTTTTTTTTGCATCATTTAGACGTCATTATTAAATACAATGTTTAGCAGTTTATATGCACTCAAATAGCCTACTCTACAGCTCAAAGGTGTGTTCAGTAAAATGTGTTTATGCTCAACAAATATAGTACAAACAGTAATGTTTTTAAAGGGTATTACAGTTTAACAGTTTTCTGTTTTAGTATATTTTAAAATGTACTTTACTTCTGTGATGCCAAAACCGAATTTTCAGCAGCCATTTGTTCAGTTTCACATGATCCTTCAGAAATCATTTTAATATATTTTTTAACAATATCTGTAACAATATTTATGTATTCACTGTTATTTTAATCAGTTGAATTAACCCTTCCTGAATAAAAAAACAATAAAAAAAAAACAGTTGTTTGAATATAGAGTATGAAGTTACTTAATTTAATTTAATGAAATTGTAAATATGTCAGGACTAACTGGAAATAATTGACTATGTTGCATTAATATATTGTGCTTCATTACTTATTCATTAACCTTATTAACGACCTCAATTTACTTCTATCCACAATCTAAAGTACCAGTTCTTGTTCCAGTTTGGCACAACATCAACAAGCTTCTTAAATTGCTGGACTTGACTCATTATTGGTTTATCTAAGCTGCCCAAGCTTTACTTGATATGGAAGTTCACACTCTGGTTGGGAGACTTGATGTTTCCACCATGACCTTCACAAGAATGTCCTTGTGAAAGACATGGACTTTATGTGCTGTGAAATATTTAATTGAGACACTGGGACAGTTCCCAGTTATTACAATGAGCAGTTGTTCAAAGAGGCTCATAACAGATGGATTGAGTGTCATTCCATGAGAGCTTTTTAATTTGTCGCACTGAATAAGCACCTTGTCGCACACCACGTACCCATACAAACCTCCACAGGACTTAATCAGTTGTGAGATGCCACAGTAAACACAAACCTATCATATTCCTGTTTGCTGCCAGGATTAAACCTGGAAACGCTCCACAGTTCTGATGTAGGATGATTACATAAAAGTTACCATGAGAAGACAGAGACCTCTTTGAAAGCAGGACAGTCTCATGCTAATGAACCCAATTGTCCTTTCACATGCTAAGCACTGTCTGTATACTGAAGATAAATACATTTCATGGATGATTTATAGTTTTTGCAGCATAAGCCTCCTTCAAGAGGTGTTTTGATGCAGAAAGTCTTTTGAAAGTCATTTAGCATAAAAAGCTTCTGACACATTACCTGTTTTTCTGTTGAGTCAGGTCTTCTCAAGTGACTTTGAGGTCCATTCTGACCAGTTTGGATGAGATTGTGTGTTTAGATTATGTTTGTAGCACTGCATCAAGGTTGTTTACATGTCATTAGCCTCAAGGTAAAGTTTTCAACCCCCAGTCAGGGCCTAATCATGACGTGTGCGTGGAGGCATTTATTTGTGGTTTATTCTCCTCTTGGTAGTTCTCTGCTTCTTTACTCGCCATCATTGACTGAATGAGGCTACACAGTGTTAAAGAATATTGTTATTATATAGGTACAAACTGTAGTACACATTATATCTAAACGGCTAAAAAGCTGCAGAATTTAAAACAATGTCCTTTTCAGGTGGTTTGGATGTAAGGCCCGCCTCTTGTGATGTCAGCAGAGAATCACTGGGGTTTTTGGGGACATTATTTAAAGGACTAGCTCTTTCCTCAATATTCAGACACCTCTGGAATATCATCCATAACGGAATTAAATTATTTTTTTCTATAAAACTTTTAAAGCTGAGGAAACAGCATCCTACACAATATCTGTAAGTTGGATTTAATCTTCATAGCTTGATGATTTTTGGCTGTTTGGTGCTTTTTAATAGAGATAATTTTATATATCCAGATATGACTTAGATTTTTTCTTCTCCATTCGTTCTCTCTCTCCTTCTCCCTCATTCGTGAGCGGATTAACTGAAGTATGCAGTTCCAAAGGAGCTGTTTGTGATGGATGTGTCTGGGGAGATTACATTTTTCCTGTATCATATCTGATTTCTCATCTGTGCGCAAAATAAATATTACAACACCCAGATCAAAGAAAAAAGAAGAATGTCAAAGCCTTAGACAATTTTTAAGAAGAAAAAAAAAACCTTTATAAAAATGATTGAAAAATGGGGTTTATTCATTGTTGCATGGTATATTGTTCTTTTGTCTCTACAGATATCTTCATTAACCATGTCGATGTGGTTTGCTGTACTTCATGTATTAGGTAGGAAATTAATTTGTTCAAAGTGATTGTTACCAAAAATTTCTTGTGTTATTCTGGATTATTACCATGATGCACAGATTTCATTGCATTGTTTAATTAATTTCCCCCCACAGGTATTCTGTCTTTGACCTGTTGCACATTTGGATCTGATTTAAATGGTCAGTGAATTCCATTTTTAATTTTTTTATATCTATATATATATTATATATGTTATATATATTATTTATATATATATATATATATATTAAATAAAAGTAACTGAGTTACATTAGAGAAAATATGAAACTTTTTTTTCTTTTGAAAATATATTTTTTAAAAATTAGGGCCACTTTATTTACATTTTTATGTAACAAATGTCAAACACTTTTTAATTCTTTTAATTTAG
Organism: Cyprinus carpio; assembly: GCF_018340385.1. NCBI lineage: Eukaryota > Metazoa > Chordata > Actinopteri > Cypriniformes > Cyprinidae > Cyprinus > Cyprinus carpio. Next base: position 14,811,486 of record NC_056613.1, on the reverse strand, counting down.
TTTATTTTGCATTAATGAATTAATAGTAAAGAGACCATTTGTGGAAAAATTGTTTTCAAATAGTTTTGTATAGTTGTAACATATTTGTTTTAATTGACAGATACATAATCATTATATGAGTAATATCTTACATTGTACATTTCTTAGTTCCGACACCAATTAGCTGTGGAACCCGTGCGGTGGATCTACCAGACACACGTCAGATAGTGCTCTGCCCAGCAAACTGCACTCTCTGGAGTCTGTCAGTGTTTGGTTCAGGAGTATATGCCTCTATTTCCAGCATATGTGGAGCAGCAATACACAGGTACAATCACAGAAATAATGATAAAGTTACTTGCTAGAATCACGTAAGAATCTCAGAAAGCAAGGAACATTTTTGTCTGTCATCCAGAGGAATCATAGGTCTATCTGGTGGACCTGTGGAGGTTCACGGGCTGCAAGGGAGGACAAACTACCTCAGCTCTTACGCTCATGGCATCCAGTCTCAGTCCCTGTCCCAATGGAGCTCATCTTTCACTGTGGCCAGTAAGTGGAGACAATTACTAAGTCTGTTTTGATTTAGAATTTGTAGATTTGTATACAAATGTAAAGTTTTATAGACAATTGTGTTTACTCACTGTCTCGGCACAGTTCAAAATAAAAATATAATTTTATAATTTACTATAGAATTTCAATATAATTATATTAATATTGTATTTTAACAATAATATTAGAATTAGTGTAATCAGAATATCATATAATACCTTGTTCTTGGTGAACTTAACATAGACACTTACTCAACATAATGGAGCTGTTTAAAAAAGATGTGCTACTAATCTCAATAACTATGTCATAATGTTAGGAAAAGTGTGGCCAGTTGATCTATATAAATAATATAGTGTATAGAATATAAAAGTGAATTAAAGTTGTTTATCAACACAGATTTATCAGGTTACATTTTCTTCTTCTTCTCAGGAACAATTAGCTTGCCTTTGGAAGTGTCCAGCCAAACCAGCAGTTCTACTAATGTTGCATCTGGAGCAGGTAACAAGCGTTTAAATAACTGGAAACAATTGACGTGTAGTCTCATTTGTAAATCACTGTGGATAAAAGCGTCTGCTAAATGTCTAAATGTAAATGTAGTCTACACTGAGTATCCCTGCTTCTCCCTTGCAGCCAAGAAACCAGTCAAAAAAACAGTGAAGAAACCTCCTCCTCCAACAACAGCAAACAGGGGTCTGTATGACCTGATTTTCTAATCCAATTTAAATTGTTAGTCAAAGCAAAATGATGATCATAACAAGAAAGAGCTGTGTAAATGTTGTTCCAGATTGCCCAGTCGATATGGCTTTGCTGCTGGATGGGAGCTACAACATTGGACAGCGGCGGTATAATCTTCAGAAGAACTTTGTCAGTAAGCTTGTAGCCATGCTGAAGGTTGGAACGCCAGGTCCTCATGTAGGAGTGGTGCAAACCAGGTCATCTGGCCAAATCCTAGTTGTTTGTCACATGGCTGTTTAGCAATTTTTTCCTTTGTCAGTGAGTGTAACTTCATGTTTTTCTTTCCAGTGAGACACCTCGAACTGAATTCTACTTGTCAAACTATACAACAGCCAAAGATCTGACTTTTGCCATCAAGGAGATCCCATACATTGGGGGCAATACCAATACAGGTCTACAAGCTCACCTTCTATTCACATTTCAAATGAATGATTGAATGATTGGATGAAATGAATCTAGAGCATATCAATTAAATCATGCTAATTTATTTATTTTATTTTTTTCGGGGGAAAAGTGACGGTAAGGCATTTATAATGGAAATCAGTAGGTCTCAGAACATGTTAAAATACACAGTTTTGAAAGTACAACTACAAGACAGTTCATTCAAAGATGAAAAGTCTGTCATTTTCTCACCCTTAAGTTGTTCCAAACCGGTATGTATTTCCTTCCTGTGTTAAACATAAAAGAAGATATTTTGAAGAAGTTGCTGGTGCCCACTGACTTCAATAATGCATAAATGGTGACAGAATTTAATTTTGGACTGAACTACTCTTTAAACATTTAAAGTCAATATGAAAGGAACAGCAACTTTGCCTATTTTTGCAAAATAAAACATTATAAAAATAAAACAGTCATAAACATTCCTGAACGAAAGAGCAATTTTTTAAACAAACTGGTTGAGTGAATGATTCAATTACTCAAATGCAGCTATTTGTTTTGTTCCTGAAGGAATCAAGTTTTGTGGAACTGTTGGAATAAATTAATCAATAATTTAAAAAGAGAGCCACTTGTTGCTACGTACTGGTATAACAATGTAGCATGCAAAAATTTTCCCGTTTGTGCTTTGAAACCTTTAAAATGCCTTGCCCCATAGACTTCCGTTGTAAATGCATTACTGTAAATGCATTACTGTTTTTTTAACTTGTTTTTACAGTCAGTATGCTTTTGTTTGATAGTTGACAGCATGTCATAGTTAGTGTCATTATAGAATATCTTGTGTTAAACTCATTCCTTATATCTCTGACACATAATGGCTTTAGTTGGATTGATTTATTATTGAAGATGCTTTGGCTTCAGTAAGCAGAACTGGGCAGACTTGAGTTATTGCCTTTTGCACAGGTAAGGCCATACTACACACTGTGAGGAACTTCTTCAATCCGGATTTTGGTGTTCGGAGAGGTTACCCACGGATCATTGTGGTGTTTGTCGATGGGTGGCCTTCTGATAATGTGGAGGAGGCAGCAATTTTAGCCAGAGAGTCTGGTATTAACATCTTCTTTGTGTCTGTCGCCAAACCTGCTCCTGAGGAGATGAGCCTGGTGAGCGAGCAAGACTTCATGAGAAAGGTAAGATGTTTCACATATGAATTCATGGAGAAAAAAAAACAATCTTTTTCGGTAACATCTGAGTTTTTCTGAAATCCATTTATACCGACATATATCTGACAGGCGGTGTGCAAGGACAACGAGTTCTTCACCTTCACCATGCCCAGCTGGTTCAGCACCAACAAGTTTGTGAAGCCACTAGCTCATAAACTTTGCTCCATTGATCAGATGCTCTGCAGCAAGACATGCTATAACTCAGTGAACCTGGGCTTCCTGATCGATGGCTCCAGCAGCGTAGGTGATGGGAACTTTCGGCTCGTTCTGGACCTTCTTGTCTCTATCGTGCGCAACTTTGACATCTCTGACATCGGCTCTCGCATCGGTGCCATTCAGTTCACCTACGACCAAAGGATGGAGTTCAACTTCAATGACCACACCACAAAAGATAATGCTCTGAGGGCTCTGCAGAACATCCCATACATGAGCGGAGGAACGGCGACGGGAGACGCCATCAACTTTGCAGTGCGGAGTCTCTTTAAACCCCGCACAGGCCCCAACAGGAATTTCCTCATCATCATCACTGATGGACAGTCTTACGATGATGTGAGAGGGCCGGCTATGGCCGCCCAGAGGGAGGGTACGCTTTTTACATTGACATTTCATTTAGAACCTGGGTTTGCAGGCCCCTGAGGGACCAGGGGGTCGGTAGAGAAGATCATGTCCTTATTTAAAGTTATAATTAAGGGTTACCAACAAAATCAAGTCTTATTTTTATAGTGATGGTCCATGAGGTGGTAAGGGCGTAGGTGGGGGTCCCTGGGTCTGAAGTTCTAGAACATTTAAGAGCTCTAAAATGTACTTTATCTCTAATGCACAAAATATCAATACTGCATTTACAAAGTAAACATGAGTGATGAAATCTTGACCATGTTCTAATTGTTTCTTCACAGGAATCACTGTGTTTACAGTGGGGGTAGCTTGGGCTCCGATGGAAGATCTGAAGGCGATGGCGTCCGAGCCCAAGGAAAGCCATGTGTTTTTCACTCGCGAGTTCACCGGCCTGGCACAGTTCCAGCAGCCCATCGTACGGGGCATCTGCAGGGACTTTACAGAGTTCAATTAGACAGTGCAA